>NC_141699.1:55686637-56286637 GCF_964263255.1 Lissotriton vulgaris | reverse complement strand
AAAGCTTCAATTACAGAACAAGTTACAATCACTTGAACAATAGTTTTTGGTAAGAGCTTTAAGTGTGATATGCGTCGTATGATTCACGCTGTGTGGTCGACGGCGTTTCGATCCCCTTGGTTTGGGATCGTCATCAGGACGGGGTTGTCGATGGATACAGTGCTGTGGACAAAGGAGGGGAGTCGTGAGCAAGGGCAATGGGCGGGCAGGGAGGGGTAGGTGAGGGGTGGGGGATTTTAATTGGACTAAATCGAGTTAGATCTATCGTGAGAAAGGGACCGTGACTGTAGTGGTGGCCAGAGAGGGAAGGAGAGTGCTATTAGGGGTGACTAGTGTGGAAAAATTGGGCCAGGCGAGGGGGAGACCTTTCAGTGGAATGGTGATCCACCTATAAGGGAATGAACTTACAGTTGCCAGTTGGGATGGCGAGTCTGGCGGCACACGGCTGTTACTAGCGTCAATTGCTGTAGAAAAAATATTGACGTGAGTATTAAAAAGGCAGGGGTGTAACAGGATAGTGCGGGAGGGTCTCTGGATGTGATTACCTGGTCGCGTTCCGTCCCAGGGATGCTCACAGAGTTGGGCAGCGTCTGGGAAAAGAGAGCGCGCATGCGGTCAGTTAGGCTGTAAGACGCTCAATAATAGAGCAGATGCTGACTAAATGCGTGCCATCTGGTGGTGCAATCTCTCTGACACACTCTTACCTGGAAAAATGAAAAGCACAGAAGGCAAGCGCTCATCTGGCGTGGCTGGTCGGCAGTAAATGCGGGAACAGACCGCGCGTTACCTGAGTCCTGGCTTATGTCCAGGTTGCCGCGCGAGGGGGGTGGGAGGGCCGGTGGAGTGTGGGCGTGAGCCAGGGGCGGGGTTTAGGGACGGCCGGGGATGTGTCGCGAGGCCATTGGTAAGAGTAAAGGGAAGGGGCGGGAGTAGGAAGGGCCGGGGAGGAGTGGTAGGGCGTGGGTGAAGATTCCCATGGTAATCCAAGTAAACAGGAAGGAAAGCAGTATCAGAACGCCGTCAAAGGCCGGCAGTCGCGTGAAAGGGAAAGCAATTTAATGTAAACAAAGGTTGAAAAAAGCTCAATTAGCGCTGTCGGCGTTAAAGGCATGAAAAACATTACAGTATGTTGTGAGCCAACAGGTACAAGCAAATAACAATAATAATGCTCGCAGTGCAAATAAGGCATGTTAGAGCCAGAGCAACAGGGTCTAATTGGTGTAAAACCGGGCGGTTAATTTACAGGATGTAGAAAAAGGCTTGGAGGGTACGTGGAGCCAGGTCAAGGGTTTAGTCTGGGCGGAGGTTCATACTGTGGAGGTAATATAATTACAATACGGGAATTACAATCCATGGAAATAAGTGTACTGTTTATGTACCTCCGGTGACGCTCTGGACATGAATGTGGAGTAAATGTGATCATAATGGAAAACAATAATCTTAGAACATGTTGTAATTTAACAGCCACGAAAGAAGGGTTTTTGGTGTGAAACCAGGCGGTTAATTTACAGGGATTTGTAAAAGAGAGTACTGGTCAGGATGAAGGATCAAATGAATTTGTGTAACGTGGAATGCAGTTCAGGGGAGGACAGAGGGACTTAGGTGGTGATGGTACTGGTCCATTCATCAAGGGTGTTGAGCCCGTGGTTGACCGAGTCAACTCTGGCGATCCATTTGCATTCAGCTCTGTTGAGCAGAGCAGTCATGTTGCCTCCTCTGAGGGGTAGGGTAGGCTTCTCAATGACCTGCCATCTTAGGTCCGTGTCAGTATGAGAATGTTCAATGAAATGTGAGACCAGGGGCGCTGTGAGTACCTTACAATTGATTCTGCTTTTATGTTGTATGATCCGCTGTTTCACCATTTGTGTTGTCTGGCCGATGTAGATCAAGTCACACGGGCATCGGATGGCATAGATTACGTTTTGCGTTTTGCAATTGGTTAGATGAGTGAGCTGGTGTGTTTGTCCCATGAATTTGAATTCTTTGGTGTTCATTGTCAATTCGCACACACTACAGGACTGGCATTTGAAATGTCCAATGACCGGGGGCATGCCCCAAGCTGCTGTGATGGTGTTTGTGTTGCTCTCGGTGTTGGTGGTCGGCCAAGTGATGGCACGAACGAGGTGGTTAGCGATGTTACTACCTCTCTGATAAGAGAACAGGGGAGGTGCGCTGAATTGTTCTTCCGATCGTAACACAGTCCAGTTCTTTTTGATAATTTTGGCAACTCTGTTGCTGTCCGGACTGAAGACTGAGACAAAGGGAATCCTTTTCAAAGTTTGTTTGTTTTGGTTTGGCACTAGTAGGTCCTCCCGGTGGTTATACCATGCCCGTTTTTTGGCTTGTTTCACCAGACGTCGTGGGTAACCTCTATTGATCAGTTTGGAGACTAGGATATCCGCCTCCCTGAAGTAATCCTTGCGCCACTTACAATTCCTCCGGATGCGGAGGAATTGGCCAAAGGGGAGACCATCGCGCAGGCCTCTGGGGTGGTTACTAGAGTAGTGCAGCAACGTGTTCCGTTCAGTTGGTTTGCGATAGAGTATAGTTCCAATTTTGCCTTCCTCTGCATGTATTGTGACATCCAAAAAGGGTAGGTCATTGGGTTTGGTTTCATATGTGAATTTGAGATGTTCCTGGGAAGAGTTTAACCATTCAACGCACGGCTGTAAGGAGTCAGCTGTCCCATTCCAGATTAATAGAATGTCATCGATGTACCGACGCCACAGATGGATTTGGGGTCGGTACGGGTTGATGTGGTTGAGGAACAATGATTTTTCAAGGGCATGTACATATAGAATGGCAAAATTCGGAGCAAAGCAAGCCCCCATTGCTACTCCCTTGACTTGCAGGTAGTATGTATTTTTGTACAAGAAATAATTGTTTTGTAGGGCCACTCTTAAGAGATCCATAACGAAATCAGTAGGGATTTTGGATGGTTGTGGTCTGGTGATCCCTACTGATTTCGTTATGGATCTCTTAAGAGTGGCCCTACAAAACAATTATTTCTTGTACAAAAATACATACTACCTGCAAGTCAAGGGAGTAGCAATGGGGGCTTGCTTTGCTCCGAATTTTGCCATTCTATATGTACATGCCCTTGAAAAATCATTGTTCCTCAACCACATCAACCCGTACCGACCCCAAATCCATCTGTGGCGTCGGTACATCGATGACATTCTATTAATCTGGAATGGGACAGCTGACTCCTTACAGCCGTGCGTTGAATGGTTAAACTCTTCCCAGGAACATCTCAAATTCACATATGAAACCAAACCCAATGACCTACCCTTTTTGGATGTCACAATACATGCAGAGGAAGGCAAAATTGGAACTATACTCTATCGCAAACCAACTGAACGGAACACGTTGCTGCACTACTCTAGTAACCACCCCAGAGGCCTGCGCGATGGTCTCCCCTTTGGCCAATTCCTCCGCATCCGGAGGAATTGTAAGTGGCGCAAGGATTACTTCAGGGAGGCGGATATCCTAGTCTCCAAACTGATCAATAGAGGTTACCCACGACGTCTGGTGAAACAAGCCAAAAAACGGGCATGGTATAACCACCGGGAGGACCTACTAGTGCCAAACCAAAACAAACAAACTTTGAAAAGGATTCCCTTTGTCTCAGTCTTCAGTCCGGACAGCAACAGAGTTGCCAAAATTATCAAAAAGAACTGGACTGTGTTACGATCGGAAGAACAATTCAGCGCACCTCCCCTGTTCTCTTATCAGAGAGGTAGTAACATCGCTAACCACCTCGTTCGTGCCATCACTTGGCCGACCACCAACACCGAGAGCAACACAAACACCATCACAGCAGCTTGGGGCATGCCCCCGGTCATTGGACATTTCAAATGCCAGTCCTGTAGTGTGTGCGAATTGACAATGAACACCAAAGAATTCAAATTCATGGGACAAACACACCAGCTCACTCATCTAACCAATTGCAAAACGCAAAACGTAATCTATGCCATCCGATGCCCGTGTGACTTGATCTACATCGGCCAGACAACACAAATGGTGAAACAGCGGATCATACAACATAAAAGCAGAATCAATTGTAAGGTACTCACAGCGCCCCTGGTCTCACATTTCATTGAACATTCTCATACTGACACGGACCTAAGATGGCAGGTCATTGAGAAGCCTACCCTACCCCTCAGAGGAGGCAACATGACTGCTCTGCTCAACAGAGCTGAATGCAAATGGATCGCCAGAGTTGACTCGGTCAACCACGGGCTCAACACCCTTGATGAATGGACCAGTACCATCACCACCTAAGTCCCTCTGTCCTCCCCTGAACTGCATTCCACGTTACACAAATTCATTTGATCCTTCATCCTGACCAGTACTCTCTTTTACAAATCCCTGTAAATTAACCGCCTGGTTTCACACCAAAAACCCTTCTTTCGTGGCTGTTAAATTACAACATGTTCTAAGATTATTGTTTTCCATTATGATCACATTTACTCCACATTCATGTCCAGAGCGTCACCGGAGGTACATAAACAGTACACTTATTTCCATGGATTGTAATTCCCGTATTGTAATTATATTACCTCCACAGTATGAACCTCCGCCCAGACTAAACCCTTGACCTGGCTCCACGTACCCTCCAAGCCTTTTTCTACATCCTGTAAATTAACCGCCCGGTTTTACACCAATTAGACCCTGTTGCTCTGGCTCTAACATGCCTTATTTGCACTGCGAGCATTATTATTGTTATTTGCTTGTACCTGTTGGCTCACAACATACTGTAATGTTTTTCATGCCTTTAACGCCGACAGCGCTAATTGAGCTTTTTTCAACCTTTGTTTACATTAAATTGCTGACATTTCCCTTTCACGCGACTGCCGGCCTTTGACGGCGTTCTGATACTGCTTTCCTTCCTGTTTACTTGGATTACCATGGGAATCTTCACCCACGCCCTACCACTCCTCCCCGGCCCTTCCTACTCCCGCCCCTTCCCTTTACTCTTACCAATGGCCTCGCGACACATCCCCGGCCGTCCCTAAACCCCGCCCCTGGCTCACGCCCACACTCCACCGGCCCTCCCACCCCCCTCGCGCGGCAACCTGGACATAAGCCAGGACTCAGGTAACGCGCGGTCTGTTCCCGCATTTACTGCCGACCAGCCACGCCAGATGAGCGCTTGCCTTCTGTGCTTTTCATTTTTCCAGGTAAGAGTGTGTCAGAGAGATTGCACCACCAGATGGCACGCATTTAGTCAGCATCTGCTCTATTATTGAGCGTCTTACAGCCTAACTGACCGCATGCGCGCTCTCTTTTCCCAGACGCTGCCCAACTCTGTGAGCATCCCTGGGACGGAACGCGACCAGGTAATCACATCCAGAGACCCTCCCGCACTATCCTGTTACACCCCTGCCTTTTTAATACTCACGTCAATATTTTTTCTACAGCAATTGACGCTAGTAACAGCCGTGTGCCGCCAGACTCGCCATCCCAACTGGCAACTGTAAGTTCATTCCCTTATAGGTGGATCACCATTCCACTGAAAGGTCTCCCCCTCGCCTGGCCCAATTTTTCCACACTAGTCACCCCTAATAGCACTCTCCTTCCCTCTCTGGCCACCACTACAGTCACGGTCCCTTTCTCACGATAGATCTAACTCGATTTAGTCCAATTAAAATCCCCCACCCCTCACCTACCCCTCCCTGCCCGCCCATTGCCCTTGCTCACGACTCCCCTCCTTTGTCCACAGCACTGTATCCATCGACAACCCCGTCCTGATGACGATCCCAAACCAAGGGGATCGAAACGCCGTCGACCACACAGCGTGAATCATACGACGCATATCACACTTAAAGCTCTTACCAAAAACTATTGTTCAAGTGATTGTAACTTGTTCTGTAATTGAAGCTTTAAATGATGTACATAATTTCATGTATGCGCCACTTATGCTGTTTTTAAAAGCACTTGCACTTCTCATTTTCACTTCAAACTGTATATAGCACCTTGCACCAAGTGCCACTGGGTTGTCACAAGATCTAATCTTTACAGTGCTGTCTTAACTGTAAATGTATTACCCCTTACCCTTGGTGAATAATACCACCCTTTTTTCAATCCTCTGACTCCTTGTGTTCTGTTCTTAGTAATGCTTGTGGCATACTCCTATTGAAACAGTCTTTTAAATAATACCTGTTGGGACCTGTTCTTGTTTACATAACGCACCCTTCCCAACGTGGTTTATGGGTTACCTCCTGTGCTTCCTACAACAGACCTATAACTGAGGCAGCTCCAGAGCAGGAAGGCAGTTGTATCCTGGAGTCGAGAGACACCGTGAAGAACTCATCCTTGACGGACTGCTGGCGCTGCCGCAGCCCTGCCTTGTGACCCATCGTCCTGCCTGCTGGCGCTGCCGCGGCTTTCTGCAACCTTCATCTTCGTTGGGACCTGCTGGCGCTGCCGCGGCCCTTTGCAACCTACATCCTCGTCGGGACCTGCTGGCGCTGCCGCGGCCCCTTTCAACCACCATCTTCGTCGGGACCTGCTGGCGCTGCCGCGGCCCGTTGCAACCTACGACCTCCTCGGGACCTGCTGGCGCTGCTGCGGCCCGACCTTCCAGAACGCCGAGCTCGAGGATTGTGAGCCACCCATCATTCCATCTCAATACCAGATTGGTAACAAGACTGTCCCGCTACCCCCTTTCCCTTCCAGAGACTAGAATTGAGAGGATCCTCGTATCCTGATCCTGATCATTGTACCGTACTACCTTACTTCAAGAACTGCATATAAAAAGCGTTAACCTTATCTTTGTGTGGTGTCCATCTGTGGGGGGGAAGTTACTTGTCTGTACGATCGCTGGAGACGGCTCTCCCCGGAGGCCTCTCCCCTTGTCCTCGGCCGACCCTCCAGGTCCCCGTCTAACATGGACTAATAATATAGCCCGGAAAGTCCACTTTGGAAACATGAAACAGACTTTTTTCCAATTTCACAAAGAGTGAGTTCGAAAGTAGTCTTTGAAGAATGGCGCGAACCTGTTGTACATGTTCTTCTTCTGAATCGGAATAGATGAGAATATCATCTATGTAGACTACACAACAGATGTCAATGAACTCATGTAAGACCTCATTTATAAAAAACTGGAATGCGGCAGGAGCGTTACACAGACCAAATGGCATAACTTGGTATTCGAAGAGGCCAAACTTTGTGTTGAAGGCCGTCTTCCATTCGTCTCCCTTTCTTACCCTTACTAAATGGTAAGCTCCTCGTAAGTCCAGTTTAGTATAAATCTTAGCCTTCTTTATTTGGTCCAAAAGTGTAGGAATCAAAGGTAGGGGGTACCTGTTCTTTATCGTTACATGGTTTAAAGCTCTATAATCAATGCACGTACGCAATTCCCCTCCCTTCTTTGGAATGAAAAAAAGAGCTGATGAAACAGGAGATTTTGAGTGTCTAATGAATCCATTAGCAAGGTACTCATCTAAGTACTCTCTCAGATGGACATTTTCAGCTTCAGTAAGAGCGTAAATGCGACTGCAGGGCAAGGTTGCTCCAGGTATTAAATCAATCCTACAGTCAAAATCTCTATGTGGTGGTAGGGTGTTGGCTTTCTTCTTGTCGAATACGTCAGTTAAATCATTATATACCGATGGAACCCCATCCAAAATCAGTAGATTGGGTGATTCTATTCCAAAGTCAAAACCTTGAATCACATCCTGAGATCTATCTATAAGGAAGCAATGATCAGTACAAGTAGAAGATTTAAAAGTGATTAACTTGGTTACCCAATCTATGATCGGGTTATGTTTTACCAACCAAGGTATACCCAGAATCATTTTAATTGAGGAGCATCAATAATGTCAAATTGTATTCTTTCTCGATGTATAGGAGAACAATCCATTTCCAGTAATTCGGTCTGTCTATTTACAGGACCCGAAGTCAATTCCTTGCCATCAACTGCTCTGATGGTTTCTGGGTGATCCTTAAACAAAGACTTAAAACCTAACTGGAGGAAGAAATGGGAATCTATAAAGTTTCCTGTAGCTCCGGGATCTATAATGGCTTCTACTTTTCTTGTGTGAGATTCTGGAAGCAGACCCCGAAGTTCTACTAGAATAGAATAGTGTCTAAAACTGATGGGAGGAAGAGTTGAGGCCAAACTAGAGAATAAACCCGATAAACCGACCTCTTCCTTTACCGAGTTTTCTAGTTTTCCGACTTTTCTTGTGTGATCGCTAAATCAGATGATTTGGTCTTAAACTTATTTGGTCGTGTGGGGCATTCCTTTAGAAAGTGTCCTGTCTTTCCACAATAAAGGCACTGATTTAGTCGTCGCCTTTTTTTCTTCTCCTCCTTTGATAAAGGACCACGGATAGAACCTATTTGCATAGGTTCTACTGAATCAGTTTTAGAACTAGTTTCTCGGTTAGGTGCGGATCTTTCCTTAAAGAAAACTACCTTATGTTCTGACTTCCCTCTTTCTCCTTTTCTCTCAGAAATGCGATGATTCAACTTAACCACTAAGTCGATGAAAGCTCTTATGTCTTCTGGAGGCTCTAAAATCTGAGTTATCATATCCTTTAGTTCGTCCCTTAATCCTCTGTAGAAGATAGAGACTCTTTTGTCGTATGGCCAATCTGCTTCTAAAACCAAACGGTTAAAGGTGGAAATATAATGCAACAAATCAGAAGAACCTTGCTTTAATCCTAAAAGCTCATTGTCCGCTGACTGAACAAAAAGATGTTTTGCAAACATCTTCTTTAAAGCCTTCTCAAAATCTTTAAAATTATGTAAGATCCGATCATCATTTTCCACTAAGGGGACTGACCAAAGAGCTGCGTCTCCACCCATGTAGGATAACATAAATGCTACTCTGGAGGAATCATCTGGAAAGGCTGAAGTCTTAGCTATGAAGTGTAAATGGCATTGTTGTAAGAATACTGAGCATTTGTTACAATCCCCATAAAACCTCTCAGGTGGGGCTAAGGGGGTGGGAACTGGATTTACCACTTGGATTTGTGTTGAGGAATCAGAACTGGAAGATGAACCCTGAAAAGTGGCTGGTCTCGAGACTGACTTCTGTTGCATTGAGTCTTGGAGAGAGGACAAGTCTCTACGTAACGCAGCGTTATCCTGTCTAATTGCGTCTAAAACTGAGGCCAAATCTTGCAGGTTGATTTGATCCATTGCGTCTGGGCGAAATTATCAACGTGGGCTTTGCCTTCTGTCAAACAATCCACCTCGTCCCTTACCTTGCCTTGGCGGAAGCCCTCTTGGATGACGCAGATGATTTCGCAGAGACGCAAGGGACCAACTTCCCAAATCACTAACTAAAACTTACTGGTTCTAAAAATTAACAGCAAGGTTTAAACTAGGAATTAGGGAGGAGGGCCGGTACTGGACGTTGAAGTGAAGACTTTAGTTCTTGCTGTCGACCTGCGAAGCAACAAGCACCATGGACTTTAATATTCAGGTCAAAAGATATTCCTCCTAACTATTCTGTGGCTTTTTAACTATTCTTATCTACTCTTTTTAGAATACCTAAATCAGTGTGGCTGTCTCGTAGTTCCCCTACCTGCGATCAGTAAGTAGTTGGCTTTCGTCCAGTATTTCTTTCTTGGATCGAGATGATGAAGTCATCAGACGTCCTCTAGGATTAGTGGTCAGCTTGTAGGATATCACCTTGTATTGTTGAAAGCTAAAATTAAAAGGAAGGATTACTTTACATTCTTTAAAGAGTCTCTTTGCAAACCTTCCTGTCTATTCCTATCACTTACTTGAGATTAACTTCTTGCTTCTTTGTCTTGGGGTTCATGTATTTCCTCTAGTTCAACAAAAGATAAGC
This sequence comes from Lissotriton vulgaris, assembly GCF_964263255.1. NCBI lineage: Eukaryota > Metazoa > Chordata > Amphibia > Caudata > Salamandridae > Lissotriton > Lissotriton vulgaris. The sequence goes on along the minus strand of NC_141699.1, from coordinate 56,276,826 downwards.
ATAGACCAAAAAAGAACACAAAATCCTATATGTCTTTCTTCAATCACCTTAGGTTAGGCACAAAATCGAAAACCACAAACTAAAATTATTTCTCTGAGTATTACATACATATAACAGTTTACTAATGTTCCTCTAAAATCAAGATGCGTTCTTTAGTTTAAATCAGAACTGTCCAAAGTCTCTTTCTTGCATTTTCTTCTTCTAAATAAGAGTTCCAAAAATTCTGTTGACCTTACTTGCGAAGGGCGCCTTCAAACAATGAAAGTACATAGCTTTCTAATTCTTGTCTTTCAGGATTCTTGTTCCGATGTGAGAAGAACCGCTTTGAAGAGGAGTTGAAACGGAGTCCTGCCAGCATTGAAACGCCATCAGGTAAGTTCCTCTTCCAGACGCGACCTCCTCCAGTGGAAATCAGAAGGCAAAGCGCCTTCTAGAAGGTTGGGTGCGGTTTAAATACAGGACCGCACCCAACTTGGAACGTGCGTGAAGTCGTTGCTCTTCATTCCCTTCGGACGCGCACCAAAAAGGAGCGTGCGAGGGATGCGGGGAGAGAAATAAGCAAACCTTCACTGGGCTACGTCCCAGTTGTACCAAACGCGGAGTCCAAAGCTCTGAAATACAGCACAATTAGGCCACAAAAAACCTACTCAAGGCTCAATAAAAGCAAAATAACAATAATCCTAAATGTTATAAGGCATGAATTGCTAAAGTATTGAACACAAAACACACTAACTATGAAGCGTGCGGGGAGCACGGGACAGGGGTGGGTTTCAAAAGGGAATACTACTCATGTCTACAGGGCATGTGTATTCTTTGAAGGGTTATGCAGAACCATGACAGGTCTTTGTTTCTAAGTGTGAGGGTGCCCCTGCATGAGCAGGACACCCCTACAACCTTCAGAGTCCATTCTCCTGGGTTGTAAGTGCATCAGTGCGAGAAGCTTGCTTGGTATATGGTGCACACTTATGTAAGTGGGCACTCAGCACCAATCCAGACAATTCTTAGTGATTTTAGTGGTCTTAGACAACCTTAGAAAGCCCTCTAAGTGGTAGCTGTGGAGAGCAGCCTTCGGGCTTAGTCCAGAAGAAGTGTAAAGCAGCTTGTTTTACCAGAACATGATCTTATTGATATAGATTAAGTGAAAAAGAACCACACAGTGTATTTATAAAAATATGTATTTATTCTATAACACTCACTAACACATACAGGTACCTCCTAGCCGGAAATACACACAATGCACTTTTCAATAGGTAAGTTGCACTTCATACACAATGGTCACCAGGGGGAAACCAAACTATATACCAAGATAGGGGTATGCGAACCACAACTCGAGTCAAGACTATACCCAGAAGACGTAGAAGTGCCATGGTCCCAAGGAACCACCTAAGGTGAGTAATTAGGGGCCCCACAAAGGTCATGTGTAGAGTGGAAACTCAACCACAGGATCTATACAAGTCAATGGGTAAGTCGAGGTTGCTATTTTAAACGAAGAATGACCCTTCCCAGTGGACCCTGAAGAAACCCCCTCGAGGACAGAAGGTTGGAGTCACCCTAGAGAATTCACCTTAATGTACTACACATTCTTCCATCATACCCTGCTCTACACTATTGTTAAATCACTCACATGCCTACCTTGGCGTGTGCCTTGTATACTTTCACAATGTATTCCACATTCTACATGGATTGCTTTCTGTATGTGTTCCATACTGTTTCCTCAAATTGCCTCTGGAGCTCAACTTTTGTGGACATATTTGCCGTGTTGACAATTAATCTGCATTTTATTTCATAAATGGACTTTGGAGTTTTTCAATATTGGCGACGAGCTGAAGAACCACTCGTCTTCACTCCAGGACAGGAACAGAGTGTTTCTTGAACCCACGGAGTTATCATTTTTTCCACAACTTTTGGGGGGGATGGAAAATCGTTTTAATTACAGCCTGCTTTATTCTTCTGCCTAAGCCTTGTACAACTGGATTAAAAATTTACTTCTGTTACGGATGTATTTAATCTGTGCCGATCAGGGTTACACCATCTGTGTGTCATGATTGCACCAGCGGCTGTATCAAGATAAGAAAAGTGTTGGCATTGCACCAGCGACTGTATTTCAGGCACTACTTATTGACAACTCTGACAGCTCCAAGTGGTGCTATTGTATTGGATGTACCTGTCGCATATTCTCGTTTGAACACCTCCTGAAGTCCGTTGAGCAAAGCGCACATTCCCAGTATCTTTTGAACTGTTAAAGGAGCCATAAGGAACTTTTTCCCCTGCGTTCTGTCTTCCACCCACCAGAGTTTCCTCTTCATTCAGGAACACATCGATGCGCAAGCCTGTAGGTGTGCAACGTAATTGGCGGCCATTTTATGGTTACCATGACTACTGCCACAACGCACCGGCAAGCGATGCTGATTCTCTGAAACATATAGCTATGCGTGTTTACACCTACAGTGGCCAATATTCATCGCAGTGAGTGAATCTGGACCATACTTATCACTGTTTTCCACAACTAGTGAGTTTATTTTTTTTAAATATACATTTCATCAATTTATGACATCATTTTAACACAACTTTCTGGGAGTAGGAGGGCGCCAAGCAAGATGGCGCCCTTGCGTGAGGCTCTTGCTGCTTGGCTACCTATCCGCTAAAGATCCTCTTCATCTTCCAGTTATTGCACATTTGAATGACATTATCCTGCTTGCTGAGGTCGCGGAGCACAAGGGGAGCCCGTCTGCGACCTCTGATGCTGCCTGGGGACTGTCAGATTCGAGTTCCGAGTTCCAACTCCAGAGGCCGGTGGGCACAATATGGCAACCGCAACCTCTAATCACTCCTAATCATTAATAGCATCAGCCCTCTCATGTCAACGCTAGTACTCCCAGATCAGTCGGGCTTTGTACCCAACAGAAGCACGTCTCACAATTTGCGCACTTTGTTTGCGGTTCTCCATGACATTGAGCCTGAAATGAACGCTGCAGGTGTATTCCTCGATGCAACTAAGGCGTTTGATTCCTTGGAGTGGGATTATCTTGCCTTTGTTCTGCAACGCATCGGGTTCCCCGCTTCTTTTCAGGCCTGGATAGCCCTGTTGTACACTGGCTTGCAGGCGAGTGTCATTGTCAACATAGTCCAATTCTCCCCTTTCAAAATCACCAGAGGCACCCACCAGGGCTGTTCCCTCTCACCCCTTCTTTTCGTCATAGCGATCACACCCTTGGCGGCTAAGGTTTGATAACATTTCAGAGACCACGCACTGATCTACCCAGAGAGGCAAATTTTAATCTCCCTATATGCCGATGATCTAACACTGTACTTGTGCAATGTGGACGAGAGCCTCAACCCCATTCTCAGACTTCTCATCCTGTTTGGGCACCTATCCGGAGTAAACATCAACTGGGCAAAATCCTAGATATTCCCCCTTAGGGATGCCACCACACGATTTGAACCAGACTACCCACTCACATGGAGTGGGGATACACTTTCCTATCTACGAATAGTCATCTCCCGAAATCGAGACAAACTAATGCTGGCAACTATGGACGAGAGCTTGACCTCCTCACAGAAAAATATAGCCAGATGGATTGCCTTACCTCTTTTGATTGGCTGGCAGAGCCTCCCTGATCAAAATGGTTGTACTTCCCAAGCTACTCTACCTCTTCACAAACATTCCTTATGCCCCTAGTCGCCATTTCTTTAAAGACATTAGAACTCAACTCATTCGCCCAGTATGGGGTGGAAAACAAGCCAGACTGAATTGGGACACCCTTACACAACCCTTTGCTCGTGGAGGATTTGAGATACCTGATTTAGAACGTTACTTCAGTTGCGCTCAGGCTCACTTTGCAGCCTACTGGATAAACCCTCCCCCATATGTGCCTCATCTTGTGATAGAGGATAGCTACATGACCCCCACACCACCTTCAGCATACTTGAGCACCCTCACAGTTTCGAGACACCAGACCTCCACTTCTGTTCAATGCACAACTAGCGCCTGGAGAGATCTTGCCAGCCGAACACATTGTCCCCTACTCTACTCACCCCTACTCCCCCTTCAGAGAACATACGAGCTCAGTGAGAAGTTGGCCTGATATGCAGTGCTCACTATTCTAGTGATCACTATGTATCAGTCCAAACAACCCTTATTGATGATTGGTTGTAAGTCAACCGAAGACCAGCTATCCTAGTAGCTTGGACAAGAGCAGTCTTTAGGCTAAACTCTAGAGGGCGTGTTAAGCCAGCTGTTATACCATCACATATACCCCTTGAACACCAAGTGAAAGGACACCACACAAGTTGTTATGAAAATAAAAGTGTATTTATTTAGAACACAACAGCCCTGGACTCTTTATGAGGACAGGGCGCTAAGCACAATACAAAGCTCTTAGGAAAATACGCAAAGTTGCACAATTTACACAAATGCCCGAGGGGCACGAAAAACCATATACTCTAAAAGTGGAATGCGAAATTACTAGCAGGTAAGTACTACACTAATAGGCTTTGGGATCGCTAGGACTTGACTACTGAACCTTCAGATTAGTAGCAGGAGGCCTAGGGAGATCGGGTGCAGAGTGTGCACTCTCACGCGGGATGCGGAACAAAGTCTATGGTTGCTAGGAATTACAAAGTTAGTGTTATCGGACGAATCCGACTAGGTAGAGCTGAAACGAAAAAGGATCTGGACCCTTGGATAGCAAAGCTATGCCCAGGGGCTGCGGCTGCATAGGTCTGAAAAGACGTCGGGAATCCTCGTTGCAGTCTATGGAGCCTGAAAGAAGAAGTTGCTGGCAGGCGACCAGTGAAGAGATTCGGATGGATCCAAGCCTGGATCGAAGATGGAAGACACCTGTAAGCAGAGGGGACCAAGTCCTGAATCACTAGCCAGTGATCAGACGGGCACCAGGATGGCACCGGATGGAGTCACCTCGACCAGGTGAGTGGGCGACGCTGGGCTCTGCAGACTCACGGACCAGGAGGCGTTGTCGGCGACCAGGATGGAGGTGCGAGCTGTCCCACAATGGTATCTGCTGTCGACGTCGCTGGACCCAGGATTGGGGCAACAAGTCTTGGCAAATGCAAGCCCACGCGGTGGACTCAAAATGGCGTCTGGAGTGGACCAGGAGGGTCCGGGGTGCTCCTCTGTTGGAGGGGAGCAAGCGCAGTCTGGAGCAACCAGACCAGTGGTGTTGATGTCGTTGTTCGTCGTCGGGAAGGCCACAAGCCAGCGGGCTAGTAGCCAGACAACGCGGTGAGCAGCAAAGAGCAGAAGGGCCCCACGCAGATCTCGTGGAGGCTGGGAGGCTGAACTTCGGTGCTGGAGCTGCTCAGGGTTGGGGCTTCTCACATCCCAAAGCATTCACTCGAGGATCTCTCGGCGGTCGTGCTGGGCAAGCGTCGTGCAGTCCTGGAGATGGCCGGTCCCTCGAGGTCTCGTCACACCCACGGATCTCAGCTGAGCTGAAGATGTAGGTAGAGGTCAGAGGTGCCAGGGAAGCCAGTTCTCGTCGAGGTGGGCAGTCTTGATCCGGATGAGAGACTTACAGCAGACCGCGATGCTTGGATGGTGCCTGCGGATGCAGGGTGACTACTCCTTAGTCACAAGGGAGAAATCTTGAGAAGAAGTCGAGAGTTCCTTTCGTAGAAAGTAGTTTCAGGATTCAAAGATGATCTAATTTGGAAGGGGGCCCGCTCCTATCTTTATACTAGGAAAAGGGGCTGGCACGCGACTAGGTCCTGCCCATGGGTGGGACCAGGAAGGGGGGTGGTTACACCCCTCTCCCATGCCGGACTTTCCCCAGCTCAGGGGCTGGTGTGCCCCTGGAACTGGTTCTAGCCGGCAGATGCGTAGTGAGCACCGGGGTGCCACTTGCAGTCACCTTCCTCTAAAGCCCTGCCTACCCAGGATACACAAAACCCTGTCTGGGATAGTCAAGTCAAGTCAAGTCAGATAATTTATATAGCGCACTACATACCCAGAGGGTCTCAAGGCGCTTAGGGGGGGAGAGGAGGATTACTTGTCAAATATCCACGTTTTAAGTTGCTTTCTAAATGCTAGGTGGTTCTGGGTAAGGCGAAGGTAGGTGGGGAGTGAGTTCCATGTTTTAGCTGCCAGGTAAGAGAAGGATCTGCCTCCCATGGTGGTCTTGTTGATGCGGGGTACAGTGGCGAGGGCTTGGCTGGAAGAACGTAGTTGGCGGGAGGGGGTGTAGAAGGACAGTCGTGAGTTGAGGCATTCTGGTCCGATGTCGTAGAGTGATTTGTGTGCGTGGGTTAGTAGTCGGAAGGTGATCCTCTTATTGACGGGTAGCCAGTGGAGGTCTTTCAGGTGGCCAGAGATGTGTTCGTTACGCGGGATGTCTAATATGATCCTGGCTGAGGCGTTTTGGATTCGTTGGAGATTCTTCAGGAGTTTAGCGGTAGTACCTGCGTAGAGGGTGTTACCGTAGTCCAGTCGGCTCGTGACCAGAGCATGGGTGACTGTTTTTCTGGTTTCGGTGGGGATCCAGTGAAATGTTTTTTTGAGCATGCGAAGAATGTTGAAGCAGGATGAGGATACGGCATTGACTTGTCTGTTCATTGAGAGTGAAGAATCCAGGATAACACCTAGGTTCCGTGCGTGGTTTGTCGGGATGGGTGCTTTTCCAAGGGCTTCTGGCCAATAGCCAGGAGTCGTCCCATGCAGAGGGGGATGAGCCTAAGATGAGGACTTCTGTTTTGTCTGAGTTCAGTTTCAGACGGCTTTGTTTCATCTATTCGGCAACTTCTTTCATTCCTTCGTGTAGGTTGGTTTTGGCGGTGCTGGGGTCATTGGTGAGAGAAAGGATCAGTTGAGTGTCATCCGCGTAGGAGATGATGTTGAGGTTGTGTTGGCGAGCGATGGCCGCAAGGGGGCTCATGTATACGTTGAAAAGGGTGGGACTGAGTGAGGATCCTTGTGGTACGCCACAGATGACTTCAGTGGCCTCGGACTTGAATGGTGGAAGGCGGACTCTCTGGGTTCTTCCGGTGAGGAACGAGGTGATCCATTCAAGTGCTTTTCCTTGTATTCCGATGTTTCTGAGGCGTTGTAAAAGGGTGCTGTGGCAGACTGTGTCGAAGGCTGCGGAGAGGTCGAGGAGGATGAGGGCGACTGTGTCTCCGTTGTCCAGTAGAGTTCGAATGTCATCTGTTGCTGCAATGAGGGCGGTCTCAGTGCTGTGTTTTGCTCGGAAGCCAGATTGTGAGGAGTCGAGGGATTTGTTGGCTTCTAGGAAAGCGGAGAGTTGGTTGTTGACAGCTTTCTCAATGACTTTGGCTGGGAAAGGAAGGAGCGATATGGGGCGATAATTTTTGAGTTCGGTGGGGTCCGCTGTGGATTTTTTCAGAAGGGCGGTGAGTTCAGCGTGTTTCCAGCTTTCCGGGAAGGTGGCGGAGTTGAAGGAGCAGTTGATGACGTCTCGGAGGTGCGGTGCTATGACGGAGTCTGCTTTGTTGAAGATGTGGTGAGGACATGGGTCTGTGGGGGATCCTGAGTGGATAGAGTTCATCAGGCGGATGGTGTCCTCAGTGGAGATTGGGTTCCAGTCGTTGAGAGTGTTCAAGGGGGGGGGATGTTCATCATATGGTTGGGTGGGTTGGTTTCCGGGTTCGTTGTCGAAGCTGTTGTGGATGTCTGCAATTTTGTTGTGGAAGAATAGAGCCAGGGAGTCGCAGAGGGCTTGAGAAGGGGTGATGTCGTTGGAGTTGGCCGAGGGGTTGGTAAATTCCTTGACGATGTTGAAGAGTTCCTTGCTGTTGTGGGCGTTGTTGTCTAGTCGATCCTTGAATGCTGTTTTCTTGGCCTTTCGGATTAGTTGGTGATGTATGCGGGTGGCGTTTTTGAAGGCGTCTTTGGTGCTCGTGGTTGGGTCTTTTTTCCAGGCCTTTTCAAGGGAGCAGCAGAGTTTCTTGGACTTCTTAAGATCATCGTTGAACCATGAGGCCTTCTTGCTGCCAGGTTTGCTTTGACGTTTTTTCAGTGGTGCTAGGATGTCGGCGGTGTTGGATAACCATCGGGTGAAGTTGGCGGTGGCTTGGTCTGGGTTAGAAGAGTGGGCTGGGGTGTTTAGAAGGAGCGATGAGGAGATCTGATTGATGGTGATTTTGTTCCAGTTTCTTTGCAGTGTTGGTTGGAGGTGGTTGGTGGGTTTCGGCTTGTTGTAGGTGAAGTGAACGCAGCTGTGGTCAGTCCAGAGGAGATCCGTAGTGTGGCTGAAGGAGACGTGATTGCTGGAGGTGAAGATGGGGTTGAGTGTCTGACCTGCGATGTGGGTGGGGGAAGTGACCAGTTGTTTAAGTCCGAGGTTGGCGAGGTTGTCCAAGAGGGTGGTGGTGTTGCGGTCGTTGTTCTTTTCAAGGTGAAAGTTGAGGTCTCCCAGAAGGATGTAATCTTTGGATGGGAGCGCGTGTGGAGTGATGAAGTCCGTGATGTCTTCACTGAATTTTGAGCGGGGTCCTGGTGGTCTGTAAAGGAGGGTGCCTCTGAGTGTGGTCTTGGGGTCGATGTGGATCTGGAAGTGAAGGTGTTCAGAGTTGGCGAGGTTGACGTCAGAGCTGGTTGAGATGTGGATTGATTTTTTATGGACGATAGCGATTCCTCCTCCTGTGTGGCCGGTACGGTCCTTGCGTGTGATCTTATAGTCTTCCGGGATGGCAATGGTGATGTCTGGGGCGGAGGAAGTGTTCATCCATGTTTCTGTAAGGAAGGCGACGTCCGGAGAGATGGTGTCTAGTAGGTTCCAGAGGTCAATGGCGTGTCTGTGGACCGAACGGGTGTTGAGCAAGATGCATTGTAGGTGGTTGGCGTCAGGAATCGGTGGTGTGGTCGTAGCGGAAATGTTGTCGGTGCCGATGAATTTGCAGGAGTAGCAAGAGAAAGGTCCATGGGTGTGTCCAGGAGCGGCTTGGACGCAGTTGGGGGCGCGACCGGGGTTAAGGGCTAGGAGGGTGGCGGCATCGTAGGTAATGCGGGAGGAATGGGCAGCGCGAGGGGCAGGGGGTATGGCGCTGGGCGCGGTCCAGGCGCGGACGGGCGTAGACGGGCTTACCTTTGGCGCACCTTCGGCGCAACTGGGGCGCGATCGCTGCGCGTGGACGCTGCGCGCGGGAAGAACTGTCATATATGGATAGTGGAGGGGGAGGGGCGAGGGCGTCTCAGCTGGGAGGCGGGGCGGGCACATGAGGAGCACAATAACAATCAAAATGGAGGCGGAGGGGGGAGCACAGCGTAGCGCTACAGGCAGACGCGCGACCAAGGGCAAAACAGCACTAAACAAATCACAAAATGTAAGTAGAGTAAAGCGGCAGTCAAACAGGCAGCAGGCAATAATATTTGGCAGCTTCAAATGCAGAGCAGCGCTACGATACCAATGCCAGCAGGGGAAGCTGGGAGCGACCACTCGGCTCGAGGAGAGGAGTGAATCACGGCGCTCTGAGGTGGGGAAGCGCTATTTTAGGTCAGTGGGAGGGCGTCTCAGCTGGGAGGCGGGGCGGGCACACGAGGAGCACAATAACAATCAAAATGGAGGCGGAGGGGGGAGCACAGCGCAGCGCTACAGGCAGACGCGCGACCAAGGGTAAAACAGCACTAAACAAATCACAAAATGTAAGTAGAGTAAAGCGGCAGTCAAACAGGCAGCAGGCAATAATATTTGGCAGCTTCAAATGCAGAGCAGCGCTACGATACCAATGCCAGCAGGGGAAGCTGGGAGCGACCACTCGGCTCGAGGAGAGGAGTGAATCACGGCGCTCTGAGGTGGGGAAGCGCTATTTTAGGTCAGTGGGAGGGCGTCTCAGCTGGGAGGCGGGGCGGGCACACGAGGAGCACAATAACAATCAAAATGGAGGCGGAGGGGGGAGCACAGCGTAGCGCTACAGGCAGATGCGCGACCAAGGGCAAAACAGCACTAAACAAATCACAAAATGTAAGTAGAGTAAAGCGGCAGTCAAACAGGCAGCAGGCAATAATATTTGGCAGCTTCAAATGCAGAGCAGCGCTACGATACCAATGCCAGCAGGGGAAGCTGGGAGCGACCACTCGGCTCGAGGAGAGGAGCCTCTGACAGGAAACCCTTTGTCCAAGCCTCCCTCGCTGGAAGGACTCCCAGCAGCAGGAGGTCAGACTTGTGTCTGTGGTGGCAGCATCCATTTTGTGATGCTGAGGCTTGAGTTAACTTTAACCGGGGTTCACAGTTACCTACATGTCGTGTCCCTCTAGAAGGGTGGAATGCTAACCCCGTCGCCAGAATTGGCGAGGGGTTAGTATTCCAATTCGTATGACACCTTACTCGACATGTTTTGATAAAACGATACCAAAGATAGCATATAACCGCGAGGATTATAATGCACTTAAGAGTATATGGTATGCGTTATCATGGAACAGCTATTAGGACTTGGTTCCGCAAGCTGCAAACGGGCTCAGCTCATGCCAGAGCACCATCTCACACGATTCCAAGCACTCTGCCCTCAGGATTGTCAAGGCCTGCCATAGGAGTGACTGATAGGAATACGGGTGTCCATTTAGGGTTTGCTTTAGATATAGGTATACTATATCTAAAGCAAAGGGTGATTACACCACCTTGCCCCAGCTGTCGTGCAGCCAGTTGTGTCAGATTTAGATGGCCAGCCAGGGGTGGCATAATACATGCTGCAGCCCCTGGTAGGCCCTGGTTACACCTATGCCCTGAGTTACAGGGTCTGATAAGGTGGCCCAGTACCAATTGGTAAATGCACCTAAGGTACATGGAATCCATTTTAGAGAGAGAGCAGTGGGCCTGGGGTCCTGAATCGCAGGGTCCCAGGTCAACTAAGTCGGAAAACCAGCAAAACACCAGGCAAAAAGTTGGGGGCAACCATAGTCAGGTATCCACCCTCCTACAAGCTCCCAGTCACACAGGTAGGGGGGTGCCACCGTTTGCTACGAAGGTATCCCGTCTCACTTGGGGCCAACTCTATACGAAAGGGAAGTTCTGCACTAGCGACAAATTCTTTGGAACCCACTCTCTCACCCCTTTAGAGTGATTTTAAGACATCAAGCTGCAGCAGGATGTATGGAACATTAACCAATGTTTCCCACAAGAACCTTCCATCATGCCCTCTCTTCACACTCTTCTGCAACAAAGTACTCCCGCTCATGTGGTGTTGCTCCTCTACCGCACCACCCAATGTGAATGAGAGGGCGATCCCTCACCTGCTAAGAATAAATGAGAAGGCAAATTGGGACACCCCTTCACTGATGAACAATAGGCCTTTTGCTGTCGCCAAACTGGGGAAATCTCCGCCAGTAGCAAACTGCGTATCATACATTGCAAATATTTACACAGCTTGTGATACACGCCTGAACGTTTACACGTCCATCACTTACGCGATAACGATCAATGCAATAGATGTGGGGGAGGTAGCTGATATCAAACACATGGCCTGGGACTGCCCACCTGTTCGCCTATACTGGGGAGAAGTTATGCTGCCCTTAAATCAAATGACAGGGGCACACATACCGGAAGAGCCCCTTACAGCACTCCTAGGATACACTGCACAGCTACTTGCGAAGATAGGGCAATATGTTTCCCTGGCGCTATTCCTTGCCAAGAGGTGAATTGCCTGTAAATGGGGCAGAGGGAGGGCCCCTAAATTTAAGGAATGGCTACACAACCTCATATATTGCCAAGAACAGTTACATACCTATGCTGAACTCTTACCGCCCTCCTCTCGCCCGGGATATATCTCGGGCCCTCTCCAAACGTACCCCCTGGAACACACCACCACCGTAGATACAACCACTGACTCCTGCACTGAAGGGACTGACACACAGGATGGAAATGGGAATTGGTGCATAAGGGACATCAAACAGGAAGGGGCAGGACTCCTAACATGTAATCTTAGGGGCTAGGGCACATTATGTGTGAAAGAACTGCAGAGGATGGAATTACAGATTGCGGACATTTGATTCTGTACAACCTGGTGAATGGTGGCACTGTTTATATGATAATAGAATTTAAGTTCATAAACGTTTTGCGACCTTTTGTTGTGGCCAGTTATAATACATACCCACCCGATGCGGCCGGCCCGAAATGACTGTAGGCTGCTTGCTGTGTACCCTTCCTTCCACCCCTAATATTACATCGCATATTAATTTGCTTTGCCGGCCCGCTCGGGATGTAGGCATTATGCTGTGTATGTAACCTTGTAGAGATAATAAAGGTTTTTGATATTTAAAAAAAAAAAAGTATAAAAAATACTTTCTGGGAGTAAACTTATATATTCACTTAACATTCCTGACCTCTCGTTATATCATAAGAGGAACACTACTACAATACAGTTGTGACTACAAATTAAACCATCCACACTCAAAACTAAAATGCAATTCGAACCCCCAGGGAAATCTTTACAAATCAAGGGTGATCCACCCATATCTTGGTCAAGATGGAAAGAAGAATTCATTACATATATGAAGGCCATTGACGGGGTAGGTAAGGGTGCTGAAAGAAAAAAATATATTTTCCTACACTGTCTAGGTTCTGAAGGACAGGTTGTTTTCAGAGCGTTACCCCAAATTATCACACATGGTGAAGAAGATACAAGGAATGTGTATGCAGAAACATTAGCAAGAATGGAAAAAAGGTTAAAATCCACAACAAATATTGCCTTAAATATATTTACATTTTATACAAGAAACAGAAAGAAGAATAATCATTCGATGCCTTTTTGACTTCTTTAAGATTGTTAAGTTTACAGCGTAAACTTAATGATGTTAAAGCAGTCAAAAAGTCATCGAAAGATTCTTCTTCTTTTTGGGACAATAACAGATGAAATGATATGCGATCAAATAATAGTACACGTCAAAAACAAGAAAATACAAGAAAAGTTATGGGTCATGGAAGATCAAACTATCGGAGACAAAATTCTAGCAAAACTGTTACTGATGAAGAAATATGTATTGTTAAGCCTAAAAATGTGTTTAAAATTAATCCTCCACAACCACAAGGAAGGTATAGTTTTAACAAATCCAACAATGGTTATCCTCATAAAAGAAATCATATGTTTCCAAATCACAATAGGTGCTATAGGTGTGGAAGTAGATCACATGTGGCTTCTTTTCCAGGTTGTCCTGCCATCAACAGAGAATGCAAGAATTGTGGTAGGGTAGGACATTTTGGAAGTGTGTGCAGAGATAATAGGCGTCACTCAACTCAGAATCACTCAACTCAGACATGTGGCGCAGTGCCCTATCTATCTGAAGGGGACAAAACTACTAATATTAGAGATATGTCAGAAGCTAGCAAAGGGTTTGTAGTTTCCATCATTAACTGTAAAGGAAATAAGCAAATAAGATCTCCCAAATGTTTTTTTCAAGTTTTCGGAGTGGATTTAGAGCTCATGGTGAACTCTACTTGATTCAGTATGATAATCTACAACCTTCTGACATAATCGCTGAAAGCTTTGAGGAGACAAGAATTTAAATTGAAGGTTTCTTTCAAGTACTTTTGTACTTTAAAAGTAGGTGTGCGCAGATAAAACTATATATTACACGGAAAGGGGTGAATGTGTTGGGTTTGGAAGACCAGTGGAAGTTGGGAATGGTATTGAATCCACGGTCTATTAAAACAGTGTCCCGATGTGATGGACAAATAATGGGGAAAATTGCTGCGGTTAACAAAGAGGCTACTTTAAGTGGCAGAGAAACAAAACTTCTCAACTCATGTAGCAAAGTATTTTGTGATAAGTTAGGAAGACTGAGAAACTTCTCACATAAGATCGTGTTAAAGGAGAATGCTTCTCCAGTCAAACAAAAATTGAAGGGGTTCTGATCAACGTCAGTGTTGAATAGAGTGCCATGCTGAAAGAGTTTTCCGATCAGGGCATTATTGAACATATTGAATCATCCGAGTGGATTTCGACCATTGTTCTCGTTTGCAAGCCTGACCAAAAATTGAGAGTCTGTGTGGACTTGAGAGCATTAAATTCCAACATAATTGCAGATTGTTACCCACTGCCAAACATAAATGAACTGGTTTCCATGCTGGAGGGTGCACAGGTCTACTACATACCGGACTTAAGGTCCGTATACCATCTGATAGAACTCACAGAGAAGTCCAAAAAGTACATAGCTTTCATCACTTCACAAGGTCTTTACCAATACACGAGAATGACTTTTGGCCCGGCCTTGGCTGCGTCAGATTTCCAGAGGGTCATGTTTCAGATTTTCAGAGACATATACAACTATGTAAAATGTTTTCAAGACTATATTTAGATTTTTTCAAAGAATGAGTCTGAACATGAAGTGCACTTAAATGAAGTATGTAGAAGATTGGAGAGTCATGGACTCACCCTTAAAGCACACAAATGTAAATTGTTCAAATGTTCAGTTGAATACCCTGGACACATATTGTCTGGTGATGGGGTACTTCCCAAAAAATGTAATGTGGACGCAATCCTTAATGCTCCGTCACAAAACAACAAAGAACAACTTTTGTCTTTCACAGGTATGTGGTGGCATATTATAGTAAGTTTGTGGAGAATTTCGCAATCAAGATGGAACCGCTAAGGAAATTGCTGAGACAGAATGTTGTGTATGAATGGACAGAGGAACAACAAAAGGAGTTAGAGCAGAGGTCTTCAAACTTTTTGATGCCGAGAACCCCTTGTCAAACCTTTTCAGGCATACGGACCCCCTTCTGACAAAAGTTTTTAGAAACGGGTAGTCCTCATCATCAACAACTATTGACAACAATAAATGCGCCTGTTAGACCTGGCATCTTTTGGCATGTTTCCCCTGTTTTTTCCTTTCTGACATCCTACTGGTTTAGTGTCCTTGCGCACTTTCTCACTGCTGTTCAGTGTTAAAGTGCAAGTGCTCCTAATGTAAATTGTATTATGGAATGGTGTGTCCATGATTGCCATGTTTCACTTACTAGTAAGTCCCTAGTAAAGTGCACTGAGGGTGCCAGGGCCTGTAAATAAAATGCTGCTGGTGGGCCTGTAGCTCTTATTGTGCCATTCACCAAAGCAGCCCTGAAAAGGGTTTTCAGACCTGCCACTGCAGTGTGTGTGTGCAGTTTGTAACTGCCATGTTGATCTGGCAAGTGCACCCACTTGCCAGGCCCTATTCTTCCCTTTTCTTACATGTACGTCACCCCTAAGTTAGGCCCAAGGTACCCCTGTGGTCAGGGTGTCATGTATATTAAAGGTAGGACATGTACTGGTGTGTGTGACATGTCCTGGCAGCCACCCTTTCATCCATACATCCATCCTTCATGTATCCATCCATCCACCCATCATTCATCCACCCACCTTTTCACACATCCATCCATCCATCATTCATCCATGCAACCTTTTATCCATCCATACATCCATCCTTCGTCCATCCACCCTTTCATCCTTCCATCCATCCATTCATCCTTCATCCATCCACCCTTTCCTCCATCCATCCACCCATCATTCATCCACCCACCTTTTCACACATCCATCCATCCATCATTCATCCATGCAACCTTTCATCCGTCCATACATCCATCCTGCATCCATCCACCCTTTCATCCTTACATCCATACATCCATCCTTCATCCATCCACCCTTTCATCCACCCATCATTCATCCACCCACCTTTTCACACATCCATCCATCCATCATTCATCCACCCACCTTTTCACACATCCATCCATCCATCATTCATCCATGCAACCTTTCCTCCGTCCATACATCCATCCTTCATCCATCCACCCTTTCATCCTTACATCCATACATCCATCCTTCATCCATCCACCCTTTCATCCACCCATCATTCACCCACCCACCTTTTCACACATCCATCCATCCATCATTCATCCATGCAACTTTTCATCCATCCTTCACCCATCCACCCTTTCATCATTCCATCCATACATCCATCCTTCATCCATCCACCCTTTCATCCATTCATCCACCCATCATTCATCCACCCACCTTTTCACACATCCATCCACCCATCATTCATCCATGCAACCTGTTATCCATCCATACATCCAACGTTCATCCATCCACCCTTTAATCCTTCCTTCCATCCATACATCCATCATTCATCCACACATCCCTCATTCATCCACCCTTTCAAACATCCATCCATCCTTCATCATCCACCCACCTTTTCACACATCCATCCATCCATCATTCATCCATGCAACCTTTCATCCGTCCATACATCCATCCTGCATCCATCCACCCTTTCATCCTTACATCCATACATTCATCCTTCATCCATCCACCCTTTCCTCCATTCATCCACCCATCATTCATCCACCCACCTTTTCACACATCCATCCATCCATCATTCATCCATGCAACCTTTCATCCGTCCATACATCCATCCTGCATCCATCCACCCTTTCATCCTTACATCCATACATCCATCCTTCATCCATCCACCCTTTCATCCACCCATCATTCATCCACCCACCTTTTCACACATCCATCCATCCATCATTCATTCACCCACCTTTTCACACATCCATCCATCCATCATTCATCCATGCAACCTTTCATCCGTCCATACATCCATCCTTCATCCATCCACCCTTTCATCCTTACATCCATACATCCATCCTTCATCCATCCACCTTTTCATCCACCCATCATTCACCCACCCACCTTTTCACACATCCATCCATCCATCATTCATCCATGCAACTTTTCATCCATCCATCCATCCTTCACCCATCCACCCTTTCTTCCTTCCATCCATACATCCATCCTTCATCCATCCACCCTTTCATCCATTCATCCACCCATCATTCATCCACCCACCTTTTCACACATCCATCCACCCATCATTCATCCATGCAACCTGTTATCCATCCATACATCCAACGTTCATCCATCCACCCTTTAATCCTTCCATCCATACATCCATCATTCATCCATCCATCCCTCATTCATCCACCCTTTCAAACATCCATCCATCCTTCATCATCCACCCTTTCATCCTTCCATCCAAACATCCATCCTTCATCCATCCATCCATCCACTTATCCATCCATCCATCATTCATCCACCCATCTTTTCACACATCCATTCATCATTCATCCATGCAACCTTTTATCCATTCATACATCTATCCTTCATCCATCCTTCATCCATCATTTCATCCTTCCATCCATACATCCATCCACCCTTTCATCCATCCATCCACCCATCATTCTTCCACCCACCTTTTCTGTGCCTCTCTCATGGGGGTGGGGGGTCAGTATCTCTCTGCGTCTATTTCCTTCTTCTTCCTCTCTCATGGGAGGGCATCTCTGAGCCTCCCTGCTGGGGGCAGAGGGGGGGGGGCAGACAGGCTGTAACAACATTTCACAGTGAAGAACAGACTCTCAGGCACATTACCCCCGCACAGGCGCCAGGTATGAGGGCTCGTGGGACTTGAACAGAGGGTGTTTTGTTAAAATCCCCTAGTTCCTGCTCTAAACCTAATTAAAAAAATGTTGCTGAATGGAAATTAAATAGATATAAACCTGCTTGTGATGGGGTGGACATTCATGTGGTAAAATGTATTTGAGATTGTAGGGCAGTAGAGCTTACAGATGATAGAAATTAATATCTTGAAAAGATGGTTTGGCCTGCTCAGAAGTTCAGTGAATAGAGCACTGAGGTTGGAGTTGGGATTCACCCATATATTATATAAATATAAGCAGAAGATTCTCAATTATTGGGTCTGCCTCACGGGATAGGTTGATAGGTCTCTGAGGCAATTAATTACAACTTATTTACAGGTCAATTATGCAGGTTCATGGGCTGCCAACCTTCATAGAATGAAGGCTTGCCAGTATACACCACAAGTGTCAGATTTGCAGAGTATGTCAGTGTTGCAGCAGAAAACAGCAGTAAAACGTGTGATAAAAGAGAAATCTAGAAATTTCGACCTAGAAGATATGGGGAAAAGAAACACCCTGCCCTATTTAATGAACACAGATTATGGTGGGGATATAGTCACTTGAACCAATGATTTATGGGACGTGTCGGATGGGGCGGGGTAGAGGACCTTTCACGTGCTTTACTGGCTGGACCCACAGCTCCAGGCACGCAATGCCCATTGAACTCGAAGGGCTAAAGCCTTCTTTTTCCTATCCTTTTATTTTAGATTGCGTGACTTACGATAAGTGGTTGCACAACAAAAAGATCAGAATTGATGACATAGGTGTCCTGATTATTAAGAGCAGGAACCGTACCCCAACAATTCAAGTAAGTTGGGTTGATAAGTTTTGACAAATAGCCTAGATAGTGACATGAACTAGATGTGCCCACAACTAGAATAATTTCTCTCCAATTACAATAAATTAATGGTATGCATTTCTTTCTAGAAAGAAGAACACATTGGGTTTTAATTCGTCTGTCCTGAAGAAGGTGCCACTATACCTTTAAGCACAGAAACGCGTCAACAAAGGACTTATTTTATTGTGTGTGTATATTGAAGTAATATGCCTATTAAGTAATTTGTGAACTTCTTGTTTTATTTAATATTTAAGTTTGATGCATAACCATCAGTGACTCTGTGCTAGAATACCGTAATACGGAATTGTTAGAGAGAGGTGTGAATATTGTACCAGAGCACTGCATGAATCTATTTGCAAAATGTTTTTAATGAAGAATGAATTTGTTTTAAGAAAATAAACTTTGAGAGATCTAAATCTAATCTAGTGTAGTGTAGTAATAACATTTAGTGTCACGGCTAAAAACAAAAGTATTGGATATGCATGTAGACCTGTTGGTCACTAACACAAAAGCCTAATAACACAGAAAGGAAACTTTTTTGAAAACTAGAGCCTCCTCCAACAGCCCCCCTGCCCCCCCACTTCATATATGTGAGCCCGGTGGCTGAAACAGCTTTACGGACACACACAAAGCCACACCCGAGTACTTCACAGGTCTTTAAAAGACCTTTTGCTTGTTAATGAGGCTTTGATGTTTTTCACCCCTTGGTGTGAATTAGGCCTCCAGCGTGAGAACCCTCAAACCCGCCCGACGCCACCTTCTCTCCAAGTAACTGCACTCGCTGACAGAATCTGCGACCCCCTTCCCATGACTCCACGACCCCCCTGGGGGTCACGCCCCATAGATTGAAGACCTTTGAGTTAGAGGCTATAAAAAAAGATATTGTCAATGCACCCACACAGCTGCCTTTCCACATAAAAAAGGAATGCATAATCACAGTTAAAGCCAGTCTATATGGCCTTGGGGGTGTTCTGTCACAGAAAAATAGCAAATGCTGCTTTTGCTTCCAGAACCATGAATGAGTCTGAGGGCAAATATGCTGTAATTGAAAGAGAACTTCGTCCGTGCGTTTGGGCTGTTGAGCATTACAGGTTATATGTGTGGGGCAGTAAGTTCACCCTTAGGATGGATCACAAACCGTTAGTAAATATCCTTTCTACTGGAGGAGGCTGGAACTCCACAGCCAGAATTGCAAGGTTGGCATCGAAATCACAGGAATATAACTTTAAAACCGAATATGAACCAGGGAAAAAAATATTACAGCTGATTATCTTTCACATTTACCTTGTGACCACAATAACGTGAGTGTGACCGGTGAATGAGACTTTGTAGTTGGCATTAATGATGTTGTTCCGTTGCAGTTCCAAGAAATCACGAAGCAACTCTGGGAAGAGAGTGAACAAGGTGATGACAGGTGAAGTGGTCTTAAGAAATTTGTGATGGGAGGTTGGCTGAAAAAGAATGATGTGAGGTCAGATTTGTTACCTTTCTTCAACATTTAGGAGGAATTAGAAATGGAATGGAATTTAATTTTCAATTCAGGGAAGTCTGTTCCTCCAAATGGACTGCAAGATGTCTTACTGAGCATAGCTCACAAAACTCATCCTGGTATTTCATCTATGCAACGCTTAGTCTGGAGCTACTTCTGGTGGCCAGGCATGGATACATTCATAGATCACATTGTCAGGGAATGCAATAAATGCGTGTCCAGTGAAAAAATGTTAAAGGTCCATACTTCTCCCTTAAAGGTGGTCAAGTGGCCAGAAGAACCATGGCAGAAGGTTGCTTTTGATATCTCGGTTCCCTTTAACATTTTACCTGAGGGTTCCTGTTTTGCTTTGGTCATCATAGACTATCATTCCAAATGGCCAGAAGTCAAATTTGTCCCAAAAGCCACCACGAGTGCTGTTATTAATTTCTTTAAAGACGTTTTTGCACAAGAGGGTTCTCCGTCCATTTTAGTTTCTGATAATGGTGTACAATTGACTTCGTCCAAAATGGGGAGTTTCATTAAAAGCTGCGGAATCAAACATAAGTTCACATCTCTTTATGAACCACACGTAAATAGGCAAGTTGCGCCCTTTAATCGGGTGCTCAAGGGTTTTTTCACGGATTCTTGAAATTTGGTGGTAGTTGGCTAAGTGCTTTAAGAGAACGTTTGTGGATTTATCGCATTACACCACATTCCACCACTGAGATCAGTCTGTTTAAATTTCTAAAGGGTAGGGATCCGGCTTCCAGTGTATGTCCATGGGGGTTCAGAAAAAAGTGAAAAGCCTTTTGCACCAGAAAAGAGTGTGAACATGACACATTTAAGAGGGTAGAAATTAAACAAAACAGAACAAAAGAATGGAACAATGATAAATGGAGGATGAAAACACACATGTTCAAGGTTGGTGACTGAGTCAGGATTTTGAAACCTGGTTCAGTAAGCTACAGGTCTAAAATATTTGGAAAAGCCATTCAGATCAAGAAGGTGTTCAGCAACAGTGTCATTACCCAAGATGGCAAAGTCTGGAATGTTAGGAGAATAGCAAAATGCCCTGTTGAGTGTTTTCCTCAAACAATAACTCTGGTGAAGTAAACAACTCTACTGCAGACTTGCATGGGATGCAAGGCAATGGAACTGTTGCTTCTAAGGTCAAAATACCTGACCGCCTTAGGTAATTTCCTAAAAAATTGAACGACTTTGTATAATCACGTATTTGTTACTTCCTCTTGTTTTTTTTTATTTTAATGAGGGGGATGTGTTGAATTCACCTTAATGTACTACACATTCTTCTATCATACCCTGCTCTACACTATTGTTACATCACTCATGCAGCATGCCTCCTTGGCGTGCGCCTTGTATATTTTCACAATGTATTCCACATTCTACATGGATTGCTTTCTGTATGTGTCCCATACTGTTTCTTCCAGTTGCATCTGGAGCTCAACTTGTGTGGATATATTTGCCATGCTGACAATAAATCTGCATTTTATTTCATAATTGGATTTTGGAGTATTTCAATACACCCCATCCATGGATACCTTAGGAACCAGGATACCTGCTCAGGGGAGCCGGGTGCATAGGTGTGAAGTGGCGTCAGAGACCGCAGTCGAACCCAATGGAGGACTTCAGGAAGATTCTGCTGCTGGAAAAGGAAAAAGTGCCTGGTGGAAAGCAGAGGGGGCAGAGTCTATGCCCTTTGTACGTGACCAGGAGGCACGGAAGATGAATGCCCTCCAATGGCGGGTGCTGCAGGAGAGTGAACAGTGACATTGGAGCAGCAGATGTGAGGACCAGGCAACGCTGTGACCACCTCCCAGACAGGACTTAGTGTATTGCGACAGGGTGGGGGTACTTGCCAGCTCCACTAGGCTGCTTTGACGGGCACCAAATCCTTGCATACTCCAGTTGAAACCAGTTCAGGGAGCCGTCGGCTCCCGCTCTGGCACAAAACTGGACAGAGGACATGGGAGTATCCTCCTCACTATCCAGCTCCTCCTCTGGGAGGAACCCCTAAATAGTCCCAACCCTTTCTTTAGGGTACTTAAGGGCTTAACTGTGGGTGGGTCCCTAGATTCGTCGTGGGAAAAGATTCAGATTCAAAACTACTTAATCTTTATCCGTCTGGGCACTTTGCACTTCGCTGGACACCATTTTGGGAACCGAAACTGCAACTGGAAAGACTCCTGCTGCTCCTGTTCTTGTCGTCATACCAGTCAACTGTGCCTGTGCTCTGTACAGGTTCTTCTACCGACCTGTGGACATCCTAGATACTTGAAGGAATCTCCCTTGAAGTGAAGGAGTCACTTCCCTGCATCTGTAGGCAGCACAGACGCAGAAGCTGACTGGTTTGCTGTTCCTGAGCTCCTACGGACTCCACAAGGTTAAGCAACAGAGGTGGTGGTTCTGCATATCCCTCGAGGCCTGCACTGTCTTCACAGCAAGTTTGAAACCAGTATTCCTCGTCGGAACCCCTGGAGCATTACCCATGTGTACTTCATCGACTTGCCGTTGCCATGGCTTGTTGACTCTCTTCCTCAGAAATCTTCGGGCTCACACAGAAAGCTTTGAATGGGAAATCCTGCCTCTCAATCAGCGGATGGCGACCATTGTGGCGTTACCGAAGCAGGGCAAGCCGCCCACTGAGTGTGCGTCATATCGCCCGATATCTCTCCTCAATGCCAAAGCCAAAATTCTAGCAAAATTACTGGCTACCAGGCTGATGCCACACCTCGCACAACTGATACACCCGGACCAATCGGGCTTTATGCTGCACAGGAGCACGGCGTTAAACCACCGAAGAGTGCACAGAGCGGTGGCGCGAGCCCCTTTGTTGACGGAACCGGTGGCCATCCTGTCGTTGGAAGCCAGGATGGCGTTCGACATGGCGTTCGACATGGCGGAATGGCACTATCTTTTCATGGTGCTGGCCCACATGGGCTTTGGCCCTAAATTTATTTCCTGGATACGGCTCCTCTATGCAAGTCCGGTGGCGCACTTGGCGGGGAATGGTCACATCTCCCGTGAGATACCATTGGCTAGGGGGACGAGGCAGGGATGCCCGCTCTCACCTCTACTATTCGCGTTAGTCCTGGAACCATTGGCCACTGTCATTAGAACTACCCCGTTATTGAGAGGGATACGTTGGGGAGAAAACTGGGAAGACAGAATCTCCCTCTATGCTGATGACATGTTAATTTATTTGTCGGACTCAGAGAGGAGTATTCCGGTGCTCCTGGCGCTGTGTGACGCTCACGGACAGGCCTCCGGATATACAATCAACTGGACGAAATCGGTGATCTACGAGCTCTACGGTCCTTCTCCGAATCTTCCCAATGGCTGCCCGCTGGCGGTGGCAGACGTCTCCTTTAAGTACTTGGAGATTCATGTCACCCGCTCTTTTATGAGCTGAATTTGCTGCCACCACTTACTCGATTGAGGAATGACGTGAGGCACTGGAAGGCCCTTCCTCTGACGCTGCTGGGGCGGGCAGCTGTTTAAAATGATGGGGCTGCCACTTTTTCTTTATGTATTGGAAAATACACCAATCCTGGTACCACCATCTTATTTCCAAAAAGTGACGGCTGTGGTAACTGGTTAGCTGTGGGGCGACTTCCCAGCTCGTGTAGCACATCTGAAGCTCAACCGAGACTGGTACGACGGGGGGATAGCCCTGCCAAATGTACAATTGTACTATTGGGCAGCGCACCTTAAAGTTCTTAACCAATGGCTACACGCCCCACAGGACGACCCGGCCTACCTCGCGGACAGGGCACAACTGGGCACACACAGTCTGCTGGCCCTGCTGTATCACAAGGGACATGCAGCGAAACTAACGGGCCCGACTAAACACACAGTGGCACTGTGGCACAAAGCGCAGGCGAGGCTTAAGTGGGGGGGTGTCATAACAAAACTTACACCTCTGTGGGACACTAAGGCACTGGGTCAACTAAGACACAGCAAGGGAATCACTCAATGGGATAATATAGGAATCTCCACGGTAGGAGACATGTGGACAAAAGACGGGGTGGTCCCTTTCTCACAACTACAACAGCAGTACAACCTAGGTCCCCAAGAAACTTACCGATATATCCAAATTCGACATGCACTGATGACGGCAATTGAGGCAGGTACAGAGGTCCCGGAGTCCTCTCAGCTAGAGGATCGCCTGCTCACTGATTAATGCAGGCTAGCGCCACCTCCCTCACATACCGGAAGATGCTGAATAACCTGCCAGACCCCTTACATAAGCTGAGGGAAAAATGGGTGGGCGAGCTAGGCGATATGGATGAGACGGACTGGAATGCTGCATTGGCATCCCCGAAGGAAGCGGGCATTTCGGTTCGTATCCGGCTACTGCACCGGGTTTACTTCATGAGGACCACATTACACAAACTGCACAGGGTAGACCACCCGTATTGTCTCAGAGGCTGTGGGGAGGAGGGTACATTGTTGCATACACTGAGGTAATTGAAATTTTTATGGTCAAGTGTGTCCCCTATCGTGTACCCCAACGGCTCCATGTACGTGCTTCAAGTACATGTAATTTCCCTCCATGACCAAATATGAAGACGCAAATACATTTGCGTCCAACGTTAACATGTCCTCTTTCGGATCCACCATGAATGGATCGATAATTCAGTTCCTAACCATACCATGCCAACGTCTTTACATGGTACACTTTCACGTTTTTTCTGGCTCTGCCGAGCTAGGCCCTGATTTCTGTCTCAAAGCCCTTTCTGCCTCCTGCCTCTGAAAGCTGCAGCATGGTCGCGCATCCCTGACCTCTGCCTTACTTCCTGCCAAGCAAAGCGGTGCCTGGCTCAACCTGGCTTGCCTGCCAAAACCGTATTTTGCCTTCAAGTTATCTGTTCAGCCTCCTCGAAAATACATTCCTGTCTAGTGATTTAGGTAAACATCTCCCCGGCTGCAGAGCAAAGAGCAAGCTTTTCTGTCTCCATGCAAGTAATTTACAGCTCCCGTTACCATAGTAGGCCCATGGCCCCTGCACGTAGACACGTAGACATATATGCACGCACTAGTATTCAGTATAGATTAGCCTCTGCCCGAGAGACCTTTCACTTCAGATAATACGTCTTCCAAACATAAGATACCAGATATGCTATAGGTCCAGGTCGTTCTGACATCCCAGACTTCTGTCTCTTCTACTAGTGTTAAAGTTCCCCCCAGTTACACATCCATGTCACGTCATGCTAGTTGCGCGCGCATCCGCACTTTCTGCTGATTCTGCAACTTTCTCTATGCACCCACCCACATGTGATGCTTCTTGTGATGTTTCTCTGACATGTACAGTGCACGCCTCCGTGTACGCCTATTACACGCCTTCTTTCACGCCTCCTGTTACGCACATGTGTTCTTATCTTATCTTTTTCACCTATTACGCCTACTGTATTGAATTCAATGACGTTATTCTTCTATATATAATGTGTAATGTTAATAAAACGTTGACTATCCCCTTCCCGAACCCTCGTGGTGACGGAACATGATCTCCAACCTCGAGGTTTTTTCCATTAAAACCCTTAAGACTCAGATACCACGGACTCTGCCTCTCATTTGTATGAGCTGTCTTGTAATGATAAATTATACGGAAAAACGGATTAGGTAAATTATTTACCACATAATTTGGCGCCCGAACAGGGACCCCTGCCCCACCCCACGCGCCGGAGATGCGTCGCAGGCCTTGTCCCCTGCCACAGCTGTGACGGACATCCATGCGCTTCTGCAGGTTTTCCTGTATCTCCCTCAAGCCTACGGAGGTGACGGAGACTGCGGTTGACATCCAGACGAGGCGGTGAGGAGTGCGGAGGATCCCGACCAGAGCCCAGCCGAGAGTAGCAGTGTCCGAGGTATCCGGAGGCCCACCTGTTCCGACGTCGTGCCGAGGCGCATGCGCAGTAACCAGTAACCAGTAACCAGACGTAGCAGTAGAAGTTCAGTCCAGTCCGAGGCCTTCAAGTTCAAGTATTGCTCCCGGTGAGTACCGTTGCCAGGGACGCATCTAGACGGGTGCATTGGTTTGTGTCCGGTCAAGACAGGTCTGGGTACACAGTCCTGGTCCGTACGTGTTTACTTAGGTGATCGCGGTATGACGTGTCTCTTTATGGGACCGGTCTGTACTGTTTAGCAGTACATCTAGTAATTCAGTGATTCAGTAATACAGTCTCCAAGTTTTAATTCTTGTAATTCTCAGCATTGTGTTCTATGTACTAGCCAGTATCTATTCAACATGTTTTAATGTGTTTGATGTCGTGGTATGAATGACTGTTTGCTTTTCATTACTGTGTTTATTGTGTTCGAGCAAAGGTAGGAATGCCGCTGTTCTCTAAATTACGTCAGATAGGAACTAGGAAAGGGATACTCGAAGAAGCAGTTCCGGTCCCGCCGAGGGACACTCCAGGGTATTTTATGTACCACAAACACGGCTTAGATGCTGTGTTGTATTTAGATCTGTGGGTGGACTATACCAAGCACTTAGATGAGAAGTTTAGATGGCCTGTCTCAGGGACATGGGATGCCGAGTGCATCATGAGAGTAGAAGAAGCATTATGGAAAAAGAAAGCCAGACAGTCTCAGAAAGATGCCATAGAATTATGGCGCAAAGAATCGCATAGACGAACAGAGAAAGCACTCAGAAAAGCAGATAGAAGCAGAGAAGAGTCCGAAAAAGCCAAAGAAAAAGAGTTACTGGAAGAAGGAGAACAGGTCAGATCAGAACAATTAGACCGCAAAAGAAATGCACTCATTACAGGCTTATATCCAGTTGTTGCCGAGGGCCTGCCCAAAGCGACCCCGGAAGTACCCAGTAACTTGTCACCACCATTGATCCCGACTAAAGTACGTCACCACAAGACCGCAGCAGATATTTTCCTTTCTTCCTATTTAGATGATGTAGCTCCCGCATATACCAACGTACGTCCTGCCAATGATAATCTGCCACAGCATATTCCTGCTGATCAAGCCCAAGCTACGACCCCTCCACGTCAGCAATTCCCCGCACCTGGTACCACTTCCCCTACTGTTTCCCCTACTAATCCTTTTTCGATGGATGCAGCCCAAGGATCAACCACGCTATAGTCAGGTTATGCCCATGCTTCCGCCTCAGGAGGTGCCACAGGAGGTCCCTATCACACCCCGCCACAAATACAGCGACTGACAATGAGAGAATTAGCTAAGCAGCGTACCCCGAAAGCGACCCCGGCCGAAAAGCTTAAAGAATATCTTACAGATTGTAGATATGATTCAGTACCTGGCAAGACAGGACCCATGATGCTAGCATCGTTACGTTTAAGACGTGCTGCAGACTTTTTGGTTACACTACCAGGAATGCCCGAACAGTTAGACAAGATATATCATTTTATTCAGACAGGAGTAGGCCCTGAATGTGTTCGTGAAACCCTGGCATATCAGAAAGTTGATACACAAGCTTTAATATTACGATTCTTGATTAATTGTTTGATAAGAGAACGAGATCGACCAGGTTTTGATCAAGAAGAGATGACTGTATTGACAAAATGGAGTCAGAATATTGCAGATTGTAAGCATGACAGAGAGAAATGTATAGAGGCCATGTCTAGAAAAATCCGTAAGGAAATAGTAGCCATACATATCCGACAGAATGCCGATAGGGCAGTAGAGTCAGACGATAAAGAATCCTCAGAGGAGGAAGAACCAGAGAATCCAGCAGCGACTCAAGAGACGATAGCGTATGTAGGTAGAGCGAAACTCCCTAAGCAGTACCCTTTAGGTAATCCTTTTGACAGACCCATTCGTTCAGAAAGCAAGAAACGTTACCTTTCCCCGATACCAGAGCAATGTTCTCTTGAACATATTTTCCAAGTTACTGATGAAATCCTGAAAGAAAGAATAGGTTATCATGAACTCACTACTTTACGTGACCAGGAACTAGCCCGGTCAGCAGTTCAATGGGCCGAGGATGACAGTATATATAAAGATGATCTAGTAGTACAGACGTTTTTAAGTCTTACTCCAGAAGAACAGCGACTAGCTGGTATATATATGACCCAACATCTCATTATCCAGTATGAAAACCATCAGTCAGATCCAGGTCCGCTATATAATTTACTGCAAGACTTACTCCTGAGAAGATGGAGAGGCCTAGGTACCGATTTAATTGATATCATTCTAGAGCAACGTCACAAATATAGTACGTTCCTGACTCCACGTCATGTTTCTGTTCCACCCCCAGCAAGACAACCATATCACCTAGACAGACAGAATCCCTTACGAGAAGTACATCCAATTCGGAAGCCAGATGATACGCTTGAACGTGTGTTTGTATACACTCCCTTGACTAAAATGGAATTATTGGAAATGAAGAAAATTGTACCTTGTCACGATAAAGACCCTGCAGGGTTCCACGGTGAATTAAAAGACATGTTACTAATGGGCGATTACACATATTCAGACATTCTTAAAATGTTAAAAGTATTGTTGCCAGCAGGGATTTATGAAAAACTGAAAGAGAAAGACTGGGAGGTGGGAGATAAAAAGATTAATTGGACCGAATTAGAGGACGAAGACAAAGGACATACCCCAGGTTTGGGTCTTGGGGACAAAACCAAAGCATTACCAGGATTGTTAGTACAAGTTTTGCCTAGATTATTGACAGTTAAAAAGGATGCAATCTCAGCCTGCAAACAGAAACCAGACGAAGACACTAGTGATTTTTATTCTAGATTCGAGAAATGTTTTATTATTAATAGTGGCCTGAAAACAAGTAGCGAGTCATTCCCACATCTTTTTGTAACAAAATTAGTTGAGAATTCCTTACCCCAGGTTAAGAACATAGTATTGAAAGTCGAAAGTACATGGCAAGCAAATACGCCTTCCCAAATGTTACAAATGTTACAGTACCATCAGAATAGAATCAGAGAGGAACACGATCATGAACAAAGACGTATGAAAGACACTAAAATGAAAGTACTAGTTGCCCAGTCTGTTCCAGCAGATGGTCAGAAGAGGGGGTAACATGCAGAACACCCAGACTAGTCATCCTACAGGTCCTACTAAAGGTAATTGCAATTATTGCAAACAGCCAGGTCATTTTATTAGTGATTGTGCCGTTCTGAAACACAATATTGCTACAGGCAAAACGAAAGAAAGACCACGTCAGCCTAGGCCAGAATACGTTCAACAGAATATTCAACAGAATCCGCAACCTGCCCCCCAACAAGTACAGCCACAGACCGTGGCGGTACCTCAACCTCAACCCATTGCCGCAGCACAACATGTTACACAGCAGATGTACCAGTATGCACAGTCAGAGTATCCAGATTATCAACAATATACATGAAATAGCCTAGAGAGGGAAGTGGGTTTGCCTCTCATCGAGATTCCTGTAGATCAAGAAGGTCCTTATGTACATAGTCAGGTATTAGGGAAAGACAGGAAATTTCTGATTGACACAGGGGCAAGTAGAACTACCATCAGTCATGACGAGGTTCCAGGGGCACCCCTCTCAGGCTCACAGAATGTTTCCCTTGGATTTTCAGGAAAACCTATTGTTAATGAAGTATCGAAACCAGTTCCCCTTGCAGTTGGTCCATTGTCCCGCACTACAGATTTGTTGCTCACGAAGTCATGTCCAGAAAATCTGCTAGGCATTAAAACGTTGAAGGCTCTAGGAGCTGTAATTTGTTGTTCTCCGGAAGGAGTTAGATTGTTTTTGCGTGACTTTAAGGGTCACTATGTATTGAGAGATTTTGATCCCCGATTACAGAATGTACCACAGCATTTGTGGGCTCAAGGCCCTACTGATGTAGGTTGCATGCATATTACACCGTATCGTGTCACACTCAAGCCAGGAGTTGTTCTGCCCAGAATCCGACAATACAAATTGCCACCCGAGGCTGTAGTAGCCTTATTGAAAATCATTGACAAGCTCATTGCTCAAGGAGTAGTTGTAGAAACTGACTCCAATATTTGTAATTCTCCAATCATTCCGATTCTCAAACGCACTGATCCAAAAGCACCCCCTGTATATCGTCTAGTGATTGATCTCAGCGAGCTTAACAAATGTATCATACCCCAGTTTCCAGTGGTCCCAGATATTTCATCCCTATCGACAGCTATTGATTCTGAAGCGGTGTTCTTCACTGTAATAGATCTCAAGAATGCCTTCTTTAGTGTTCCCATTGATCCGGAAAGCCAGTACCTTTTCGGATTCAGTTTAAATGGCCAAAGCTTTAAATTTGAGTATCTATAGCCAAGCATTGAAAAGACAACTTGACAGTATCCATATGCCTGCTAACACTGCCCTACTTCAGTACGTCGATGATCTATTGATCACCGCCCGAAGTGAACAAGAATGTGAACATGCCTCTTTGACAGTCTTATATTTTCTGGCCGACAAGGGACACAAGGTGTCTCCTTTGAAGCTGCAATTCTGTGTTCAGCAAGTTGTGTACCTTGGTCACTTGCTGTCCAAGAGGGGGAGACAGCTTACGCCTGACCGCATCCAGTTAATTGTACATATGCCACAACCCAAGACACAAAAAGAAGCACGGGCCTTCATAGGCCTCACCTCTTACTGTAGACAATGGATCCCTCAGTACGCATATCTAGCCAAGCCCCTTATACAGTTGACAACCCAGGAGGCAGCGACATCGACTGTCCTCCCTTGGACTCAGGAACATACACAAGCTTTTGACGATTTAAAGAAAGCCCTATGTCAAGCACCTGTTCTAGCGACACCTTGTTACAGCAAACCTTTTACACTTTTTGTCACAGAGCGCGAAGGTACTGCATTGTCAGTACTCACCCAAGATCAAGCAGGTTCACACAAACCATGTGCTTATTTTTCCAGTACATTAGACCCAGTAGCCCAGGCTCTGCCTGCGTGCTTGAAATCAGTTGCAGCAACAGCTCTAGCAATCAGACAAAGTGATTCCATAGTATTAGGACACCAATTAACAGTACAGGTTCCACATTCCGTGGAAGTTCTTTTAAACCGTACACAGACTCAGCACTTGACTATCGCACGACTGACAGGTTATGAATTGACATTATTCCAGCCACACATAGAAATCAGGCGTTGCAACACACTGAATCCTGCTACACTTTTACCATTAGGTACCACAGACCCTATGGCACATGACTGTGTGGAAGTCATTAACACCATGACGAAGCCCAGACAAGATTTGACAGATACCGCATTACCAGATCCGGACCTGACACTTTATGTGGATGGTTCATGCATGAGAACAAGTACAGGAGAGTTAGTGGCCGCGTATGCAGTGACCACTGAATCTGAAGTCATAGAAACACATCGTATTGACACCCTGTCTGCCCAGGCAGCAGAGCTCATCGCTCTGACCCAAGCTTGTATTCGAGCCAAGGACAAGAAAGTCAACATATACACAGATTCCCGTTATGCATTCGGAGTTGTACACGACTTCGGAGTCCTCTGGCAAGAGAGAGGTTTCTTAACTTCACATGGGGCCAAGATTCAGCACGGTCCCCTTATTCAAGCTCTGTTAGAAGCAATACATTTGCCTACAGCAATAGCCATCATGAAGTGTAAAGCACATACGAAAGTCACCGACACTATTTCCCAGGGTAACGACCTGGCAGACCGAACAGCCAAACATACAGCTCAGACTCATACTCATATTGATATGACAAAGACAGTAGTTCCGACACATTGCATGACAGTTAGAGATCCCGCCATAGATGTAATTGACATACAGACACATGCTACTCCAGACGAAATCAAGACATGGACGGAACTAGGAGGGATCCAAACAGAACAGGGATGGATGACGAAGAGAAAAGCCACATGGTTTCTCCCCGACTCTATGGTTCAAGTTATCATCAACACAGCACATAGTCCTGCACACTTAGGAGAAAAAGCCATGTTAGACAGTATTTAAAACCTTTGGTTCAATAAGCATTTACGAGCAGCAGCAAAACAGAAAGTGCGTACCTGCATGATCTGTTGTCAGTTCAACCCAGGTAAAGGCATTCCCGTCGAGCAAGGTGGATTTCATCCTCCTGATCACCCTTTTGAAGTCCTCCAGATGGATTATATCCAGATGGAACGTTATCGAGGATTCAAGTATGTCCTCGTAGTTGTATGTGCACTTTCCCGATGGACAGAAGCATATCCAGTCCCAGATTACACTGCCCCGACCACTGCCAAGCAGTTGGTTCGTGAATTTTTCCTGAGGTATGGTTTGCCTCGTGTCGTATATTCAGATAATGGACAGCCATTCTCGTCCGAGCTCATGAAGCAGGTTTCCCTTGGGTTGGGATACCAGTGGAAGTTCCACTGTGTTCGGCATCCCGAAGCAGCTGGATTAGTAGAGCGACACAATCAGACTCTGAAAACACGTCTTGCCAAGGTCTGTGCAGAAAAAGGGGTAGACTGGATAGTAGCTTTTCCAGTTGCTCTCTTCTACATGCGAATGGTAGCCCATTCTAGGACAGGGCTATCCCCGTATGAGGTGGTTTTCGGACGGCCACCGAATATGTGGGGGACGCCTCTGCCTCGTAAGATCACTGATGTTGACTGTAATATGCTGACAGATTACCTTGCTTCCTTGATGTCTGCACTACAATCATGTCGTTCACAGGTCGCTGCAGCCTTCCCAGACAACACCGAGGTGAAGCCACACAAGATCATCCCTGGTGACCATGTTTACGTCCGTAACTTCGATCGGAAGAGTCCGCTGGAGCCCCGTTGGAAGGAGCCGAAGCTTGTCTTATTAACTACAAGGACTGCAGTCAAAGTGGAAGGTCGCAAAGGCTGGCTCCACTCGAGCCACGTAAAACGTTTTCATGGACTTCCGCCAAAAACAGATTCCCAAGACTTTCGCATTCCAGACACTGATACTAAACTCCCCCTGGTAGAGAAAACTCCGTCACAGGAGTACCGTTTAAAGTTGAGGTCTAGTAAGTCAGACAGTTTAATTGTATAAGTCCTCTCCTAGGTGAAGCGGTTAGACAGGTTCCTGACATGTATAAGTTAGACCCCAATAGAGAGAGAGATAGACAGGAGACCAAGAAACAGAAATATTGTAAATCTCTCCGAAGCTACTGTATTGTTACTTTATTGATTATGTTTTTTCTGAGTCTTGCGATTATTGGCATAAGTATATTATTGCATATGTTCTTTCCTATTTCTTCACATGCACACCCTTCCTTTAATGACACTGCAGACCACACCTTTAGTGATCTGCCCCCTCACGAGTTGTCCTATCGACTTGCGCTGCGCAACAATTCATTCATCCGTATGTTACATCATTCTCACCAGACCAGCAATGCCACCAATTGCTGGGTATGTGGCCGACTCCCTCCCTACCAGAAAATGTCGGGAGCCTTGCCTCTTTTTCCTTACCCGTTTACACATAATGGTTCATGTGGTGCATGGTTTACATTAATGTCCTCATTAGATAGGAAATCCCAAGTTTCCCAAGGTAATTGGATATGGGGAGACCTGAATACCGTTATGCATAAGGCATGCTTCCCTGACAAGGAGGGTCTTCCCCAAATGACAGGTACCAATCTAGAAAACGAAGTATATGGATTAGGCAATTTCACACTTAGCCTCATGATTTTGAATGTCCAGTCAGAAACTAGTTCGAACTCACCCTCAATATCAGTTCTACCAGTAAAGGGTGACCTATGTGTTAGAAAGAATGGTTCAGTACATCTAGGCCACAGCGATTGTAATACAGTTATTGAATTCAGTGATAAAGGCAAGTCTACATTCAAAGCTTCCCGACATTCCTATTTCATTTGTGGCCATACAGCTTATATACGTTTACCTCCAGACTGGGATGGTACTTGTTACATTGCATTCCTATTGCCACCTGTTTTTCTAGCCCCACCTGATTACCATAGAAATTCACACCTTGTTCATATTAGACCCAAGAGAGATCTCCCGATCGTCGATTACACTGAGACAACATGGGAACAATACACAGATTTCAATAAAGGATTCTTCCCTTATTTAGGTACTGTCTCGAATAGTAAATTGATACGTAGATTGACCAGAACCCTTGAAGCTTTAGTGAATGAAACTACTTTTGCCCTAGGTAACTTAACAGACGAACAGTCTGCTATGAGACTTGTCGTTCTTCAAAATCGTCTCGTCCTTGACGTCATCCTGGCAGATAGGGGCAGGGCTTGTAGAGTCATCGGATCTAGTTGTTGTGTTTTCATACCAGATAACGCACCGTCAGTATATAGAGCCATAACTCGGCTCCACAAGATTGCAAGTCAGATACATCAGAAGCCAGGCACCTGGACTTGGTCCAGTTGGCTCTGGAGCGTAATATCAGCCTGGGGTTGGAAAGTCCTATCCTTCCTTGGAATAGCCCTCCTCATAGTATTCAGTTGTTGCCTATGTCTACAATGTGGGCCAGCGATTTGTGGCTTGTGTGCCACATCATGTATTCCCCATCCAAGTCCAAGTCCACGTTCTAAATCCCGAATGAAAAAAGATGAGCAAATGATGTTATATGAACAGATAGATGGACTCATGAAGATTGATATATCATGAAGGGTCCGTAGGGGACAAGGAGGGAATGAGGTAATTGAAATTTTTATGGTCAAGTGTGTCCCCTATCGTGTACCCCAACGGCTCCATGTACGTGCTTCAAGTACATGTAATTTCCCTCCATGACCAAATATGAAGACGCAAATACATTTGCGTCCAACGTTAACATGTCCTCTTTCAGATCCACCATGAATGGATCGATAATTCAGTTCCTAACCATACCATGCCAACGTCTTTACATGGTACACTTTCACGTTTTTTCTGGCTCTGCCGAGCTAGGCCCTGATTTCTGTCTCAAAGCCCTTTCTGCCTCCTGCCTCTGAAAGCTGCAGCATGGTCGCGCATCCCTGACCTCTGCCTTCTTTCCTGCCAAGCAAAGCGGTGCCTGGCTCAACCTGGCTTGCCTGCCAAAACCGTATTTTGCCTTCAAGTTATCTGTTCAGCCTCCTCGAAAATACATTCCTGTCTAGTGATTTAGGTAAACATCTC
The DNA here is from genome assembly GCF_964263255.1 of Lissotriton vulgaris. Lineage (NCBI taxonomy): Eukaryota > Metazoa > Chordata > Amphibia > Caudata > Salamandridae > Lissotriton > Lissotriton vulgaris. The sequence continues at coordinate 56,242,054 of NC_141699.1, read as the reverse complement.
CCCGGCTGCAGAGCAAAGAGCAAGCTTTTCTGTCTCCATGCAAGTAATTTACAGCTCCCGTTACCATAGTAGGCCCATGGCCCCTGCACGTAGACACGTAGACATATATGCACGCACTAGTATTCAGTATAGATTAGCCTCTGCCCGAGAGACCTTTCACTTCAGATAATACGTCTTCCAAACATAAGATGCCAGATATGCTATAGGTCCAGGTCGTTCTGACATCCCAGACTTCTGTCTCTTCTACTAGTGTTAAAGTTCCCCCCAGTTACACATCCATGTCACGTCATGCTAGTTGCGCGCGCATCCGCACTTTCTGCTGATTCTGCAACTTTCTCTATGCACCCACCCACATGTGATGCTTCTTGTGACGTTTCTCTGACATGTACAGTGCACGCCTCATTGTACGCCTATTACACGCCTTCTTTCACGCCTCCTGTTACACACATGTGTTCTTATCTTCTCTTTTTCACCTATTACGCCTACTGTATTGAATTCAATGACGTTATTCTTCTATATATAATGTGTAATGTTAATAAAACGTTGACTATCCCCTTCCCGAACCCTCGTGGTGACGGAACATGATCTCCAACCTCGAGGTTTTTTCCATTAAAACCCTTAAGACTCAGATACCACGGACTCTGCCTCTCATTTGTATGAGCTGTCTTGTAATGATAAATTATACGGAAAAACGGATTAGGTAAATTATTTACCACAACACTCTGGGAATGCCCGATTATAGCTGATTACTGGCGGCAGGTACTACGCACCATTTCGCAATCTCTAGAGGTATCCTTACACCCGACCCGCATGTGTGCCTGCTGAATGTGTGGGGACCGAATGACCTAACACGCCAGGGACAACAATGGGTCATTGTGGGTATCATGGTTGCCAAACGAGATATAGCACAGAGATGGGGGACGGCAGAGGCACCGACTTTGGCGCAATGGTGCAGGAATATGGATATGCTTTTGGTGACTGAGCGAATGGTGTATAAAATGAGAGCTAACCCTCGTAAATGGAACAAAATCTGGCTGCCCTGGAATAGTTACCGGGGAGACCTGTGTGAACCTCTCTTAGAGGGAGATATTGAAAGTTCAGAGGACGAGGAGGATGTAGACTGAATAGCCCAATCAATGACCGGCAATACTGGCAATGTGAGATAGCGGGGGCCGGCAGGCTGATCGGCTAGTTACTTTAGGGCAGGGGTCTCCAAACCGGTCCTGGAGGGCCGGATCCATGCCAGATTTTTGGGATATCCCCATTGAGATACATGTACTTATTTTAAAAATCTGGCATGGATCCGGCCCTCCAGGACCGGTTTGGAGACCCCTGCTTTAGGGAGTCTCAGGGATTGGGAGGGGTGCGGTGACCGTCTGGGCTGCCCTACTGATGTGAGAGACTAGATAAATGGTTGCGAAACTGTATGTTGCTTACCAAACCTATCGAGTCACAAGTTGAGTTATGGTTATAAAATATAAAAGTAGGACGGAATCTGATTCTTACCAGAAACTGCTATTGCTGTTATGTCAGTAATTGCTGCCGGACCGAAGGTTGTCGGCTGAATAGCTGTGTATCTAATGTTTGAATTATCGATGTGTGTGGCAGCCGGCCTCAGGGTTGTAGGCATAATGCTGTGTGTTGTTGGCAAATGTCAATAAACGTCTTACAACACAAAAAAAAAAAAAGAAATCTTCGGGCTCCAGCCTCAAGCATCTCCTGCAATCAAGATCTTTGCCTGTACCACTTCCTCTGCACCTTGGGCCTTCATCCTTTGGTGAGCTTCTTGAGGACCTCTTGAGACTCTTGTGCCTTCGGCCCTTGGATCCTCTTGAGGGTCTATTTTTGCTCCAGTGGGCCCACCTGCTTAAGGCCTGCGCTGACTTACCTGCTTGTGGTGAGTCACTTGGACCTTGCTGGTTCCAACACTGCACCTTTTTCGACAACTACATTGGTTGCCATTGCCAAGGCTTGTTAGTGCCCCTGCCAAACGCTTTATCTACACCATAAGATTAAGTACTGGCTGATTTACATGCCTTCTGGACTTAGCCTGAAGGCTTCTCTCCAAAGCTATCACATAGAGAGCTTTCTACAGTTGTCTAAGACCACTAAAATCACCGAAGCGTTGTCTGGATTAAGGCAGGGTGCTACACTTACATAAGTGAACACCATATACCAAGCCAACCTCCTACAACTACTGTCACAATTGCATCAGATATCAGATGAAATGTGGGGGTGACCATGTGAAAAAGGGGCTCTTTGCTACATGAGAAGTTAAAAAATCACTGTGGCACAGCTCTTTTGTCACTCTGTTACATTGCCCTCGGAGTACAAGTCGGGGTACCAGTGCCCCCTTGTTATGATTAAGTTAATGTTGCTTTAACCCATTGCTGTAGAAAATTGTTTCTTTTTTTATTTTGTCATGCATGCTTTCTCAGAGGAGACAAAGGGGGAGTTGGACTGCTTGGGCACACAGATGTGTTTAAAGTTTAAAGTTTATTTAGACAAGTGCAAAGTTAAAACCATTGCAATAAGAGTTTTTTGGCTCGTTTGTATAGTAACTTGTCCGCCAAGATTCGGTTTGGGCAAATGGGCGAATGTACCTCAAGCATCCGAGTAGGGTCCGGAATCAGGCAAGGATGTGTTCTCGCCCCCCTTCTTTTCTCTCTTTTTATTAACGCTATAGAATCAGAACTACGTCTAGTTAGTGCCGATGCCCTGTCCGCTGATGGTTTATTAATCCCGGTCCTGCTCTACGCGGACGACACGGTCCTTTTATGCAGAACCCCTGTTGGGCTGCAGAGACTAATGGATACATTTTTGGATTTTATTAATGGGAGAAAACTTAAGATCCATAATTCAAAAACTTTTATTTTGGTTTGTGGAAAGAAAGTTAAAAAATTAAGAACATTTTCGTTTAACGATCAATCGATCCAAGTGGTTGACAATTTTTGCTACCTAGGCATTACTTTTAACAGTGGGGGTATTTGGTCCCATGAGATGACTAATATCAGGGCAAAAATGGGCAAATGTGCATATGGTATTTTTAAATTTGCCTCCAAATTGGGCTCAAGGCGCATATTCGACATATTGTATATATATCCCCATAGATGTATAGCTCTGGCCCTTTATGGGTCAGGGGTATGGGGACACTGTAATCATAATCTGATCCAAGTTGAAGAAAATAAATTCATTAAGAAACTCCTCTGTTTACCATCCTCAGCCTCCACCAGTCTGATCCATCAGGAGGTTGGTCTGGAACATCTAACAGATCTTATTGGCCTTAGACCCCTACTGGTATGGAGGTCTATTTGGTTCAAAGAACAAACCAGTTTTACGAGGAAAATCATTAATGATTGTCTCAACCTGGACAAGTGTAACCGGATCCCTTGGCTCAATTACATTCTTTCTTCATATGAAGATGTTTTTAAGTTGAATATCCGTGAAAATCCATTCAGTGTCTTGGACATCCCAAAAAAAGAGCTAAAACACGTGAATATGAGGGCTAAGGCACAAAAGGGTTGGTCTGCTACCAGTCAATATTCAACACATCGTTTTTATAATACATATAGGGCCAGATGTAGGTAGGCATTTACCGGTCGGTAACGGCCGAATTCGGCCGTTACCGACCGGTAAATGCAATTTGAGATGTAGGGCCCTGTATTTTACAGAATCGGTAAATTTACCGATCGGTAAATTTACCGATTCTGTAAAATACCGAATCGGTATTTTTTCCGATTCGGTAAAATTGATATGTAGGTGGGACTCTTCTGAGTCCCACAAGCATTACAGAATCGGTATTTTACCATCAAATATTATTTGATGGTAAAATACCGATTCTGGTGTGCATGCACATGTGTGCATGCACACCTGTGCCATAAGACAGGCAGACCTGCCCTTAGGGCAGGTATGCCTGCCACATGGCCCCCGAAGCTTTTTTGGGGGTGCTAGAGGGTGTCAAAGTGACACCCCCTGCACCCTTGTCAGAATCGGTATTTACCGATTCGGTAAATACCGACCGGTAATGCCCCATTCATTCCTATGGGCTTCAAAGCCCATAGGAATGAATGGGGCATTACCGGTCGGTATTTACCGAATCGGTAAATACCGAATTTTACCGATTCGGTAAAAGGGAACATCTGGATTCCCTACATACCAACCCCTCACATTTACCGAATCTTAATTACCGAATCGGTAAAATTCGGTAATTTTCGGTAATTAAGATTCGGTAAATGTTACTTACCTACATCTGGCCCATAATCTGGCTGATTCTGGTTTTGCAGAATATTTAAAAATGGTAACTATACGCTCACATCAGTATGTTCTTACTAGATACGCATGGGGACTGTTCACATGCTTGTTGCTTGCCCGCACATTAAGTTACATACAGTAGCCCCATGCCCGTGTGATGGGACATCAAAGCAGAGCACTGTGCACGTTTTACTGATTTGCCCTTATTACTCACAACTTCGCATTATTTACTTGAAACCACTTTTTAAAAAATATAAGGTATTTTCTGTAAAATCAGCCATGAGCCTCTTATTCGCACTTGCTAATCCAGATGTGTGCTTTTTTACTGCTGTATATATTTTAAAATCTGTATCTCTCAGGAAAAGTATGTCTTTTGTAACTGAATGTCCATAGCACTCATTTGATAATTGTAAGTTATGTGATGTATTGTTGCACTTTTATGATTATTTTTTAAATGATCGAATAAAGTTTTTGAATTGAATTGAATTGAGTTATAAATACGATATAAATATACTATTACATGAGGAAATTAAAATGAATAATTCAAAGATATATTCTTGCAATACAAATAAAAAACATTCTTGTGTTCAAAGGAAAATAAAAATAAATACTTTGAAGAACTGGAGGTGCTATTATAACAGGACAGTCATTTGTCATATGGGATAATGTCACTTAAAGGAAAACTGAGGGATTTAGTTCGAAAATTAACAGGACTGCCCCGGCAATTCCTTGGTGTGAGATATATTGTTCCTTAAAAATGATGTAACCATTTAAATAGTAGTTTATGTCATTTTTACTGAACAAATTATGTTCTCTGCAGTCTTTCCTCCACTTTTAACAAACATTTGACAAAACAGCAATTTAACTGAGGGCCCCCTTGATCAAAACAGGCTAGAATTGCATGCTTTCTTGTTCGCATTCTCCTTTTTCTTTCTTTCTGTACAGTATAGAAAGAACAGACTCAGTGCGACAAATCTCCCTTATGAGTCCAACAAAGTCGACAGATTGCAGGCAAATGTCCATGTAACCAAGGTGCCATGTGCTCTTTAACCGGTAGTAGCCTCAGCCGTTATTTATTTTACAGAGTTTTATATAGCGCAAACTTGACCCGAAGGTATCGGGTATCAGAGCGCTTTACACGAGCACCAGTTGCATTACATGAGGACACATCCATTTTTGTTAGGCACGTGGAGATGAAGTAACTTGCCCAGAATCACAGGATGTTGCGCATCCATGCCAAGACTCAAACCCAGTTCCCCAGATTTGAGGTTCACTGCCCTAGCCGTTGGGCCAACTCCTCTTCCCAATTTTTTTTTTTAACTGGTGCTTGATAAAGCTGGGTAACCCATGGTAAAATAATCTTGAATGGCAATCGTCTTATAATTATGTAATGTCATCCACCCATGTGCCCTTTTTGCTAATATAGCTTTATCCTCTATGACGGATTGAATTTTAAGTGACTGCTTGAACAGACACTTAAAGGTCTCTAGATTGGTTGGAGTTTCCCAAAGTTGTAGAGGGCCTGAAAGGACGAGGGACTCTTGCAGGTACACTGTTGCCGATGATGTGTTGCAGTGCTGTAGCTCGTCCCATAACATATAATTCAGTGAGTTGGGTTCAGGTTTCCTAATCTTGTTCCACAATTATTGCACCGCGACTACTAGTGAATGCTTTCACAACCCAAATTCTAACCTTCTCTGTACAGGAGAGGTGTAACTTGGCAAGGAGAATATAATTCTGTAAGCTCGAGAGATTGAGTTGTCTAGGGAGCTGGCATCCTGCCCTCTTAATGCTTCACTTCCATATGACATTGATGGAAGAAGCTTTGCTCTTACGACTTCTAGTGGTGGCTTCAGAGAGAGACCAGCTAGCTTTTTCTTCAAGTTTTTAAATGCCATAGCCAGTACCAGGCCTTTATTTTGTATCACAGCCTTCTGAGTTAAAAAACTCCATTTATTATCAATAGTTACCCCAAGGTACTTGTATTCTTCTACGCTTTCCAGCCGCGTTTCACCCAAAAACCAAGCCTGCGTTCACATGCTCTTGATGTTAATGTTTTACCAAAATTGATCGACAGAACATTGACATGTGAATATGTAGTAACTAAGTCCAGACTGTGGTAGTAGTATTTCAGGTAGATTTATTCTGGTTAGTTACAGCTTACTAGTACAATAGATATAAGCTAGTACAAGGCAGTCTAAAGCCCCACCAGGAGCACCCAGCCAGGCGCTCAGCCCTTCTCCAACTGTGAGTTCCCACTCCCAACATTCCATCTTGCATGACTCAGGCAGGGTTCCATTAGCTTAGCATAAATCATCACAACCCAGGATACTACATATCTCAGCCCTTCTCCAACTGTGAGTTCCCACTCCCAACATTCCATCTTGCATCACTCAGGCAGGGTTCCACTGGCACAGCATAAATCATCACAACCCAGGATACTACAGAATAAATCATAATTGTACCAAGCAGTCGTCGAAGCCCCACCCATGTGCGGCTAACTAGTACCACATCATCGGCGTAAAAAAAACTTGATATTGTTTTTCCACCTAATTTAGGAGCATGAGGGTTACATGATTGTAATGGTTCTGTAAAATCTGCCAGAAAGAGTTTTAATGAAAATGGTGCCAGGACGCATCCTTGTTTTAAACCTCGAGCAGTTTGAATTTTTCGAGAAAGATGTGTACATGCTCCTATTTTGATTTGAACCCATGTATCGCTATGCAACATTATCAACATGTTTAAAAGGTATTGTGGTATATTCCGCTAACTTCCGTCATAATTTCCCTCAATCCACGCAGTCAGAAGCTGATTTAAAATCAGTCAGAAGCTGATTTAAAATCAATGTAACAGAAGTATAGTGGTGTTTTAGAAGCATGGACAGCGTCCATAAGTAAACAATTGCTAAAATATTCATAATCATGCCTGAAGACTTTAAGAATCCTGTCTGATTGTATCGAATGATAGTGTTCATAGAGGACCATGATGTTAGCTCATCGAGAACAATACCGGCAAAATATTAAAAATCCACATCCATTAGTGTTATAAAATGATAATTTGCGGGGAGAGATCTATACCCTCCTTTAAAGATGGGAGATATAATCGACCCTTTCTAGGACACTGGAATAAATTGTGTGCTCTTGACCCCCGCGAATACTGGTGCCAAAATTTCGACCTAGAGATCTGGGTCATGTTTAAATACCGCTGGATGTATGCTGTTTGGGCCCGTGGCTCCTTCCTTTAGTCCTTTCATTATTTGTTTTTTAATGCTGTCTGTATTTACCTTGAGCAATCCCTCATGTTGCATGTTTATTAGAGTATCCCGTAGTCCCATCTGGAAATTTTCTGTATATGTATCAATAAAATGATTTTCTAGGTAGTGAGCCCATGAAACCTCAGTGATATGTGATTATAAACCTCTATTGTCTGGGTTAAGAATTTGATTCACTGTAGTCCAGAACCTGGTACTGTTGTTATATTTTATATCAGCATGTAATTTAGCCCATCGTTTGCTGTCCTTGTCTCTTTGAAGTCTGCATCTTAACTTCTTTAAAAGTTTTTTATTTGACCTTAATACTGAAAAGGCTGTTAAATCTCCTGGCTTTTCCCTTAGAATTCTAAGGGTTTTTATTATTCTGCTTTTATACTTTCTGAATCTGGCATCTTGTGTTACGTTAGAGACCTCTTATACACTTTATTATCACATTTGACGTTGTTTGCTTTGGAGTATTTTTCCTGTAGCATTCCAATAAGATTTTCCCACATATTTTTATCAGTAATTTCATTACCTAATGTTTCTTGAAGCGTGTCCTTTACTGTTACGTGTAGCTGAGTAAACAAGACTGGAGTGCTCTTAATATGTCTACAGTTTGTATAAAAAATGTTGTCCACTGTCTCCCTTATATGGTTTGGAGCAGTAATATGTGGTGAAAATGTAACTTCTTGGGAAAGATGATCACTACTGGATCTAATTTGAAATGAACAGACATGTCGAAATATGGACAGTGATACAAAGGCATAGTCCGAACAAGTACTAGTTTTATTAGATCGAAATGTGGACTTTGGGGAATTATCTGTTTGGAACCTACCTTTTAAGGCCCTACGGCTTAAGTGTTCGAGGTCGACCAATAGTCGACACCCAAGTTTTTGACTGGTGCCCTAATGTGTTGCTGCCCGGATCGGGTATTTTGCAAACTGCTATTTGTGATATTAAGAAATTATATTAATAAATTGCTTGCCGAAGTGCTCATTAAGTATAGATTAAAATCCCCGGATACAACAAAATGGGTCGAGGTTTCCTTCTCCAGCAATCTCATTAATTCTCGCACTACTTTTTTACTGTAATTAAGTTTGTTTTTCGGATGAATATAGATATTAATAAAAATTACTTCCGTATCTTTTGATGAATTTTGTTGCACTCATTCCCGTGGCATTAATGTCTAAAGCTGTAGCCGAGGCTGCGCTGGTTATTGAAATACAGTTTGCCAGCCCTCCAGAGGGATGCCCATATTTTGCCTGTTTTACGGCTCGAGTAAAAAACATATATAGCCTTGGATATGTACAGGCTCAACCAGCCAAGTTTCCTGGAGAAAAATAATATCAAAGGACAGCAGGTAATTATCCAGCTCTGGATCCGATGACTTTGTATTTAGGGCATTTATATTCCAAGAACACAAGCGCAGTAGTCTGGAGTTAAGTCCAGCTTGATTTTCCCGGGCTGTGTTTTGTCATGGTGGAGTTAGGGTGAATCTTGCTGTTCTATTTCTTGTAGGCCTCCTTGAGACCTATCCCGGGCGGCTTCCTTTATCACTTTGTAAGATTTATATGATAAGCTATTGTTTTCGGTGAAGCCCTTTGCACCCTTTAGCACTGAGGTGGTTTCTTCTTTCCAAATGCCTAATTTTTGACCTTGTGGTAGAAGGGTCAAGGGATACCCTATCCTTTGCCCCGTGATAACCTTTATTCACCATTTTTTAAGAGCTGGACCTTCTGCAAGAATTCTTTTTATAATGTCAGTTGAGGACCACATAGTCTTAGTTACTTCCCTTCCAGGCGCTACGTCTGAGCTTTCAAATTGTTTTGAAACAAGTTCGTTTAATGTTACATTGCTTAGACTTTGCATCGCTGACAGAAGTCTAAGGGTGCTCCCCCGGGTTAAGACATCATGTCTACCTTTGGGGACATATTCCATCAACGGGATTAGAACCAAGGTATTATCCAAATCATCCCTTGCGTTGATCTGAAGGTTTTCCGAATTTGAACTTGCATTAACATGAACTAAAGAACTTTGGGGCATATTATCAAGCAGGGTGTTAAAATTATCGCTGTTTTAGTGGCAGAAAAATTGCCGCTAAAGCGGCGATAATGGGCCTGATAATATGCAGTGGAGAATTCCAATAGATGCCCATGTTCACACTAGAACATGGGCTTCTATGGGAATTCACCAGGGCTTATTATCAAGCCCATTATCGCTGCTTTAGCTGCAGTTTTCTGCCACTAAAATGGCTATCATTTTTCACGCCCTGCTTGATAATTTGCCCCTTTGTGTGCCTTCTTTCGGAATCATACTAGACACAGTGTTGTTCTTGGGGCCCCTAGGGAATACGTTAGGTTGAACACTGATAGAAGATGTGGAAGCTGAGACCACAGTTAGATTTGCAGATAGTAATTTATCGCTTTGAATTATATTATTTGTCTGTATTGAAGCATTATTTCCTGTTCTTGCAATAGGTGACCGTTCTCCTATACTTTTCCTACGATTTAAGGCCGCAGCCGTTGAAGATGACATTATGGGGTTGTCTAAGACCACCGTTTGAGATTTCATGGACTTCTTGGAGATAGTAGTCAATGCCTGCAATATTTATTGGGGTTCCCTATGTATTCTTGCTATTGTTGAAGTTTGACTAGACTTTGCAAAATGTTCGCAAAGCCCTGGGTAATTCAGGTCTAGATGGGGTTGTGCTCCCTTTTCCTCATCCTCCTGTATGGTTGCAGTTGCAATTTGGATCTCTTTACCCTCCAATCTTAATGATGCATCAAAGAGAGGGTAGAATTGCACTATGCCAGCAGTTTTCTTATCCCATCCCTTTCTTTTTTGTGACCATCTATATTTGGCACTTTTTATTTTTTGATCCACCTTCCTTCCCCAGCGTTTGGGGTTGAGGCTTCGGCTAAATGAGCAGCGTAAAATAATATCTCTCCTGGGGCCACGGTGGTAAGGGCGTACCTTCTATTGTTGGGGAGTGAGTGTGGAGGTCCTGCCTTCAATCACCTTCAACCACCACTTTCCACCTACCCCAGCCTCCAGGTCCTGGTCCGATATTCTCGCTGCAGCCTCCTGATTCAAATTCTTTTACGGGACCCAGCTGGATGTGAAGTACTCAGCCAAAGCCAAAGCCAAGTCGCAACCACCAAGAACTGTCATTTAGCCGACCCAGTCTCCGGACTGCTGGCTTGCACGGCTGTAGCCACACCCCTTACACCACACAACGCTCTCTCTTGCTACCGTCAGAACGCCTCATAAACTGCCGGATACAGAATTCCCCAAGAAAAAAATGATTGACTGAGTCAGCCCACGGATGTGGGTACTCTGTTGTCCTACAATAAATCTTCTATTTAAACACACTAGATCTCAGTTTGGTGAATAAAATATTTGCTAGTATTTGCGCCAAGAATTTTCAATTCTATTAAGGACACCTAGGTGAGGATTATGCTATCTCTTTCTTCACTCTTTATTTTACAGCGGCGAATGAAACACATTTAAATATTTTAATTAACCACATTTCCCATAATGCCATGGTACAGTCCAACTACCCTAGAGACTATAGCTCTATATTTGGAATCCCAAACAAGAGCACTTCCTCTTTCTTTGCCTTGAATGAACATTGTCCATGTAATCCGAACTTATGTCAATCACAGAACTTGCAGAAACAGTAAACAAGTCAGTAAGCCAGACCTAAAGGAGTCTATGTAAACGAAGGATGAGCAGCAGGCCTTCCGATCTTGCAAACAGGTGGATGATTAATCACCTTTGTTGTAGGAGAGTAGGGTCTGCAATCCTATGATCACCCCAGATTTTTGCTTTTTGCTTCACTGGTTTACGACTTCTCTGGCTGTGGGCCTGCTAATCAGACCCACAGCCTTGCTGTTCTCTCACTAAATTGACACGTGTACCTTAGGTGCATCATCCAATTGGTACTGGGCCACCTTATCAGACCCTGTAACTCAGGGCATAGGTGTACCCAGGGCCTACCAGGGGCTGCAGCATGTATTATGCCACCCCTGGCTGGCCATCTAAATCTGACACAACTGGCTGCACGACAGCTGGGGCAAGGTGGTGTAATCACCCTTTGCTTTAGATATAGTATACCTATATCTAACCCTAAAATGGACCCACAGATTCCTATCAGTCACTCCTATGGCAGGCCTTGACAATCCTGAAGGCAGAGTGCTTGGAATCGTGTAAGATGGTGCTCTGGCATGAGCTAAGCCCGTTTGCAGCTTGCGGAACCAAGTCCTAATAGCTGTTCCATGATAACGCATACCATATACTCTTAAGTGCCTTATAATTCTCGCGGTTAAATGCCAACTCTGGTATCGCTTTATCAAAACATGTCGAGTAAGGTGTCATACGAATTGGAATACTAACCCCTCGCCAATTCTGGCGACGGGGTTAGCATTCCACCGTTCTAGAGGGACACGACATGTATGTAACTGTGAACCCCGGTTAAAGTTAACTCGAGCCTCAGCATCACAAAATGGATGCTGCCACCACAGACACAAGTTTGACCCCCTGCAGCTGGGAGTCCTTCCAGCGAGGGGAGCTTGGACAAAGGGTTTCCTGTCAGGGGGGTGCTAGCACTATCCCAGACAGGGTTTTGTGTATCCTGGGTAGGCAGGGCTTTAGAGGAAGGTGACTGCAAGTGGCACCCCGGTGCTCAATATGCATCTGCCGGCTAGAACCAGTTCCAGGGGCACACCAGCCCCTGAGCTGGGGAAAGTCCGGCATGGGAGAGGGGTGTAACCACCCCCCCTTCCTGGTCCCACCCATGGGCAGGACTTAGTCGCGTGCCAGCCCCTTTTCCTAGAATCCGACTGACCAGCACAACGAGACCCGGCTTCCCTGGCACCTCTGACCTCTACCTACCTCTACAGCTAAGCTGAGAACCGTAGGTGCGACGAGACCTCGAGGGACCGGCCATCATCAATACTGCATGACTTCTATCCAGCACGACCGCCGAGGGATCCTCGAGTGAGTGCTTTGGGGTCCGAGAAGCCCCGACCCTGAGCAGCTCCAGCACCGAAGTCCAGCCCCCCAGCATCCACGAGATCTGCGTGGGGCCCTTCTGCTTTTTGCTGCTCACCGCGTTGTCTGGCTACTAGCCCGCTAGCTTGTGGCCTTCCCGACGACAAACGACGACATCAACCCTAGTGGTCTGGTTGCTCCAGACTGGCCCTTGCTCCCTTCCAAAAGAGGAGCACCCCGGACCCTCCTAGTCCACTCCAGATGCCATTTTGAGTCCACCGCGTGGGCTTGCATTTGCCAAGACTTGTTGCCCCAATCCTGGGTCCAGCGACGTCGACAGCAGATACCATCATGGGACAGCTTGCACCTCCATCCTGGTTGCCGACAACGCCTCCTGGTCCGTGAGACTGCAGAGCCTAGCGTCGCCCACTCACCTGGTCGAGGTGACTCCATCCGGTGCCATCCTGGTGCCCATCTAATCACTGGCTAGTGATTCAGAACTTGGTCCCCTCTGCTTACAGGTGTCTTCCATCTTCGATCCAGGCTTGGATCACTTCGAACTTCTTCACTGGTCGCCTGCCAGCAACTTCTTCTTTCAGGCTCCATAGACTGCAACGAGGATTCCTGACGTCTTTCCAGACCTATGCATCCGCAGCCCCTGGGCTAGGTAACTTCGGCATTTCGGTGCCCCAGCATAGCCTCACTATCCAAGGGTCCAGATCCTTTTTCGTTTTCAGCCTAACTAGTCGGGTTCGCCCGAGAACACTAACTTTGCTTTTACTAGCCTCCATAGACTTTGTCCCGCTTCCCGCGTGAGAGTGCACACTCTGCACCCGAGTCCCCTAGGCCTCCTGCTAGTAATCTGAAGGTTCAGTAGGCCAGTCCTAGTGATTCCAAACCTTATGAGATTAGTACTTACCTGCTAGTAATTTCGCATTCCACTTTTGTAGTATATGGTTTTCCGTGCCCCTCGGGCATTTGTGTAAATTGTGCAACTTATAGTATTTTCGTAAGAGTTTTGTTGTGTGCTTAGTACCCTGTCCTCATAAAGAGTACAGGGCTGTTGTGATCTAAATAAATACACTGTTTATTTTCATAACACTTGTGTGGTGTTCTTTCACTTGGTGTTCAAGGGGTATATGTGATGGTATAACAGCTGGCTTAACACGCCCTCTAGAGTTTAGCCCGAAGACTGCTCGTATCCATGCTACTCGGATAGCTGGTCTATAAGGTTGACTTACAACCAATCATCAATAAGGGTTGTTTGGACTGATACAAAGTGCTCACTAGAATAGTGAACATTATATATCAGGCCAACTTCTCACATTGGTGAGCAGCGGTTGGGATTTGAGCTTGCTGTTGTTTTACCACACGTATCCTAAGAATATCATTGTGAAAGATCACATAAGTTAAGGTACATATAACTTAGCTTAGAATACTCTGAGTTCTACTGAACCAGCTGTTGTAGTTCAACAGGGCCGAGCACACCCTGACTACAACTCTTAGCAAGGGATCAGTAGGCAAACAAATAGTGTAGGTAGGTGCATCACTTACACCACACTAGAAGCATGTCTAACCATGGAGAGTCTTCAGAGACCCCCCTTGTGGTTGTGGACACTCCACAGGTCCCTTCCAGATATGCTGCTCTTAGCTTCCAGGAGATGAGACAAGTGTGTACCTCCAGGAAGCTAAAACAGGGTTCTAACCCTACCATTCCTTTTCTGATTGGTCTCTTAGAGACTTATGATGCTAGGAGGGCTGCTAACACAGATCCTTCTCATCCAGATGGGAACATGCCCCACTTAGAGGGAACCCTTGGTGACCCTGACCGCCACCTCCAGGCAGCAGATGATGCTGAGGAGGAGGAGGAAGAGGAGTTATCAGGGGATGAGGCAGACAAAGGTCAGGTAGAAGTCAGTAGACTCACTAGGACCAACTTAAGTAGGCATGAGAATGGATTTGGGGGACCCCCAGGGCCACTCTCAGGCAGACTTAACATTGGGAATGGACAAGATAGGTCTCTATCCAGAGGCTCTAACAGATCCATTCGAACCAATGGCTCTCAGACCTCTTCTCATAGAGGGATGTCATCCCCTAAGAGAAGGGAGCATGAAGCTAAGATGAGGGAAGCCAATCTGAGGATTGAAAGGGAAGAACTTGCCCTGGCCAAAGAGAGGCTTGCCTTTGCTAGAGAGCAAACGTTAAGTGGGTTAGATCTCACTGGTGGCAGCATTCTCACAAGAGAAAAAGACAGGAGTTTAGACACTAGACACCTGAGTAAGATAGTGCTCCCCTTTAAACAAGGGGATGATATCCACAAATGGATAACTGCTTTGGAGAGGGCCTGCACTGTCCAGTGCGTCCCCCAGAGTCAGTGGGCAGCTGTCGTGTGGCTCTCCTTTGAAGGTAAAGGTAGAGATAAGCTCCTCACTACTAGAGGTGAGGATGCTAACAATTACCAAGTCCTGAAAAGTACACTGATAGATGGGTTTGGCCTAACCACTGAGCAGTACAGGTTGCTGTTCAGGGATACCCAGAAAACTCAGTCTCAGGATTGGTCTGACTTTGTAGATTGTGCCACTAAGGCTTTGGAGGGCTGGTTGCTGGGCAGTAAAGTTACTGATTATACAGGATTGTACAATCTGATCATGAGGGAACAGATTTTAAACAATTGTCAGAACCAGTTGTTGCATCAGCACCTTGTTGACTCAGATCTGACCTCTCCCCAAGAATTGTGAAAGAAGGCAGACAGATGGGTCAGAACAAGGGTTAAGCAGAACCAGGGCCAGAACCAGGGTGGTCAGAAGAAAGCAGACCAGAAGGGTAAAGATACCAAAGGTGAACAAAATGACCAGAAGTCTTCAACAGGTCCCCAACAAACCAAAGAGGGTGGGGGTCAGGCTTCCCAGAAGAAGAAGACTCAAGAAGGCCAGTCTAAAAGGTGGTGACAATACTGTAAAAGTAAAACTCACTGGTTTAGTGAGTGCACCAAGAAAGGAGGGCAAACTCCTGCCACTGCAGCCCCTAGGGCAACTGCACCCCCTAGCACAGTCAGCAGTGGTAGTGCACCTCCCAAGGGATTAGTTGGGTTAACCTTGGGTTCTGAGGGGTATGACAACTTAGTTGGCACACTCACTCAGGCTGTCCTTGTCTGTACAGGGGATGTGGATATATCCCCTGATGTCAGTCCCAATACTTTGGGCAAATACAGGCAGACACTTTTGATAAATGGCAAAATGGCTCAGGCCTATAGGGACACTTGTGCCAGTGTCACCATGGTGACACCTAACTTTGTGGACCCTGGACAGATCATGCCAGGTACGGATTTCCTGGTGACCAATGCCAGCAACATCAATACCAGTCATAGTATGGCGATTGTTGCTTTCTCCTGGGGAGGGGTAAATGGCCAAAAGAAGGTTGTAGTTAGTTCAGACCTCCCATTGGATTGTTTGTTGGGCAATGATTTGGAGTCATCACAATGGTCAGAAGTGGAGCAGAGGACTCACATGGAAATGTTAGGCTTGCCAGCACATGTGCTTGCTGTGACTAGGTCACAGGCCAGAAGATGCCCCACTGAACAGGTGCTGGATCCTGGAACAATGGACCAGACACCTTCCAAGAAGATGAGCAGTAGGGTTAAGGCATTGCCTTCCCCCTTGCCCCAGGTTGAGGATCAAGTCTCAGAGGAGGCTGACCTACAGGAACTGAGGGAAACTGAGCCTAAAGAATTTGAACTTGATCAAGTTGAGTTTCTGGGCTCAGGGGGACCCTCAAGAGAAGACCTGGGGAAGGAACAGTTAGACTGCCCTTCCCTTGAACCCCTCAGACAGCAGGCTGCTGCTGAGGCTGCAGGGAACGCCACAGGTAGCCACAAGGTATACTGGGATGATGGACTCCTGTACACTGAGGCAAGAGACCCCAAACCTGGTGCAACCAGGAGGCTGGTTATCCCCTTGTCTCAGAGAGGTTTCCTTCTTACCTTGGCCCATGAGATTCCCTTAGCAGGACACTTAGGCCAGACAAAGACTTGGGACAGGCTTGTCTCACACTTTCACTGGCCTCACATGAATGGAGATACCAGGGAGTTTTGTCGCTCCTGTGTCACTTGCCAAGCCAGTGGTAAGTCAGGTGGCACAACAAAGCCCCCCCTTATACCAATGCCTGTGGTGGGGGTGCCCTTTGAAAGAGTGGGGATTGACATTGTTGGTCCAATGGAACCCCAGACAGCATCAGGGCACAAGTTTATACTGGTGGTGGTGGACCATGCCACCAGTTATCCTGAAGCTATTCCCCTTAGGACCACTACAGCACCTGTTGTGGCAAGAGCCCTAGTTGGAGTGTTCTCCAGAGTGGGCTTCCCTAAGGAGGTTGTCTCTGACACAGAGGTGCAAACTTCATATCAGGATATTTGACTGCTATGTGGAAGGAATGTGGTGTCAACTACAAGTTCACTACACCCTATCATCCACAATGCAATGGGCTTGTTGAAAGGTTCAACAGGACCCTAAAAGGGATGATTCATGGACTACCTGAAAAGCTCAGGCGTAGATGGGATGTCCTGATACCCTGCCTTTTGTTTGCTTACAGAGAGCTCCCACAGAAGGGGGTTGGCTTCAGCCCTTTTGAACTTCTGTATGGGCATCCTGTGAGAGGACCCCTGTGTTTGGTGAAGGAAGGATGGGAGAGACCTTTCAAAAAGCCTGCAACCAGCATAGTGGACTATGTACTTGGTCTCCGCTCCAGCATGGCTGAGTATATGGAAAAGGCATCTGAAAACCTTAAGGCCAGCCAAGAACTCCAAAAAGCTTGGCATGACCAAAAGGCTGTCCTGACTGTGTATCAGCCTGGACAGAAGGTGTGGGTGTTGGAGCCAGTGGCCCCAGCAGCAGTCAAAGACAAATGGTCTGGGCCCCACACAATCCTTGAGCAAAAGGGAGAGGTCACCTACCTGGTGGACCTTGGAACTCCCAGGAGCCCCCACAGGGTGCTCCATGTGAACAGGCTCAAAGCATATGTTGACAGGACATGAGCTTGCTCATGGCCACAGATGAGGGACAGGAGGAAGAGAGTGACCCTCTCCCAGACCTGCTCACTCAGAATCCTGATGATGGATCAGTAGATGATGTTGTCTTTTGTGGCAGCCTCTATGACCATCAACAGAAGGATTGTAAACAGGATGATGTTGTCTTTTGTGGCAGCCTCTATGACCATCAACAGAAGGATTGTAAACAGGTTCTTCCATCCTTCAGACATATGTTCTCTCTGACACCCAGTCAAACCAATTGGTGTACCCATGAGGTTGACACTGGTGACAGCCTGCCAGTCAAGAGTAAAATCTACAGGCAGCCTGATCATGTTAGAGACTGCATCAAAACAGAAGTGCAGAAAATGTTGGAGCTGGGAGTCATTGAGCCCTCAGATAGCCCTTGGGCTAGTCCAGTAGTTCTAGTCTGGACTACGGCAACACCCTCTAGGCCGGAACCACCGCCAAACTCCAGAAGAGACTCCAGCGGATCCAGAACGCCTCAGCACGACGCATCCTGGACATCCCCCGTCGCAGCCACATCTCCGGACACCTGAGAGATCTGCATTGGCTCCCGGTCAACAAGAGAATCACCTTCCGTCTCCTCACCCACGCACAGAAAGCCCTTCACAGCCAAGGCCCAGGATACCTCAACAGCCGCCTCAACTTCTACGCTCCCAAACGCCAGCTTCGATCGACCAGCCATGCCCTCGTCGCCGTCCCCCGCATCCGTAGAGCCACCACAGGGGGACGGTCCTTCTCCTACCTCGCCGCCAAGACATGGAACTCCCTCCCCACCCACCTCCGCCTGACCCAGGACCACCTCGCCTTCAGGAAGCAACTCAAGACCTGGTTGTTCGAGCAGTAGCAGAATCCCCCCCCCCCCCCAGCGCCTTGAGACCCTCTGGGTAAGTAGTGCGCTATATAAATGCAATGATTGATTGATTGATTGATAGTGCCAAAGCCTCACACCCAGGGTGGTAAGAAAGAGATGAGGTTTTGCGTAGACTACTGAGGCCTCAATACAGTCACTAAGACTGATGCCCACCCAATACCAAGGGCAGATGAACTTATAGATAGATTGGCCTCTGCCAACTACTTAAGTACATTTGACCTGACAGCTGGGTATTGGCAAATCAGGTTAGCTGAGGATGCCAAGCCCAAGACAGCATTTTCAACCCCTGGTGGACATTATCAATTTGTGGTAATGCCCTTTGGTCTGAAAAATGCACCTGCCACCTTCCAAAGGCTGGTGAATCAAGTTCTCACTGGGCTGGATGACTTCTGTGCAGCATATCTTGATGATATAGCTGTCTTTAGTTCCACCTGGGAGGATCACCTGGTCCACCTGAGGAAAGTGTTAGAGGCACTGCAAGCAGCAGGTCTCACTATCAAGGCCACAAAGTGCCAGATAGGGCAGACAAAGGTTGTATACTTGGGCCACCTTGTAGGTGGAGGCCAAGTTCAGCCACTGGAGAGCAGGATACAGTCCATCAGGGACTGGGCTCCTCCAACCACCCAGACTCAGGTTCGAGCTTTCTTGGGCCTGACTGGTTACTATAGGAAATTTGTCAGAAATTATGGATCAATTGTGACTCTACTTAATGAACTAACAAGTAAAAAGATGCCAAAGAAAGTTCAGTGGACAGCAGGCTGTCAAAAAGCATTCGATGACCTAAAGCAGGCCATGTGCACAGCACCTATCCTAAAGAGTCCAGACTACTCCAAACCATTCATTGTCCAAACAGATGCTTCTGAGTTGGGTGTGGGAGCTGTTCTATCTCAACTGAATTTTGATGGTCATGACCAGCCCATTGCTTTTATAAGCAGAAGGCTGACCCCCAGAGAGAAAAATTGGTCAGCTATTGAGAGGGAGGCCTTTGCTGTGGTTTGGGCCCTGAAGAAACTGAGGCCATACTTGTTTGGCACTCATTTCAAGATTCAGACCGACCATAAGCCCCTCTTGTGGCTAAATCAGATGAAGGGTGAAAACCCCAAACTCCTTAGGTGGTCCATTTCCCTACAGGGGATGGATTTTACAGTGGAGCATAGACCTGGCACTGATCATGGCAATGCAGATGGGCTCTCCAGGTATTTCCACTTAGAGCAAGAAGACTGACCTGGTCAAGGTTAGTTTGTTGTCCCAAAGTTTGGGGGGGGGGGTCATGTAGGAGAGTAGGGTCTGCAATCCTATGATCACCCCAGATTTTTGCTTTTTGCTTCACTGGTTTATGACTTCTCTGGCTGTGGGCCTGCTAATCAGACCCACAGCCTTGCTGTTCTCTCACTAAATTGACACGTTAGGTGCATTATCCAATTGGTACTGGGCCACCTTATCAGACCCTGTAACTCAGGGCATAGGTGTACCCAGGGCCTACCAGGGGCTGCAGCATGTATTATTCCACCCCTGGCTGGCCATCTAAATCTGACACAACTGGCTGCACGACAGCTGGGGCAAGGTGGTGTAATCACCCTTTGCTTTAGATATAGTATACCTATATCTAACCCTAAAATGGACACACAGATTCCTATCAGTCACTCCTATGGCAGGCCTTGACAATCCTGAAGGCAGAGTGCTTGGAATCGTGTAAGATGGTGCTCTGGCATGAGCTGAGCCCGTTTGCAGCTTGCGGAACTAAGTCCTAAAAGCTGTTCCATGATAACGCATACCATATACTCTTAAGTGCATTATAATCCTCGCGGTTAAATGCCAACTCTGGTATCGCTATATCAAAACATGTCGAGTAAGGTGTCATACGAATTGTAATAGTAACCCCTCGCCAATTCTGGCGACAGGGTTAGCATTCCACCCTTCTAGAGGGACACAAGCGTGAACCCCGGTTAAAGTTAACTCGAGCCTCAGCATCACAAAATGGATGCTGCCACCACAGACACAAGTCTGACCCCCTGCAGCTGGGAGTCCTTCCAGCGAGGGGAGCTTGGACAAAGGGTTTCCTGTCAGGGGCGGTGCTAGCACCATCCCAGACAGGGTTTTGTGTTTCCTGGGTAGGCAGGGCTTTAGAGGAAGGTGACTGCAAGTGGCACCCCGGTGCTCACTATGCATCTGCCGGCTAGAACCAGTTCCAGGGGCACACCAGCCCCTGAGCTGGGGAAAGTCCGGCATGGGAGAGGGGTGTAACCACCCCCCTTCCTGGTCCCACCCATGGACAGGACCTAGTCGCGTGCCAGCCCCTTTTCCTAGTATAAAAATAGAAGCGGGCCCCCTTCCAAATGAGATCATCTTTGAATCCTGAAACTACTTTCTACGAAAGGACCTCAAGACTTCTTCCTAAGATTTCTCCCTTGTGACTAAGGAGTAGTCACCCTGCACCCAAAGGCACCATCCAAGAACACTGCGGTTTGCTGCACGTCCTTCCTCCGGAATCCGACTGACCAGCACGACGAGACCCAGCTTCCCTGGCACCTCTGACCTCTGCCTACCTCTACAGCTAAGCTGAGAACCGTAGGTGCGACGAGACCTCGAGGGACTAGCCATCATCAGAACTGCACAACTTCTATCCAGCACGACCGCCGAGGGATCCTCGAGTGAGTGCTTTGGGGTCCGAGAAGCCCCGACCCTGAGCAGCTCCAGCACCGAAGTCCAGCCCCCCAGCATCCACGAGATCTGCGTGGGGCCCTTCTGCTTTTTGCTGCTCACCGCGTTGTCTGGCTACTAGCCCGCTGGTTTGTGGCCTTCCCGACGTCGAACGACGACATCAACCCTGCTGGTCTGGTTGCTCCAGACTGGCCCTTGCTCCCTTCCAAAAGAGGAGCACCCCGGACCACTCCAGACGCCATTTTGAGTCCACCACGTGGGCTTGCATTTGCCAAGACTTGTTGCCCCAATCCTGGGTCCAGCGACGTCGACAGCAGATACCATCGTGGGACAGCTCGCACCTCCATCCTGGTCGCCGACAACGCCTCCTGGTCCGTGAGACTGCAGAGCCCAGCGTCGCCCACTCACCTGGTCGAGGTGACTCCATCCGGTGCCATCCTGGTGCCCATCTAATCACTGGCTAGTGATTCAGAACTTGGTCCCTCTGCTTACAGGTGTCTTCCATCTTCGATCCAGGCTTGGATCACTTCGAACTTCTTCACTGGTCGCCTGCCAGCAACTTCTTCTTTCAGGCTCCATAGACTGCAACGAGGATTCCCGACGTCTTTCCAGACCTATGCATCCGCAGCCCCTGGGCTGGGTAACTTCGGCATTTCGGTGCCCCAGCATAGCCTCACTATCCAAGGGTCCAGATCCTTTTTCGTTTTCAGCCTAACTAGTCGGGTTCGCCCGAGAGCACTAACTTTGCTTTTACTAGCCTCCATAGACTTTGTCCCGCATCCCGCGTGAGAGTGCACACTCTGCACCCGAGTCCCCTAGGCCTCCTGCTAGTAATCTGAAGGTTCAGTAGGCCAGTCCTAGCGATTCAAAACCCTATGAGATTAGTACTTACCTGCTAGTAATTTCCCATTCCACTTTTGTAGTATATGGTTTTCCGTGCCCCTCGGGCATTTGTGTAAATTGTGCAACTTATAGTATTTTCGTAAGAGTTTTGTTGTGTGCTTAGTACCCTGTCCTCAAAAAGAGTACAGGGCTGTTGTGATCTAAATAAATACACTGTTTATTTTCATAACACTTGTGTGGAGTCCTTTCACTTGGTGTTCAAGGGGTATATGTGATGGTATAACAGCTGGCTTAACACGCCCTCTAGAGTTTAGCCCGAAGACTGCTCGTATCCATGCTACTAGGATAGCTGGTCTATAAGGTTGACTTACAACCAATCATCAATAAGGGTTGTTTGGACTGATACAAAGTGCTCACTAGAATAGTGAACATTATATATCAGGCCAACTTCTCACATTTGTGCTCCGCCCCTGAAACAGAAAACAGTAATTCGTATTAACCATGATAACATATCAGGGTGGTTAATAAATAACAATCATGAATATGATATATACAATGGACGGGATAATCCTTGCCTCCGTGTCCTTAATAGAATTGAACATTCCTGTTGCGCATGCTAGCAAGGTTTCTATTCTATTACAGGACCTGAGGCTTCAGATTATGCTAGTTTAACTCTTTCCCAATACAACAGAAACAATATATACAATAACCTCTGAGCACACCCACTGTTCACTCGTATAATTCAAATGTAAATATGGCAAGTAACTCCAATCCTCCGGAGTCGAATTAATAGGTATAATTTCCAAAGTCAATGTCAAAAAGAGTCAACTTCCAATATAAAAAGTCCTTGTAGTTTATTTCATAGAATGTCCAATGTTGATTACACCAGCCAACACGTGTTTCGTCGTGCACCTAATAATACCTCGACTTCTTCAGGGCTGTAATCAAGCAAAACATATCCCATGATCATTATATATATTACATATAAATCGCTATAGATGTGGGAAAGTACCAACCACCATCTAGTAAGATAACAGCCTGCAGGGTGAAGGGTTTGAAGTAAGAAAGTAAATAGTCAAAAGCCACTCCAGTTTGAATATCCACCCAATTTGTGATAAGAGTAAGAACCCGCCAACCAAGAAAAATAATCAAGATAGGGGTAAGTTATCACCTCTGAATTTAACAGTTTTCTATCACTGTAATCTGGTCCTCACAGCATGAAACACTAATCATTCTGAAAAAACAGAGGCATATCAAGATCATATATACCTTCAATGCTCTCTTAAGCAACTAAAGAGTAACAGAATAATCCACGTATGGTTCCTAACAGAAGTTATTTGCCAACAAAAGTTTAAAGTACACCCCCTATGTCACAGTCCAAATTTTGTTTACCTTCGTATTCTCATCTAATTCCATCCAGCACTCGTATACAGCGTTTATTTCTCCACTCCTCTATATTTTCCACTGGAATCAAAATAAATATATAACACTCACTATATCCTGCTGGGAAACATTTATGCAAGAAAGTATGTCCTATAACACTCACCCAGTCTATATCATCTGGTGTGTTCTACAAAATAGTATCTTTAGCTTCACTTATCCACTGCACTAAACAGAAAAATAGTACATGTCATTCCCCAATTTAAGGTCCATGTAACACAATCCATACAATTTGCCATAAGATAAGTATAAGCATCTCACTCGAAATATACCTCCAATACTAAATCAAAGCTCAATATGCAAATAAACTTGTTAAACAAAGAAATAGCTTAGGCTTCCCATATCCTATACATCACAGTTTTACTAGTCATCTCAAGTTACCGAGGATTCCAAAGCTGTCTAACCCCCGTTAGTTGTCACAAAAGAATATTTTCACTATCTGTAAACAAGCGGAATGGGAAGACTTTTCATATATACATATCCAAAGTTACTCCTATGAGACCTCATAGACTTACCCACGGTTTATATTGAAATATATTAAGCACAGGGTCGTTATCTTCTCTTGATCCAAAATACGGCTATCTGTGTCAAAATAATGACAATGTATCATAGCCCATAAGTATATGTATTAAATTTATAGTATTTCAAACGCTTCGACACTCACCAAAATCTTAGTTCCTTCAAGTTTCACGACCACCTAAAATTAATATGTAGAGAAACGGTGTCTTAGTATTTTAAGCCATTCTATAAATCGAAATATCGATAAAACTCCTAGCCAACGTTACTATTTATTTACCTGTGTTCAGCGTACTAGTAGCATATCCTCTAGCGTCCGACGTTACCAAGAACTGGCGTCTAGCATAGGCGCCATCTTGGAATGTCTTTAAGTACGCAAGAAAATGAGCGCCATCTTGTAACATGTTCGTACTGTCTACCAAAGTACTGGGGATCGCGTAACTAATAAGTAGGCGCCTACCCCTGTATACGGGCAAAACATGTACCGATAATCAGATAACGGGCATCATTATGTGACTGATGCAGATGGTACCTTAGTCTCGTCAGCTATACTCTGATTCCATGTTAATACTTATTAATACAGCTTAATACCCCCGTTTCGATCGGGTTGCCGAAATTATTCCTAGTTCTAAATCTGACCCTGCACTCCACCGTAAATTCTGGGATAATGTACTAATCTGTTCGTGATTACAAATATAAACAGATCTCAATACAATCATAATATGCATGCATCTAATTCCATAGGTATGGGTGAGTAGAGTTCGTGAAGGATAAATGTTAGTCAGTTAGCCAGATGAGAGGCAACCGAAAGTGCATTTTTATCCTAACTGTTAACTGTCATTCAACATAGAAAAAATATACAGATAAATGGGAAGCGAAATCATACAATATCCTAGGGAACCTGTGTCCCTGTACAGTCTAGTACCAAAAAAGCTGCTAGATGTCAACAACAGGCATATGGTATACATAATCAGTAAACATTCAATATGCGGAACACATAATATTGGACAGAGATCTACACAGTTATTACTCATTGCCCAAGAAGTACTGGTACTCATTATCAATGTTAAGCCCCTGTTGGACCGATTTCAGTTTCATAATCCACAGTACTTCCCTACGCCTGAGTTTCAGAGTTCTGTTACCTCCTCTTGGATCCTGAGTCACATGTTCTATTGCATGGTAGCAAAATTGGTGTTCTCCCTGATTGTCAATATTCTGTACAAAATGAGCAGCAATTGGGTATCTAGTGTCCCCATTCTTCCATGCCCTAATATGCTCCATCATTCTGTCCCTGAGTCTTCTTATTGTGCTGCCCACGTAAATCTGTCCGCATGTGCATGCTATAATATATACAACAAAGGAGGTTTCACAGTTAATAAAGGTGTCTATTTCATACACTGCTGAGTTATTGTAACTGAAACTCACAATCTTTTTACAAGCCCATCTACAGCAATTGCATCGCCCACATTTGTGGAATCCTCTTGTCATATTCCTGGGCCAGATTTCTCTATTCCTAATAGGATAACTTGGGCTAAGATCATTCGCTAAGGTTCTCCCTTTCCTGAAAGTTATAGACGATCTCTGTCCAATATGTAGTGATAGATCTTTATCCGCAGACAACAAGTGCCAATGCCGATTTAAAATAGAGTATAATTTATTAGACTCTGTGTTGTAATTAGTCACTAGGCGAACCTCTCGTTCTTTCTTCTCTGTAGTAATCTTTTCTTTCAGTGTATATGATCGTTCAAGATTATGCGCACGTCTTTTAGCCTTCTCAATAACTACCCGTTGGTAGCCCCTAGCCGCAAATCTGGTAGACATATCCTGTACTGTATCCTTAAATTCTTCATGAAGATAAAGATCTATCACTACATATTGGACAGAGACCGTCTATAACTTTCAGGAAAGGGAGAACCTTAGCGAATGATCTTAGCCCAAGTTATCCTATTAGGAATAGAGAAATCTGGCCCAGGAATATGACAAGAGGATTCCACAAATGTGGGCGATGCAATTGCTGTAGATGGGCTTGTAAAAAGATTGTGAGTTTCAGTTACAATAACTCAGCAGTGTATGAAATAGACACCTTTATTAACTGTGAAACCTCCTTTGTTGTATATATTATAGCATGCACATGCGGACAGATTTACGTGGGCAGCACGATAAGAAGACTCAGGGACAGGATGATGGAGCATATTAGGGCATGGAAGAATGGGGACACTAGATACCCAATTGCTGCTCATTTTGTACAGAATATTGACAATCAGGGAGAACACCAATTTTGCTACCATGCAATAGAACATGTGACTCAGGATCCAAGAGGAGGTAACAGAACTCTGAAACTCAGGCGTAGGGAAGTACTGTGGATTATGAAACTGAAATCGGTCCAACAGGGGCTTAACATTGATAATGAGTACCAGTACTTCTTGGGCAATGAGTAATAACTGTGTAGATCTCTGTCCAATATTATGTGTTCCGCATATTGAATGTTTACTGATTATGTATACCATATGCCTGTTGTTGACATCTAGCAGATTTTTTGGTACTAGACTGTACAGGGACACAGGTTCCCTAGGATATTGTATGATTTCGCTTCCCATTTATCTGTATATTTTTTCTATGTTGAATGACAGTTAACAGTTAGGATAAAAATGCACTTTCGGTTGCCTCTCATCTGGCTAACTGACTAACATTTATCCTTCACGAACTCTACTCACCCATACCTATGGAATTAGATGCATGCATATTATGATTGTATTGAGATCTGTTTATATTTGTAATCACGAACAGATTAGTACATTATCCCAGAATTTACGGTGGAGTGCAGGGTCAGATTTAGAACTAGGAATAATTTCGGCAACCCGATCGAAACAGGGGTATTAAGCTGTATTAATAAGTATTAACATGGAATCAGAGTATAGCTGACGAGACTAAGGTACCATGTGCATCAGTCACATAATGATGCCCGTTATCTGATTATCGGTACATGTTTTGCCCGTATACAGGGGTAGGCGCCTACTTATTAGTTACGCGATCCCCAGTACTTTGGTAGACAGTACGAACATGTTACAAGATGGCGCTCATTTTCTTGCGTACTTAAAGACATTCCAAGATGGCGCCTATGCTAGACACCAGTTCTTGGTAACGTCGGACGCTAGAGGATATGCTACTAGTACGCTGAACACAGGTAAATAAATAGTAACGTTGGCTAGGAGTTTTATCGATATTTCGATTTATAGAATGGCTTAAAATACTAAGACACCGTTTCTCTACATATTAATTTTAGGTGGTCGTGAAACTTGAAGGAACTAAGATTTTGGTGAGTGTCGAAGCGTTTGAAATACTATAAATTTAATACATATACTTATGGGCTATGATACATTGTCATTATTTTGACACAGATAGCCGTATTTTGGATCAAGAGAAGATAACGACCCTGTGCTTAATATATTTCAATATAAACCGTGGGTAAGTGTATGAGGTCTCATAGGAGTAACTTTGGATATGTATATATGAAAAGTCTTCCCATTCTGCTTGTTTACAGATAGTGAAAATATTCTTTTGTGACAACTAACGGGGGTTAGACAGCTTTGGAATCCTCGGTAACTTGAGATGACTAGTAAAACTGTGATGTATAGGATATGGGAAGCCTAAGCTATTTCTTTGTTTAACAAGTTTATTTGCATATTGAGCTTTGATTTAGTATTGGAGGTATATTTCGAGTGAGATGCTTATACTTATCTTATGGCAAATTGTATGGATTGTGTTACATAGACCTTAAATTGGGGAATGACATGTACTATTTTTCTGTTTAGTGCAGTGGATAAGTGAAGCTAAAGATACTATTTTGTAGAACACACCAGATGATATAGACTGGGTGAGTGTTATAGGACATACTTTCTTGCATAAATGTTTGCCAGCAGGATATAGTGAGTGTTATATATTTATTTTGATTCCAGTGGAAAATATAGAGGAGTGGAGAAATAAACGCTGTATACGAGTGCTGGATGGAATTAGATGAGAATACGAAGGTAAACAAAATTTGGACTGTGACATAGGGGGTGTACTTTAAACTTTTGTTGGCAAATAACTTCTGTTAGGAACCATACGTGGATTATTCTGTTACTCTTTAGTTGCTTAAGAGAGCATTGAAGGTATATATGATATTGATATGCCTCTGTTTTTTCAGAATGATTAGTGTTTCATGCTGTGAGGACCAGATTACAGTGATAGAAAACTGTTAAATTCAGAGGTGATAACTTACCCCTATCTTGATTATTTTTCTTGGTTGGCGGGTTCTTACTCTTATCACAAATTGGGTGGATATTCAAACTGGAGTGGCTTTTGACTATTTACTTTCTTACTTCAAACCCTTCACCCTGCAGGCTGTTATCTTACTAGATGGTGGTTGGTACTTTCCCACATCTATAGCGATTTATATGTAATATATATAATGATCATGGGATATGTTTTGCTTGATTACAGCCCTGAAGAAGTCGAGGTATTATTAGGTGCACGACGAAACACGTGTTGGCTGGTGTAATCAACATTGGACATTCTATGAAATAAACTACAAGGACTTTTTATATTGGAAGTTGACTCTTTTTGACATTGACTTTGGAAATTATACCTATTAATTCGACTCCGGAGGATTGGAGTTACTTGCCATATTTACATTTGAATTATACGAGTGAACAGTGGGTGTGCTCAGAGGTTATTGTATATATTGCCGCTTCTCATGAAGCCAGTGATGTAGGATACGCATAATTTCTCTAGAAGCACCATCTTATGATTGTTAATTGTGCATAACTTTGTACCCTGAAGTTAAGGTAGTGCGCCCACAATAGGTTGGTATCCCCCATTTAATTACAACAGAAACAATGTTGCCCATAGGTCTATTGTGAAATTGCTTAAAAGTAGAATCAGATGACCTATCAGCTGCTTTCATTATATACTGTAAACTGGTGCCTAACATATAAGACTTGGAAGCCATAGCGCCCCTCACTGAATGGGCCCCATAGAGTCCAGTATCAATACCAGCCTCCTGCATTATATATCTGACCCACTTGGCAATAGTAGCAGAGGTAACTGGTTTAAACGGTTTTTGCAATGCAATTAACAGTCTGGAACAACCGACCGATCTAACCGATCGGGTACATTCTTCATAAGCTTTCAGGCATTGTACCACACACAATTTATTGTTTACAGGAAATGCATGATAACCAATGGAACGTGTAAATGTGTTTGTCCTTGCAGAAATTGTAAATGAAACCCCTTCCGGGGAAAAACCTCTACCTGGTAAATCTAGGACTCTGATATTGGAGATTCGACGGCAAGCAGACAAACCCTGGAGCATAGCTAATTTTGCAGACTGTTGTTTTCTTGATAATTCTGCATTATGAGTGGAGAAGTGTGGCTCACTGGTTAGAGCAGGCAGACCCTGAAGCAGAGGTCAGACCCGGGACCAGGGCTCGATTCCCGACGCGGCAGGGTGTTGAGCTCATATGTCCACGGACTCAATAATTCTCGCTTCGGTGCCTGACCTAATCATGGGCTCACACTCTGCAACTCTGGGCATTAAGCTTGCTTAATCTCCACAACGGCCCCCCCGCGGCGGGATGCCTGGCTTTCACCTTGGGGATGCCCTGTAGGGGCTATCTCACAGGGAAAAGCCAGGACGGGTTCCCAAGGCAAGCGCGGAGATACCCCTTCGGGGGTCGATTCTGGCGCTATATAAGAAATGTAATAATAATAATAATAATAATTATCAAATAAAGTTAAAACCATAGAAACATCCCATGAAGCAGAATACTTAGCCTTAGGAGGATTTGCCACTCGTATACCTTTGAGAAGTTTACATGCAACAGGGTGCATACCCACCGATCTACCATCTATCTGCACATGTTCAGCCGAAATACCGGATCTGATATTGTTAACCGACCTGTACGATAGCCCCTACAAAGCTTTTTGGGATAAAAAATTAACAACTTGTGGGAGGTCCGCCTCCACGGGATCCACCTGTTTCTCCAGGCACCAACCCAACCATGCTCACCATGCTGAAGAATATTGCGTCCTGGTAGGGGGAGCCCAGGCTTCTTGGATGAAACCTAAGGCCTCCTTTGAAGTTCCTGGCAACAACCATTGTTGCTGGAAAGCCTCCAGGCCATCAGGGACAACTGTCCCGCTAGAAATAGTAGGAGCTGTTCCCCCTGAGGGCCCTGGAGCATCATCTGAGACCACAAAAGGAGGAGAGGGAAGTCGCATGTCAATTCCAGAAGTACTGGGAATCAAGGTTGCGCTTTCCAGACTGGTGTGATTAAAACAACTTCTGCCTGCTAGAGGACTATCTGGTTTGCTACACTGGGAATCAGAATGAATGGGGTAATGCACAATTCAGTGATCTCAAACAGTCTTGTGTGAACGCATCCGTGGCCTTTGTAAGAGGATCCGGCCTCCAACTGAAAAATGACTCTAGTTGGCGATTGAGCCTGGAGGCAAACATATCTATAATGCAAGGACCCCAAACTGCATGAATCATTTTAAATAGCCAGGAGCTGAGCTTCCAGTCACTGTAATCCCTCAAGTGACGGGAATTCCAGTCCGTTATGGCATTGTCTTGCCCCAGAAGGTATTGGTGAGCTAGGCAAAAATGCCAGAAGTCCGTGGCGATCTCCGCCAACATCGGTAATTTTTTCTCCCCTAACTTATTTATGTACCTCAACGCCTTCACATTGTCCCTCCTCAGAAGGATGCACCAAGACACCTGCTTGGGTGAGAGTGATTGGATCGCAAAAGACCCCGAGACAGTTGATGTGTAATGCTAATTCCTGGAGAGACCATCTGACCCCTGTGGCTATCTTCCCACATCTAGCTCCCCAGCCCCACCGGCTGGCATCGGACTCTATCACCACTTCCGGAAGAGAGCCGAATATCACTCGGCCGATCCAAGCATCTAAGAGGGTTAACCACCATTTCAGCTCCTCCCTCACCTCTTCCGTTAGGGGAACCTGGTCTGAGTAGGAATGACCCTTCTGCAAATGCTGAATCTTTAAACGTTGCAGGGCCCGGGAGTGCAATGAGCCCGGAAATATCGCTTGATTGAGGACGCGGGAAGTCCCACCAGGAGAGCAAAGGCTTGCAACAACATTGCCTTCCTCATTATTGTTACCTTTAACTCTTTCTTCAGATCCCTCAATTTGGACTTGGTCGATTCAAGTTGAGCCGTCTGAGAGTTGATCGCAAAGTCCAGAAACTCAATCGACTGAGTCGGACACAGGATAGACGTGGTTAAGTTGATCATGAAACCTAGAGTCTCCAAAAGCTGCACCGTCATCTGAAGGTGCTGAGATGCTAGGGAAACGGACTGTGCCATGATGAGTATGTCGTCCAGATAAATTATCAGGCGAATACCCTGGTCTCTGAGATGAGCGTCACTGGCTTCATCAGCTTGGTGAAGCATCATGGAGCCGAGGAAAGACCCAAAGGAAGGACCAAGTATTTCAACCATCGGTCCCGCCACCGGAACTGTAAGAAACGTTGATGAGGAGGAAAGATTGGTACCATTAGATAGGCATCCTTGAGGTCCAATCAGACCATCCTATCGCCCTGCCTCAAAACGTCTGTCAGCAAATGAATCCCTTCCATTTTGAAATGTCTGTTGAGGACGAAATGATTGAATCCTTTCAGGTTTAATACCAGTCTGTGACCACCACCTCTTTTCTTCACAAGAAAGACATTGCTGCAGAAGCCCTCGGTCCTGTTGTCGCGGTAAGCTACCTCGTGCTTCTCCAGCAAGACTTATATTTTGCGCTCTATAAAAATGTAGTCTTGTTGGGGAAAAAACACAGGGGTGGTATAAAGTCTTGCATTCGGGTCTGGAAAAAGTCTATGTGAAAACCCCGAACCGTTTGTAAGACCCAGGCATGTTGTGTAATCTGTGCCCAATTGAGCATGAAATGGCGAATGAGACCCCCCAGAGTGTATAACAGAGAAGTTAGAACTCTTACCTGAACTGATCTGGGGTTTTAAGTTTCCCCTTTGTCCACCTCATTGATACAGGTGTCTGGAGAATTTTCTAGTCGTGTAGAAGGTACCACCTCTGGTAGTGTCCTGCCAGTTCCCTCCACCAGGACCGTAGCCTCCTCTGGGAGTGCCTTGATAGTACTGGTGGCCTGGAAAGCGGTCTGCCTTGAAAACTCCCTATGTTTAATTGAGCTTTGTCCAAGGTGGTGAATGTCCCAACGTATTTTGACACGCCCTTGACAAATTTATTGCCGAAAAGAAGCCCCTTGGCCAAAGGACCTGCTTCATCTGAAGCTAAATCGGTGTGATTGCTGTCCATCCGCATTAGCAATGGCTTCCTTCTTTCTGTAATAATTGCACAATTTCCGTTTCCCAGAAAGCAGATGGCGCGTTGCGTCCATCCTGCTAATATGTCCTGGTCAACAGGGGAACCGGCATCTTTGGCCATCAATGCCATCTCAAGTATTTTTGCTAAGGGGCCTGTGATGTCCAGAAGCTTGTCTTGGCACCTGCGCCAAGCCTGGTCGATGCCCTTTATGGGACCCATGGCAAATTTCTTTCGAAATGCCAGCATATTGGGATCAATATCCGAGGTGTCTGCAACTCTATCTTGGATATCTGGCCGTGGACATTTCGATCTCAGCCTGTTATGCACCTCCTTGTCATAGTGCATTCTCAGATTTTGATGGAGATAGTCAGCTACCTCTGGGGGTGGAGGCCAATCTGAGGATCTCGGGTGGACAATGTCCAGAGGGTTAAAATCAAAGGGGTTTAATGTTTGGAGGGAGAGAGTCGGCGGATCTAGATGCGCCCTCTTGGATTTTTTCTTTCTAGGAAGGGAGTTGTTACTGGAGTCTATGTCAGGGCTCTTATCAGTGTCATAGGCATTGCTGGGCGCTGGAGTGGTCACTATGGGTGCTAAGTACTGATGGTCACCAGGCTTAGCTGGGGTAACTGTGCTGAAGCCTGCCCATGCGGCCACTTGGATGACTTGGCTTTACCTTGATTTGTCCCCTCTGAAGTGTGCTGTGTTGAACCTGAAACATTCCAGCTGTGCTGTGAAGGGTTTGAGGGCGGCCGCCAGAGCTTGATTTACCATCTGGGTAACCGCTGCCTTAATGGCCCTGTTTACTGATTGCTGAACTGATATGTCCAGGGCATCAACCTAATTGTACTCAAGGAAGGGACCTTGTTCCTCTTCATAGAATCGATATTCATCCTCCTTGAATGTGGCTCTCTCTTGCATTGTTAAAATGCTTTGGTTGAAAAATTAATTAGGATACAAAAGATTTTTTAAGCCAAGTCCCAAATCCCAGGGAATTGATAAAGGGGGAACCATGCTTTGTGACCAAAAAATAACTTGCTCCTCAGCCCAGCTGTACTCACTAATTATTCCAGCCACAGGCGGGGTAAGAGAGCCAATAATGTACACCAGCCTGCGCCCGGCTAGGGCCTTCTCTGTTATTCCAACTACCCTGTACAATGTTCCGCTTTTCAAAAAACGGCATGGACGAGGAGGAAACAAACATTGGGCGTCACATAGCCCAAATGGAGCCCAAATACAGTCCAACTGGGCTGCACAAGGTCTGGCTTTGAATTGTATCGCGGGTGTGTGTGAACCGTCTGGTTCATACACACATTTCTGTTGATATAAGCCTCATCCTAATTGATATCATGCCCATCGTAATAGATGGTGTAGATTAACAATTACTCTTTATTAATCTCACCCAACAGAGGTTGTAGAATGATTGGTCATAGTTTTTCTTGTCATTATTCTTATAGATCTGGATAGGTATAAATATTATGCCAGTACTACTGATGAACAATGTATTAGAGCTCACCACTATAGCACACTGAATTTAATTGTCACATCGTACCTAATGAGGTATGTGTGCTTAGATAAATACTCATGTCAATTATTATAATCCTTAGTGTTGGTTTCAATATTTTGATACAATTTTGCTTCTGATGTCTGCCATTTAGGGAGTTATTGAAAACATTCAAAGTGTTAAATTTTCTACGACCACTTATCGTATGAAAGAAATGCCAAGTAGAGACTGGACAAGGATAAAACAAGAATTAGTTGGGTAAGCGTATATACATAACCAATCCCAGGCATAATGGTTCTTTTAGATCATTAATAGTTTATATTAAATCCTTCATCATATAATGTAAGAAGGAGTCTCCCAGAATACCTTTTGATGTTACAGATTAAATTGGTACGGTCACTTTTAAAATTGTGTTTTCCATTTTGCACGACAAGACATGTGAATCAGGAATGTAGTGAGTACAGAATGATTCAATCTGACCTTACACCCTCCCCTCTTCCGGTTTGTTTAAAATTAGAAAATGTAACTTTGACTCTCTTCTTGAATCAGCATGTCATGTTTTCTAGATATTCGTGAAACTTACTTTGTTCCATGTAGCTTATCTATCTGTCCACCTTCGAAATTCAAAGATATTTGTGTATGAATAATCAAATCAGCAGCTATTCGTTGTGTGTTGAACAGAGTTTACACACATTGGGCATCACATAGCCCAAAAGGAGCCCAAATCCAGCCCAATTGGGCTGCGCGAGGTCTGGCTCTAAATTGTATCGCAGGCCCGATCGCAGGTGTGTATGAACCGTCTGGTTCATACACACATTTTTGTTGATATTAGCCTCATCTTAATTGATATAATGCCCATCGTAATAGATGGTGTAGAATAACAATTACTCTTTATTAAACTCACCCAACAGAGATAGTAGAATGATTGGTCATGGTTTTCCTTGTCATTATTCTTATAGATCTGGATAGGTATAAATATTATGCCAGTACTACTGATGGACGACGTTTTAGAGCTCACCACTATAGAGCACTGGATTTAATCGTCACATCGTTCCTAATGAGGTATGTGTGCTTAGATAAATACTCATGTCAATTATTATAATCCTTAGTGGTGGCTTCAATATTTTGATACAATTTTGCTTCTGATGTCTGCCATCCAGGGAGTTATTGAAAACATTCGAAGTGTTGTATTTTCTACAACCACTTATCGTATGAAAGAAATGCCAAGTAGAGACTGGACAAGGATATAACAAAAATAATTTGGGTAAGCGTATAGCCAATCCCAGGCATAATGGTTCTTTTAGATCATTAATATTTGACATTAAATCCTTCATCATGTAATGTAAGAAGGAGTCTCCCAGGATACCTTTTGATGTTACACATTAAATTGATAAGGTCACTTTTAAAATTGTGTTTTCCATTTTGCACGACAAGACATGTGAATCAGGAATGTAGTGAATACAGAATGATTCAATCTGACCTTACACCCTCCCCACTTCCGGTTTGTTTAAAATCAGAAAATGTAACTTTGACTCTCTTCGTGAATCAAGTTTACTAGATATTCGTGGAACTTACTTTGTTCCCTGTAGTTTATCTATCTGTCCACCTTCGAAATTCAAAGATATTTATGTATAAATAATTACTCTCTCGCGCACTGGCTGCTGATTGCTGGTCGACAGGGGAGACCTGTAGAAAACCCTTCCTTTGAACGATGCAACTCGCTTCGCTGGGGTGAGCAGAAGAACCAAGGTATCCTGCAAGGGCTGCGAGCAGGCGGAGGCGGAGGCGCGGGACTACCTGTCCCAGGAGCGCCCGCCTGACCGCCCGCCCTCAATCAACACACCTGGGCGCTCTCCCTGCAGGACACGCCCCTCCCACCCTAACCCAGGCACTATAAAGCAAACAGCTCGTTCCCGCGGCGCGGGAGCGACCGGGAGAAGCCCGGGACAAGGGCGGGACCGTCTGTGGCCGTCCGGGGACGGGACGGGCCACCCCCCTTACACCTGGATCCTGTGATTTGTGAGGATAAGTAATTACTCTTTATCCTTTGTAACACACATTTTCTGCTTGCGTACAAACGGTGATCATGTCCACAAGGGGCAGCCGGAGCAAAACTGCTGCTGGAGGAGCCAAGGTGACTGGTCCCATTGACAATTTTATTGCAAAAGCAAATGATGCAATAGACCAGGGTATATCTTTACTGAATCGATGTGTTTCTTTAGAGTTGGCAGAAGCAAAAAGGTCATCATTGGGTCTGCTAGCTAATGCGAAAACACCTCATCGAGACCCTGAAACACTTAACAAACCTGCTGTAATAGTGGAAATACACAGCATGCCAAATACTGTTGATTTATCTGCAACTCAGTCATTATCAGAATTACAGCTGAGTTTGGAGAAGTCGCCAAATTTAGATCTGATGGAGGACTTTAATACACAATTAGATATTGTCACTGAGTCCATTCCATCAGTGAACCTGGCAAACGGTCTAGATCCAATTATGATAGAGGCATCGCAAGCCATCTTTAATATTGAAAATACCTCTATCGTGAATGACACATCAAATATAAACTTGGGCCGATCTGTTGCTCCTGACATACTCATAGTTACCAGCAGTAATACTCTGAATGACTCCACTACTATTTCAAGGAATTTGAGAGGTTTGAGGGAGGGGGCTGTTCAAAAACTACCGCCACATAAGTCAGTCACAATTGCACTCAGTTCTAAGGGGAATCCACAGGGTCAGAAAAAGCAGGGGAAGGACCAAACAAAGAACAGTTTTAAGAAAGGAAGTAAGAAAGGAACTGTAGATTCTGTATGTGCTGGGGAAATGCCCAGCTTAGCCATGTTGTGTAAAGATTGTACCTCCAACAGCCAATTAATAATGAAGGTTGGAGAACTTGTCACTGCTCATCTTGCCACTATAGATACACGACTGGGACTGATAGAAAAACCATTGAATGAACTAAGCACCATAATTAAAGGGCCCCCAGCCAAACCCCCAAAACCCCCTCCCCCTCCTCAGCAAAAAATCCCCCAGCCAACGCCTAGAACTAATCTACCCCCTACTGCCACAACTAACTCTAAGGCACTCCCGATGGCTAAGAATTTGTCAGCAAAACCAATAGTGCAAACCCCAACTGCAAAACTCCAAGATAATAATAAAAATACTGCAGGGGATAATTCCACTATTGGTAAAGATAAAGCCAATGAGGCAAATAAGGGAAATGAGTGGCACAAAGGGAAAAATAAACGATTTGCTGCCAATCTACCCCCAGGCTCAAGTCCCTATGTCGTAGTGATGACAGGAGTCCCTGAGACCCCCGATAATATAGATGAGCCATCTTGGTCGCTACTTAACAAGGTTACACATTGGCTGAATAATAATAGGCCTCTACCATCATACTATGTAAGTAAAATCTTGACAGTACGAAGAGTACCCTGGGTAGGCCATGAGAAAAAGAGAACTCAAGGTGACTGTATCATTATTAATTTCAATGACCCTCGTACAGTGGATTATATTTGTTCCTGGGTTAGTGAGGGATATAACGAGGGCATTGAGACAAGGCACCTCTCATATTTCTACCCGCCAAGAGGAAATCTAAGACAAGAATGTTATGATGATTATGATTATGGTTTAGACGAAGGGTGGACCCAGGTAGGACAGAGAAACAATTGGGGAGAATGGGGGAGAAATAACCATA
Source organism: Lissotriton vulgaris (assembly GCF_964263255.1). NCBI lineage: Eukaryota > Metazoa > Chordata > Amphibia > Caudata > Salamandridae > Lissotriton > Lissotriton vulgaris. Next base: position 56,204,631 of record NC_141699.1, on the reverse strand, counting down.
GGCACAACAATAATAACAATCACTGGAATTACCAAAGACCCCATTTAGCAAGGGATCCAACTTGGGGGTTTCCTACATCCAATAGATTCAATGCTTTTAATACCTTGGACATGGTAGACTGACTCCCATCACCACCCGAATTTCAAAACAACCCATCAGATGTCAGTGTTAGAGACAAAAACATCAATGAGCCGCAGGTAGGAAGCATACAAATAGATGAGATATATGCTACACCAGTACAAGGATTAGTTAATTCATTGGGTCAATTAGCGCCCTATGGAAAAGAAGAACATGCCACACCCCATGACTTGGTGATACATGAAGGTAGTGAATACCCAAAGGAGCATAATAAGGAGTTTAAGATCTTAAGCTGGAATGTTGCTGGATTACAGCAAAGGGTCTCTGATCCTGAATGGCTAAAGGTTATTTCCGAAAAGGACATAATATTATTTCAGGAAACTTGGGCGACAACAGCGGTGCATATAGAGGGTTTCCACTGTTATTGTATTAATGCAAGAAAGCCTGTCTTTGGCCGCCCGATTGGAGGTTTATTGATAGGGTTCAAGATAAGCATAGGAGGGTCCATAAAATTGATCCATTCAAAAAATCCAAATATCCAAATAATTGAGTATACTCGAAGGGTTCCATACTATCTTATTAACTTTTATAATAACGATTTTAGTTCTACTCCGAATAGGAATTTTATTGAACTTTTCGGAGAACTATCTAAAATAGCAGAAAAGCTCCATTATCAAATAAGCACCAGGACAATATTGGCTGGAGATTTCAATGCCAAGTTTATAACATCAAAAACGAACAATGCACAAATAGATAGGGCATACAAACGGGGCAAAGAACTAGAATGCTTCCTTAATGAACACATCCTAATAGATATAATGGATGTTGAGAAAAAGGAGTTACTTATCTATATCCCAACCTTTAGAGGAAGAGATTTTTCTAGTACAGTGGATTATATCTTTATGTCCTCTGACTTAATAGATAGAGTTAATAAGGTCGGTGTCCTTGAAACTGCCTTTGGGGACCATAACGCTTTGGAGGTCAACATTGGCTTAGGCCCTCCGAATGCCCTTGTTCTATCCCTGGGGGCAAGGGATATTACGGTCTCAGCCAACAAATTGAGGTTAAAATGGCGAGGGATAAATAGTGGACAAGTAACGGACACTATTATAAGTAACCATGGTCCGTTACTTGAATCATGTTCTCTGGATGACGGGAACCATTGCAGAATAGTAAAAGATTTTTCTAAACTCTGCAACACCATTAAATCCCTCTTAAGTGTCCCTATCAAACCAACTGTTCCTGAGCCAAGGTGGTTCGACCGCCACTGCTCGGCAGCAAATAAAGCTCTTCGCAGAGCTTTAAACTGTAAACCGAGAAGCAAACTAGATGTGAGGACCGCCAGACTAAATTATAAAACAGCTATAGGCTCAAGGAAGGCTGCTCTACTAACTGAGCAATGGGAGGCACTAACAACCGCTGCTACCCTGGGGAGCAGCACCACTTTTTGGCCTGCCGTTAAAAAGATGCGGGATATGGGTAAGCAATTAACCCCGACTAGCTGTACCATAGCAAGTGAGCAATGGGAATTGCATTTTTCTAAAATATATGCCAGCCCTGGCGTGGTTTTAGAGGATTATACCCCAGGAACACTAGAATCCCTAGAAATCACTGTGGGGGAAGTCACCGTGGCCATTAATCAGTGCCTTGGTAACAAGGCACCTGGGCCCGACGGCTTCCCAATAGACATAATCAAGCACAACCCAGAACTCTGGGGAAATATTTTTGTCAACCTCTTTAACAGTCTACCGTTTGCCCCAATACCCGCAACTTGGTCCACGAGCATAATAGTGCCTATTTATAAAAAGGGCGAAAGATCTGATCCCGCAAATTATAGGCCTATTTCGCTCTTGGACAATACTTTAAAGATTCTGGGTAGGGTACTCTATAATAGAGTTAATGACTGGGCTGAGGAAATGGGGGTACTTGACCGTTGCCAAATGGGTTTTAGACGCAAGGTGGGAACCATCGAACAATGCCTAAATTTAAACCTCTTAATTAGCAAATATAACATTGCTAAGGCGTCACCCATCTATTTGGCGTTTATGGACTTATCGTCCGCATTTGACCTGGTAAACAGGTCAAAATTGTGGTCGATTCTATTGTCTTATGGCCTGGATCCCCCTCTGGTACATTTCCTTGCCTATGTACACAAAGACACAAAGGCACAAGTACGGATTGACATGGAGGGTACACTCTCTGGTCCAATTAATGTAGAAAGGGGGGTGAGACAGGGGTGCGTTTTAGCACCCCTGTTATTTATTATCTACATAAATGGCTTGAGAGACTCCCTAAAAAAGGCTACCCAAGATGTCCCTAAAATTAAAGGTTGCCAACTACCGTGTCTTTTATACGCGGATGACGCTGTGCTTATGGGATTAACACCTAACGCCCTACGGGCACTAGTCAGGGATTTTGCATCATATATGGGGAATTTGGATTTAAAAGTAAATTTTAAAAAATCATTCCTCATGTCCTGTGGGCCGGGTGCTAAGCAATTAAACTCCATCACGATAGGAGCTGATAAGCTGCTCCTAACTAAAACTTTCCCATATTTAGGTATGGTCTTTGCTGCGAACGGCCTGTGGAGTGGGCATACTGCCCACGCCACAGGCAAGTTCTCAAAGGCCATAAATTCAATTTTATCTCTCCCCAAACCGAGGAAAGTTGGAGCAACTAAAGCAATTTTAAAGATTTATAGGCTCCAATGCATCCCAGTGGCAACTTACGGTGCCGAAATTTGGGGGTCGGTAAAAACCCCCTCAATACAAAGAGAAGAAAATCGGCTCTGTAGGAAGCTACTGGGGGCTCCCATTTCATCATCATGGTTTATCTGTCATTCAGAGCTGAATGCACCCTATATTAGTGACTTTATTGCAGCCAGGCCTGCATTATTTTGGTTAGCCATCTGGGTAAATGAATATGCTAGCCTAACACATGACATTTTGAGGGAATGTTTAGCTTGTGATAAATGGAATAAGATCCCATGGTTCCGTGGCGTACAAGAGAGTCTGTCTAGTATAGACAGGGGCAACCTCTTTGAAAATCCATCTCATATACAGAGGACTGATAAAAAAGTAGTCCAACTTGAACTGTATGCCAATTACAGGGAAAAAAGATTGTCAGAAGAGATGAAGAAACAAACTGTTGTGTCCTATATTAACAATGGCTTATTAACCCAGCAACTTCCGTTGTATTTGACACTACCAATGTGCTACTGGGAAAGATCTCTATTGTTTAGAATGAAAGCAGGAACGGTAACATTTTTACTTTGTTTTCCTCTGGGACACACCGTAGATGACAAGATTCCGTGTCCTTGTGACGGAACCAGTAAACAAAATGATTTACATTTCTTCTTCATGTGTAAATTTTATATGAAATACATTAAATGGTTCCTAGCACCATATTTTAAAAAACGTAGACCCATTTCCCTGAACCAGTCTTATTTGATGCTTTTAAAATTGGAGGACGATGAACTTATATTTCGGACAAGTTGTTTTTTAAAAGTCATTTTTAATGTACGCAGAAGTATGGAAAACCCTTGAACTATCAATGACTATTGTTCCTTTCTTGCACTTTTGAAATGCGTGACTTAGTAAATGCCCTAATAATGTACTTTATAGTGTCTATTGTACCTATTGTAGCTGTAATTGTAAATGTCAAATTGTTTTTAAAGTGTGCTTTTATGGATTTTTGAAATCCGAATAAAGATTTTTGAAATTGAATTGTATAAATAATCAAATCAGCAGATATTCCTTGTGTGTTGAACAGAGTTTACTGTTTTTATAGGTCTTTTGTAAAATTGTGTTTTATTGTATATATTATCAATTTTTGTATATTGTGTATATAGTGTATATAGGACAGATTGTGTACACAATTTCTAAAAATCATGTTTATGTGTATTTGTTTGTAGCCCTGAAGAAGTCTGTATGGGCGAAACGCCTTGGCTACTCCTGTCATAAATTTTAAAGAAAGAAAAGAACATTGAATAAAGAAGTTACAAAATGACCTTCAGAGCTATTTCTGAAAATGTTTTTGTTATAAGTGTATGCATTACTGAGTGGGGTACTGGATCATTGTGTGTAAATCATTGTTTTGTGGAGTGTTCCATAGGGGACGAAAGGGTATTGTGTCACTGGTCCCTGGCACCTGGCACCTGAATATATAACTGTAACCCAAATAGGGGATGATTGAAGTCATCTTTACCCCATACCCTGTGAGCTTTTGCATTATTAGATAATTGCTGTTAGCATAAGCTGAAGCCATTTTTGTAGTGGCATCCATTTTTGTTAGCCATGTGATTCTTCCGTCTTCACTGTTGCTTGCCTTTCTATTCTTTTTGAGTCATCAACTGTGGTTATCTCCTTCAGTACTGAGCCAGAGCACTGTGTGAGCTGAGAAAGGCCTGTAGCTGCTAGAATGCACCTGTTTTAGAATGTAACTGTCAGGCTATTTCAACTGATGTAAGCAGCTCTGTCTCCCCTCCCACTTTGCTGACTAAGTGATATTTGTCTGACTATGTTAGTCGATAGCTATTCCTGTGTATGCCTGTACCTTCTATTTGAGTCTCCATGCTTACTCAGCAACAAACCCAGTATAAAAGACCCATGGTTTTTGTATTCCATGTACTACCTCCTGCGCACTGTGCTCGAGGGTGTTGTAATGATGTAGTCCCACTCATGAGTAATTAATAAACTTGTTATTTGATATTCCAGCTTCCATGCCAATCTCTATTTTGTTGGTTTAAGGACCAGTGGAGAGATAAGGGGACCCCCTGCACTGATGGGCCCCTAAAAAGGCTAATTTCTACATACACTTCCCACTTAGGGTGACATATGCAAAAGAAACAATTGATGGACGGAATGCTGGACAATGCGAATATTCACCCACAGTCACAAGGATCTGGGTTAAATCCATCATTCTTTTGCTCCCCACACCAGTTTGGACCCAGCCATATGCAAATCCGTCTTAACCCTGTTGTTTATGGGAACAGTCCAGGCGAAACAACGAAGCTGGGTCCTCCCTGAACTGGCAACAAGCATCCTGGGACTGGTTTCAGGGCATCACCCTTCATCAGCCAGGCTAGCTTGCATCCAGCTGTGTAGTGAGCAAGGGACACACGTCTGGACATAGCCTTCCCACTTAGCGCGACATATGTAAAAAAAACAACTGATGGACGGAATGCTGGACAATGCAAACATTCACCCCCAGACACAAGGATCCATCATTCTTTTGCTCACCACAACACCCCAGTTTGGACCCAGGCATAAGCAAATCAGTCTTGACCTTGTTCCTTGTGGGAACAGTCCAGCCCGAACTGCCAAGCCGGGTTCTCCCTGGACCGGAAACAAGCATCCTGGGAACGGGTTCAGGGCATCACCCTTCATCATTCAGGCTAGCTTAAATCCAGTGGTGTAGTGAGCACGGGACCCACGTCTGGGCATACCCTTCCCACTTAGGGCGACATATGCAAACAAATGTAATTGAGGGACGGAGTGCTGGACAATGCAAACATTCACTCCTAGTCACAAAGATCTGGCTTATCTTGTCGGATCTAAACTGTGGAAGAGGCCGCAGAAGAGTGGGGCTGGCCAAACTGCAGCTGGAGACAATGAGAGGAAGCATGGGGCGCCGGACTTACGTGCATACTGCGTTGCAAGAAAGGCTTTCATACTTGCTGGCAGGACTCAACCTGCACAAATTATACCATAGAGCACAACCCCTGGCCCGGGTGCTCTCCACCTCCCTGATAGAACTCAGTGTATTGGGCAGGGGTGGAGGCGCTTGCTAGAGCCACCAGACTGATTTAAAAGGCACATTTGGTGCCCTCCTTGCATATTCCGGTTTGACCAGTTCAGGGAGTCCTTGATTCCTCCCCTCTGTCCAGCCCCTCCTCTGGGAGGGACCCCTGAATCATTCCAACCCTTGGCTCTTCAGATTCATCATGGAACAAGATTTAAACCCTAAACCACAACAACTTTGACTGTCTGTGCACCTGGACTTCGGTGCACTTCGCCCAGAACAGTGACTACACCAAGGAAGACTCCTGCTGCTCCTGGTTTTCTGTTCTGCAAGTTTTCTTAATCGTTTGAGCCTGTGTTTCTTCCCTGTTCCTCTCTAGGCCTGTGGGCATCAAGGATATCCGAAGTAATCTCCCTTGGAGTGAAGGAGTCACTCCCCTGCATCTGCAGGCACCACATTGAAGATGACCGGTCGTCTGCTGCTCCTGATTTGCCACAGACGTTGCAAGACCCAGCAACTTAGGTGGTGGTTCTGCAACTCCATTGAGGCCTGCACTGCCTTCTCAGCAAGATTGAGGCCAGTATCCCTTGTTGGAACCGCTGGAACCGAATCCCTGTGCACCGCAGTGACTTGCTGTTGCCAAAACTTTTTGGCTTTCTACTCCACAGATCTTCGGCTACATGAAGATCCAGACTCCAGCATCTCTTCCTGTCAAGATCTTTGTCCTCACCACATCCTCTGCACCACGGGCCTGCACTTTTGCTGAGCTGCTCGAGGTCTTCTTGCAACCCCTGTGACTTCGGCCTGTGGGTCCTCTTGAGGGGCTTCTTTAGCTTAAGTGGGCTTCCCTGCTTGCTCGGGGCCTGCTCTGACTTTCGGGCAAATGGTATGTCCCTTGGACCTTTTTGGTCCCAAATTTGCTCCTTCGGGGCCCGATTCACAGAACTAACTTAAGACAAAATCCTAAACTTACTACCATTTTGGTATAAGAATTTGGTACACAAAGAATCATCCACGGTAAGTACCCAGGAACCCACGGAGGCAGTGTGCAGAGTGGAAGCATAGCCACGTACTCAAAGGAAGTCAACAGAAAAGTCACAGTTGCAGTTTTGAAGAAGAAGGACCATTCCCAGAGGACCCTGAAGAAACCCTGTGGATGACAGGGGGTTGGAGAGTCACCCCACCCGTAGATACCCCACAAACCAGGATACCTACACTAGGGAAGCCGGGTGCATAGATGTGTGGTAAATTTTAATTACCTATACTTAATTTATGCGGTAAAGTTCAATAAGAATAACCATTGTGAGTGAACGGGTACGGAAAGAGAGGCAGAACTCCCTTGTATTTCTGGTATGGAGGGAGTCGGCCACATATCCAACAATTTGTAGCGTTGTTGGTCTGATGGGAGTGATGTAACATACTAATGAATGTGTTGTTGCGCAGCGCAAGTCTGTAAGACAATTCGTGTGAAGGTAATTCACTAAAAGAATGTTCAGCAGTAACGTTGTAAGCAGATGGTGCACGCTTGAAAATAGGGTAATAGATATGTAGTAATATACTGGCAGCAATAATCAGAAGACTTAGGAAAAACATAATCAATAATGTCACTATACAGTGACTACGAAGTGATTTACAATATGCACGTTTCTTGAGTTGTTTCTGTCTATCTCTCTCTCTATCTCGGTCTAGGGGATACATGTCAGAAACTAATTTAACCGATTCACCTAGGGGAGGACTTAAACAATTAAACTGTCTGACTTGCTAGACCGTAGTTTCAGTCTATATTTTTCGGAGTCTGTTTTCTCAACCAGGGGGAGTTTTGAGTCAGTCTGTGGAGGAGGGCAGGGCTTAGAGTCCAAGTCGGAAGGGAGTCCGTGAAACTTCTTGACGTGGCTGGAGTGCAGCCACCCTTTCCTGCCCTCAACTTTCACAGCGGTCCTCGTCGTCAGAAGAACCAACTTCGGCGTTTGCCAGCGGGGCTCCAGCGGACTTCTCCGGTCGAAATTGCGAACGAAAACAAAGTCACCAGGAATCACTTCATGGGGCTTCACCTCGGTGTTGTCGGGAAAGGCTGCAGCTACCTGTGAACGACAAGATTGTAGTGCAGACATCAAGGAGGCAAGGTAATCTGTCAGCATAATACAGTCAACATCTGTGATTTTACGAGGTATAGGCGTCCCCCACATATTTGGTGGCCTACCAAAGACCACCTCATACGGGATAGCCCTGTTCGAGAATGCGCTACCATCCTCATATAAAAAAGGGCAACTGGTAAAGCTACTATCCAGTCAACGCCTTTCTCTCTGCAGATTTTTGAAAGTCGGATTTTCAGAGTCTGATTATGGCTCTCCACGAGACCTGCTGCCTCGGGATGCCGGACACAGTGGAATTTCCACTGATAGCCTAACAGGAGTGTAATGTGTTTTACAAGCTCGGATGAGAATGGCTGACCATTATCTGAGTACACGATACGGGGCAAACCATACCGTGGGAAGAATTTGCGAACCAGCTGCTTGGCAGTGGTCGGAGCAGTGTAATCTGGGACTGGATATGCTTCTGTCCATCGGGAAAGTGCACATACAACTACGAGGACATATTTGAATCCTCGACAACGTTCCATCTGGATATAATCCATCTGGGGGACTTCAAAAGGGTGATCGGGAGGCTGAAATCCACCTTGTTCTACGGGAATGCTTTTACCTGGATTGAACTGACAACAAATCATGCAAGTACGCACTTTTTGTTTGGCTGCTGCTCGTAAGTTTTTATTGAACCATATGTGTTGAATACTATCTAGCATGGCTTTTTCCCCTAGGTGTGCTGGACTATGTATCGTGTTAATGATGACTGGAACCATAGAGTCGGGGAGAAACCATGTGGATTTTCCCTTCGTCATCCATCCCTGATCTGTCTGGATCCCTCCTAGTTCAGTCCATTTCTTGATTTCGTCTGGTGTAGCATGTGTCTGTATGTCAATTACATCATGGGCGGGATCCCTAACTGTCATGCAGTGTGTCAATGTCGGGACTATTGTCTTTGTCAAGTTGGTTACATGAGTTCGATTCTGGGCAGTTTGCTTAGCTGTTCGATCTGCCAGGTCGTTACCCTGGGAGATGATATCGGTGACTTTTGTATGTGCCTTACATTTCATGATAGATATTGCAGTAGGTAGATGTATTGCATCTAATAGAGCTTGAATGAGGGGACCGTGTTGAATGTTGGCACTGTGAGAAGTTAAGTAACCTCTCTCTCGCCAAAGGACTCCGAAGTCGTGAACAACTCCGAATGCATAACGTGAATCTGTGTATATGTTGACTTTCTTATTTTTGGCTTGAATACAGGCTTGTGTCAGAGCGATGAGCTCTGCTGCTTGAGCTGACAATGTGTCGATACAATTGGTTTCAATAACTTCGGTGTCTGTCGTGACTGCGTAGGCGGCCACTAATTCACCTGTACCTGTTCTCATACATGAACCATCCACATAAAGTGTCAGGTCCGGGTCTGGTAATGGAACGTCTGTCAAGTCTTGTCTGGGTTTCGTCGTAATAGTAATGACTTCAATACAATCATGTGACAATGGGTCTACACCACTTAATGGCAAAAGTGTGGCAGGATTTAACGTACTACAGCGTCTGATTTCTATGTGTGGCTGAAACAATGTCAATTCATAACCTGTTAGTCTCGCTATAGTCAAGTGTTGGGTCTGTGTACGGTTTAAAAGAACTTCCACGGAATGTGGAACTTGCACTGTCAATTGATGTCCTAGTACTATGGAATCACTTTGTCTGATTGCTAAAGCTGTCGCTGCAACTGATTTCAAGCACGCAGGGAGAGCTTGGGCTACTGGATCTAATGTGCTAGAAAAGTAAGCACACGGTTTGTGTGAACCTGCTTGTTCCTGAGTGAGTACTGACAAGGCAGTACCTTCACGTTCTGTGACAAAAAGTGTAAAAGGCTTACTGTAACATGGTGTTGCTAAAACTGGTGCTTGACATAAGGCTTTCTTTAAGTCTTCAAAAGCTTGTGTATGTTCTTGAGTCCAAGGGAGGACAGTCGATGTCGCTGCCTCCTGAGTTGTCAACTGAATAAGTGGTTTTGCTAGGAATGCATATTGGGGAATCCATTGTCTACAGTACGAAGTGAGGCCTATAAAGGCCTGCACCTCCTTTTGTGTCTTGGGTGGTGACATGTTTACAATTAACTGGATGCGATCAGGTGTGAGCTGTCTCCCCACTTTGGACAGCAAGTGACCAAGGTACACAACTTGCTGAACACAGAATTGCAGTTTCGAAGGGGATACCTTGTGCCCCTTGTCAGCCAGAAAATTTAAAACCGTCAGTGATGCTTTTTCACATTCAGGTTCGCTTCGGGCGGTGATCAGCAGATCATCGACATACTGAAGCAGGGCGGTGTTAACGGGCATGTGGATACTGTCGAGTTGTCTTTTCAGTGCTTGGCTATAGATGCTGGGGCTTTCTGTGAATCCTTGAGGTGCGCGTGTAAATTTGAAACTTCGTCCATTTAAACAGAATCCGAACAAGTATTGGCTTTCCGGATCGATTGGGACGCTAAAGAAGGCGTTCTTGAGGTCAATTACAGTAAAGAACGTTGCTTCTGAATCAATAGCTGTCAGTAATGAAGAGATATCTGGAACCACGGGATACTGTGGTACAATGCATTTATTCAATTTGCGCAGATCAATAACTAATCGATAAACAGGTGGTGCATTTGGATCAGTACGTTTAAGAACTGGAATGAATGTCTGACTAAATATCGAAACCAAAAATATCGACATACAAAAATATCGGGACAAAAATATCGAAGTCAAAAATATCGGAATCCTATCCCTAACAAGGTAAGTACAAAAATATCGAAAAAATAATATCGTAGTACAAAAATATCGGAATTAAAAATATCGTTTTTTTAAATGTATTAATAATAATGTTAAAATAATTATAAAATACATATAATGTTACAAATATTAAATAAAAATATTAAAACATAATAAAAAAATTAAAACTAATACATATACATTTAAAATAAATTAAAAACGTAATAATTTAATGTAATTTTATATTTTATAATTTCATTTAATTGATTTAATTTAAATTTATTTAATTTTTACCCTGTACGACTGTACCCCAAAAACCCAAAACTGACCCAGAACCCTAAAAATACCCCTTAACCCAAATACTGAAAACTGACACTGAACCCTAAAAATACCCCTTTACCCATGAACTGAAAACTGACCCAGAACCCTAAAAATACCCCTTTACCCATGAACTGAAAACTGACCCTGAACCCTAAAAATACCCCTTTACCCACAAACTGAAAACTGACCCTGAACCCTAAAAATACCCCTTTACCCACAAACTGAAAACTGACCCTGAACCCTAAAAATACCCCTTTACCCACAAACTGAAAACTGACCCTGAACCCTAAAAATACCCCTTTACCCATGAACTGAAAACTGACCCAGAACCCTAAAAATACCCCTTTACCCATGAACTGAAAACTGACACTGAACCCTAAAAATACTCCTTTACCCATGAACTGAAAACTGACCCTGAACCCTAAAAATACCCCTGTACCCATGAACTGAAAACTGACCCTGAACCCTAAAAATACCCCTTTACCCATGAACTGAAAACTGACCCTGAACCCTAAAAATACCCCTGCACCCATGAACTGAAAACTGACCCTGAACCCTAAAAATACCCCTGTACCCACAATTAATTAATATTATTAATTACCAATTAATTATTAATTAACAATAACAATAAAATAAATATATTAGCACATTTGCTGTAATTAATTTAATTTATTAATTAATATTATTTTGCACAATTAATTAATTATTAACAATAAATAATATATATAAAAATTACTTTAATTAATTTAATAAAATAATTAATAATAATTAATTACCAACTAATTAATAATTATAAATATGATAAAAAATTATAATAATTAATTAACTAATTAATAGAAATTAATTACCAATTAATTATTTAAAATATGTACAAACATATATCAATTAATTAATTATTATTAAATTACTTCCCACCCTATTCCCCTATAAACCCATAACCCGCTACAGAACATATTTATCAATTAATAAATTAATTAAAATAATTTAAAATTAATTCTCAATTAATTAATTAATAATTCCTAATAATTAATAATTAATTTAACATAATTAAATTACTTCCCACCCTATTCCCCTATAAACCCACAACCCGCTACAGTAGTAAAACACAATATTTAATAAAACAACATTAAAAAAAATTATAAAACATAATTAATACAATATAATATACACTAAATTTATTTAAAAATAGATATTAGTAACATCAAAGTTATTAATTTCGATATTATTAACATCGATATTTACAACTTCGATATTACTGATATCATACCAATATCGATATTTAGACTGTCGATATTACTTACCTTCGATATTTTTGTATATCGATATCTAAACGTCGATATTTTTGCTTATCGATATTAAAAAATCGATATTTTGTCTGTGTACCACTGGAATGATAGGAGAATTACATACATTAGAGTCTGTCTCTATGACCACTCCTTGTGCAATGAGCTCGTCAATGATTTTCAGTAAAGCCACTACAGCATCTGGGGGTAACTTGTATTGTCTAATTCGTGGTAATACAACTCCTGCTTTGAGTGTGACTCGATATGGTGTAATGTGCATACAACCTACATCAGTGGGGCCTTGTGCCCACAAATGTGCAGGGACATTCTGTAATCGGTGATCCATGTCTCTCAATACATAGTGACCTTTAAAATCTCGCAAGAATAATCGTACTCCTTCCGGAGAACAGCATATTATAGCTCCTAGAGCTTTCAGTGTCTTTATACCTAGCAAGTTTTCTGGGCATGATTTGGTAAGCAATAAATCTGTAGTCCGTGTTAGAGGACCAACTGCAAGAGGAAGAGGTTGTGATACTTCGTTAATAATAGGTTTTCCTGAAAATCCAAGGGAAACATTCTGTGAGCCTGAGAGGGGTGCCCCTGGAACCTCATCGTGACTTATCGTGGTTCTGCTTGCCCCTGTATCAATTAGAAACTTTCTGTCTTTCCCTAATACTTGACTGTGTACATAAGGACCCTCTTGATCTACAGGAACCTCAATAAGAGGCAAGCCAACCTCCCTCTCTAGGCTGTTTCATGTGTATCTCTGATAGTCGGGGTAGTCATTTTGTGCATACTGGTACATCTGCTGTGTCGTGTTTTGTGTTGCGGCAATAGGCTGTGGCTGTGGTACTGCTATGGTCTGTTGTGAAGCTGGCATAGGTGGTATATGCTGTATATTCTGGGGTACTTGTTGTTGGGCCTGATCTTGTCTAGGCGGACGCGGTCTCTCCTTTGTTTTACCCGTGGCAATATTGTGTTTCAGAACTGCACAATCGTTTATATAATGACCTGGCTGTTTGCAATAGTTACAGGTCCCTTTAACAGGAGCCGTCGAATTACTGGGTTGGGTCGCACCCTTTTTGTGACCGTCAGCTGGAACTGACTGAGCAACTAACATTTTCATTTTCGTGTCTTTCATACGTCTTTGTTCGTGTTCTTGTTCTTCTCTAATTCTATTCTGGTGGTACTGTAACATTTGTAACATTTGTGAAGGAGTATTAGCTTGCCAAGTGCTTTCGACTTTCAGTACTCTGTTTTTAACCTGGGGCAGGGAATTCTCAACTAATTTTGTTACAAAAAGATGTGGGTACGACTCGCTACTTGCTTTCAGGCCGCTATTAATACCAAAACATTTTTCAAATCGGGAATAAAAATCACTAGTGTCTTCATCGGGTTTCTGTTTGCAGGCTGAGATTGCACCCCAGTCTTCCTTTTTCGTACTTAATAAACGTGGCAATACTTGTACTAATAATCCTGGTAACGCTTTAACTTTGTCTCCAAGCCCTAGGCCTGGAACTCGAGTATTTTCTTCGTTTTCTAATGCAGTCCAATCAATCTTCGCATCTCCCACTTCCCATTCTTTTTCTTTGAGTTTCTCGTAAATGCCAGCAGGCAGTAGTACCTTCAATATTTTCATACGGTCTGGATAAGTGTAATCACCCATGAGTAACATGTCTTTTATTTCACGGTGAAAACCTGCGGGATCTTTGTCATGGCTAGGTACTAATTTTTTCATTTCCAATAATTCTATTTTTTTTATGGGCGTATACACAAACACGCGTCTAAGCGTATTATCAGCATTCTGAACTGGGTGCACTTCTCGTAACGGATTCTGTCTGTCTATGTAATACATTTTTCTTTCCAAGGAGTGTGTTGAATCAGATTGTGGACACAGGAAGGCACTATATCTGTGCCGATGTTCTAGAATTACTTTAATTAGATCGGTACCTAGACCTCTCCATTTATTCATAAGTAGTTCCGCTAATATATCAGGCAGGGGACCTGGATCAGAGTGTTGGCTTCTATATAATAGGAGTAGGTGTTGTATCATGTATGTACCAGCTAAGCGCTGTTCGCTTGGTGTCATATTCAAGAATGTGTGTGCTAACGCATCATCACTGTATTTCTCAGGGTTGTCAGCCCATTGTACTGCTGACCTAGCTAATTCTTGTTCGTCCATAGAATCGAGTACATGGTACCCCATTCGTTCTCGAAGTCTGTTGTCAGTGGCTTGGAACAAGTGTTCAGGAGTTCTCGGATTACACATGGCTTCCTGAAAAATTCTTTTACTTTCTGGACGTACTGGACGCATTGAGTTATAAAAGGGTCTTCCTTTACCTACATACGCTATCATTTCTCTACCTGGTAACTGTGATTGTCCAGCTACTTCGTCTGGTTCGTCCTCCTCCCCGGAGGATTCAAGTTTGTCTGAATCTATTTCTGGTACTGGCTGTCTTCTTTCATGCATCTTTATTATTACATTCTTGAGCCTTCGGTACATATTTTCTATACAAGCCTGTTTATCATGATCCCCATCTGATATCTTCTGACCCCATCTATGGAGTGCTTTTATGTCTTCCGGGTTTGCGCCCGGCCTATCCGCTTCTCTTATTAGACAGTTTATAAGAAACCGTAATATCTTGCCTTGAGTATCAAGTTTCTGGTAGGCCAATGCCTCCTTAATACTTTCCGGCCCTGCCCCTGTTTGAACAAAATAATATATTTTATCTAGATGATCTACCATTCCAGGTAGGGTCAATAAAAAGTTTGTGACTCGTCGCAATCGTACTGATGCGAGCAACATTCTCTCGTCATTCTTTTTACCAGGTACTGGATCATATCTACAGTCTGCAAGACGTTCTCCATATATGTCAAAATCGGCTGCTCGAGGTGTACGTTGTTGTGCTAGTTCTCTATAAGTCCACCGATGTGTGGGTGGCGGGGTTTGGAAACCTGTCGCCCCTCCGGACGCGCCTCCCGAGGCACTGGCTCCGAAGGGATTGTTCGGGTGTAAAGCAGGAGGAATAGGTGGGGGAAGAGGTGGAAGAACGGCCGGAAGACCAGGAGGAACCGCTGGAAGGGTTGGAACGGGAGGAGGGGTAGCTTGTCGCGGAGGTGGGGGCTGAACATCTCGGGGTCGAGCGCCGCCATTAGGAGGTGTGTGTGGCGGTGCGGTATTAACATATGCGGGGGCTACATCGTCTAGATAGGAAGAAAGGAAAATGTCCTTTGCGGTTTTCGGGTGTATTTTAGTCGGGAGCAATGGAGGTGGCAGATCCTTTGGTACTTCCGGGGTGGCCTTAGGTAAACCCTCGGCCAAGAGAGGATACATACCAGTCATAAGAGTGTTTCGTTGTCTATCTACTTGTTCTATTTTTACTCGGATACCTTCCTCGACTAATACGTTTTCTCGGGCCTTTTCTGAATCCTCTCTACTTTTCTCTTCTTTTCTGTGTGCTTTTTCTGTACTCCTATGCGATTCTTTACGCCATAATTCAATGGCATCTTTCTGTGACTGTCTGGCTTTCTTTTTCCATAATGCTTCTTCTACTCTCATGATGCAATCTGCATCCCATGTCCCAGCAGCGGGCCATCTCTGATTCTCTGCTAGATCCTTGGTGTAGTCCACCCATAAATCGAGATATAAAACGGCATCTAGGCCATGTTTGTGGTACATAAAGTACCCTGGAGTGTCCCTGGGTGGAATGGGAACAGCTTCCTCGAGTATCCCTTTTCTAGTTTTTATCTGTCTTAATTTGGAGAATAACGGCATCTTTAAAAATCAGGCTACTTGGTCCTTACTTAGATATGAACACAATGAACACAGTAATCACAATAATGAAGATCGAACAATCACTCATACCACGACATTTTGAAAACACATTAAAACATTTAACATTTAAAAACGAACGATAATGATTAGAATGAAACTAGCTAACTGCATGATACTGGATATACTGCTAAAACAGTACAGATACACCGCTAAACGGTGTAGACAGGATATACTGCTAAAACAGTACAGATACACTGCTAAACAGTGCAGACCAGGTCTGTGTACCCAAACCCGTCTTGACCGGCACAAATTAATGCGCACGTCTAGATGCGTCCCCAGCAATGGTACTCACCGGGAAGCACGGAAACGGAAGGCCTCGGAAACTCTGGACTGGACTGGACCGGACTGGATTCGACTCGTGACGCAGATACTTCGGAACTTCGGAACCTGGTGGGCCTCTGTATACCTCGGATCTTGCTCTCTCAGCTAGGCTCTGGTCGGGATCCTCCGCACTCCTCACCGCCTCGTCTGGGTGTTGATCGCAGCCTCGGTCACCTCCGTTGGCCTGAGGGAGATACAGGAAATCCTGCGGGTACGCGTAGTTGTCCGTCCGGCTGTGGCAGGGGGCCAGGCCTGCAACGCACCTCCGGCGCGTAAGGTGGGGGAGGGGTCCCTATTCGGGCGCCAATTATGTGGTAAATTTTAATTACCTATACTTAATTTATGCGGTAAAGTTCAATAAGAATAACTCAGAAAAATAAGAGGCAAAATCCGTGATATTTGAGGTTTTTAAAAGGGGTTTTATTCCTTAAAAAGGAATTGGGTATTTGGCTCGAGCCAAGGTGGCATACCATTCCGTCACCACGCAGGTTCGGGAAGGGACTGACAGACAATACTTTATTGACAATCATTCATATATATAGTCAATGCATTACAGTAAAGGCATATGCAGAAGGCGTAACAGCTGAGAGGAGAGATAAGAATACACATACGTAATGAAAAGGCGTTACAATAGGCGTGCATGAAGGCGTGTACTAGAAACGTCATTAGGAAGATGTCACAAGTGGGAGGATCCATTAGGGAATCCTGCAGTGTCAGCAGAAATACATGACAAGGATGCGCGCGCAGGCAGCATGACGTGTGATTGACGTGTAACTGGAGGGTGAAGGGGACTTGACATTTAGCCCTACATGAGGAGACGGAAGTCTGGGATGTCAGATCAACCTAATCCCAAATCGTATCTAATATCTTGTGTTTAAGGAACTGTATTATCTGGAAGGAAAAGGTCTCTCGGACAGAGGCTATTCTATGCTGACTAAGAGTGCGTGTATAAGCGTCTACGTGTCTGCATGAGATGTGAGGGGGCATGGGCCTACCATGGTAACAGGAGCCATGAATTACTTGCACGGAGACAGTGAGGCCGGGCCCTTTGCTCTGCAGCTGGAAGGATGTTTACTTGAACTACTAGACAGGAATGTATTTTTCGAGGAGCGGAGCAGATAGCTTGAAGGTTGAATACAGTCTTGGCAGGCAACAGGCTGAACCAAGCACCGTTAGCCGCGCAGGGAGTAAGGCAGAGGTCACGGGTACAGATGCAGGCCCAGGCTGAGGCATTCAGAGTCAGAAGGCAGGAAAAGGCTCGATGGCAGAATTCAGGGCCTACTTCGCCAGAGCTGAAAAACGTGTAAAGTACACCACATAAAGACGTTGGCAAGGCATACTTAGGAACGGAATATTCGACCCATTCATGGTGGATCTGAAAGAGGACATGTTAACGTTGGACGCAAATGTATTTGCGTCTTCATAGCTGGAAGTGGAGGGAACATACATGTACTTGTAGCATGTACACGGAGTCGTTGGGGTCTAAGATAGGGGACACAATTGATCATAAAAATTCATATTTCCTCAGATGTGAAGTGACAAAGGAAACCGCCGTAGACCATAGTGTAGAAGTTCAGTAAAGAAGCAGCTTGCAAAGCCTGTGCAAGAGTCCGGGGGAATCCAAGGGTGGATTCTTGAAGAGAAAAACCAGCAAGCAGAGGGGACAAAGTCTATGCCATTCAGAAATGGGCAGGTGGAATGGAAGAGCAATGCCCAAGATGTTGAATGATGCAGGAATGATGACAGTAACCTTGTCACTCCAGCTCTGAGGACCAGGCGATGCTGAAGAAGACAAGGAGCCATGCACGAGCTGCGCCATGTCGGAAGTCTAGAACTAGCGAACGCCTCGGCACGAGTGATCCTCGACGTCCCCTGACGCAGCCACATCACACCTCACCTGAGAAGCCTGCACTGGCTCCCAGTCAACAAGAGGATCACCTTCAAACTCCTCATCCATGCACACAAAGCCCTACACAACGCAAGACCAGCATACCTCAATGACCGACTCGACTTCCACACCCCCACCCGCAGCCATCGCTCTGCCAACCTTGCCCTCGCCACAAACCTGCTCAGCGCCAAGATGCTCCTTCCGGAGCGATAGCCGCGCTATAGAAAAATTAATAAATATCAAATATCAAACCCTTGCATCCGGAAAACCACCACCGGCGGCAGATCCTTCTCCTGCCTCGCAGCCAAGACCTGGAACACTCTCCCTACCAACCTACGACAGACCCAGGACCTGCTGGCCTTCAGAAGACTTGTCAAGACCTGGCTCTTTGATCAGTAGCGGCTCCACCCCCCCTCCCACCCCCCAGCGCCTTGAGACCCTCACGGGTAGGTAGCACGCATTACAAATGCATTGATTGATTGATTGATTGATTGATGAGCAGGATCCCAGTCAGACTAGTTAGAAAAACAGAGTTACTCCAGCAAAGAGTGGGGGTAACCATGAAAGCAGATCCTACTTTCTACACTTAATTTGTGTTTCTTATCGTTTATAGAGAAGAAATGGGTCTGTTATGTCTTCTCCCGTCTTTTCTTCCTTCATCTGGGTTGGCTCTTACAGTCCTCAGTGGGTAGGGATTTACTTGTTCACAGCTGCACCTATGGACCCCCCCACCTTCGCCTCAGAAACAAACGACATAGGCGTCCTTGAGAGCGACTTAGAGATCAACAATCATGGTTGGGGGTTTGATTAACTGTTTGGGTAGTCGCCTGTTTGAGCACTGTCCTGGGTTGGTATTTGAGGGGTTTTATTCCTTCTAGTTTGCATTACACAGACCACACCGGGAAAGGGGGCCTACTATGTTATGGTAATTTCCCAAGTGAACAAAGCATGTAAGCAAAGTTCTCCACCCTTCACATTGCTCTGCACTGACCAGTCTCCCCCCATTCACTCCTTCTTGCGCATGGGTATGACTAAAGTTGGTATATTAATATGGAATGTACGTGGGATGGGGACTTTGCGCAAGCGACATGCAGTGCAACAATACAGATTGCGAAGGGGAGCGAAGATAGCGCTCCACCAGGAAACCCATATTGACAAAGGTGAGGAGTGTCACTTACGGAAGCGCTGGCGAGGTCAATGTTATAGCACTAGAAGAGCTCTCATTTGGATCTGACCGGGGTCCCGTTTCGTCCCGGCTTAGAAGGTAGATTTGGAGGGGCGACATGTCATGGTGGAGGACTAACCAGATCGCAAGCCCCTTTTGTTGGGGAGTATCTATGCACCACATACAGGGTAGTCTACGTTTTTGGTGCATCTAACCCACATTCTTACTCATTGATCCCATATACTCTGGATTCTGGGGGGAGATTTCAATTGTGATCCGCTGTTGGGCCACTCAATTCCCTCTCCACTGCTAACCTTACCGGTGATGATAGCCGCCACTTGCCTCATGCAATGGCTTAATCATTTGTCACTACACAAATGTCAGAATCCTAGGGTTAGGAAATGCTCCTATTATTCAGCTCCACATGAACTGCATGTGCCGTTAGACCGAATCTTCTGTCACTCCACTTTGCAAATGCAGGTCAGAGGCAGTAAACATTCTCTAACCATAACCCACCACGGATCGGATGGGGAACATCAAGACCCTCATTTCCTACATGGCAATTACAGCTGACTATGTTAGAAGACCAGGTCTTTTGGGAAGAGGTTATAGGTGTGGGTAGATTTCAGAGACCTGGTTTCTTTCTGTTTTTTTGGGGGGCGGTGTAGGCTTCAGCCACTGTGTTTTGGTATTTTGACACGTGCAAGGTTCACAAGACCCCTTTGTCTTTCAGTAGCCTCAAACTTCAGAGGCTGTATGTGTTTTCGTTTTTTGTGTGCAGGTTTATATAGCGTGAACTCGAGCAGAGGGTATTGAAGAGCTTTACATGGGCACAAGTTACCTTACACAAGGACACACGCTCGTGTTTGGTAGGCACGGGGAGGTTTAGTGATTTGCCCAGAATCACAAGATGCTGAGCCAACGCCGAGGCTTGAACCTGGTTCCTCAGCTCCGAAGTCGGCAGCTCAGGCTGAAAGGCCACATCCTCCGAGTCCTAATTTGACCTCCTTGTTATATGTAAGTGCGGGCTTCTGGGACCTTGTTTTTCTCAGTGTGTTGAATGTGTACAAGCTTAAGATTTATTGTATTTCTACATGTTTTATTTGTGTGCAGTCTTCGGAGGCCTTGTTTTTGTCCGTTGTATGTGGGTGACGTCCTCCGAGTCCTAGTTTTTCTTTGTGTTTTATGGGGGTGCAGGCTGCAGAGGCCTCGTTTCTTTCTGTGCATGAATGCACGTGGTGCAAGAATGTATTGTTTATTTTTTGGACGTCTAATAGTTCTGTCTGCGTGGCGCGGGTCAGTAGCTGCCACTGAGGCCCACGTAACATCCGAATATTGTACAACTGTCTCGATTAGTTTTAAACCTCGGTTTACCACCTTTGCGGTGCTCAGACAGTTTCTAATCGACTATTAGTCTGCACCTGTCGTGCAGTAAGTAATTCACTCCTCCCCCTCCCCCCTTCGCCGCCCACTCTCCCCTCCCCGCCCCCTCACTTGTACATGTCTAGACACGCGATGTGCCTTTGGCTCACGGGTGCCTCAGCAACAATGTAACTGTGAATTGTCAGTTGCAGCAGCTGACACGAGGGGCCTGGGAGTGAGCACGTGGCTGCACTGCTAACTGATGCTCAGCCTGCAGTGCTTAATTTGTAAAGCAATAACTGCCGGGGCTCTCGAGGGGTGGGCACTGCAGCTTGCACCAGCCATTGCCCCTGCCAGCTGCCAATGACAGTAACAGCGCAATTACTAACCATCACGCTCTTACAATGGTGGCAGGTGATATTACTCCGGCCCCCAAAGGTAAAAGAATGGCTTGAGAGGCAGGTATTACTAATTGTAAACTGAACTAATAAACAGCTGTTGTGCTCATGCCTAAAAAAAAGCCAGGCAGCGCCACCTAGTGGCAGACTGTCACAAGGCCCGGTGGTGGCAACTAGGTGCAGGTGCCCAGGACCGCAAACCAACTCAAATTAAGCACTGACAGCCCACACGCCGAGGGCAGCGCATCATTACATGAGGCATACATGAGTTTTGAAGCAAACTTCCACCCTCACCTTTTGGAAATAACATCTTTGAGTTGATTAATAATAGGCCGATAACTATTGTATCCAGTAAAAATCTACTTTGGGGTGTTTGAAATCTATTTTATGCAATAATTATCACTTTTGGGGAATGCAGCCTAGTTTTAATGCTAATTGCCCCAAAATCTGCATGTCAGGGTGAATACCAGCTTTTTCCTTTGTTAATTTCTAGCAGGGTTGATTTGCAGAAATATATTGATGGGTTCAATCTTTGCCGCACCTGGTAATTACCAGTGCATTTTCAGGATCACAGTTTAGCGAGTTACTTGTAACTAGGCCGTAATAGTCTTGTGCTTCGAGACCCTCAGGAATGCAAAAGTTTGTGTGTGCAGTGGCAGCCCGTGGTGGGAGTGCTGCTGGGCGCAGACGTGGGGCGGGGGAGTGGCTTGGTGGGGGTAGTAAACTACGGAATACGGCTGATTAGAGCTACGTAAACATATAAATAAAACAAATTTTGTTGTGAGCGCTGAATCGCATTTGGCTAGGCGGATCCTACTGGCCAATCTCCCTTCTTAACTTTGAGACAGAGGTCCTGAACCGACTGTCAACCATCATTTCTACCATGATTCATCCAGACCAATCAAGGTTTATGACTCAGCAAAGCACTAGGCTGAACCTTAAGCTCCTCTATGGGGTGATGTATGCCACAGTAGTGAATCCAACGGAACCCACCGCACTACTGTCACTAGACGCCCGCATGGCATTCAACAGTATTGAATGGCCCTACATACATGCAGATCTGGATAGGTTCGGTTTTGGGATGAAATTCTGCGCATGGGCATGTATCCTATACTGTGATCTCAGCGCCCTAGTTCGGGTTATTGGAGCATTGTTGAGGTCCTTCTCGTTACAAAGAGGCACACAACAGGAGTGCCCATTGTCCCCAATCATCTTTGCGATAGCGCTTAAACCACTCGCAGCATGGATCCGAGGGGACCCCATGGTCAGGGGAACAGATGTTGGGGGAGGTTGGGAAGAGCGTACCTCGTATACTACTATATGCCTCCAGGCCAAGACAAACGTTCCACCGGCTCATTATTATAATCCGACTCTGACTCATACTCTGGATACCCGATAAATTGGGACAAATCCTTAATTTATGCTCGATCAGGGGAACTTCCTTTGCTTACATCCGACTGCAAGGACATGGTACAACAGGACAAGTTCAAATGCCTGCGCATATGGATCACAGGTTCTGCAGAGGAATTAATTCACCAAAATACAAACCCTCAACTGCACAAGGACATGGCCTACTGGCAACAACTGCTAGTGTCTCTCATGGGAAGGGCAGTGCTTTTTAAAATGATGGCTTGTAGTGTAGTTCCTATTTTCCCTATAGGCCCTGCGCATTGGAATAACATAAACAGCAGTGTAGACGTAGAAGTGCGGTTTTCCAGGTCTCTACTGACTATGCTAAACTTAATTGGGTTTGTACCAACTAGCTCAGAGGTCACTGGAAACTTTCTTGACTGAATAGGAAGTGATCAGCTCCCCTGGCTCAGACAAGAAGGGATTCAGTTTTCCAACAACCGCATAAACATGACAACTTTGCTCCTTAGAATAAGAGTCAATCTCTAGAGTCGTGTGAAACAATAAACAGCTATTTCACTCATTCAGTTGTGCAGATTACTTTCACCAGGATGCAGAGAATAGAGAGACGGGTGTTTTCAATAAAAAGGTATTATTTATTGAACAGTCTTTCTTCTCATGCAAGAAAAATGAATTGCCACAATTGCAAGACTTGTTATTATAAAAAGTGCGTACAGTAAAAGGAGGATTGCGAAATAATACTGTAAAAGCATTGATATGGTTTCTTAGCCATACAATGGTTAAAATGAATAAAATATATACATTCACATATACATTTGACTAACGTACTCAACTGATGCTTCTAGATACGCCTACCCCGGTGTACCTGATCTAAGCCTAATACGTGTAAGGGAGTAAGTAAGTAGCAGTTTAAGTTAAGTTGGTTTTGCCAAGAGTTTGCTGCAAGAATTCTCTCTAATGGTTTAGTCAACACTGTACCTCTGGAATAGAATGTTGGAGGTCTGGTATCTCCCCTCAGGACTCGATATCCCAGTTACCCGCAAGGGTAGGCTGGAAACGCCGGGGCTGGATTTTCTCGGCAGGAGAAAAGACAGCG
The DNA here is from genome assembly GCF_964263255.1 of Lissotriton vulgaris. Taxonomy (NCBI): domain Eukaryota; kingdom Metazoa; phylum Chordata; class Amphibia; order Caudata; family Salamandridae; genus Lissotriton; species Lissotriton vulgaris. Next base: position 56,180,940 of record NC_141699.1, on the reverse strand, counting down.
TCTTTCTCAGCGCGTCAAGGAGGAGGAGGGGCAGCGTCCGTGGGCTTCTCGCATCTGCTGGGCTCTGCAAGGGACAGCTGTTCTGCTCCGGTATTCTCTACCACCACCGCTGTGTTTGCTTAAGGCAACGTTGGTAATATTTATACCTGGAAGGTGCCTTGTTTGACGTAAGTTTTTGGACATAAGACGTCAATAAAGATGTCACTAAGAACCGGTCGTTCTTATAGTGCTCATTAGAGTTCTATTACTAATCAAAACATTGCAAGCGGGGCTTTCCCAGGTTGCTGGGGGTTTTATCTGTTGAAAGAACTTGGTGTGTAATCTAGGAATCTAAGATAGTGGCTTCTGCTGTGTCATCTACTGTAATGAGCTGCAGAGGCGAGTTTCTGAAATATGGCTCTGATCGTTTATGCCATTATACGGGTATGGATGGATTATAGCCGTATTGGGGCATAAGGTCACAATATTGATCGGGGTCCTAGATTAGAACACGACACCCACTCCACGAATTTATGTCCATCAAATTACTAAAAACTAAAGCAATAAGATGTGCGTGTAATACTTCCCACCCCAAAATACATATTTGCATTTGAAATTGCGTATTTGAAATACATGACAATATTGGTACTGTACGTCTTTCAGCATAGAAATCATTCAAAAATTATAGCATATGTAATCAGTTGAACGATTTTGTGAAAAAATTACACATGAAATATCTCTTTATACAGAAAAGAAGGGCGAGATTATTTCATCACATATAAATGGATTTGCTGTAAAATGTGCTAGAGGCTGAGCTAAAGTTATTTTGTCTCTAGATTTACTAAAAATAGAAGTTCTGTTCTTTATGAATAGTTCTACTTAAAGCAAAGGTTTTCGTGCCAGAAAAAAGATAAATATTTTGAAAAAGTGTTCAATTTAAAAAAAAAAATGTTCATGGTGAACGCGGGAATAGAGTTCCAAACGCTTTTTAGTAGTTTTTGTTGATCAAAACTGAAGGCCGAATTCAGAGTTCATGAGAACGCTGTGCGCCGGAATGCTTTTCCAAAAAATCATTGTTGTTGTTCGGGGGAGAACATCATATCAGACAGGCTCTTAAAGAATAGGTCTACATATTCAGGTGACAGTTCGACCAAGTTCGATAATGCTGTAACTTGGCAGGTGTGAGAATGATTGCTATCATCGATGTTTGGATCAGCAATGCTCACAGAAGGCCGTACCTGGGTGATGTTGCTTTCATGTATCGCTTCACTGCCGCCACCTAGTCATAGCACAGGAGTCTCAACGAATGCCGTCATCTGGATTGGTAGCCGCTGGGGACAACACGATGCGTGAGCCGTTACAGGATAACGGCCGTTGCAGGACTTAGCAAAGTATCGATATCCATTAGTACTGCTGATGGTAGTGCAAGACAGGTGTCTAACATGCATTCTTCGCCGCATAGCATACATCGAAGCACAGGTAAGATGCAGGTCTGCCATATAGGTCTGAATGAAAGAAACCAGGTCATGTTCAGATCTCTCAGCCTGGCCAATCCAAGGACTCTAGTTATGCGGTCCCGGTAGCGTACTGCTAGGATCGTTTCTTCCATCGTTGCCGGAGTCATGTCTGTGTTTTGGCTTGCCATATCGGAGCAGGAGGGTCAAAAATAAAATGCCTGCTACAAGTCCCAAAGTTAGGGGTATGCCGCCAAAGACTGAATGGACATAATTAGGAATAATTCCTAGGATTGCTTTGAATGGTGTTAACAGTCCCGAAAAGATCGTCTTAAATACGCCTGAGATACCTACGGCATCTGACATATTTAGAATTTGGCTAAGCATTTCTGTGAAATGCACGGGGCAATTTGTTGATAAAAGGTCATGTATCTCTGATGTTGTCCTTGCAACTTGGAGATCATACGTCTCTTTGGATGACGTTATGGGCACGGTTGTCTGTAAAAGCACAGACTTCATTCTGCTTAAAGTATCAATTCGTATAGAAGAGACATTCAAAGGAGGCCAAATTGGCGTCTCAGAATCTTCAGGGCCATTTGGAAACAATGCTTGCATACAGCAAGTGACCATGGAAGTTACGCTTACGAGATATGCTTTCCCTGGCATCAATTCCCAACAGGTATTATTTAAAAGACGGTTTCAATTGAGTATGCCACAGGCATTACTGAGAACAGAAAACAAGGAGTCAAAAAGGTTTTGAAAGAGGGGTGGTATTATTCACCAAGGACAAAGGGGCATTCAATATGCATTTACAGTTAAGACAGCACTGTAAAGATTAGATCTTGTGACAACCCAGTGGCACTTGGTGCAAGGTGCTATATACAGTTTTAAGTGAAGTAAAAAGTGCAAGTGCTTTTTAAAAAAACAGCATAAGTGGCGCATAGATGAAAGTATATACATCAATTAAAGCTTCAATTACAAAACAAGTTACAATCACTTGGAAAAACAATTATTTTCTGGTAAGAGCTTTAAATGCGATATGCGTCATATGATTCAGGCTGTGTGGTCACACAGCCTGAATCATATGACGCATATCGCATTTAAAGTATGTATATACTTTCATCTATGCGCCACTTATGCTGTTTTTTTAAAAAGCACTTGCACTTTTTACTTCACTTAAAACTGTATATAGCACCTTGCACCAAGTGCCACTGGGTTGTCACAAGATCTAATCTTTACAGTGCTGTCTTAACTGTAAATGCATATTGAATGCCCCTTTGTCCTTGGTGAATAATACCACCCCTCTTTCAAAACCTTTTTGACTCCTTGTTTTCTGTTCTCAGTAATGCCTGTGGCATACTCAATTGAAACCGTCTTTTAAATAATACCTGTTGGGAATTGTTTTTTTGTTTACATGATACACCCATCCCAACGTGGTCTATGGGTTCCCTCCTGTCTTTCCTATAACCATTCCCTGGCATCAAGCCACAACAGCTGTGATCCGTTATTGGAATGTAACTCCAGTTAGAGAGTTGCTTAAAGAAAGGCTCTATCTGCGTTGCAGGTGTGACATGTTGGTGGCCTGAAAGGTTGTTTGAAGTTCCTTCACAGGCCTCGTGTAAATTAATATCCTGGCACAAAAGTATACCGCTTAGTGAAGGTTTGCAATTTTCACCACTAAGAAATACATTTTTGTTGCTGTCACTATAGCATGTGTGTGTATATGGTAATTTCCATGCTGACTTAATGTACCCTTTACCCAATCGTTCATACTGGCCAGTCGGTATGTATTCAAGGCAATTTTTAAATTGGAAAGTTGTTATTAGAATTGTGATAATCCCGTGTATTATCCATTCAATGACAGGTCTTTCTGACATTGTCAATGGTAATCTCTCAAGTTTTTCGATGCTCAGGATTCTATAGTCTGCTCCTTTCTGTGCCAAGCTGATTTGTTTATCAGTAAGGTTAAAGATGGAAAACAATGACGTTGTGTTGATTAAATGCCATGGCACATAGCCTGAATGAAGATTTTGCAGCGTCCAGCCTAGCTGTACAATAGAACGCAATTGCGGCTGGCCATGCTGTAACATTAGCAAGTCTTTGTCTATTATATCGATGGCAGATGATACAATACTGTCCAGTGAATATATTCTGGAGGACAGTCATTAACGCATTGTCCACAACAGAAAGTGATTTTTCCAAATTAATACCATCAATTTCTCGTATTTTTTCAGCTGTTTCAATTTGAGTTACTTTCCAAGCCTTGTTGTATGCCGCATAGATGCTGGCCGCTATGAAGCATTTCTGACGCTGTTTGCGTGGTCCCATAACGAAATCACGCAAGTCAGCACCATCTTTAAGTAAAGTTAAGTGTTGCTTAATTTCTGCCAGTGTGGATGATTCTAGCCATTCAAGGCACAGTTTCCGTACACTGTATGTTGTTACTATCCCTGGATGTTGTCTCTGGGAGTATCTAGGGTCTGGTCTGGTCATTTTTAACCCCTGTGTTTTGTTAAGGAATCTATCTTGTCAGTTATTCGTGTCAGTAGGCCAGATTAACCACTTTTTCCAATCAGGATGTGTTCTGTTTAGATGTAAAGTTTTTGATACGTCTATTTCAACTTCTGTTGTTGCATTATCAGGTATTGGCTTTGGAATAGACGGTCTGTTAAGGTCTTTAATCTTAGCTAGGCCAAGACAGGTTGTTTAGTGAATTGTGTCATTTAAGAACATTATTTGTTCTGGGATCATGCAGGCTCGAAATAATGCTTCTAGGCCTTGTACCTGCCAATCTTTTGTACCCCAGATGGTTTTTGTTTCAATGTTATTTTTCCAAAAATCAAAACCAAATGTGATCATTTTTTCATAAAATGCTTCTGAATATATCAATTTAGTATTTGTCAGCATAGTTTTCAACCCTGTTTTATCCAACAGTTTATAATAAAACGTTTCTACATCACTTGTGTTAAACCCTGAGAAGTACTGGAATTTATCATAGAATGTTTTCGAACTGCTTTCAGGTGGAGTAGCACAATGTTCCCATTGGTTATATTTAAAAACATTTCTAGGTTGTGCAGATTTATGTAAGTAATGGTCAGCATAATGTGAGAAGCAGTACATCTGTTCATAATTAGACGAACCTTGTAAATAATCATGTTCTGTAAATCTGGCTGACAACACTAAATCAGACATCATATTATTTATACTTTCAAAATTTCGCAAATGTGACCCTATTACTGAGAAAGCGGTCAAGTATCTGCTTTCTGGTGCAATATTTTGACAAAAGAAACCATTAGATATGTCTAGTGTCGTTTATATTTTTCCGAACTATGTTATTCATTAGTGCAGCACTATGCGAATTTTGTACTGCAAATGTTTTGCAACATGAGTTAAGGTGTCTGTAGTCAAAGACTAAACGATATGAATCGTCCGGTTTGGCGATAGGAAACAAAGGATTGTTCATTTGAGAGGTGCATGTTTCAATCACCCCCTGGTATTCAAGTTGATCTAAAATCTCCCTGACCTGTTTTTTAGCTTCTTGCTTAATTGGATACTGCCTTTGTGCAGTCGGTTGACTTTTTAATTGGATTTTGTGAGGAGGAGAGTCCTCATCCCATCCTACATGGTTTTTATATAATGCTGGTGCCTGGGCTACTGCCAATTTCCTTGCATATATATATTTAGTGTGAATCGGAATGTGATTCGAGAAGGCAGGCATAATTATTTCTTCGCCACGAGGGCACTCCCTGACAAAACTCCGGGGGCCAATCTTTTTCAGCGAACAGAATATCATAGCCTTTTGAGAGTTTATCCCAAAATATAACACTTATTTTCCTAGTCTTATCTCCCTCTATACGCAGTGTTATTTCGTATATCTTATGAGGTTCGCTAACTCTGGTGTCGGCAGTTTCTACTTGAATGTATTCATTCGTGTCCACTGTCTCCAGATGACTCATCAGGATCTTGCGAGCTATGGTGATTTCTGCTGCACTGTATAGCATTGTCTGTGCCCACTCCCCGTTTTTCAGCTGTGTCCTCAGTATTCTCGGCATGTTCGATTACTCTAATACTGGCTACCTTCTTCTTTGGAAATTGTGATTTTTACTTTGAGCAGGTTCCTTGTCTTTGGACTTGGTGTGCTCTCCTGGGTCTGACCGTCCTCTTCTTTTCGATTTCTGCGAAAAAGATCGAGAGGGACGTGTAACAATACTTTGATATCTATCAGGCTTCTTCAAGTTATCCCTATTTCTAAGGTTATATCTTTTTTCAGAGGGCTCCCTCTGGGGAGACTGGTGTTCTCGAGTCGGAGTTCTTTCCCTCCGTCGAGGAGACCTTCCTCTGGACTGGAAAACTTATTCTTTGGGAGTGGATTGTTTATTTCCATCCCAACTCTTTTTTGGAGTGTTTAAATTATTTTTAATAAATAATTTTTCAGGATTTTCGAGTAGTTGGGGTTTTACTGGTTTCCCACCCAAGCTGTCTCTACCTAATTCTTCATAACATTTTTCTATAATTCTGGCAAGCTCAATTGGTTGATCTGTTATATCTGTTTCCTTCAACTTCTGGCGGATCGCCACAGATGCTGCTTCTCCTTTTATATTGGCTAGTAATATAGCAGAGACCTGCTTGAAGTCTTTCAGTAATTTCATACCAAGAGTTAAAGCAGGTTCTGGACCGTATTCATTCTGAATCTGTTTTAGCACATCTGGTATTACCGCCATTGACGGAACACCATGTGTTTTTGTGTAAAGGAAGCAAAGACTGTACCCCAAGTGTCACAGTCTTACACATGTGGTGAGACCCCCATTGGAAGACAGATGGTCAGAATTCTGTATTTCTCAATAGGGGTAGTATTCGGAAATACTGCCTCTATTTGAGTAATTTTCTGCGCTAACCAGAAAGGAATTTGTTCCCGTTTTATGGGTGTTTTACCAAGACATGATTGTATGTTCTGTGGTGTAATTTTATTTGTATTCCCATGATGAGGGGTCATCTGTGGGACATTAACAGCTGTTTGGACTGTTGCAGTCCGCATTACATATTGGACTAATTGTCTACATATTTTAATTAATGTTTTTAGCTGTGCTAAAAGTTCTTCTTTCGACATTTTTGCAATGTCCGGATGTGGTGTGTAGCTGGCTAGAACCGGCCACGTTGCTCCTGGTCTACCTAGTGGGCCGAGCCTGGTAATATGATCATTGTGTTTTAGGGCGCCTTTAAACCAAAGCAGATGCTCTTGCTATTTTAATGGGATTTCAATCTCCTCAAAAGGAGCGTACTCTTCCGGTGGATCCTCTATTTTGTAATAGTGGAACTCGTGTGTTGCAGCGTTGCTGCTGGAAATTTTATCCAAGAATAGAATACCTCTGTCTGCCGATATTCGCGTGCCTCTATCACGAAGACGACTGTGCCACCTTGTGTGGTCAGTCCATTTTCTATAAGTTTTAACGTTATAGTTTTTCCTATGTTGACCGGGATGATTATCGCACCCGGTTCATTTAACACCGGCGTCCCGTTGATTCGCATCTACTGCGGCTTCAGCGGTCCCGTTATCTAGTACTGACATTGTATAAATGAAAGTTTTTCAGAGCTGGTCTCCAAGGAGACAAAGATTAGGTGCACAATGTTTTGGAACACTGTATCCTTCAATGTTGAATAAACCAGAGCTTTACATAGGAATCTCTTCCTACTGAGCTCTGGCAGATTTGAACCTTTCACCCACTCCAGACGTCTATTGGAGTATTTACGGTAGAAAGGGTCTGGGTGAAAAAGCACGACTGAGTTACTCTTGCGTTAGTTTTATCGCTTTACCAAACGTTGGGCGCCATGTAGTGTAGTTCCTATTTTCCCTATAGGCCCTGCGCATTGGAATAACATAAACAGCAGTGTAGACGTAGAAGTGCGGTTTTCCAGGTCTCTACTGACTATGCTAAACTTAATTGGGTTTGTACCAACTAGCTCAGAGGTCACTGGAAACTTTCTTGACTGAATAGGAAGTGATCAGCTCCCCTGGCTCAGACAAGAAGGGATTCAGTTTTCCAACAACCGCATAAACATGACAACTTTGCTCCTTAGAATAAGAGTCAATCTCTAGAGTCGTGTGAAACAATAGACAGCTATTTCACTCAGTCAGTTGTGCAGATTACTTTCACCAGGATGCAGAGTATAGAGAGACGGGCGTCTTCAATAAAAAGGTATTATTTATTGAACAGTCTTTCTTCTCATGCAAGAAAAATGAATTGCCACAATTGCAAAACTTGTTATTATAAAAAGTGCGTACAGTAAAAGGAGGATTGCGAAATAATACTGTAAAAGCATTGATATGGTTTCTTAGCCATACAATGGTTAAAATAAATAAAATATATACATTCACATATACATTTGACTAACGTACTCAACTGATGCTTCTAGATACGCCTACCCCAGTGTACCTGACCTAAGCCTAATACGTGTAAGGGAGTAAGTAAGTAGCAGTTTAAGTTAAGTTGGTTTTGCCAAGTGTTTGCTGCAAGAATTCTCTCTAAGGGTTTAGTCAACACTGTACCTCTGGAATAGAATGTTGGAGGTCTGGTATCTCCCCTCAGGACTCGATATCCCAGTTACCCGCAAGGGTAGTCTGGAAACGCCGGGGCTGGATTTTCTCGGCATGAGAAAAGACAGCGTCTTTCTCAGCGCGTCAAGGAGGAGTAGGGGCAGCGTCCGTGAGCTTCTCACATCTGCTGGGCTCTGCAAGGGACAGCTGTTCTGCTCCGGTATTCTCTACCACCACCGCTGTGTTTGCTTAAGGCAACGATGGTAATATTTATACCTGGAAGGTATCTTGTTTGACGTAAGTTTTTGGACATAAGACATCAATAAAGATGTCACTAAGAACCGGTCTTTCTTACAGTGCTCATTAGAGTTCTATTACTAATCAAAACATAGCAAGCGGGGCTTTCCCAGGTTGCTGGGGGTTTTATCTGTTGAAAGAACTCGGTGTGTAATCTAGGAATCTAAGATAGTGGCTTCTGCTGTGCCATCTACTGTAATGAGCGGCAGAGGCGAGTTTCTGAAACATGGCTCTGATCGTTTATGCCATTATAGGGGTATGGATGGATTATAGTCGTATTGGGGCATAAGGTCACAATATTGATTGGGGTCCTAGATTAGAACATGACATGACAGGCTCTCCCGTGACTGCTCTACACACTGCAGAACACACCATATAAACTACTGAATACTCTCTTCTGTACCACAGAGGGATAACAGCAAAACCTCTTGTGGGAGGAAGGCAAACCACGCATAGAACTGAGCAAACTCCAACGCGGAGTCTATGAGGGCGGACTAGCGGTCCCAGACGTCCAACACTACTACCTAACAGCCCATCTTATTAAAGTCAATGGATGGGCCTTTGCACCACACTCCGAGCTGGCATACCGGGTAGACCTATCCACTATGGGAAAAGGTGGGCACCTAGCAGCCTCATATCGGTACAACAGAGAAAAGTCCCTACCCACACACACTCACGCAGTAGTGTGTGCATGGCACACAGGCACAGAACTTCTGCAATGACAGTCCAGATTGACTCAACAGAATTGACTCAACAGACGCCGCTCTGGGAAAGTGACTTGCTGGGCGACGTGGGGTGCCTACAGGGATTCTGTGGATGGCACCTAATTGGCATAGACTCACTAGGGGACATATGGAGAAATGGAAACATGACTACCTTCTAAACCTCCAGACGGAATATTAAATGGCCGGTGGTGAACAGTTTCGCTATTTGTAGTTGAGACATGCCCTAAGACGCCATGCTCCAGAAGGCGAACAACTGCACAAATACTCCCCTCTGGAGGACCGACTCTTACTTGACCTCATGCTGGAAAAAAGCGGTCTCCCTCACATACCGTAAGATAATGAACAATCACCCGGATCCCCTGGGTTTGTTGAGAGAGGCCCGGGAAACAGACTTAGGGCTGCTCGAAGATGACGATTGGCAGGAAGTGATCCAATGCCAATCACCATGGCTATATGCAAATCAGCCTTGGCCCTGTGCCTCATGGGAACAGTCCAGCCCGGACTACCAAGCCATGTCTTTCCTAGACCGGAATCAAGCATCCAAGGACCGGTTTCTGGCTATCAGCCTTCTTCAGCCTGGATAGCTTGACTCCAGTGATGTGGAGAGCCTGGGACTCACGTCTGAGCATACACAGCCCACTCGCAGTGAAAATTGCAAAAAACACAGTTGATGGACAGAATGCAGAACAATGTCTTACATTCACCCCAGTACAAAGATCTGGGCCTAAATCCATCGTTTTTTTGCACTCCACACCACCCTAGGTCAGACAATGGCTATATGCAAATCAGCCTTGGCCCTGTGCCTCATGGGAACAGTCCAGCCCGAACTACCAAGCCATGTCTTTCCTAGACCGGAATCAAGCATCCAAGGACCGGTTTCTGGCTATCAGCCTTCTTCAGCCTGGATAGCTTGACTCCAGTGATGTGGAGAGCCTGGGACTCACGTCTGAGCATACCCAGCCCACTCGTGGTGAAAATTGCAAAAAACACAGTTGATGGACAGAATGCAGAACAATGTCTTACATTCACCCCAGTACAAAGATCTGGGCCTAAATCCATTGTTTTTTGCACTCCACACCACCCTAGGTCAGATAATGGCTATATGCAAATCAGCCTTGACCCTGTGCCTCATGGAAACAGTCCAGCCCGAACTACCAAGCCATGTCTTTCCTAGACCGGAATCAAGCATCCAAGGACCGGTTTCTGGCTATCAGCCTTCTTCAGCCTGGATAGCTTGACTCCAGTGATGTGGAGAGCCTGGGACTCAAGTCTGAGCATACCCAGCCCACTCGGGGTGAAAATTGCAAAAAAAAACAGTTGATGGACAGAATGCAGAACAATGTCTTACATTCACCCCAGTACAAAGATCTGGGCCTAAAGCCATTGTTTTTTTGCACTCCACACCACCCTAGGTCAGACAATGGCTATATGCAAATCAGCCTTGACCCTGTGCCTCATGGGAACAGTCCAGCCTGAACTACCAAGCCATGTCTTTCCTAGACCGGAATCAAGCATCCAAGGACCGGTTTTTGGCTATCAGCCTTCTTCAGCCTGGATAGCTTGACTCCAGTGATGTGGAGAGCCTCGGATTCACGTCTGAGCATACCCAGCACACTCGGGGTGAAAATTGCAAAAAACACAGTTGATGGACAGAATGCAGAACAATGTCTTACATTCACCCCAGTACAAAGATCTGGGCCTAAATCCATCGTTATTTTGCACTCCACACCACCCTAGGTCAGAAAATGGCTATATGCAAATCAGCCTTGGCCCTGTGCCTCATGGGAACAGTCCAGCCCGAACTACCAAGCCATGTCTTTCCTAGACCGGAATCAAGCATCCAAGGACCGGTTTCTGGCTATCAGCCTTCTTCAGCCTGGATAGCTTGACTCCAGTGATGTGGAGAGCCTGGGACTCACGTCTGAGCATACCCAGCCCACTCGGGGTGAAAATTGCAAAAAACAGTTGATGGACAGAATGCAGAACAATGTCATGTATTCACCCCAGTACAAAGATCTCGGCCTAAAGCCATCATTTTTTTGCACTCCACACCACCCTAGGTCAGACAATGGCTATATGCAAATCAGCCTTGACCCTGTGCCTCATGGGAACAGTCCAGCCCGAACTACCAAGCCATGTCTTTCCTAGACCGGAATCAAGCATCCAAGGACCGGTTTCTGGCTATCAGCCTTCTTCAGCCTGGATAGCTTGACTCCAGTGATGTGGAGAGCCTGGGACTCAAGTCTGAGCATACCCAGCCCACTCGGGGTGAAAATTGCAAAAAACACAGTTGATGGACAGAATGCAGAACAATGTCTTACATTCACCCCAGTACAAATATCTGGGCCTAATTCCATCATTTTTTTGCACTCCACACCACCCTAGGTCAGATAATGGCTATATGCAAATCAGCCTTGACCCTGTGCCTCATGGGAACAGTCCAGCCCGAACTACCAAGCCATGTCTTTCCTAGACCGGAATCAAGCATCCAAGGACCGGTTTCTGGCTATCAGTCTTCTTTAGCCTGGATAGCTTGACTCCAGTGATGTGGAGAGCCTGGGACTCACGTCTGATCATACCCAGCCCACTCGGGGTGAAAATGGCAAAAAACACAGTTGATGGACAGAATGCAGAACAATGTCTTACATTCACCCCAGTACAAAGATCTCCGCCTAAAGCCATCGTTTTTTTGCACTCCACACCACCCTAGGTCAGACAATGGCTATATGCAAATCAGCCTTGACCCTGTGCCTCATGGGAACAGTCCAGCCCGAACTACCAAGCCATGTCTTCCCTAGACCAGAATTAAGCATCCAAGGACCGGTTTCTGGCTATCAGCCTTCTTCAGCCTGGATAGCTTGACTCCAGTGATGTGGAGAGCCTGGGACTCACGTCTGAGCATACCCAGCCCACTCGGGGTGAAAATTGCAAAAAACACAGTTGATGGACAGAATGCAGAACAATGTCTTACATTCACCCCAGTACAAAGATCTGGGCCTAAATCCATCGTTTATTTGCACTCCACACCACCCTAGGTCAGACACTGGCTATATGCAAATCAGCCTTGACCCTGTTGCAATTTTCAACCCGAGTGGGCTGGGTATGTTCAGACGTGAGTCCCAGGCTCTCCACATCACTGGAGTCAAGCTATCCAGGCTGAAGAAGGTTGATAGCCAGAAACCGGTCCTTGGATGCTTGATTCCCGTCTAGGAAAGACATGGCTTGGTAGTTCGGGCTGGACTGTTCCCATGAGGCACAGGGTCAAGGCTGATTTGCATATAGCCAGTGTCTAACCTAGGGTGGTGTAGAGTGCAAAAAAACGATGGATTTAGGCCCAGATCTTTTTACTGGGGTGAATGTTATGTTATGTTATGTTAATATTTTATTAAGCGCAAAACAGCTGCCCCAGCAACGAGGCGTCCTGGCGCTGAACCATACCAGATACCTGAGGGGAGGGAGGGGAGGGAGTGAAACAGCAGGAATATTATGTCAGGGAAAACAGATATGTTTTGATTGCCTTGCGAAAGGACATCAGGTTTGTCATGGAGCGAATGTGAGGTGGCAAGGAGTTCCAAAGCTTCGCCCCCAAAACCTTGAAAGAACGGCCACCCATTCTGCTAAGCCTTGTTCGAGGGACAACCACAATGTAAGACATTGTTCTGCATTCTGTCCATCAACTGTCTTTTTTTGCAATTTTCACCCCGAGTGGGCTGGGTATGCTCAGACGTGAGTCCCAGGCTCTCCACATCACTGGAGTCAAGCTATCCAGACTGAAGAAGGCTGATAGCCAGAAACCGGTCCTTGGATGCTTGATTCCCATCTAGGAAAGACATGGCTTGGTAGTTCGGGCTGGACTGTTCCCATGAGGCACAGGGTCAAGGCTGATTTGCATATAGCCAGTGTCTGACCTAGGGTGGTGTGGAGTGCATGCAAAAAAACGATGGATTTAAGCCCAGAGCTTTGTACTGGGGTGAATGTAAGACATTGTTCTGCATTCTGTCCATCAACTGTGTTTTTTACAATAAGTTTTTTAGGCACTGGGAGATTAAGTGATTTGCCCAGAACCACAGAATGTTGAGCCGATGCCGAGACTCGAACCTGGTTCCTCACCTCTAAAGTTGTCAGCTCTGGCCGTTACGCCACATCCAAGCCATTACACCCTTATTCCGAGCCTTGTTTAGTCAGTTATCTAACAAAGGTCGCTTTAAGCATGCCAACGATGCATGTGCCCGCTGGGGGTTGGTCTCTGCAGCTGTTGTTACACTTCTTAGCCATGTCTAGGCATAGGTCGCTGCCCATTAGTACTGGTTCAACACCCAAATATAGCAATGAGCAACAGAAAGGTGACCAGTCAACCTGTGTAAAGGGCATTCCACTGCGCGGCAATACGTCACAGAGTTTTCAGTAACTTTTTCACTGTTTGGGCTAGAATTTGTTTTTTAAATCTACAGATTATGCATCTGATGATAGATTATGTGGCGAATCCAGAATTGCGTGAAAAACATAATTAATGTGCATATTGCCTTTCTCAATAAATATGTCATAACACTTTTACAAAGTTTCAGTAACTTATATTGCATAACTACTCACCAAGCAAAAATGTACAACCAAAAAAATACACAGGCACCCTGGCACCAGGGTGCAAGGGAGTCTGGTTTGAAAGGAAGATTGTTTATGTGTGGGAAGGTGTTTCTTCCTGCACATAGACAATCTTTAAATGGCGTTTTGAAACTTCTATGTGTGTTGCCTAATGCAGCACATAAAGAAGTTGTAAAAAGTAATTATTTTTATTGATTGTTTATGTGCGTGAAGGGACACCTTACTACACATATACAATCAAAGGCCTTTTGCTTTTTCCATCTGTGCTACACAACGCAGCACACATGGAAACAGCAAAAATTAGCAGAAATTAAACATTTGTCCTTGTTACGGCTGTTTAAACCAGGGGCCCTACAGAGCTGCGGGGGATGCGGGGGCCTTTGTTACGCCACTGAACTAAAATAGATTTACCTTCCATGTAGAGTGTGCTGCTTACTATCCTTGACGAAGCGTTGAATCACTTTTTAGCGAGTAGCATGCTACTCCAGAACCCAAAATAGATTAGTGGTGGATTACTATAGGGAAATATACGTTGTTAATTTGAGCTGTGGTCATGTTCTATAGTTGGATTTAATAGGATGAAGGAGGGATAGAGGAGAGAAGAGTCTAGAATGGGTTATTAGGGAGATCATGGTAGTGCAATGATGTTGGGATGAGGCAGAGTGGAGGTAGAGGATCCATTGAGTGAGCAATGGGATGAGATTGTAATTTTTATACATGTCTCCTTGATCATTGTAAAGCACTCTGAGACCCACAAGGGTCCTGTTGTGAAGAACCGGGTTTTAGAACCCAGAGGCGCCAGGGGCATGCCGAAAGTCTTCGGGTTCAACTGTCTTAGAATACAGAGACACGGGATACTTCTTGGTGGTGTCAAAGATCGAGTTTATTGGCTGCAGCCAGAAACAGAAGTCCACGAAGTACAACACAGCGTATATTCGTAGGAGACTGCTCAAATTCGTAAGTCCAGTCATCCTCTTTTATGCCGAAAATCACATTCTGGACAAACACCCACTATTTACAATTTGTCCAATCATAGGTAACATTGCAAAAGGTATCGCATGACGACAAACCCACTTTTCAGTTGTCCAGCCCACCATTAATTACACGGGAAAGCCCAACATTCTTTCGCGAACAGGCCGGACAAACCCATAATAAAGGACCACAACCCTTACCATAAATAGGCCATAAAAGAAGGAACGGAAACAGATGAGAAGTAGGATAAGGGGTGTGTAAGTGCATACCAAACTTTTACAATCTCCTGTGCTCTGATCCTTAATCTTGATCAGCTACTGGGCAAGGAACTGGCTTAACAAGGTCAGCTTCAGGCAACGGGGTCAGTTTACTCGGTTCATTCAGAAGTCAACTAACGTGTACACGTTCAGCCGTAGTCATCGGCCTATGTAGGGGCAACCACAAAATGGCTGCCATGCACAAAATGGAACCTAAGGGTTCAGAACGAAATCCCCAAATACGTAGTGAATCCATCGGTCTAACATGACGAAAACACTCGTACTTGCCGCACTCACTAGTTACGGTTCGCTACTATTAAATTCGTAACGAAACCATGACCTTTATGAAACGGGTTCAGAATTCACGGAACCTCAGACCCTCCTTTTGCCCTTACATAGGCAATCACTTAAACTCATGTCAATCTGAATCTAGGTCTATATCAATCTTCATCAGACCATCAAGATGTTGCTGGAGCATAATCCTATTACTCAATACTTCTCTTGAGACAGTTCTCCTTACACACATAGTAGCACAGAGGCCACATATAGCAGGAGCACACTGTACACAAAGACAGAACAGGAAAAGAATCGCTAAAACCATCCCAATGATCATCAGAATCTTCCATCCCCAGGTGGATAACAGTCCCCAAAACTATCCCATCAACGACCAATCTCCTTCGTCCACATGTACAGACTCGGAGATCTTATGTAGCTTGGTAATGGCCTGGTACACTGTAGGAGCATTGTCTGGGATGAAAACGCAGCAGCTCGATTGAATCAATTTACATACCCCTCCTCTATCTGCAAGTATGATGTCTAACGCAACACGATTCTGCAACGTCATAAGACGATCCGATTGGAGCTCAGCAGTCAAATTACTAAGGGCACCGGCAGTCTCAACTATGGTGGACTCAACCACTCTCGTCAATTGCCGTATGTTACTACTATTAACCATAGGTCCCCAAAACGGCAGGAAACCCTTAAGAAAATCTCCCAATTCTTGTCCTGCAGTATCTTCCTTACTGAAGACACCTCTAACTACTCTCGTTCTGTGGTAATCTGCGGCTGCAGTATACGTAGGGCGCAACAGATACGAAACATAACATGTTCCCGAAAAATCAGGGGGCAACCATGTATATGCTCTATCATAGCAAACAAAATACGTACCCTTAGCTGCTAAAAACGGTGGGGAAGTCTGTGGCGCAAAAACATACGTCTCAGTACAAACACTCTTCCCTAACTGAGCTCTCGGATTCTTGCCACTACCTTGCAGATAAAAATGACCACGATGGGGTACGATCCAAATCGGGGATAACCTTTTCCTTCGCTGCTTTTCACTCAGACTAACACCATATCCAGTCACGTTCCATCCAATATAAGCTAGTGTCTCATCTTTAGGAATAGTCTCATAGGAATCGATATCTCTAATCATATCCACTATTCCCTTCACTAGAGTACTATTACTCGAGTTTTCTTTCATGGAACGCAGGGGGTAAACTTCATGGGAATAAATGGGGGCGCTAGAGGGCGCACTAGCTAATGGCCGCACCTCTGTGAGGCTCTGGCTGCCTGGCCAGCATTATCCTTCTTTAATCCGCTTTTCCTGCAGATGAACGCCTGAAAGTTGCACCGCTGCTGGCTACACCCGAGCTGCGGCGCCGGTCCGAATCTGGTGAAGATCCGAAGTCCGGGGACCGAGTTGTGGCGCCGTGAACTAGCCCCGAGGTGCGTTGCTGCTGCGGGCCACTGTCCAGGACCAGGAGCTGTGCCACTTGAGACCGTGGCTCCCCACGAGGCGGCTGGGCCTCGGAATCACGTAACTCGGCTGGACCGGCGGGAGGCCTGCTGAGCGGTTGCTGAGGGCTGGCGGAGGTGAGTCTCGCCCCCCCCTGAGGACGCTGCATTGGGGGAGGGCTTATCATCGCGCCAGAGCCCCTGCTGCGGCGGCGGACAGACGGGTGTGTGTTCCCCTGATCCCTGCGGAGGCTGCAGCAGACCTCCCCGAGGGCGCTACCCATCACCGGGCGGACCCCCCCCCGGACCAAGTCGGGACCACCGCTGCACCCGCGCACTGCGGCCTGGGGCGCCACCGGCGATTGCGGGCCACTACGGGTGGTGTCCCATCGGCAGCTACAGCTGGGACATACCCACACCGGCCTCTCCCCCCACTGTTCTTCTCTATCCGAGGCGCTCCCACTGTAGCGGGCTGCTGTGCTGTGCCCCGGGTGGTGGCGACACGCCTGCGGGCGCGAGTGCTCCTGGCTGAGCCGGCTTCCAGGACTGGTGGGGGCGAATACTCGGGGGGGCTTCCTGTACCCTACAGATCGGCCACTGCTACGGGTGTATCTGGGCAGCCATATTGGGGACGGCCTACGCGAAGGTTCTGATCTCGGGGACTGGCGGGCCCACCACTCATTGAAACCACTGGGCGCCAGCAGCTGGATCACAATGGGCAAGAACGATGCCAAGCAACCAAAACTATCCTTCGAACCTGCAACTTCAAAGAAACCAACACGGGGTACAACGGGCGCCGGGGGCTCCTCGGGACAGCCAAGAGCCGAGACCCCTCCTGCGGTCATGACACCTGAATTGCGCCTGATCATAGAGGAGATGCGTCAGGGCTTCGCAACTGTCGTGGATAAGGTGGATCGGCTGTCCTCCAGGATGGATGGTGTGGTGCAAAAAGTGGAGGTGCACGAAGAACGGCTATCAGAGGCGGAGCGCCGTATTTCCACTGCTGAGGACACTGCCGCGACGCACGAAACACGCCTCACCCGCATGGATAACATCCTCAGGGTGATAGCGGCGAAGAATGAGGAGTTGGAGGCGAGAAGTAGACGCAATAACATCCGCGTCACGGGGGTTCCGGAGTCCACCAACACTGGGCGCATGGAGGACTATGTCGAACGTATACTGCAAACTGCTGTGGGCAAGGAGGCCTTCTCGAGCCAATTCATAGTTGAAAGAGCGCACCGCTCCCTGGGCCCGGCCCCCAAGCCGGGGGCGCCACCGCGGCCTATCATTGCCCGGTTACTTAACTACAGAGATCGGGACGTTGCCCTTCGGGCTGCCCGCACGCACCGGAATTTGTCCTGTGATGGAGTACAGTTTTCCCTCTACCCAGATTTCACGCCCATGGTACAGGACCAAAGGAGAAAGTTCCTGAAAATGAAAAAGAAACTGAGGGATATGCAGATCGACTACGCACTTTTGTACCCGGCCCGGCTCCGGGTGACCCATCAGGGCAAACAACACTTCTTCACGAACCCACAGCACGCTGAGGATTATGTCAGGAGGCTTTGCACTGAAAGGAGAGACAGACGAAACGAGGGAGGAGATGAAGCGGGAGGGAATCCTGCTGAACAAGATGAATGAATCATAACGGCACCCTCATGATGTTTTTGCCACTCGCACCCTATTGCACTGCTGGAGTAGGGGCTGGGCACTGCTGGCGGTGACATCGGAATCTCCGCCCTGGCTGCTTCGAGGTGGCATTCTCCTTCCTAGTTTGATTTGGGTGGCTACCTTTCTGCGCCATGGACTTTCAGCAGACTACTGGCCCAGCTGGTGCGCACTACTCCATTGATTGACTGGCGCTTGGGACGCACGCACTAATGATACTGCAGGTGACTTTGCGAGTGGCTGTTGAGAAAGGGGCGATGCCATTGAAATTGTTGTCGTTTTCTACAATTGGAGGGCTGTGGGTTCGACACTGATGGTCTTTTGTCAAGGTTTATATCTGCAGGACTACTATAAGCCAGGCACCACCCCTTCTCCTCTGTCTTCCCCATATGGTATATGCGGGAGGGGAGGGGAGTATTGGGGTGAGTGGACGTGTACCTCTGTTGCCCCCAGGAGGGGATTCCCCACATGGTTTTTCTATGGTTATTAAGTACGGGGTTTGGGGGGGGGGAGGGATCATAGTACTGGCAAGTTTGGGTTGCTTCAGTGGGCTGGGGGAGGACATGGGGAGTGGGGTTTCTGTTACTGTGAACGGAGTGAGGAGGAATGTTCACTTGTTGGGGTGGGGCTTGTTGGGGGAATGAATGAATGTGCGGATGGGAGTCATGGCATGTGTGTTAGGACTGGATGTACGGGTTGTGTCAGCATGAATGATCAGGAAACCCGGCAGTATTGTACGATGAGGTTGTTGGTACAGGACGCGGCACCAGGGAGTGCCGAGGCACTCTGCATTTATTGGTTACAGGGATGTGATGTTAAGCACGGGTGACCATACCTTGCATACTGTATCTATAATGTCCTGGAATGTTAGAGGCCTTAATGACCCGCGGAAATGTAGGAATGTGCTGGGATACTTAGAAAGACACCAGGTGCAAATAGCTCTGCTCCAGGAGACTCACCTTAATCCGCGATGCACCCCTCAGTTTGCAAATAGATGGGCGACTGTGAGAGAGTTTTCCTCCTATTCCACCTATTCCAGGGGCACTGCCATTTTGATTAATAAACGACTGACGTTCCAGAAGCTGGGTGCTCGGACGGATAGCGAGGGGAGATACGTGATCCTTTGGGGGAGACTGGGCACTGATGTAGTAATGCTCATAAACTGCTACGCACCCAACATTGACACACCTGGGTTCTTCTTGTCACTATGGGGACATGCACTTGAGGTCGAGGCCACACACGTAGTCTGGGGGGGGGACTTCAATCTCTCCCTACACCCGGGGGCGGACAGGTCAGACGGTAGCGGACAGTACAACACGAAAGCCAGAGAAGTGATGCGGGGCATACTGTCGGAAGCGGGATTGTTAGACAGCTGGAGACACTTACACCCGGCCGCTAGGGAAGGCACCCACTTCACCACACACGCACGCTCGTGGGCCAGGATCGATTACTGTTTAGTCTCGCGGGGACTGGCTGGTGGCGTCGTCAAGGTGCGACACCTGCCTCGCACATACTCAGATCACTGCCCTGTGCTGGCTGTCCTGGAATTGCCTGGCTATGCAAGAGTACGCCCACCATGGCGGCTTTTCCCCTCGGCCCTCCTTGACCCGGTTTTCAAACAGTAGCTCGGGGAGGAAATTGAGGCCTTCTTCCCTAGGAACAAGGGGTCTGTCGCTAAGGTCGAGACGATCTGGGAGGCTTTCAAGGTCACTGTGCGAGGTGTTACAATCTCTAAGAGTTGTGGCGTGTTAAGGGAAATTGTGCGCACGCTGACGAGCATTGAAACGGAGCTCAAAGCGTTAGAAGCGGAGATGGTTGGAAACCCTTGCCCTGACCTAGCGATAGCATTCAGAGCCAAGTTATCCAAATTTGAGGAGGAAGCAGCCAGGGAAGCCAAATTCCGCGGCAAATACTGGACGGCTAGATGCTATTGCGAGGGAGATAGGCCGGGAAAAGTGCTGGCGGCACTCACAAGGCACCAGCGATTTGCCACGCATGTACTGGAAATCTCTGATGGTGAAGGCAGAACCTGTCAGGACACTAGGGGAATACAGGACACCTTCCTGCAGCATTATAAACGGCTGTATACCACGCAACAGACTGGAGAGGTGGACCTCGGTGGGTTCCTCGATGACATTGCACTGTGTTGGCTGAGTGATAGCGATAGGGCTTTCCTGGGATGTCCTTTCGAGTTAGATGAAATCCGAGAAGCGATCATGTCACTCAGTAACGGCAAAGCCTCAGGGTTGGACGGCCTACCAGCCGAATTTTATAAATGTTACATCGACATGATGGCACCAGTGCTGAAGGAGGTATTTGAGGAGTCGTTGGAGGAGGGGATACTACCGGGCTCTATGAGGGAGGTGGCGATCACTTCGCTGCTCAAGCCGGGGAAAGACCCGAAAGATACTGATGCTTACAGGCCCTTATCGCTGCTAAACTGCGATGCAAAGATTCTAGCGAAGGTGCTCGCGACTAGATTATCCCTACTTATGACTACCCTGGTGCTGCCGGATCAATCTGGTTTTGTCCCAGGCAGAGCTACGTCCCATAACCTCCGCACCCTGTTCTCCCTCATACCTACAATCTCGCCGGACCTGCTGGTCGCTGCTGTGTTTCTAGACGCCACCAAGGCGTTTGACTCGGTAGAATGGGGCTATCTCCTGGCCATATTAGGCAGGATGGGCTTCCCCCGGATCTTCATTGCCTGGGTGACATTGCTGTATACCTCCCCAGTTGCTAGGGTCATCGTCAACGGAGTGCTGTCATCGCAGATGCCAATCACGAGAGGGACTCGACAGGGCTGCCCCTTGTCGCCCCTGCTTTTTGCCCTAGCTATCGAACCCCTGGCTTGCAGGATCCGGCAGTTGCATAGGGACAGCGCCTTTAATTGCAACCAAAGACAGATTGGTATATCCCTCTATGCGGACGACGTTACATTGTATGTGCGGCACCCGCAAGAACACCTCAACCCCCTATTGAGAGAATTTGTATTATTTGGTGGCGTCTCCGGCGTGCACATCAATTGGAAGAAGTCGCAGTTCTTCCCCCTCACGCCCTCGGTAGCCCATTTCCCGCTTGATTACCCGCTGGAGTGGTGTAGTACGGACTTGAAATACCTGGGAATTGTTGTGTCACTCACTAAGGAGGACACGGTCCGACTGAACTATGGGGTGGCCATCTCCAAGTTAGCCGATACTCTAACTCACTGGTTGGCCCTCCCGCTGTCGATGGCGGGTAGAGCCTCCCTGATAAAAATGGTCATCCTCCCGCGCTTCCTGTACCTCTTTCAAAATATACCCTATTACCCGGGAGCCTATTTCTTTAAAAGGCTCCGGTCTGAACTGCTTCGCCTGTTTTGGGGCGGGAAGCAACCGCGCCTCAGCTGGAAAGTGTTGACACAACCGTATGACAGGGGCGGATTCGACGTGCCTGACTTGGAGGTGTATTACCTCAGTGCTCAGGCTCAACATGCCTACTATTGGATTCACCCCACTCCCTTTATGCCTCAGGTTGCAGCTGAGGATTGGATAGTTCACCCTCTGCCGCTTAAGGGCATGCTGATGGGCTCGGTTGGAGACGTTGAGACGCCTGCCACCACTGTCACCTGCACCATGGACGCGTGGCGTAGAGTGACTAAATTACTGGAAGCCCCCATGCTCTACTCACCGGCGATGCCCCTTTCGTACCATCCGAAATTATCGCTCCTAACGGAAAATGGATTTCGTTCCATGTGCAACCGCATCCAACTTCATGCCTGGGGGGATCTGTTTCAGGAGAAATGGTTCCGCACTGAGGAACAGTTCTTTTGTGCTACTCCCCCGACGCCAATGGAGGTGTTTTATTACATCAGGCTCCGTCAGGGTATGAAGGAGATAATTCCTGGCTACCCGGAGGAACCGGGCACGGTCCTGCCGCTACAGGTCATGCTCGTATCGGACGGCAGACACTTGGTGTCGAAACTATATTCAGCCATTCGTGAGCAACGCCCCCCTGTTCCGTCCAAGGCGCGAACTGCCTGGGATTCTGACCTACCCGCTGCACTCACTGATGAACAGTGGAGATACTGCTGCTCGGTCACCGCCAGAGTTTCCTCTAGTTGTAGACTGAAAATTATCCACTATAAATTCGTGCAGAGGTATTACTATACCCCAGTCAGGAAACTGCGATTTCGACTAGCGGATGATGACAGATGTGCGAGATGCCGCGCAGAGGGCGCGGGTTTCCTCCATTTGGCCTGGGAGTGTGGAGTAATACAGGAATACTGGGAGCAGGTTCATGCTGCGCTTCAGGTGATGATCAATGGCCCTCTTGCCTTTGAGCCAGTGGTGATGCTGCTGGGATATACCAAAAACGTTCCCAAATCGGATCGCAAGTTTGTCGATCTCGCACTCCTTCTTGCTAAACGGAGAATTGCATGCCGTTGGTGGAGGGGGAGGGCACCAAAGTTTAAGGAATGGCTGGACGATCTCATGTATTGCCAGGACCAACACGGCGTTTATGCGGACCTGATGCCTGCCCGCTGTAAACCCAGTGACTTCTGGTCCCCCTTGCAGGTTTACTTGTTGTCCCAGGCAGCCAGCAGCGACTCCTCTGGAGAAGACGAGCCGATACCTGGCCCATGAGCGTATGTTTGCACACTACACTGTACTCACCGTATTACATTCCACGCGATAGACTGGACCTTGACCAGCTGAGCTCCACCTTTCATTGTCCTCCCATGGATAGCTCCCTGGGATGCGAAGCGGGGTCACACACACTTGGCACACAAATAACATATTGATACTCCAGGTGCCGAGGTTGGGTCACTGGTTGGGGATTGGGAGACCGCGGACTGGTGACATTACATACTCCTCTCTCCCTTGCCGGGGGGATGCCTAACTATGAGGGTAGGGAGGCCCCCCCCCTCTGCTACTTGCTCAGCTAGGCTGGTGGGAAGATGGATGCAGGCACAGTGGCTTATGGCTCCGGAACGTTGATGGAATTCATCTATGTTGTCCCTTACCCGGTGTAGATGATGTTTGTCCGCTAAATGTACCATAATCGATACTGTATAAGATTATTGATGCTGTTACTGTCATGACTCTGTGATGCACAATGTTAATAAAAAAGGTTTAAAAAAAAAAAAAAAAACTTCATGGGAATAAATAAACATCGTCCTATATGCCTATACAGATCCATTATAGCTAAATGGCAGAACCAAATACGGAATACCCTTATCCGTAGTATGAGGCATAAGACCACACACCCAGCAGTTAGTGGTGTTCACTACTAACTGATGCTGATGCAGAAGTTGCACAAAGGAGTTATTAGCAAATTCCAATCTTCTAATGGATTCATGTTCAGATAAAGGATGAAAAGAATGCGAAGAAATAGTAGTAGGAAAAGACATAGGTTGTGTGGTGGGTGCAAACGTCACTTGGAAAGAAAGAACAAGATATCCCACCAAAAACATCGTCATGCTAAGTGACATTAAAAGACACGTTATCAAAAAACATTTGCTACTCATTAGTTTACACAGTCTCGTCTTAAAGTCCATTTCTACAACAGCTCTCTTGATCTCAAAAAACTCCATCCTATAACCGTGCTGTTCGCGGCAGGTGGTTCTCTTCGCTCAGGTGTACGTCTGTAAGTCCAGGGAACGCCCTAGAACAAACCAGAACCGTCGACCTTGTGTCTACACGGCTGAACACTCCAAGGCTTTATACCGCGACCCTACAGCTGAACCCGGATGGCGGTTCGAAAAAGAAAAATAGGTCAAAACAGCTTTTTAGATGAGAGAGCGTAGTTTTCAAAAGCAAAAAGGAATTAATTTTTTATTTGTCCATTGACTCTCGGTCGTAGATTATAGCCGCCTTTACCAGGCAATGTCTGTTCACGAAACAACAACTCAGGCTCAGTAGTGTCCAATCTCAAAGAAGGAGGCACAGCTGCTTGCAAAATATCGTCGTCCTCACGCTCAGAGCTTGTCCCAATCAAACGCGCGTCACTGAATGGAACGAATCTTTGCACTGTATCAGTCTCTGAATAACCAACACCCTCCTGGACCCACTGGTCATACGGCAGAGGTAAAGGAACCCTCTTACAATGTAGGCCGTGGATCCAGTTCTTCTTGCCGTGAACTCTTACTGCAGTACGTGTTGATAAAAGCACCTGGAAAGGTCCAGTCCAGCAGGGCTGTCATTCTTTGTCCGCTGGAAGTTGCGTACGAGCATCCACGAACCAGGGTCAATGGCGTGTCCTGGATCTTCAGATGCTTGTGGAAGTGTATCGTAAACCTGTTGATGTAAGACACGCAATTTAGCCGTCAAATCGTACAAATAGTCGATCAGCACAGGATGTTCAATCTCGCTAAACTTTGTTGGCCTCGGCACTCCCCATACGTTGGCCGGAAGGCCCAAAATTATTTCATAAGGGCTAAGACCAATTCGGTAGTGCACTGTAGTTCTTGTTGACAAAAGTGCCAACGGCAAAGCATCGGGCCATTGAAGACCAGAGCTCGCCTGAATCTTGGCTAACTTCAGTTTCAGAGTGCCATTATAGCATTCAACTAGACCAGCTGATTGGGGATGATTTGCAGCATGGAATTTCTGCCTAATGCCCAAACCTTCACACACTCTCTTCATAACTTGACCCACAAATTCACTTCCATTATCACTCCACACCATCCTTGGCAATCCAAATCTAGGGAAAAATTCCTTGAGTAGGGCTTTGGCTGTGGACAAGGCAGTATTATCTTTCAAGGGATATGCCTCTACCCATCTTGAAAAGGCACAAACAACTACAAGGACGTATTTTAAATTGTTGCATCTCTCCATGTGTATAAAATCCAATTGCAGCACCTCAAACGGATACGTCAGAGGCGCAAAGTGACCAGCTGGAGTTGGAGTTCCCTTGCCAGGATTATACATCAGACAAACCATGCAATTCTTAACCAGATTCTCCGCACACTTAGGAATTCCAGCATTCTGCCACACTGGAGCCAACAACTTACAAATCCCTTTCGCACTAATGTGAGCCATTCCATGCGCCATCGTAACCACTACAAGCACATACGCATCAGGTAACAACCATCGCTGATGTTCCGACAACTCAATCCAACAACCAGTCGAATCCAATTGTCCCGTACTCTCTCTCCACACACTCAGTTCTTTCTCCGTAGCTTCAGCCTGAATTTACTTCACACTCTCTATTGTATCCTCACACATTCCTCTATCCAGAACCCATCTCGCTGGACCCGCAACATACATTCGACTCATCACATCTTTCGCAACTTCATCCGCAAACGCATTAATACGACCAACGTCATCGGTAACCTTCTTATGTGCACTGCATTTCACGATCGCAACTTGAGTCGGCAACGTAAGTGACTCAAGAAGCTCATTCACCAACTGACCATGCTGGATCTTCGTACCATGCGAAGTAAGGAACCCACACTCTTTCCACAAACGCCCGAAACTATGGGCAACACCAAACGCATATTGACTATCAGTATACACAGTCACTCTTTTTCCTATCGACAACACACACACTCTCGTCAGTGCAATCAACTCTGCTGCTTGAGCTGAATTTTGTGGGATACTTGAAGCTTCAACAATCGTATACAAAGTCGTAACCGCATACGCTGCAGTCGTATCACCATTCGGAAGCTTAAAGCATGTACCACCTACCCATAAAGTACCATCAGACTTCACAAGAGGAGTATCTTTCAAATCAATTCTACCCTTTGTTTCTTCCTCTGTCCTAAGAAAGCAATCATGCTGTTCCTGAACATCCGTCTCTACAGAAATCGGCAACAACGTAGCTGGATTCAACGTGTTGCATCGCTTTATGTGCACATGACTCGCCAAAAGCGTCAACTCATAACCTGACAATCGCGCACTAGTCAAGTGCTGTGTCTTAGTCCTGTTTAATAAAGTTTCCACTGCATGTGGAACCATCACAATCAACGTATTATCCATCACCAAACCAGCAGACTCTCGAATAGAAACAGCCGCTGCCGCTGTAGCTCTCAAGGAACTCGGCAACGCTCTAGCTACCGGATCCAAAGTCGACGAGAAATACGCTCATGGACGCTGCTTATCGCCAAATTGCTGTGTCACGACTGACAATGCACATCCCTCCCTCTCGTGAACATAGAGTGTAAAAGGCTTACTGTAGTTGGGAGTACCCAACACCGGAGCCGAACACAATGCATCTCGCAATTCAAAAAAACTCTTCTGACATTCGTCAGACCCAGGAAGAGGATTCGGAGTATCCTTAAGAGTAAGTGCCAACAGAGGTTTCGCAAGTAGCGAAAAGTTTGGAATCCATTGCCTACAGTACAAAGTAATACCCAAGAAAGCACGTACTTCTCTCTGTGTAGTTGGCACAGTCATTTTCGCAATCGCCTGAATTCGTTCTGGGGTCAACCTTCCTCCCTCCTTCGATAAGAGATGACCTAAGTAGGTCACTTCTTGTCGACAATACTGCAACTTCGAAGGTGACACTTTATGATGAAGGTCAGACAAATGTCACAAAAAAGAAAGAGTAGCTTCTTTACAAGTCACATCATCAACAGCAGTAACTAACAGATTGTCTACATACTGAATAAGAGCAGCACCATCAGGTAAAACAATCGTATCAAGTTGTGTTTTCAAAGCCTGACTATAGATGGATGGACTCTCACAATAGCCTTGAGGAGCGCGCTTAACCCGGAAGCTTCGGCCTCCTAAAGAGAAGCCAAAAATATCTCTACTCTCCTCGGCAATCGGGATACTGAAGAAAGCATTCTTCAGATCAATCACCGAAAACCAGGCAGCTGAAGAAGGAATCATAGTCAGAAAAGCAGTAATATCCAGAACAACAGGAAACTGTGGCACAAAAATTTTATTCACTTCACGAAGATCGATCACAAACCTATACACAGGCGGCTGAGAAGAATCAGTACGTTTCAGGACATGCAAAACCGAACTATTACACACATTACCTCTTGTCTCTTCTATCACACCTTTCTCAATCAGATCATAGATGATCGCTAAAAGCGCTCTTTCACCATCACTAGAGATCCTATATTGGGGAATACATGGCAATCTAGCATTCGCTTTCAGCGTCACGACATATGGTGGAATCTCCAAAAGACCCACGTCATTAGGACCAGTTGCCCAAAGAGTATCAGGGAGAGAACGCAATTCCAATGGAAGCCGATCTTTAGACAAATACATCGGAGAGATCACTCTCTTACCCAATGTAAGCTGTACTCCCGAAGGAGAACAATGCAATGTCGCATACAATCTCTTCAACAAATCCAAACCCAACAAATTCTCACCACAAGCTGTCGTTAAAATGAGGGGTGCTTCCAATTCACAAGGCCCAACAGAAAGAGACAAAGGACTAGAAACTGGATTACGAACTGGGGCGCCAGAAAAACCTACCGAAACATTCGTCAAGCCAGACAAAGGTGCGCCAGGGAGTTTAGAGTGCATGATAGAACTCTTCGCCGCACCAGTATCCAACAGAAAAGGTTCTAACACACCTGATGTAATCACTTCAACATAAGGTCCACTCTGATCTACTGGAACTGACACTACTCCCAATCTTTGTCTATGGCTATCCTAGCAATCATTACCGTCAGCATTCTCACTCTCAACATAGTAATCGTCAGCATAGTACTGAGTCGACTGACCAGACCCAACATTCTGTTGATCAAAATAATTCATAGAATTCTGTGGAGGAAAGGAACGTGCATTCTGGGGGAATACACCACGTCCTCTACCTCTAGGAGCTTGCTGAACACCTCGACCTCTTACACCAGACACACCATTCGCACGCTGTAACAGAACCGGACAGCTATTCTTGAAGTGGCCTTCTTCCTTACAATACGCACACTCATTGGGGCCAACAGGAACACGCTGCTGAAAAGACTCGGGCCTTTGCGATCCTCTCTGAAACTGCTGAGGTTGCTGAAACTCACGCTGATTATAACGAGGCGGATACGTCTGTTGCAAAAGAACCTTCGTCTTTAAATCTTTAGTCTTTTTCTCTGCTTTCTCTTTCTCATCCTTATCTCTATTCTCGTAATATTGTGCAGTAGCCAATATCTGGGCCGACGAAGAAACAGCCCATGAACTCTCTGAATCCTTCAACTTATTACCAACTCGGGAAGTAAATTATGAACAAACGTATCCACGAACAACCTTTGGCCACCTTCCGTACTCATGTCTTGACCACTATGATCAATAAATGTCTCTTCAAACCTAGTGAAGAAATCAGACACACTTTCGTCCTTCTTCTGCTTGCATGCTGCTAACTTATCCCAATTCACTTGCATAGCAGGCATTAGAGTCTTCATGAAATTAATAATCCTACCAGGAAGTTCCACAACTAAAGGCTCAGGTTTAGCCCCTCCACCTAAAAGACCATCCGCGAGAACAATATTCGCCCATGTACCACCTAACTCTTGCGCATGATCCACATGACGAATCTTTCCCCACAAAGGTTGAGGAACCACATTACCAAACAACATGTCTATATCGGCTAAATTCATAATGCATGCGTCAGCTGTCTGTGACAACTCTTTATAATACCCTGCAGGATTCTTACGGGGTCAGGTTGAGTCTGTTTAAGTGCCAAAACTTCAGCTCTCTTCCACGGAACATGTACCCAGACACGCTGAAAATGAGCTGGTACAGCCTGAATACCCTGATTAACATTAGCCACAACTGCCCCTTTCCATACCGGAGGAACCTCTCTCATAGGGTACAGTCTCGCTTTTCTCCTAACAGAAGGATCAGGCTCAAACAATGACTGAGAAGGAAACACACTCCTAAACGCAAGCAACGTTGCAACTGCTGTCTCAACATCGGAACCCACTATCGTCCCTTTCGCAAACTCGGACTGTACATCAAGCAACTCCAATGGGGTCTGACCCAACTCACTATTTTCCGATTCCTCACGGAGGAAAGTACACATGATATCGAAAACATACCTCTGCTTCAGTGCTTCCCATTGACGGAAGACATCCATAACCAACTCTAAATCATATCTCAAAGAATTAGTAACCCATTTACGAACCAAATGATCTAACACTGTCCGCTCTTCGGGACCAGGAAACTGGCTACGTAATTGCTTACGCACTGAAACAGGGGTCACATTCAATGACCCAAAGAAAATAGACAAAAGACCAGTAACAGTACTAGTCATTCTCTGCCGAACAGAAGGAGAAGTTGTCAGAAGGACAGGAGACAAAGCAGACTGAGATGAAACAAATGTAGGAGTAGTAGCAGAAGAAGTAGCAAGTACAGGAGAAAAAGTCGTAGGAGTTTGAGGCGGAACTGATAGCAAAGTCGGCGGCCCTAGAGAAGGCTATGCCAGAGGAGGAGAACCAGCTGAAGAGGAGCTGGCGGATGAGCAACAACCAAAGGCTGAACAGATGGAGGTTGCGGAGGTGCCGTAGCACTCTGCACATAAGGGGGTGGTGAACTCAACAAATGCGACATCAAAGGATCCTTTTCAGGGTCCTTCGTTGCACCTTGTAGAAGAGGTGGCAAAGCTGGATAACATTTATCGATGGCCATTTTATGTTGCCTATGCAACTCTTCACTCGCTTGATCTTTTTCATTATCTTTAAACTGCGTAGCAGCTTGCATTATCGATATACCCTTTTCTCTTTTATCTCTTTTAGCTTGTTTAATTGCTCTCTGTTTGGCTTCCTTACGCCAAAGGTGGAAAGAGTCAAACATCGCCGGCCGGGCTTTCTTCTTAAATAGTTTAACTTCCAAATTATCTAAAATTTCTGTTTCGAAACGACCATGTTGTGACCATTTTAAGACACCATCTTTCCTAGTGTATCGGACCCATACTTCATTAAACGTAATGAGGCCTACGCCATGTTTAGAATAGAGCTCATAAGTCGGAGTTCCACCCGGAGGTATCGGACACGAGTCCTCCAATCCGGAATCCCTGTTACAACTACAACAAAACAAATTCCTAATTTTGCTAAGACCAGGCATCTCCGCTCACTAATCTAGCTTCAAACTTCAAGGGTTTACCAAAAACGATAGTCTCGCAAATATACGAGTCCCTCGGCTTTGGCGTTTCAAGTACCAAATCAAAGATCCAAGGAAAACCCAAAACTAAGGACTGGGAGCGACCCACTTATACTTAACTGAAGTATCAATCACGTCACCAGAAGACCCGTCTATCGTCTCGCCATACAAATCATCAAAAGGGTCCAAGACAGGGCGACAGTCAGGGCAGCAGTCCTTCGTAGCCGTCGGAAAGCAGGAAACCTTGCAGCAAAAACCTTCAGTCCACATTCAACATGCCGGGGTCGATGAAGTGGGGGCCCTCTTCCAGAATTTTCTCACGAAGCTCCTCACGATCTTCAGGCTTGGACCGGTACCACTGAAGTTGCCCCACGTGGGGCGCCAACTGAAGAACCGGGTTTTAGAAACCAGCGGCGCCAGGGGCATGCCCAAAGTCTTCGGGTTCACCTGTCTTAGAATACAGAGACACGGGATACTTCTTAGTGGCATCAAAGATCGAGTTTATTGGCTGCAGCCAGAAACAGAAGTCCACGAAGTACAACACAGCGTATATTCGTAGGAGACTGCTCAAATTCGTAAGTCCAGTCATCCTCTTTTATGCCGAAAATCACATTCTGGACAAACACCCACTATTTACAATTTGTCCAATCATAGGTAACATTGCAAAAGGTATCGCATGACGACAAACCCACTTTTCAGTTGTCCAGCCCACCATTAATTACACGGGAAAGCCCAACATTCTTCCTCGAACAGGCCGGACAAACCCATAATAAAGGACCACAACCCATACCATAAATAGGCCATAAAAGAAGGAACGGAAACAGATGAGAAGTAGGATAAGGGGTGTGTGTGTGCATACCAAACTTTAAATCTCCTGTGCTCTGATCCTTAATCTTGATCAGCTACTGGGCAAGAAACTGGCTTAACAAGGTCAGCTTCAGGCAACGGGGTCAGTTCACTCGGTTCATTCAGAAGTCAACTAACGTGTACTCGTTCGGCCGTAGTCATCGGCATATGTGAGGGTAACCACAAAATGGCTGCCATGCACAAAATTGTACCCAAGGGTTCAGAACGAAATCCCCAAATACGTAGTGAGTCCATCGGTCTAACATGACGAAAACACTCGTACTTGCCGCACTCACTAGTTACGGTTCGCTACTATTAAATTCGTAACGAAACCATGACCTTTATGAAACGGGTTCAGAATTCACGGAACCTCAGTTGCGCTGTATAAAACTTTATAAATAAAATAAATAATTAGGTGAAACCTAAAGCATTTACCAATGCTTTTTTTCAACCCAAAAACACAGATCTGGAATGTATCTCTTATCTATTTGTTTTTCTAGTCACAAAAAAAGGCAACGCTATCCACATAGTTCCATGCCACACAATTCAACTCCACTTATTTGCAATCCCCAACACATAATTCAACATCAAACCACATAATTCAACTCAACAACACAATCACACAACACACCACATAAATCAACATCATGCCCCAAAATTCTACAGCACACCACATAATTAAACTCCACCACATACCACTCCACAACACAAACAAATCGACAAAATAACACTCTATAACACAATCCCACTCTACATAACTCCAATACACTCAAAACCACATAATAACTATCCACATATTTCCACTGCACACCGTGCCACATAATTCCACTTCACAGATCCACTAAGCCCCGCACAAATCCACGCCACACAATTCCACAACTAACAATACCAATCAAACCCACATAATTCCACTACACATCACATACGTGCACTCCATAACAGATGGGTAAAAGACATTGGGGCAGATTTACAAGCCCCTTGCGCCACTTTAGCGTCATTAGGGCTCGCCTGCTGTGCACATGTGCACAGCTGGAAGCTCTATGGGGGCTTATCCAGTCTTTATCCACCACTGGCGATTCCACTGGCGATTTCTTTGAGTGCATGTGCTTTTTAGGTCATTGCGCAAGCGCAATGACCTAAAAAGCGCGTGCACAATGCCACCAGCCGCCTGCCTGCCTGCCTCGCATTACCACATCAAAGGCAGCCCTCCCAGCGCATTTCTCACCCGCTAATTATTCACGGCCGGCTGGCCGTACTTTCAGTTTCACGGCCGGAGGCCGTGTCTCCTTTTAAAACGTGTTTAACTTGTTTATAGCTCTTGCTATGTTAGCCCCGTCTGTTTCTAAGCACTCCTAATGTGTCCAGTACAAGATTACAGGTTTATGGAGATTGGGAGGCCAAACATTCTATTTCATTGCAGTTCAACAATCAAGTTGCTTAATTTGTGCATTTGATTTGCCAGAAGTAGAAATAGCAAGCAGAGAAGGGTTTCCCCGGGGTGCGTGCGGTAGAGGTATGCTAATCTGACACAACATAACACAGTATTGTCAAAGCACTGTTATAGAAACTAGGGGCTTCATTTAGAGGGCAGAATTGAATGACAACCTCAGAATAACTCGTAGATGCTCGGCTCGCCCTACGAGAAGCTTACATCTTCTCACACCTGACTCGACACTGCTGACACTAATACAGTCGTCTGACACGCCATGATGGAACATGATTTCTGGCTACATGCTTCAGTTCAGATCATGGCAAGTGTGCGTCGAATGCGCACACTTTTCCTTTTCTATACTTTCTCATGTGCATCAAAATACATTACGTATTTCGGCACAGGGCATTCACTCGGTAGTGCAACATTTCACCTGCACTCAAAGTATTTTTTTACCCCTTCTCTCTAACTGATTTTGCAGGCACAGAAACATATATATTCATTGCCTCGAGGTCACTGCTGAGACATTTTTACACATACGTGAATCAAATAATTAAAAACGTGCACCACTGTGACCCTGCCACGTCATTCCCACCATTTCACGCAAAAGTTTGAACACTGGCAACAGTTACAGCTAAACGTCATCAACAAACCTGCTATTATGAATTTTGCACCAGCCCTGAAAGGCAGTAATTAAAAGGGAACCACTGGTGTACTCACAATCACAACGATGGAGATCCCCTCGTTCACAATCCAGTTGCTCATGTCTGCTGTCACCGTCTGTCTGGTCTGCCCGCACTGCCCGGCTCCTCTCTGCAGCTGCAGTTCTTAAGACTCACGAGGAAGTGAAAATGGGTCCCCCGCTGTTGCAGATTTCCCCTTTTCCTCAACACGAAACGATCAGTGCAGTTGGCTAAAGAAATGTTGCAATGCTATGAGGAAATCTTTGCGTTGCTTTTAATCCTTTTCTGAAACCAGGGTGTCGTGCTTGATTGCCCCAAAGTACCACGCGCGCCTCATTGCTGTATGTCTGTAGGTAATATTGCACCCCCCCCAATCTGTGTGGGATTCCTCATGTGTGTAATGTGGTGCTTCTGTGTGTGTGGTGTGTTTGTGAAGTCTGTTAGGGGTTTGTGCGGTGAAAGAAATACACGTAAGGAAGGAGGCAGCTTCCCACACCTGATGACTGGCACATTAAAGAAGAAGGCAACTCCTCGCAGTGATCATGGAGAGGCACACTAAAGTAGGCAGCTTATCACAGTGATCACTGACAGACACATTAAGGATGGAGGCACAAAAGCAGCGCACTCAATGAAGGGCATTAAGACATTCAATCTTGAATGGAGGCTTTACAGTCAAAACCCTAATGTAGAATAAGGTAACGCAATATGTCATTACCAAAGTAATCAAAAATACATTCATTACAGGTACTAATTTAACAGACAAATAAGGACTAGCAGCATTTCTACATTCGACCCTCCAAATACATGCCAAGTCCACACTGTGGATCGGTAATATTTTCTAAATATAATAAAACACCGTTAACTACACAGCACATGGAGTTCATTTAGTAACTGTAAAACGGACCGTATGTATGTAGCAAGATGACAAATTCTATATAACTCCTCTGGAACCACTTAATTTACAGGCTAAAAGGGAGCAAACCATGCAGTAGGTGAAACGGAACTCTATCCAGTGATGGTGCAGAAAACGCAAGGCACTCAGGACCCAAACATGCCCAGGGAGGTGACAATTTACTACAGCCCTTTAAAAATCCCTCCAACCGATATGGCTTCATTGACAGAAGCTGGAAGGCCAGTAAGTGGTCAAGTTTAGCAATAAAAGCAACTCATGGGAACACAATTAAATCAAAATACGTTTGGGGGAAGCTCAAAATGGAGATCTGAAACTACATGCAGGGAGGTGGTGCTTGAGGAAACCAGGACTGGTTGAGTTAGCAGTAAACAATATATTAGAAATATCACTGTGGCAGCTACCAGGAATCCTGACATTTATTTAGCTTTGTGCAAGCCATCTGTTACCAGAGAGGCCCAAAAGACTCTGTGCGGACCATAGAGGTGTGCGCTTTGCTTAATAGTTATATCTTAAGCTACACAGCTACAGAGAGGGGTACAGAAAACCAGTGTCTAAGATTAAGGAATGCATGCAGGCTCCCTATGAGGACAGACTGCTACAACCAGCACATGTGGTAGTTTCATAATTATCTCCAACGTTACACAGACTGCAGCACCGATGCACCCAACACACAGCTCCACTGATGCACCCACCATCCAGCTCCACTGATGCAACCACCACACAGCTCCACCAACACAGCTCCACCGATGCACCCACCACACAGCTCCACTGATGCAACCACCACACAGCTCCATCGACACAGCTCCACTGATGCACCCACCACACAGCTCCACTGATGCAACCACCACACAGCTCTACCAACACAGCTCCACTGATGCACCCACCACAGAGCTCCACAGATGACCCCACCACAAAGCTCCACTGATGCACCCACCACACAGCTCCACCGAGGCACCCACCACACAGCTCCACCGAGGCACCCACCACACAGCTCCACCGAGGCACCCACCACACAGCTCAACAGATGCACCCACCACACAGCTCCACAGAGGCACCCACCACACAGCTCCACAGATGCACCCACCACACAGCTCCACCGATGCACCCACCACACAGCTCCATCGAGGCACCCACCACACAGCTCCACCGAGGCACCCACCACACAGCTCCACCGAGGCAACCACCACACATCTTCACCGATGCACCCACCACACATCTTCACCGATGCACCCACCACACAGCTCCAGCGATGCAGCCACCACACAGCTCCACCGACACAGTTCCACCAATGCACCCACCACACAGCTCCACCGATGCACCCACCACACAACTACACTGATGCACCCACCACACAGCTCCAACTAAGCTCCACCAATGCACCCACCAAACTGCTCCACCGATGCACCCACCACACATCTTCACCGATGCACCCACCACACAGCTCCAGCGATGCAGCCACCACACAGCTCCACTGACACAGCTCCACCAATGCACCCACCACACAGCTCCACTGATGCACCCACCACACAGCTCCACTGATGCACCCACCACACAGCTCCACCGATGCACCCACCACACAGCTCCACCGATGCTCCAACTAAGCTCCACCAATGCACCCACCAAACAGCTCCACCGATGCACACACCACTCAGCGCAACCACAGCATCACTCAGCACCACTACAGCATCACTCAGCGCAACCACAGCATCACTCAGCGCAACCCCAGCATCACTCAGCACAACCACACCATCACTCAGCGCAACCACACCATCACTCAGCGCAACCACAGCATCACTGGTTCAAATATGTTCTTTCAATGTTTCAAGCTGTTTTCAAGCTTTCACGCTTTATTACAAATCACAAAAAGATGTTAATATTTCATTCTGTTCTTGGATTTTCGTCACAATAAAAAACACTGAACATAATCTTCACAAATGTTATTTACAAAAGTTTAAGCTATTGCCATTACAAATTAAATAAATTATTTAAGTATTAATTATTTAAAAAAATTAAAAGCCATTGTTATTTGTAATATCAATACATCTAAGTCACGTAAATACAAAACATGTTGCATTACAAATGCTATAGGTGTCACATTTGCGAAAGTTATAACTATTGGCAGTGTAAATGACAAAGCCATTAATTTAGCTATTTAAAAAAAAAACATAAATAAAAAAAAATCATTTATAACACCAATAGCTCAAACTTTCCTAATGCGAGCCCTATTGCATTTCCAATGCTTGTTTTTAACATGGGAAAAGTGACGCAAAAGTGGCTCAAGGGGCTTGTAAATCTGCCCCATTATCTTTTACAAGACGTGCTCCCTCCCTGGACACCTTCAGAAAGGCTCTCAAGACCTGGCTATTCCGCTGAACGGATCTGCATGACTGCCCTCTGCAACCCCCCCCCTCCCCACCCCTCAGATCCTTGAGACCCTCACGGCTGAGTAGGGTGCTTACAATTCCATGATTGATTGATTGATTTTACAAGGCAGTGCTCTAACTCAACCAAATACGAGACCTACTGCATTTCCATTACTCGCTTTAATAGCCGGAACATTATATTAGAATCATGATAATTACTTTGTTTATTAATTTACAGTTTTCAGATTGTTCTACATCCGAGAAAGCCTGTCCGCGAGCGCAGCATTCCCAGTACCCCCGCCGACGCACCTTGTGCCAGAGTCAAGTCAAGTCAAGTCAGATAATTTATATAGCGCGCTACAAACCCAGAGGGTCTCAAGGCGCTTGAAGAAGGGTGGGGAATTACATGTCGAATATCCAGGTTTTAAGTTGCTTTCTGAATGCTAGGTGGTTCTGAGTGAGGCGAAGGTGAGTGGGAAGTGAGTTCCAGGTTTTAGCCGCCAGGTAGGAGAAGGATCTTCCTCCCATGGTGGTTTTGTTGATGCGAGGTACAGCAGCAAGGGCTTGGTTGGAAGAGCGTAGCTGGCGGGGGGGAGTGTAGAAGGAAAGTCGTGTGTTGAGGCATTCGGGTCCAAGTTCGTAAAGTGCTTTGTGTGCGTGGGTTAGGAGGCGGAATGTTATCCTCTTATTGACGGGGAGCCAGTGGAGGTTTTTCAGGTGACCAGAAATGTGGTCTTTACGCGGGATGTCTAGTATGAGTCTGGCTGATGCGTTCTGGATGCGTTGGAGTTTTTTCTGAAGTTTTGCGGTGGTACCGGCGTATAGGGTGTTTCCGTAGTCCAGGCGACTTGTAACCAGTGTGTGGGTGACCGTGTTCCTAGTTTCGGTGGAGATCCAGCGAAATGTTTTTTTGAGCATGCGAAGAATGTTGAAGCAAGATGATGAAACGGCGTTGACTTGTCTGGTCATCGAGAGTGAGGAGTCAAGGATGACGCCCAGGTTCCGTGCGTGGTCCGTCGGGATGGGTGCTTTTCCAAGGGCCTCTGGCCACCAAGAGTCGTCCCAGGCGGAGGGGGAGGTACCTAAGATAAGGACTTCTGTTTTGTCTGAATTCAGTTTCAGACGGCTGTGCTTCATCCACTCGGCTACTTCTTTCATTCCTTCATGTAGGTTGGTTTTGGCGATGTTAGGGTCTTTGGTGAGTGAGAGGATCAGTTGAGTGTCATCAGCGTAGGAGATGATGTTGAGGTTGTGTTGGCGTGCGATGGCCGCGAGGGGGCTCATGTATACGTTGAAGAGGGTGGGGCTGAGTGAAGATCCTTGTGGCACGCCGCAAAGGACTTCAGTGGCCTCTGACTTGAATGGTGGGAGGCGGACTCTCTGAGTTCTTCCGGCAAGGAATGAGGTGATCCATTCCAGTGCTTTTCCTTGGATTCCGATGTTTCTGAGGCGTTGTAACAGGGTGCTATGACAGACTGTGTCGAAGGCTGCGGAGAGGTCGAGGAGGATGAGGGCGACTGTGTCTCCATTGTCCAGTAGAGTTCGAATGTCGTCTGTTGCTGCGATGAGTGCGGTCTCAGTGCTGTGTTTGGCTCGGAAGCCGGACTGTGAGTAGTCGAGGGATTTGTTGGTTTCGAGGAAGGCGGCGAGCTGGTTGTTGACAGCTTTCTCGATGACTTTGTCCGGGAATGGAAGGAGCGAGATGGAGAGGTAGTTTTTGAGTTCGGTGGGGTCAGCTGTGGGTTTTTTCAGAAGGGCGCGGAGTTCGGCGTGTTTCCAGCTTTCCGGGAAGGTGGCGGTGTTGAGGGAGCAGTTGATGACGTCTCGGAGGTGTGGTGCTGTGATGGAGTCTGCTTTGTTGAAGATGTGGTGAGGGCATGGATCTGTGGGGGATCCTGAGTGGATGGAGTTCATCAGGCGGATAGTGTCCTCAGTGGAGATTGGGTTCCAGTCATTAAGGGTGTTCAAGGGGGGTGAAGGTACGGCAGAAGGTTGGGAGGGTTGGTGTCCAGGTTGGTTGTCGAAGCTGTTGTGGATGTCTGCGATTTTGTCGTGGAAGAACGAGCCTAGGGAGTCGCAAAGGGTTTGAGAGGGAGTGATGACGTTGGAGTTGAATTCCAGATGAAAATTGAGGTCTCCCAGTAGAATGTAGTCCTCGGAAGGGAGGGCGTGTGGGGTGATAAAGTCAGTGATGTCTTCACTGAATTGTGCACGGGGTCCAGGTGGCCTGTAGAGGAGGGTGCCTCTAAGTGTGGTATTGGGGTCGGTGTGGATCTGGAAGTGAAGGTGTTCGGCGCTAGCGAGGTTGACGTCTGAGCTGGTTGAGATGCGGATGGAATTCTTATGGACGATAGCGATGCCTCCTCCTGTTTGGATGGTGCGGTCCTTACGGATGATCTTGTAGCCTTCAGGGATGGCAATGGTGATGTCTGGGGCTGAGGATGCGTTCATCCATGTTTCTGTTAGGAAGGCGACGTCCGGAGAGATGGTGTCTAGTAGATTCCAAAGGTCGATGGCGTGTCTGTGGACCGAGCGGGTGTTGAGCAGGATGCATTTTAGGTGGTTGGTGTCAGATCTCTGTTTGGTGTTCGTGGGTGAGGAGATGGTCTTGGTGCCGTCATACTTGCAGGAGTTGCATGTGAAGGGTCCATGGGTGTGTCCAGGAGCGGCTAGGGCGCAGTTGGGGAGTCGACCGGGGTTAAGGGCTAAGAGGGTGGAGGCGTCGTATGTAATGCGGGTGGGGAGGGTGAGACGGGGGCCAGGGGGTCTGGCGCTGGGCGCAGTCCAGGCGCGGACGGGCGTAGACGGGCTTACCTTTGGCGCACCTTCAGCGCGGCCGCAGCGCGTGGACGCTGCGCGTTGGGACATCTGACTTAAAAGGGTAGTGTAGGGGGGCGGAGCGTGTGAGGGTCAGGTGGGAGGCGGTCGCGGGGAGGCGGGCAAGGGGAAAGCACAACAACAAAATGGTGGGAGGGATTCAAAACGAAACTTAGCACAAAGCCCAAAATGAATAAATGCACCAAACAGTGAAAGCGCTATTCAGTCAACACTGCTGCAATTCCACAGTATAATTCCCAATGCAATGCTATTTAATGAAAGCGCTACCAAATCTCAATGCTGCACAAAGCGCTATGAATTTTACAGCAATAACACGCACGAGTTTTAGCAGCAGCAGAGCAGCAGAGCTACGATACCAATCACGAGTGCTTCAATGAAGTGAATTCAGCTGTGAGCGCTGTAGCAGTGATAGCGAGCTGGAGCCAGGGAGCGTGGGGGAGTGACCGTTCGGGACGAGGTCCAGGCGCACCTCCGGGCCTCCGCCGCACGAGGTCCGCCGCACCTCCGGGCCTCACGGGTGTCTGCTGCAACCGGAAGGGCAGAGTCGGCTTCTTCGCTATTAGACTCAAGAAAACTCGTCAGTTTGTAAAGTTTGGCTCCAACAGCTGATTAAATCGGCATTACAGGATGTCTTCAACTATCGCTTTTTTTTAAATCAAAAGAGGCGCCAATGACTCTGGTTATGCGCTCCAGGGGTGCTGTTTCATCATTCTTATTCAACGCAAATTTAAGCATAAACTCTTTTAGAAAAATTAATTAAGAGATGTTGAAGAAACAATGGCCCCGCAGGGGGAGCGGCGCGAGACGTATCCCCCTGCGGATTTCGCGCATGATGGTAGGGTCCAGGAGCGAGCTAAGGAGGGAGCGTCAGGGCAGGCTCTGAGGGGATTAGGCGCAGGCAGGTTAGAGAGGGGGATTTTGCTCTTTTAGCGAAATCCGAGTGTCAGACAGTTTATTTACGATTGTGGTGTTAGAGGTGGAGGTTAGTTTAAACAGTCAGTTCGTTTTTCAGAA
This sequence comes from Lissotriton vulgaris, assembly GCF_964263255.1. NCBI lineage: Eukaryota > Metazoa > Chordata > Amphibia > Caudata > Salamandridae > Lissotriton > Lissotriton vulgaris. The sequence goes on along the minus strand of NC_141699.1, from coordinate 56,140,611 downwards.
TGGAAATGAGCGAGCAGCTGGTGGCAGCTTTGAGGGTTATTCAGCAAGAAGGGAGAGAGGACATGCTGACGCAGTCGGCGCTTCAGGAAATGCTTCCACCAAAGCGCCCCCCACAGAGAAAAGCAGCAAAAGGGGTGAAGTATGCCATTGAGGCTTGTCAGCCGGCTTCTGGCAAAAAGGGGAGCAGGAGAGCTCGCTCCTTGAGTGCAGGTGTTGAGAAGTCATTGCGACCTCGCGTGACAGCGAAATTCGTGGCCGTGCGCAGGGCTACCTCCCTCACACGTCCAAAGGCGGTGAGTGATATTGATAACAGACCAGACATTACTGAGGTAAATGCGCAGGTTGTGGGCACAACCATGGGAGCCACTAAGGGTACTACGCAGGTTGCTCTTAAGAGAAAAGGGAAAGAAAAGGTTGTCAAGAAGCTGGCAGTTACCCAGGACAGGTCGGGGGGGCCGGGATTACCTTTATCATCCCAACCCATGAACTTTTTGCCCGTTCGTGATGCAGCTTGTATGGACAATGGGCAGCCCAATGTCAGTCAGAAATTTATTGTGAGGGGCGGTCGGGCTCTTTGGTGGCTTATTCTAGTGACAGTGACGATGATGCAGATTTTGAAGCACAGCCCATTCAAGACCCACCTCACATCACAACACCCAGACAATTACCTCAGAATAGTAGCGGCTTCGTGCGAGCAGCAGAGTTTAGCTTAGAAGGGCCACTCTTACCTATAAGGGGTGGGCCCCGTGCTCATCAGCAAGTTGGAGTACTTCAGGAGACACAGGAGGCGAGTGATTCAGATTTTGACAAGGATTCTGACGACGAGGATGACAGAGATGAAGATGGCGAACATGAACAAGGACATGGAACACTTTCTTCAGGTCAGGAAGTCAGGCGGTGGTATACCAAATACTTATTTCCACGTGCTCACCCTTCACCGTATGATGCACCAAACATAAGGAGCACACAAGCCAAGAGCGGCAACGGTCAGTGGGTTTGGGTTGAGCACTCGAGCTCCGCTGACAATCACTCATAGAGACATATTTCCACAGACGACTTTACTTTGTGGCGAGGTGCTCGCGACATGGCTGAGGCGCAGATGGTTGGTTTCCAGCACGTGCCATCTGTTCACGCGGCTGCCTCTACTGTATCACAGTACGCTGAGGGGCTTGGTAAGGTATACCCTAGTGAATTCAGAGCGGATTTATTGTGGCCAGACAGACCTCTAGAGCGGAGTTCTGATCTGGTTTGGTCGACCTTTGATGGTGGGGTAGGGGATGGGGCTTGTCCTGGTACTAGTGGGGGGTCAGAGGTAAGGGGTGAGTTTAGTCAGGCCACAAAAGGACAGGCTGGGAAATCGAAGAAAGGCAAGAAAATTGTGCATAACAAACAAAGCGTCTTGGGTACAGTTGGTAAAGAGCCAAAAAGGGCAGGGGGGGGCAACAACCTCTTCTTTCTTGTTTCAGAGGTCAAGTGCGGACTCTTCTGCTGTGGAGATGACCCCAAGAGATTATCAAGAGCGGATGTCTCCAACTGAGTTGCAACAACGAGCGGTACAGCTACCATGTGGTAAGCCTCATTGGTGGGCAGTGTGGGATGATGGACGGGATAGGGGGGCAAATGTTCGAAATTTACCTGTGGTAAAAGTGGTAGGGGAGAGGGAAGGTAGGAAGAGTGTGTCGTTAGGCAATTCGATATCATCTGGAGTGCTGACACCACTTAGTGCACTAGATGCAGGCGAGTCACCTCAGGGGTTAGTCACTCTGGAGGGAGGGAGTACACAGGACGCGGTGTCAGATCAGATGGTCTCTATCAATGTTAGACAACGGCTTCCATACCTGGACCTTGCGATGCCATTGGGGTCGCATTTATCAGATAAGACTAAGCAACGTATATGGAACCATGAGTTCGTTGATATATTCAAATTACTTCATTGTGACGTGCAAGCCAAAGAGGGTTCTAAGGAAGATGAATGGGAGTTAGCGCGACGTCCCAGGGTGCCTCGTACAATTGGGAATTGGACCTCAGCCTTTCTGATCTATGCAAGTATTTATTGCGAAAGATATCCGTAAAGGTCCGTTGCCCTTTATAGGTACGTGGATATCGTCAGGAAGGCGCAGCTGCACTTTGGGGGATACTCATGGTTAAACTATGATGAGGAATTTCGAGCCCGTATCAGCATTTGTGCTGAGAAGCCGTGGGGGGACGTCGATTCCGAACTTTGGCTCCAATGGATGTCCACTGTGAGAAGTTGGCCTGATATATAATGTTCACTATTCTAGTGAGCACTTTGTATCAGTCCAAACAACCCTTATGGTGATTGGTTGTAAGTCAACCTTATAGACCAGCTATCCTAGTAGCGTGGATACGAGCAGTCTTCGGGCTAAACTCTAGAGGGCGTGTTAAGCCAGCTGTTATACCATCACATATACCCCTTGAACATCAAGTGAAAGGACACCACACAAGTGTTATGAAAATAAACAGTGTATTTATTTGAATCACAACAGCCCTGTACTCTTTATGAGGACAGGGTACTAAGCACAAAACAAAACTCTTACGAAAATACTTAAGTTAGCACAAATTACACAAGTGCCCGAGGGGCACGACAAACCATATACTATGGAAGTGGAAATGCGAAATTACTAGCAGGTAAGTACTGTACTAATAGGCTTTGGAATCGCTAGGACTACGTTACTGAACCTTCAGATTACTAGTAGGAGGCCTAGGGGACTCGGGTGCAGAGTGTGCACTCTCACGCGGGATGCGGGACAAAGTCTATGGTAGCTAGATTTCACAAAGTTAGTGTTCTCGGGCGAACCCGACCTGGTAGGAAGAAAACGACAGTGGATCCTGACCCTTGGATAGTGAGGCTATGCTGGGGCACCGAAATGCCGAAGTTACCTAGCCCAGGGGCTGCAGCTGCATATGTCTCAAAAGACGTCGGGAATCCTCGTTGACGAACCAGGAGCCTGAAGAAAGGATGCTGGCAGGCGACCAGTGAAGAGAGTTCGAGTTGATCCAAGCCTGGATCTTGAAGATAGATGACACCTGAAAGCAGAGGGGACCAAGTTCGTGACTACTAGCCAGTAGTCAGGTGGCACCAGGAGGGCACCGGATGGTAGTCACCTCGACTAGGTGAGTGGGCGACGCTGTGCTCTGCAGATCTCACGGACCAGGAGGCGTTGTCAGCGACCAGGATGGAGGTGCGAGCTGTCCCACGATGGATGAAGCTGTCGACGTCGCTGGACCCAGGATTGGGGCAACAAGTCTTGGCTAATTCAAGCCCACGCGGTGGACTCAAAATGGCGTCTGGAGTGGACCAGGAGGGTCCGGGGTGCTCCTCTGTTGGGAGGGAGCAAGGGCCAGCCTGGAGCAACCAGACCAGCAGCAGTGATGTCGTCGGGCGTCGTTAAGAAGGCCACAAGCCAGCGGGCTAGTAGCCAAACAACGTGGTGAACAGCAACAAGCAGAAGGGCCCCACGCAGATCGTGGAGATGCTGAGGGGCTGAGCTTCTGTGCTGGAGCTGCTCAGGGTCGGGGCTTCTTGGACCCCAAAGCACTCACCAGAGGATCCCTCGGTGGTCGTGCTGGAAAGAAGTCGTGCAGTCTTGAAGATGGCCGGTCCCTCAAGGTCTCGTCGCACCCACGGTTCTCAGCTTAGCTGTAGAGGTGGATAGCGGTCAGAGGTGCCAGGGAAGCCGGTTCTCGTCGAGCTGGGCAGTCGGATTCCGGAGGAAGGACTTGCAGCAGACCGCAGTGCTCTTAAGATGGTGCCTGCGGATGCAGGGTGACTACTCCTTAGTCACAAGGGAGAATCTTGAAGAAGAAATCTTGAAGTCCTTTCGTAGAAAGTCGTGTCTTGATTCCAAAGATGATCTAATTTGGAAGGGTCCCCGCTCCTGCCTTTATCCTAAAGAAAGGGGTGGGTACGCGACTAGGTCCTGCCCTAGGGGTGGGACCAGGAAGGGGGGTGGTTACACCCCTCTCCCATGCCGGACTTTCCCCAGGCCAGGGGCTGGTGTGCCCCTGGAACTGGTTCTAGCCGGCAGATGCGTAGTGAGCACCGGGGTGCCACTCAGCAGTCACCTTCCTGTAAAGCCCTGCCTACCCAGGATACACAAAACCCTGTCTGGGATGGTGCTAGCACCGCCCCTGACAGGAAACCCTTTGTCCAGGCTCTCCTCGCTGGAAGGACTCCCAGCAGCAGGAGGTCAGACTCGTGTCTGTGGTGGCAGCATCCATTTTGTGGAGCAGAGGCTTCAGTTAACTTTAACCGGGGTTCACAGTTACATACATGTCGTGTCCCTCTAAAAGGGTGGAATGCTAACCCCGTCGCCAGAATTGGTGAGGGGTTAGTATTCCAATTCGTATGACACCTTACTCGACATGTTTTGATAAAGCAATACCAAAGATAGCATTTAACCGCGAGGATTATAATGCACTTAAGAGTATATGGTATGCGTTATCATGGAACAGCTATTAGGACTTGGTTCCGTAAGCTGCAAATGGGCTCAGCTCATGCCAGAGCACCATCTCACACGATTCCAAGCACTCTGCCTTCAGGATTGTCAAGGCCTGCCATAGGAGTGACTGATAGGAATCTGTGTGTCCATTTTTAGGGTTAGATATAGGTATACTATATCTACAGCAAAGGGTGATTACACCACCTTGCCCCAGCTGTCGTGCAGCCAGTTGTGTCAGGTTTAGATGGCCATCCAGGGGTGGCATAATACATGCTTCAGCCCCTGGTAGGCCCTGGGTACCCCTATGCCCTGAGTTACAGGGTCTGATAAGGTGGCCCAGTACCAATTGGATAATGCACCTAGGGTACACATGTCAATTTAGTGAGAGAACAGCTAGGCTGTGGGTCTGATTGGCAGGCCCACAGCCAGGGAAAGTCGTAAACCAGTAAAACAAAAGCAAAAAAATCTGGGTGATCATAGGATTGCAGACCCTACTCTCCTACATCCACGTCTCACCCATCGGCGACGACACACATGGCAAGTGGCTTGCCAGTGCCTTAACGGCCCTTTCTATGGCGTCCCGCTCATTCTGGAGTGGGTGCATGGGGAAGGGGTTTCACCTCAGGTACGGGATCCTGTTGGAACTATAACGGGGAATGTGTACTAGACCAATGTGCCGCTTTAAGCACGACTGTTCCCAGTGCGGGGGGCGTCATCCGCTCACACAATGTGGTTCCTCAGCGGGTGGCTTTGGCGGCCACAGATTCAGTGAGCAACAACAATTTCCAGAACAGGGTGGCTGGGCAGCTAGAGGTAGGGGCGCCTTTTTCCCTACTTTTCCAAAAGGCGCCTACACCAGTTAAGTTAGCCAGTTTGACACCTTGGTTGAATCAATATCATGACACTGACGCAGCAGCTCGTTTGTTCTGGGGGTTTTGAGAGGGATTTAAGCTGGGATATCAGGGCCCCCGTCAACAGAGGTGGGCTGATAACTTGCGTTCGGCTAAGGTACTGCCGGAGGTGGTCCGTAGAAAATTAGATGCAGAGATCAAGGTAGTTAGGATAGCGGGCCCCTTTCGACATTGTCCTTTGCCTAATTTGATAGTGTCCCCTCTTGGAGTCATTCCCAAAAACGCTACTGGCGAATATAGAATGATACAACATCTCTCTTGGCCCGAAGGGGGTTCCATCAATGATTTCATATCAGCTTTAGATACCTCAGTGTCGTACACAACAGTGGATGAAGCAATGGATTTAGTGACAAAGATGGGCAAGGGAGCGGAAATGGCTAAATGCGATATCCAATCTGCCTTCCGTTTGCTACCCATTCACCCTTCTGATTTCGACTTGTTGGGGATGTTTTTTCAGGGACATTATTATGTTGACAGAGTCTTACCAATGGGATGTGTGGCCTCTTGTGCACTGTTTGAGATGTTTAGCACATTCCTACAGTGGATCTTTTCACAGATATGTACAGAAGGTATCAGTTGTCATTATTTGGACCATTTCCTTTTCATAGGGAAGGCTAAGACAGGACAATGTACAACAGCACTAACACACTTCCAGAGGCTTGCTGAGTCTTTAGGGGTTCCTTTAGCGCCTGACAAGACTGAAGGACCTAGTACGGTCATGACTTTTCTAGGCATTGACTTAGATACCATACAGATGACAGCGCGCCTTCCACAGAGTAAGATTAGTGAGATCAAAGAATTTTTGATCCTGGTTATGGACGCACGTAAGATTGAATTGAGACAGGTGCAGCGCTTGTTAGGCTACTTGAATTTTGCGTGTCGAGTGGTAAGAGCGGGGAGGACATTTTGTAGACATTTAGGCATGTCTTTATCAGGTGCCTCTCTCCCACACCACAGAGTTCGAGTGACTAAAGGCATCAAAGAGGATTTGAGAGTGTGGCTGTGTTTTTTGGACAGTTTTAATGGCATACCTTTGCAATTCTTGGATGAGAATTTTGTGTGGCAAGTCCAAATTTATTCCGATGCTGCTGGATCGAGTGGTTTTGGAATTTTCTGGGAAGGAAGGTGGTGCGCTGAGGGTTGGCCAGAGCATTGGAAAAATCAAGGCCGAAGCATTGCCTTTTTAGAGCTGTTTCACCTAATTGTGGCTTTGTTAGTTTGGGGTCATGAATTCCAAAACAGGTCTGTGTTGTTTCACGTAGATAACACGGCTGTCGTAAATTTGGTGAACAACCAGAAGGCCAAAGATGTCAGAGTGTTGCAATTGTTGAGAATGTTCATGCTTTTGAGTTTGCGTTTTAACATGATCTTCAAAGCTAAGCATGTCCCAGGGATTAACAATTCCATTGCTGATGCTCTTTCCCGATCTCATTGGCAGAAGTTCCGCGAGTTGACGTCAGGGGCAAATCTCACCAAAACGAAGGTGCCAAACAACCTTTGGGCCCTAAGGGAATGAGGATCGTACAGCTAGTCAAGCAGTCAATTGCCTCTTCGACTAGAAAAAGTTATGTACAAGCATGGCAGGAGTTCTTACACTACACACATGTGGTAGGCGGGTCAGAACAAGTGGGAAAAGAGAGGGGTAACATTTGTGATTTTGTTCTTACGTTGATAGACAAAGGGTTATCTCACACGACCGTTGCTGGAAAGTTGTCAGGTTTATCTTTTTATGGTCAACTGTTGTGGGGCTTCGACCCGGTTGATAATAGTTGGTTAAGAGAATGTTGAGGGGCCTACAGCGGAGGACAGTTAAGTTCCAGCAGCCACGAGCTCCCATTACATTTGATCTACTGCGACGATTGTTGGAGCAGTTAGAGTTGTTTTGTTATGACATTTGGGAAGTTGGGCGTTTTAGATTGGCAATGATTTGGATGTTCTTTGGTGCGTTCAGGGTTTCTGAAGTGCTGGGTGCGGGGAGACACAGAGGTTTATCCAGCACAGAGATATCAGTCATGGAACACAGGATAGGCATATGGGTTAGGAAGTCTAAAACTGATCAGTTGGGTCGGGGTACATGGGTCTTTCTGAACAGCAGCGGTATTTCATACTGTTGCCCTGTAAAGGAATGGGTTCAATTTTCTTCTTTGAATACTTTTAAACAAGGGCACATTTTCATTGACGAATCTGGAGACAAGATAACTAGTTCTCAATTTTTAGCTGTATTGCGGAGAGCATTAACTTTTTTAGGAGAGAGCCCGCAATTCTTTGCCACGCATTCATTTCGTATAGGGGCAGCTACAGAGGCAGCTAGGTTGGGTTTGGGTTTGGATGTCCTGAAACGTATTGGCAGATGGAAGTCTAGCAGTTACAAAAGATATGTGCGAAAATAACTGTGTTGGGATGGTAACACGCTTGATTGCGTCGGACTAATTGTTATTTTCTTTCAGGTACTGTTCGGGGAGAGAATTCGAGATTTAAAAGGCAGACGTGGATGGTAGGCCATTCATTCGTAAAATGGGCAGCCCTGTTTGCAGAAAAACAGATTTACGGACGATCCCTTGGTATTCCTAGCGCCCAACATGAATTGGTATGGAAGGGAAAAGGAGGCATGAAATGGTCTGAATTGTTCCCAACGTTAACGCAGATGTTTCATATGCGAGGTTGCCCGGACTATCTTCTTATCCATTTAGGTAAAAACGATTTAGTGAAATTATCGGGCCTCACACTCATCAAACAGATGCAACTGGACTTAACGGTCCTCAAAACAAATTGGCCGACCACTCGCTTAATATGGACAGAATTCGTTTATAGACAATCATGGCAAAAGGCCAGATCTCATGCGGCGGTTGAAAAGGCTAGACGTAAGTTGAACAAAGCCATGAGAGTATTTTGCAAGATCATGCAGATTGGGGTTCTGGTACATGAGAATATCACAAGCAGCGAAGGTCATCTCTTTCGAGATGACGGAGTTCACCTGTCACATTTAGGCATGGCCTACTACTTGGTTGAGATTAGGGATATGCTGGCTCAGGAATTGCAGGTAAATCTGTGGTGCAACTCAAAATTGTGAAGGGATTTAGTTTAGGTATTTAGGTGGGGCCAGGAAAACTCCTTGGTTTTCCTGGGTGGCATAAAATCCTCGGGGAGGGAAAGTCTAGAGCGGGTTTCTCCAGTTATTAGTTAGCTAGGGGGACTTCTACAGAACAATTGAGGGGAAAAATGGAAAGAAAATGTTGGGGAAGTTATGTTAAGTTTGAATACAGCGAAATATATATATTTGATGGACCGGTATAAATTCAGATTTATAATAAAATAAAATGGTTTTGTGTTCAATTGCCAAATTACATGTTATAATATCCATGAATGATTATCTGTTGGGAAATTCATATATCCTGAATAAAGTGGCATTTTATGCTATAAGAAAGCGAGTGGTCTTGAATTTGTGGGCGATGGCCCCGCAGGGGGAGCGGCGCGAGACGTCTCCCCCTGCGGATTTCGCGCATGATGGTAGGGTCCAGGAGCGAGCTAAGGAGGGAGCGTCAGGGCATGCTTTTAGTGCGTAGGCTCTGAGGAGATTAGGCGCAGGCAGGTTAGAGAGGGGGATTTTGCTCTTTTAGCGAAATCCCACCCAAAAATTTTTTTTTTTTTAAATTGCATGATAATATAATTGTGCGTATACATGTGTGTGTATAGTTGTAGGCTTATACGTTTGTACATGTTTATTATATATATATATATATATATATATATATATATATATATATATATATATATATATATATATATATATATATATATATATATATATATATATATATATATATATATATTTGGCACTTCAGGATGTGATTCCCATAACAGATTTCTTGAGGCATAAAATCCTCGGGGAGGAAAAGTCTAGAGCGGGCTTCTCCAGTTATTAGTTAGCTAGGGGGACTTCTACAGAACAATTGAGGGGAAAGATGCAAAGAAAATGTTGGGGAAGTTATGTTAAGTTTGAATACAAGGATATATATATATTTGATGGTTTCGGTATAAATTCAGATTTATAATAAAATAAAATGGTTTCGTGTTCAATTGCCAAATTACATGTTATAATATCCATGAATGATTATCTGTTGGGAAATTCATATATCCTGAATAAAGTGGCCTTTTATGCTATAAGAAAGCGAGTGGTCTTGAATTTGTGGGCGATATTTATAATGCCTTGATCGCATTAGAGGTGTGTTCAATCCTTATTCGAAATATTGGATTCTGTGGGGGAAGTCAGAACCGAATTTGACGCTCTACAGATTTATTATAAACAAAAATGGAGAGCAAAGGGATTTTATCCACCTTGGTGGACGGAAGGGTACTCCCGATCCCCAGGTTAGGTAACTAATAACAAAATAAGGAGTACCACCATAGATAAGGCTGGAGAGCGATATCGGTGGGATGAGATTCTAATGAAGAAAAAGAAGAAGTCCTTCTTTGTTTTTAATGAACCCCTCAATCACCGACCTGGTCGGTGACATGCTTCATCATCGGGGCCACCTTGACAGCCGAGTGCCGTCAAGGTGTGCTGCAACACCTGGGATACAGTGGAGCAGGTATGTGAGTGATGAATGTAAAGAAAAAAGTCAGTGAGTTAAAAATTGTCCTGGTATGACTTTAACAAAAATTATTTATTCTAAGACTACTGGACAATAATAAAAACAGTGTATGTCGATACAGTGAAGGCTTAATTAAGACCAAATGTATCTGTGATATGTGTTAGATCTACATGTTTCAAACCAACAAAGGGATTTACCGGTTTTTCTTCAGGACCATAAAATAAAGGAGTTGGGTGGTCAGGGTACACTAACACCCTGCCATACCTGCAACCCTTTTGACCCAAATAACTAGTTGTTAAGAGGGTGAAAAAAATGTAACCCAGAAGTGGTTACATTAAAATGCAAAAAACTCCTCATTAGGGGTTTAGTGGCTGCACGGGGATTGAGGGGAGAGGTCACAGTGCTCGAAACATACGAGTTTCCGATTCTCAACATCGACCATAAACCTATTCCGCCCCTCCGCACACCCGTACAGATTTAACAAGTAAACAAAAAATATATATTTTTCTAGTTATTTTTCAATAATCTCCCGAGGGTGGAAAACAGACGAATCAATTTTCGTTAGAAGAAACGTCCCCGACATTATAGTTTAGAACCCAAAGTTGCCACGGGTACGTTCGATTACTTCTTGGAAAAATATCCATTACCAATATTTAAACAATATATATGGAGACGGAACCTCATTCCGCGGCATGCCACCATTCCCTGTTCAGGCGGGAGACTCCCGGTTTATTTAAACTAAACATGACTTCATGTTACCAGTCTTTTGCCTGAAACTGCCTTTTGCACAATGTGTGTCAGTAGGGAAATTAAGTCCTCCAAGCGCGGGCTCATCTCCCTGACAAAGGGCGCGAGGAGGTGCTGCATGACACGTGATGCACCCGCGAGCCAGCACCAAAACCTTTGGTGGATGGGACTGACTTCCTCAGCAGTGAGAATGTCCGATATGTCAACAAAAACGTAGAAATTCACAGGGAAAAAAAGTTAAAGTGGAGATGTACAAAGTTCTTAAAAAAACTAATTTTAAAACAAAAAAACCCACCAGTTTTACATAACTGAACTGACATCAGTATAACCTGCTGCCCGGTAGGTTCAGAGGTCATCAGCATGTAATATGTGCAGACATCAGCAATGCAGCATTAGCTTCCTTAGAGGGTGCAGTACTGGTAAAGTTCCTGATTTATTTTGAATGATAATCCTCCAACCCAAGACAGAAGGCCGTTCACCCTTCGGGCAGACAGATTCCCTCACTATCACTCGAGAGCCGAGCTGGACTGGGAACCCAAAGCAGCCCGGGCAGTTTTCACGCACCAGCCTTTGGGGAAACGCTGCCTGGCCCAGGGAGGCTTTGATTTCATATACTTATATTTATATTGTATGTGGGAGGCTGGCAACGCTTGCTTGCTGCTTTTATTACCGGGGCCAGATATTGCAGCACTGCTGCAAAACCGGCCTCCAGTAACAAATCCGGCCCCCACTGCTGCAAAACCGGCCCCCAGTAACAAATCCGGCCCACACTGCTGCAAAACCGGTCTCCAGTAACAAATCCGGCCCCCACTGCTGCAAAACCGGCCCCCAGTAACAAATCCGGCCCACACTGCTGCAAAACCGGTCTCCAGTAACAAATCCGGCCCCCACTGCTGCATAACCGGCCCCCAGTAACAAATCCGGCCCCACTGCTGCAAAACCGAACCCCAGTAACAAATCCGGCCCCCACTGCTGCAAAACCGGCCCCCAGTAACAAATCCGGCCCCCACTGCTGCAAAACCGGCCCCCAATAACAAATCCGCCCCCCACTGCTGCAAAACCGGCCTCCAGTAGCAAATCCGGCCCCCACTTCTGCAAAACCGGCCCCCAGTAACAAATCCGGCCCCTACTGCAGCAAAACCGGCCCCCAGTAACAAATCCGGCCCCCACTGCTGCAAAACCGGCCCCCAGTAACAAATCCGGCCCCCACTGCTACAAAACCGGCCCCCAGTAACAAATCCGGCCCCCACTGCTGCAAAACCGGCCCCCAATAACAAATCCGCCCCCCACTGCTGCAAAACCGGCCTCCAGTAGCAAATCCGGCCCCCACTTCTGCAAAACCGGCCCCCAGTAACAAATCCGGCCCCCACTGCTGCAAAACCGGCCTCCAGTAACAAATCCGGCCCCCACTGCTGCAAAACCGGCCCCCAGTAACAAATCCGGCCCCCACTGCTGCAAAACTGGGCCCCAGTAACAACACCGGCCCCCACTGCTGCAAAACCGGCCTCCAGTACCAAATCCGGCCCCCACTTCTTCAAAACCGGCCCCCAGTAACAAATCCGGCCCCCACTGCTGCAAAACCGGCCTCAAGTAACAAATCCGGCCCCCACTGCTGCATAACCGGCCCCCAGTAACAAATCCGGCCCCCACTGCTGCAAAACCGGCCCCCAATAACAAATCCGGCCCCCACTGCTGCAAAACCGGCCTCAAGTAACAAATCCAGCCCCCACTGCTGCAAAACCGGCCCCCAGTAACAAATCCGGCCCCCACTGCTCCAAAACCGGCCCCCAGTAACAAATCCGGCCCCACTGCTGCAAAACCACCCCCACCCCTCCAGCCTCCTGTGGGAACGCCTGATGCCTGCTATGGACAGTCAGCCCTGCTTGAAATTGGAACTTTACTTTAGATGGTTTGCCCCAAGCACATAACTTGAAAACACAGACTGACTTGTTGCCTCTCGTGACCAGAAACCCACTCACTTCCAGTTCTTATAACAGCTTCAACAGCTTCTCTTTTCCTCCCATGCACCAATATGTCATCCTGGGAAAACATCACTTTTCCCTCATCCACATGTTGGTTACCTTGAGTACAGGTCTTAATTGGAGACAAGTTGTGTGCTTCCACTCAAAAAGGGTGCTGGTATTGCACTTTTTGCCTTGTCCAACAGGTTATGCTCAACACAGCAGGATATAGTTGTGGTGACATTGATAAGCCGCTGATCAAGGCTTTGAGCCACATCTGTTAATTGTGAAAATGTACGACAAAGGCAGTAGGCCAGACTTCTTTTGTGTGAAAAGTATATGTGAAAGGCATTAGGCCATTATGGAAAGATTATTATAATACTATGCCAATGCCTCTAGATATAAATGTGATTACCTGAAAACACACATGAACTTTCTGTCACATGTCCCCTGATTTGAACGTCTTAATCACTAATCGTAGCCTTAAAGCCCCAACAGGCTTCAATTGTCAACAAGTGTCAAATCCAACTGACAGTCCTACTTTATATATCTGCTTTACTCTCAGCCTAGACAAAAGTTAATTGCCATGGCATATCCTCGAGTAATTTCTATAATTCAGCCTTAAAGTTAGTTGCCAAGGGCCTGATGATATGCCATTGCGTCACGTCTCGTGGTTGAACCTTCGTTCTTGTAAAACTCCTGTCTCGGGAGCACTAGCAGGAAGAATGTAAACAAACCAAATGCGAGTGTCTGTTGTGTGCAACACCCTCTATTTTGTGTTATTTGTTAGTGCAAAATGCATCCCCATGCCAACAATGGCCACAAGCACTGAAAAATAGTGTCAAATGCCAAAGCTGGCATTTCAGCAAATAAGGTATAATTGTATGTGGTTTTTTTTGGGATAGTCTGCATAATTTTAGCAAAGGAAATTAGGAAAATTCCTCCCATGCCTACTTTCCTCCTGCGCAGGAAAACCATGACATGCTTTTCTTTGCCCAGTCCCTCCAATATATACCCTTTATGCCTGTATAATCCTCTAAACACTACTAACTCCTGCTCAATCTTCACCCTGAGCTCCATTCGATAATATAGATTTCCTACATACTGTAGGTCTCTTCACACAATTACATTTCCGCCTTTGCTCTTCTATTGAACATGGTTTCCTGGCATGGCTCCATACTTCCCTGCACTAGCTCTGTCATTAACCACAACTCTTATTCTTGTAACAAGCATTGGAAATGCAATAGGTCTCGCATTAGGAAAGTTTGAGCTATTGGTATTGTAAATTACACTTTTTTTATTTATGTGTTGGTTTTGAAAGTAGCAAAATTAATAGCTTTGTCAGTTACAATGTCAATAGTTTTAACTTTTGCAAATGTGACACCTATAGCATTTGTAATGCAATGTGTGTTGTATTTACGTGAATTAGATGTATTGATATTACAAATAACAATGGCTTTTAATTTCTAAATAATTAATACTTAAATAAAAGTTATTGTAATTTATAATGGCAATAGCTTAAACGTTTGTAAATAACTTTTGTGAAGATTATGTTCAGTGTATTTTATTGTGACGAAAATCCAAGAAAATTGCATTTGCACCTACACACACACAGAGCCACACACATATAGATGTGGTGGTGGTGGATCTGGGGGATATGGTGGTGGTGGATGTGGTGGTGGTGGTGATGGTGGATGTGGTGGTGATGGTGGTGGATGTGGGGGTGGATGTGGTGGTGGATGTGGTGGTGGTGGTGGATGTGGTGGAGGTGGTGGAAGTGGTGGTGATGTGGTGGATGTGGTGGTGGTGGATGTGGTGGTTGTGGATGTGGTGAAAGTGGTGGTGGATGTGGTGGTGGATGTGGTGGTGGAAGTGATAGTGGTGGGTGTGGTGGATGTGGTGGTGGATGCGGTGGTGGATGAGGTGGCGGATGAGGTGGTGGATGTGCTGGTGGATGTGGTGGTGGTGGATGCAGTGGTGGATGTGGTGGTGGTGGTGGATGTGGTGGTGGATGTGGTGGTGGTGGATGCGGTGGAAGTGGTGGTGGATGTGGTGGTGGATGTGGTGGTGGATGTGGTGGTGGTGGTGGATGTGGTGGTGGATGTGGTGGTGGATTTCATGGTGGATGTGGAGGTGATGGTGGATGTGGTGGTGGATGTGGTGGTGGATGTGGTGGTGGATGTGGTGGTGATGGTGGATGCGGTGGTGGTGGTGGAAGTGATGGTGGTGGGTGTGGTGGATGTGGTGGTGGTGGATGCGGTGGTGGATGAGGTGGTGGCGAGGTGGTGGTGGATGTGGTGGTGGATGTGGTGGTGGTGGATGCAGTGGTGGATGTGGTGGTGGATGTGGATGTGGTGGTGGTGGATGCGGTGGAAGTGGTGGATGTGGTGGTGGATGCGGTGGTGGATGCGGTGGATGTGGTGGTGGTGGTGGTGGATGTGATGGTGAATGTGGTGGTGATGGTGGATGTGGTGGTGGATGTGGTGGTGGATGTGGTGGTGGATGCAGTGGATGCGGTGGTGGTGGTGGATGTGGTGGTGGTTGTAGTGGATGTGGTGGTGGATGTAGTGGTGGTGGTGGTTGTGCATGCGGTGGTGGTGGATGTGGTGGTGGTGGATGTGGTGGTGGATGTGGTGGTGGATGTGGTGGATGTGGTGGTGGATGTGGTGGTGGATGTCATGGTGGATGTGGAGGTGATGGTGGATGTGGTGGTGGTGGGGGTGGTGGATGTGATGGTGGATGTGGTGGTGATGGTGGATGTGGTGGTGATGTGGTGGATGTGGTGGTGGTGGATGTGGTGGTTGTGGATGTGGTGAAAGTGGTGGTGGATGTGGTGGAAGTGATTGTGGTGGGTGTGGTGGATGTGGTGGTGGTGGATGCGGTGGTGGATGTGGTGGTGGTGGTGGATGTGGTGGTGGTGGATGCGGTGGAAGTGGCGGATGTGGTGGTGGATGTGGTGATGTGGTGGTGGTGGTGGTGGTGGATGCGGTGGATGTGGTGGTGGTGGTGGATGTGGTGGATGCGGTGGTGGTGGATGGGGTGGTGGTTGTAGTGGATGTGGTGGTGGTGGTGGATGCGGTGGTGGTGGATGTGGTGGATGTGGTGGTGGTGGATGTGGTTGTGGATGTGGCGGTGGATGTCATGGTGGATGTCATGGTGGATGTGGAGGTGATGGTGGATGTGATGGTGGATGTGGTGGTGGATGTGGTGGTGGATGTGATGGTGGATGTGATGGTGGATGTGGGGTTGATGGTGGATGTGGTTATGGATGCGGTGGATGTGGTGATGGTGGATGCGGTGGTGGTGGTGGTGGTGGATGGGGTGCTGGTTGTGGTGGATGTGGTGGTGGATGTAGTGGTGGTGGGTGTGGTGGTGGTGGTGGATACGGTGGTGGTGGATGTGGTGGTGGTGGATGTGGTGGTGGATGTGGCGGTGGATGTCATGGTGGATGTCATGGTGGATGTGGATGTGGAGGTGATGGTGGATGTGGTGGTGGTGGATGTGATGGTGGATGTGTTGTTGATGGTGGATGTGGTGGTGGATGCGGTGGATGTGGTGGTGGTGGATGCGGTGGATGTGGTGATGGTGGATGCGGTGGTGGTGGATGGGGTGGTGATTGTGGTGGATGTGGTGGTGGGTGTAGTGGTGGTGGGTGTGGTGGTCCTGTGGGTTCCATAAGGGTTTGTGACAGAGAAAAGATGATCTTATTTCAATAACATTTAAATTTGTGTCTGTATTTGTGTCTAAGACAGATTCAATTCTTCCGGAATTTAGAACAAAGCGTACATTACACAACCAACGGTCGAAGCCATCCCAAAAAAAACCAAGCATCCTGCTGTGAGCTAGAGGCCATTGAGGACCGTGCTGCAGGGGTGGCCTGGACGATCTTATTTCAATAACATTTAAATTTGTGTCTGTATTTGTGTCTAAGACAGATTCAATTCTTCCGGAATTTAGAACAAAGCGTACATTACACAACCAACGATCTAAGCTATCCCAAAAAAAAACAAGCATCCTGCTGTGAGTTAGAGGCCATTGAGGACCGTGCTGCAGGGGTGGCCTGGACGTCGCGCTCCATTGAAGGCTGAGAAGGCAGGCCAAGCGCCCAACGGGGCATTGGTGCTGTAGCCTGCGGACGCCTAGATTGGCAAACCCCAAGCAGGAAGAGCGCAGGAGTAGGTGAGGCTCCTAGTGCTAGCCATTGGTGCAGACTTCACTACAGCAGAAGGGTAATCTCCCTGTACCGAGGGATGATAAGTAAAGCAGACTGTTAGGCCGCTTGTCGCGCCTCCGCCCTTCTCTCTCCTTGCCGCACCAAAGTAGAGATGTTAACAGAGTTGGCCGAGCCGAGTACGGACGCCATTGTTTGCTTAGTTTCCCGGTCAACCGGATTACATGAGGCATTAGTACTGTTAAAAAATATACATATATATTATCAAGTAAACCCCCCCCCAAAAAAAAAAAATATATACAACCGGGCGCCTGCTAAAATATTAAGCGCGGCGCCCATGTAGTTAATACTTAAAGTTACAATGCAGGACAACGAGGAGCAAATAGTGGAAAAGCGATAGCAGTGGTGCACCCTAAGTGCGGCGCCAGAGTTGCCAAAAATAAAAAGAGATGTTAACAGAGTTGGGCAAGCCGTGCGGAATTACAATGAGAAACAAGACGGAGGGAAGGCAGAGAAGGGGGGGAAGAGAAATGCGACACGGCGGGCAGGGGATGGGGCGGAGTGGGGAGAGGGTGTTAAGCAGCAGGGTCCTTTGAAGTGAAGCTAAGCTTCACTTCAAAGGTGTGGGAGGAGTGCGGCTGAGGGAACAGACGGCAATTTGATGATGTGCACGCGCATTTTAGGTCAATGCGCTTGCGCATTGACCTAAAAGCCACGGGCACAGCACCAAATCGCCCAGTTAGGTAAAGTCTGTTTAAGACGCCATAGTCTCGCTCTGCTCAATGCGCATTGAGAGGCGAGACCTAAAAAGCCTTGTCATCTCCTACAACCGCCTAATAGCAGACGTTACATAGAAAAGCACTGCTGATATATGTATTAGAGGTGGGCGGAACTCGTGGAGTTTCACTACACAGAATTCCTCAGAGTTACAGAAAAACTCCACGAGATTCCACCAACGGGCGGAAAATATAGAACTCAAGCTGCAATTTAGCACCGGTAACGTAAACAGTGCTGAAAATCAGCGCAAATGGCACCATGTGTTACACAGGAGTGTGCGGACATTCAAGTGGATTTTGCTACCACTTGAGTAGAAAATCTACTCAAGATGCAGCAAATCTACTTGAACGGCAGCCCCCTGATTTTGACCCCTCGTGAACGCCGTAGAACACCCCCGTTAGAAAATCATGCTCCGGGCGGGAGCCAAATCTTGTTCACATATTCTGGAGCCTCGCAGGAGAAAATTCCAACACATAGCATTACTCCTTAAAGCGGAGTGGCCAAAATTCCGTGAGTGGAACTGGATATTTTGCCCTCTTAGCTGTTATGATGTACCAATATGTCTGAAGAAAGTGATTCCTTCATTTATGGTCCGAGAGAATCAATATGGAGATCAAAAGATACATGTTGGCAGAGATTTGCAAACAATTTAATTTGGAGTTTTTACACTGAGGTTTCTATTTTTGCAACTTTATTTTTTTCTTTTCTTTAAACTCTTTTTTATTGCAGTGAATAAATTTATTACAGCAACAGCAGTTATTCTCGGTATATAAAATGGTACAGTATAATATGTGAATAGGCGGGTCTCTTACATTTCTTATACGTTAGCCAACTATGAAGCATTGAATTGCTATCACAGTTAGAAAATTCATTCAGAGCAGTTGCTGTTACTTCGTAAAATCTATTGTGTAAATTTAACAGTTGATTTTCCCTTATTCTTTTTAATGAGAACTTCAAATTTCTTCAGATGGACAAACCTTGCTAACATTATATGAACACAACTGGATAGTCAATTTATTGGCTACTATTTCTGCGTATATCATTGTATAGGTGTTTTTACCATACAAGAGCTATCAAGTTTCACAATTTATGTTTGAGTTGATTATGAAGTCCTGATGAAGTCCCAAAATAAGGACGAATCGCTTTGGCTGGGACATTTGTATCAGACCTAGAGCCATACCATGGAGGAATTTCAAGATGAAAGAAGTTGAACATTTCCTGGGCTGGGCACATTGATTTATTTAGACAAACTAATT
Organism: Lissotriton vulgaris; assembly: GCF_964263255.1. Classification (NCBI taxonomy): domain Eukaryota; kingdom Metazoa; phylum Chordata; class Amphibia; order Caudata; family Salamandridae; genus Lissotriton; species Lissotriton vulgaris. The sequence continues at coordinate 56,121,733 of NC_141699.1, read as the reverse complement.
GTGGAAGGATCCTGACTATCAGTACCTGATTCATGGATGAATTTGCGTTCAAATATGAGGAGATATGTTAATGTTGAAGTTGATCCCCCCATGTCTTAGATTTGTTAATGTTGTGTGACTTGAGGTTTGATGGCAGTGGGACCTGGGGGAGCTGCCGTGTTTGTGAATCATTGATGAGGCATAGACCTGTGCGGTACAGAGGGGCCACTGCTGCCTTTCAGCTTCACTAACCGCTGTCTCCTACCACACACCATGCTTCTGAGTAAGTACCCACTGTTACCACAGACCACCTTCAGAGGAAGCCTCAACAGCCTGCCATCACTACCCCTCGAGTACCAAGGCATAAAGAGAAGGTTCCTGGGATTTCATTGAGTTTGCAGTAACACCTGCTTCCTGAGATTGTAGGGACGAGTAGGGCTTTAAGGGGGATGAAAAAACTGAGGGGCGTGGCCAATGTAATTAAGGGCGTGGCTTAAAAACATGTACGCTGAACATCTGTGCTTAGCATAGTGTGCCACCCAACTTGTATGTTGTTGTTTCTGTCATTGCATCTCGTTATATGATACAAGTAATATCATAGCTATAACAAGTCAGGACTCTTGGCTTTGTCAGTGGTTTTTAGTTGCATAATTTAAATAAGCTGCAACTATGGCTTGTATATAATATTGAAAAAGCTTCCACTTAAAGCCCTGGTGATACCGCAACAATGTTGCTGCTCCTGAGTTTCAAAAAGAGAAGAGAAGTCCAGAGAGAAAATGACTCTCGTTAAATAATGTCCCTTCCCCTACAAGGCTCACCAGGCAGGACGTCATGCTGTAACTTCTCCACTAGTGAGAAGTGAGCAGTGTGTGCAGCGCACATCGATGTGCTTGCTTTCTCTGCAGTCCGGAAAAAAAAACGGACCGCATGTGCTAGGGCACAAAACAAAGCACGATTGAGACCTGTTTCGAGTTCTCCTTTAAAAAACTGCCGGTGCTCAGCACCTGTGAGATCCGGCCCACTTAAAGCCCTGGGGACAAGCATGGACGTAATTTAGGGGACACCTGGCATGCCCCATGTAACCCCACCACTGGCTTTGCTACTCCTAGCGTCAGAAGAGGCAAAATCAGTGCCAGGCCAAGAAGCAGTTGGTCTTTATGGAAGTCGTGGGGGCTTCACTCTTCTTGTGTGTCAATTGTTTTTTATACTAATAAATGAATAATATGAAATTATTCACTCTTAGTTTAATTAAAAAATGGACTACAAACAGCTGGAATATGACTTTCCCTGGCAGCTGAGGTAAGTCAAAAAATGCTTTTATATGTATGTTGTGTGCGTGCTTGCAGTTGTGAGCGTGTTTATGTAAGAGAAAGTCTGTATGAAGGTGTGGATATGTGTTGGCAGAGTGTGTGTGTGCGTGTGTAAGCATGTGTATGCATGTGTATGTGTGAGTGAAATTGAAGGGCAGGTGAAGTCACTTCAGCTACCCGAACCATTTTTTGTGAATTGATGACCATGGGGACAAGTGCTGTGCTTATTTTGAGCCGGTGGTTTCCGGTGCTTGGCACAGCACCTGCACTTAATTGGTTTCCGGTGCTGAGAGAAAAGCAAAATGGCGGTTTATGAATACAGTGTGCATTCAAAATGGCTAATACCTGTCTCCCTGAACAATATTTTAGCTATGGGGACTTGGAATAATCTGATCTGTCGCACTTGCAGGCGAGAGAGATGGTTCCTAGCTGTTTTGGTACCGTCTTTGGCAGTGACGACGGGGACAATGGGTGGTGCAAGCTGCAGCGACCCCCTGGTCAGGGCCCGGCACTTATTATTTTACAAACTAAGCATTGGCCACACCTCACCCTAGCTCCGAGGAACAACTATTTATTTCTGTTCACCCAGCCACGTTCACGGGAGCAGGAAACACAAGCCCGCTCAACCCTTCCAAAGTAGTCCCAATCAGTCAACAGTAGGACGCACAACCCCTTTTACGTCTTTCACGACCCATTCTCAGTGAAAGAAGACATGTGAGCAGGGGACCCCGGTGTGGTGTTCTGGGGTAAGGCCTTGCACGTGGTACCGCTATGTACAAATACTGGACACGGACTCTCATATGCAGTTAGCCGGAAAGACCCCGAGCGGTCTTCCGCATCTTTATTTATACCCCGGCGCGAGCCCGCCCCGGGGTTGTGCGTGCGTGCAAGGGGGAAAAGATACAATGTAGGAGAGAGCCCGGATGGCTCTCTACATCCCTCCTTTGTTTTAGTTCTTTCTGCTCCCACACACTCGGACCACAGTTCAGGGAGATTTCCATGCAAAGTCTTTTAGCCGTTGGCTGGGCTTCGGATTGGGCCTCAGGCTGTAGCGATGATTCCGGGTCCCTGATGGTTCGACAACCCCAGCCGGGGTTGTCCTTGGATCTGCGCTCGCCTCTACTGCCCTTGGTTGACTCGGCTCGATGCCGAGGCCGGGTGACATTGGCCTCGGTGGAACCTCCCCTTGTGACGGTCCTGGCAAAGAACTCGGGGGACTGTGATAGTCTAAGTCTTCCAGCACCAGCTCTTCTGGTTCCATTTCTTCCACACGCTGATATCCATCCGCTGCTTCAGTTGCCCTCCTGAAGCACGAGATGTTTCGTGTCACGGTCTGTCCGTTTCTCTTTGCGGTGACCATTGTCCCTTGGATCTTGTCCACTCTCCACACTTCGGGTTCAAATGGCGTTCGAAACTTCCATCCGGGATGGCGATCCTTGACGACCACGGCATCCCCTTCTTTGATGTCTGGTTCTTTGGCACGGCGATGCAGGCTTGCTTTGGCGTTGGTGGCCTGTCTCCGGGCTTGGGTAGCCTCAGCGTTCCTCTCTTCAGGCACCCACGTGCTCGTGGTGGGTATGCTGTCTCTAGGGGCCCGCTTGAACAGCACGTGGGCCGGGGCGCACTTGGTCGTCGAGTGCGGTGTCTGTCGGTATGCCCCTAGAAATTGGTCTAGGGCCATCTCCAGGTCTTCACCATTGTCCACCGCTATCCGAAGGGCTCTATTTATCGTTCGCATCAGTCTCTCAACTTCTCCGTTGGCTTGAGGCCACAGCGGGGTGATCTTTCTGTGTTTGATTCGGAGGGCCTCCAGATACGACTGGAACTCTCTCCCTTGAAAGGGGGGTCCGTTGTCGGACTTGATTTCCTCGGGGAGTCCCATCGTGGCGAACACGCGGTTTAGTACCTTCTTGACTTGTGGGAATGCTGTGGATGCGATGACTTCCACGATTGGGAACTTGGAGAAGGAATCTACCAGCACCAACATGTGCCTTCCGTCCGGGAAGCTGCCGAAGTCGACACTGAGTTGAGTCCAGGGAGCTCGAGGTGCTTCCTCCGTGATTACGGGCGCTGGGATGGGTTCACCCCCGGTGATCGTGCAGGCGTGGCAGGATCGTATCATCGCTTCCACTTGGCTGTCCATCGCTGGAAACCACACCTTACTCCTTAGGCGTGCTTTCGTTTTAGCCATGCCTTGGTGTCCCACATGGGCTAGGCTCAAAGCTCGTTGTTGGAGGCTTTCTGGCACGACAATGAGGTGCCCTCGCAGGATCACTTCTTCCTCTCCCACACTGAGTTCGCTGTGTATTTGCCATAGCTGCTGTCTAGTATGGCTTACTTCTGGTCGGAGGCTAGCGGCGCCATCGAGGAAGCGGGCCCAGCGGTATTCCTCGAGGGCTCGGCGGACTTTCGTCAGAGTCTCATCTTCTGCAGTGGCGTCTCCGATCTCTCTGAGCGACATGTTCTCTGGACACGCGGCTTGCGTGACCATGTGTACAATCTCTTCCACTTCTTCTCCCTCCTCGGTGGGTAGCTGCTGTGAGGTGACGTCTGGGTGCCGTGACAGGTAGTCGGCGGGGTTGTGAGCCCCAGGCCGGAACACGACCTTGAATCGGTAGCCCTGCAGCTGGACAGCCCACCGTTCGATCCGTGGGGGAGCTAACCGTGAGGTCCCGGCAAAGAGGGGCAGGAGAGGCTTGTGGTCCGTGACCACCGTGAATTCTTGTCCACAGAGGTAGAGATGGAAATGCTGGCATGCCCACTTGAACGGTGATGGATCAAGCCCTGATCTTTGGACTGGGTAAGAGTGGTCTGTTTAACTCAGACACTCTGTTCATCACCACCCCCTTTTTGTAAATCGTTTTTGGCCACTATAGGTGTGGCAGGGTATACTCAGACATGAGTCCCTTTCTCACTGCTCCATCAGGATTCAAGCAAGCCGGGCCGAAGAAGGCTGAAATGCCAGAAACCGGTCCCCGGTAGCTTGTCTCCTTTCTGGTGAAGAATTGGCTTGGTAGTTTGGTCTGCCCTGTTCCCATGATGCACTGGGCCAGGGACAGACTGATTTGCATATAGCCAGGTTCTGAGCTGGGATGGGGCAGTGAGATAAATAACGGTGATGGATCAAGCCCTGATCTTTGGACTGGGTAAGAGTGGTCTGTTTAACTCAGACACTCTGTTCATCACCACCCCCTTTTTGTAAATCGTTACTTGATGGCCAGGGCCTCCCTCTCTATCTGTGCATACCTGGTCTCCGTGTCCGTCAGTGCCTTGCTGGCGTAGGCGACTGGTCTCCACTCTTCCGGCCCATACTCTTGCAAGAGAACGGCTCCTAGTCCCACGGGACTGGCGTCCACGATCAGTTCGGTCCTTCTCCGTGGCTGGAAGTAGGCCATCGTGGTGTTGTCCAGAAGACCAGCCTTGACATTCTGGAACGCTTTATTTGCGGCTGCGGTCCAGTCCCATTTCTGATCAGCTCGGGTAAGGGCCCGGAGGGGTTCCGCGATGGCAGCCAGGTTCGGAATGAACCGGCCGCAGTACGTGGCCATGCCCAAGAAACTGCGCACTTCAGTTGGGTTTCGAGGTGTGCTGGCAGCTTTGATCGCCTCCGCTTTCTTAGGGTCTACTTTGAGGCCTTCCCTCGTGAATGTGTATCCGAAGAAGTCCACCGACTCTTGGTAGAAGGCACACTTGGCTCGGTGTAAGGTCAGCCTGCTATCAGCAAGCCTCTGTAGGGTCGCCCTCAGGTTGGCGTGGTGTTCTTCGAGGGTTGTGGAGTACACGAGAATATCATCGCTGAGGTTAATTACTCCTGTCAGACCTGATAGCACCTCGCGAATGGCGTTTTGAAAAACCTCGGCCGCAGATGAGACGCCGAAGCTGAGCCGGGTGTAGCGACGCAGCCCTATATGCGTCGAAAAGGTGGTGATGTACCTGCTGGCCGGCTCCAACTCCAGCTGGTGGTAGCCTGAGTTAAGGTCCAGTTTCGAAAACCATTTCGCCCCGTTGAGGTCTGCTATGATATCATCCATGGTGGGGGTGATATGCCTCTCGCGCTTGACAGCTGTGTTCTGAAGCCTCATGTCCACGCATGAGCGAATGGCTCCTGGCTGCTTTGGTTTGGGGGCGACGACCAATGGGGAGACCCAGGGTGTCGGTCCCGACACTTTCTCGATTACTCCCAGGTCTTCGAGCTTCCGCAGCTCCTCTTCTACTTGCGGCCGGAGATTGAAAGGTACCCGCCTGTGCCTGAGTGCTACGGGTTTGATCGTCGTATCTATGTGTAGTTTGAACCTCCGTCCCTTGAGTTTGCCTAGGCCCTTGAACAGCTCGGGGAAATCTTTTAGCATGAAGTCTGCGTGTGCCTGGTGCACCTGGTTTGCGAAGAATACCAGGCCGAGATCTTCCGCTGTGTGGCAGCTCAGGAGGGTGCCCTTCTTGCCCTCCGTGATGTGGAACTTGGTCTCCGTAGAGTATTCCCCATTGACCACGGTTGTTTGGATCACTCCTCGAAGAGGTAGGGGCTCAGTCCCTCCGTAGGTGTAGATTCTTGCCACCGATGGTGTCAGTGCCGGTTTCGGGGACATTCTTTCATATTGATCCGAGTCCATGACGTTGACGGACGCCCCAGTATCTATCAACGCGTTGACACTCGTCATGGCAACCGTTATGGAGCACATGGGTGGCGGCCTCCTTTTCGTAGATGCTCGGCTGACATAGGAGACGACGTACACTTCGTCGTCTTCGTCGTCCTCGTACCAGGGCCGTCGGTCTTGCGCTTCGGTGTCAGGCGGAGGTCGCTCCTGATCGAGCGATAGCTGTTGGATTCGCTGCGTCACCGCTCGGGCACGTGAGCCTGCTGATCTGAACTTTCCTCCCCGGCAGACAGCGGCAAAATGATTTAGACGCCCGCACTTGAGGCACGTCTTGCCTTTGGCGCCGCACGTGGCGGTGGCAGGATGATCTTCGCCGCAGTATCTGCAGCGGTTGCTTCGTGGTGGGCCCTGTCTCTGCCGTACTGGCGGGAATCGCCTGTGAATTGTGTCTACCCGCTCTTCTTTGATGGTCGGGGTTCTCGCTGTTGTCGGGGTGATTACCGGGGTGCGCAACGCTACCTCCATCTCCTCAGCCCTGGCGTCGGACAGTTCATGTGATCTGGCCAGGATGAGTATCTCGTCAAGTGATATTCCTGGTTGCCTGAGGATCAGTTTTCTCAGCAGCTTCGACTTGCATCCAACTATAATTTGATCCCTGATTTCCTCCCGTGGGTCGGTGAAGGGGCACGTGCTTGCAAGACGACGGAGCCGAGCATAGTACATGTCGACAGATTCGGACTCAGTTTGCCACGCTCGCTTGAACTTGAACTTTTCAAAGTCATTGTTGAGCTGTGGGTCGAAATGCGCGTTGAGGGCCGCGACGGCGGCGTCGTAGTCATGCTCGGGTCCGGTATTGGGGAGCGACTCAAACAGATCATAAATCTCTTGACCTCCATATAAGATGAGGAGTGACCTCTTCACTGTCCCATCCGTCTCTCTGGTGCCTTTGAAGTATAGATTGAGGCGTCCGACCCACGCTCTCCATCGGAGTGCAGCCGTTGCTGGGCCTGACGTTTCGCTGAAAGGCGGGATGGGCGCTGCGCCGGCGTGTAGGTTGGCAGGAGGTGCGGGTGCAGGCGGTCCCGCTAGGGCTCCCGCTTGGGCTTGGGCCTGTGGGAGGACTGCCGGCGCTGGTGGCGGTGGCTGGACCGCTGGTGGTGGTGGCTGAACAGCCCCGTCTTGGGCCGCCCCTGTCGCGTCTTGGTTCATGGTGGGGCCCTATGTGAGGCGGTTTGGTGCTTTCCGGGGTGGTGACCGTGTGTAGGCAGGGCACCTGGGGCTCCAGGGAATGGCAGGTCTTCGGGTGGTTTGCCAGCGCAGGTTACCCCTATGTGTGATGGGTTTGTTGTCCCCTGTTACCCCTCTCTGTGTTGAGCCTCTCCACTTCTCTCTTTTCAAAAGTTTTTTTTTTTTTTGATGCCACGCAGTTAGCGGTATGTGAGAACGGCACTGGTGGCTGTCGCCGTGTTGAAGAGCAGACGTGGAGCTCGGATTGCCTGTAGCAATGCTTGTTGGATGTGTGCGAGTAGCGCGGGCCAGACAAGCGCAATCTGGGCCGGGCGCGGAGCCTCGCGAGCACACGCGCCAGAGGCGCCGCTCAGCGCCGTCTTCAGAGGTCCGCTGTAGGCCGCGGTCACGTGGTTTTGAAGCCGGGCCTCGGAAGCCGCAGGCACACCTCCTCCACGCCGGCTGGCGAATCGAGGGGAGCGCGGTGATCGCGCAGGCGGGGCAGAAGGTACACTCACCCGCAGGATGACGAGGCTGCACCGCTGTGTCGCGAGTCCCGCCAGCTGAAGGCGCTCCCTCACGGGAGACGCGTGGGCGGGTCTCGGGCAGCGGAGGAAGCCGCACAAAGGAGCGGGTGGGCACCGCAGCAGGATACCGGCAATACGGCGTGCAGGAGGCAGCCGGCACGCGTGATGAACAACCGGCCTCGTCGCCAGTGTGGTGTTCTGGGGTAAGGCCTAGCACGTGGTACCGCTATGTACAAATACTGGACACGGACTCTCATATGCAGTTAGCCGGAAAGACCCCGAGCGGTCTTCCGCATCTTTATTTATACCCCGGCGCGAGCCCGCCCCGGGGTTGTGCGTGCGTGCGTGGGGGAAAAGATACAATGTAGGAGAGAGCCCGGGTGGCTCTCTACACCCGGCCGTCTCTTCTGTCTGTCCTTGTGAATAAAGCTCTCCTGGGCCTACTGAACTCAGTGTCGGTCGACCATTACTTATGGCAAGGATTGACCCATGTGCTGCTGTGTTCGCTTTGAAATGGAAGTTAAAAGTTGAGGTCCGAGTGATTGCAGCGCTCTGCTTGTTCTTTGTTCATCTGTGTTTTCGGTTTGTTTCTGGATTCCGGGAGTTGTTTGTTGCTGTAGATTAGACGGGGCACTTTAGAAGAATGCAGCGCCCATTGTGTTAGAGTTCACGGCTGTGTTTGGGTAGGGGGCGCTGTGCTGAGAGTACTAAAGTTAATGCCCAGCCATTAGCAGCAGTCACAGCTGATCCAAAAACGGGCTTTAATCCTTCATTAATGCTCAACGCCTGGGTAGGTCTGTGTTCTGCTCGCACCCTGCCGCCCTTTCCACCGAGCAGAGTCCATGGCAATGCCCCCACCCCCAAGTCTGCCAGTTTAGGCGGTACGGAGAGCAACTGAACCAGTCAACCTCTGAAATATCACTCATGTTGGTGTTTTTTTTTTAATACGAATCCAAACGGTTCTAATCAGGTGCATTTGTCACAAATGTAACTTTTCCCGCAGCTTTTGTCTGGAAGCACCCCGGATCCTCCCCACCCCGCAGGCCGGTCCCTCACTCGTGGCTGCACTGCGAGGGACAGCTGGGCTCCGAGGGACAGGCTGCGGTCGGGAAAGCACAAGGGCCGCCACAGCCGGAACAGAGCACACACAAGAGACGAGGTAAGGAGAGAAACAGGGGCATGAAAGGAGAAAATGAAGGTGTGAGGACTGAGGGAGGCGGGGGGGGGGGCAGGTGTGAGAGGGGGACGCTGATGAAAAGAATTGAAGGGAGGGCAGTGTAGATCACACCTGGAGCAGCAAGAGAGAGGCAAGGGGAGGGAGAAACAGACATGAAAGGGGGAAATGGAGGTGTGAGGACGGAGTGAGGGGCCGGGGAGAGAGGGGGGCCTGATTAAAAGAATTGAAGGGAGAAGACGAAACTGTACGGGGGGGAGGGGAAAGAAAGTAGAAAGAGAGACGTTGTGATGAAGGAACGTGGGGAAGAGGGCGTACTCAAAAATAGAGAAGGATTGTGAAGTGAAAATAGATTAAAAGTCTGTGGGAGGATGGAGGACCGAGAGGAGGAAAGTAACAAAATGGGGGAGGGCACGAGGGAAGGAGGATGGGTGTAAAGAAAAACACCGCCTGACGAGGAGAAATGGAAAAGTGGGGAAACAAAGGGAGCTGGACTGAGAGGAAGGAAGCGACCCGAGAAGGAAGGAAAGGAACGGAAAGTAAGGGAGCGGGAATGAACGCGAGGAGGTGAAAAGGAGAATAAAGGGGGGTCTGGGGAGGGCAGGACGAAGCGCGGTGTATGAGGGTCACTCCATGATTGATGCGCTTCCACTAACCATCGAAAACAGTGGGAACAGGAGGGGGAGGGTACAGCTACCCGACGGAAGCTACACGCAGTATCAACACCGGAAGAATGAGGGGCTGAGCCTACCCTGCTGGGATTCAAATCGGCTTCAGAAGACACCATCCAGAAACGAGAAGTTGGCAAAGGTGACTGAAGGGAAATTATTGAGACTGAAGGGTGGGTGGGGGTGATGAGAAATGGGGGAAAGGGGGGCTGTGGGAGTGTCTAAGTGAAGGCCTGAAAGGGGGGACCCAGGAGGGAAAGAAAGAAGTGCCAAAGCGAGGAGAGTGAAGAAAGGGGAGCGGGGGCAAGGATTGAAAGAAAAATTGGCAGCTGAGGAGACTTGGGGGGGAGAGGTCAGTTAGGGCGGGAGAAGAGGGCGGCTGAGGAGGAGTGCAGGAGAGGGCGTGGCGGGGGAACGCCTGTATGGAAAGGCTGAGGGGAGCAGACGCTGTGAGGCATGGGTAAAGTGGGCACCTGCCCAGGGCCTCCCACCTTTCAAAGGGCCCCCTCTGTATCGACTCTATTTCTGTTTGCAAAAGTCTGTTCTTTGAGTTAACGCAACACCCCTGTCAAATTGCCAGGTCCGTGCGGGATGTGTTAATCCAGCCCACGTGTTTTCTTTGTATTCTGGCATGTGTAGTCTTGTACAATCCATTATGAAACAAGACTACAAGTCCCAGAATTCAAATACAGAAACGTAGACTGGCGCAGCACATCATACAGGACAGAGCAGGGTAACGCGGCAGTTCTATCGCATCCCTTTTGATAATGAACAAAATTCTGTATTTCACTACAATATAGCATTAACTCATCCCCACTCAACAAGTCGATGAGTGTCAGAATTGTTTGGGTGTTATAATTGGGTCTCCTGACTGGAAAAAGATACGAATTTACCATGATTATTTCCCACAAAAAAATAATAATAATTTGTTCCATTGTTAATTCCTTTTTAGGTCTGTGCTCTAGATGGTGCGCATGCGCTGTCTCGATCCTAGACCTGCTGTATCTACTCTGGTAGATTTCAAAACTTTTAATTGTTGTTTTTGTGTCTTAAACTTTTTTTATGGTCAAACTGTCCAAATTGTCCTGCCTTTGTTTTCGTTTCCGCCTACGGTGATTTGCCCTTTCAAATGTTTTCTTTATCTTGTTTTGTTTGACTTGCCACGAGATTTTGGAAAGATGTGTTTTAAAGGTGGTAAATCAGCTATGTTGAAGCATATATACGTTTTACATGTTTTGGGAAGCAAATGTGATTCCTCTAACAATGCGTGCTTTGTTTAAAGTTTTCTCGTATGGTCCATGTTGTTAATCGGTTTTTTTAGATTTCTACTTCCAATCCACACAAATGAGGTCAGGTACGTGGACGTCTGCCATGTTTGTAGAGTACGGACCGTCCGTACAGGAATACTTTCAACAAAGCACGCACCGTGTACAATGTGCCAGTGCCCTTTCGTTCCTTCGCAATGCTGCGCACGTGCACCTTTAATGGCGGCATGGGTGATAAACCGCGTGGGACCCGAGGCACCTTTTCATGGATTCACATTAGACAAAACCAAGTCACATACTGGAAAGTTCCGCTTTTCATTCTGTATAAACAGCTAAATCCAAGCGTTACAAAAAGTGCAGGCCAGGAAGCCCAGACAGGTTTGTCATTGGCTCTCGGCCCGCACCTGCGCACCAATCTGTTCTATTTTGAGATGTTTCTGCTACAATGACGTGTGTATGTAAAGTGCGCGGCTGCTCCTCGAGGCCAGATCTGCGCTCGCGCAAATACCGAGAACGCTTCCTAAATGTGATGTCAGCGTTCTTGTCACTCGAAGAAGGGGCTTTGATTTCAGGGCATGGTCGTATGTATGTGTGTTTATTATTCCTTGCTGAGTCTGTCTCCTGGATTTTTCGAACACAGCTTTGCTGCAAATATAGTTGCTAATGCGATTGTGGTGGGGCCAATGCCGTCTGCTTCACTAGGACTGTAGAATCTTTAATTATGATCGGATGTTGCACACCTACAGGGATGGTGCAAATGGAAATTGCAAAGAAGTTACCATTTTACGTTTTTTGTTTATGTTCCGCGCTCGATTATCTCCAGAGATAAAAAGAGGGTTTCATTTGCAATTTTATGCGCCCACGCTGCTCAGATTTGTTTTGTATTTGTATATGAATACTTACATGTCATATCTGGAATCATAAGCATTGTTGCCTCACTGCGTTACTCCGCGAGGAAAAGCCCATCGGCACCGTGGTTCTCGGAATCATTAAGACTCAGGCAGGGAGTTCGAAGACAGTAACGCCTTTGGAGGACTAGCTGGGATTTGCGAGAGAGGGATAGTCACAAAACCCTCCTAAAGAAGTACAAAATGGAGGTGATAAGGACTAAACAAGAGTATTTCACCTCTCTGACTTCCTCACTCTCCTCGCCGAAAGAGCTGTTTAAGATCGTAGATACGCTCACATCATTGAAGGTGTCGGACCCTGTTGTTAGCTCACAGCAGCTATGTAATGATGTTGCACAATTCTTTCAATCTAAAATTGTGGACATATATTCAGCTTTAGAATCTCAGAGGTCGGCACTATCTTCCTCTCCGTGCTTTCCTGTCCCCTCATTAACATCTTCCGAGGAGGTACCGTCCGGGTGTTTCCAGCTTTCCACCCCTTTCCCTACAGGAACTTGAAATTCTCCTGCTTAAGACTAGGTCGGGGTCTCCCCTAGACCCCTGCCCTCTGCAACTTCTTAAACAATGCAAGGAGACTCTCCTGCCTCTGTTATTAGAGATCATGAACAGGGCAATGAGGGATGGGACCTTCCCGCTACAATGGAAAAGAGTGGTGGTGAAACCACTGTTAAAAAGGCCTACATTGGACCCGGGTGTTTTCAAAAACTTCCGCCCCATTTCGCTGCTCCCAGCCCCAGCAAAGATGTTGGAAACACATGTCAACCAGCATCTTGCTGCCTTCCTGGAAACCTCTGGCCTTTTAGATCACTCGCAGCATGGATTCCGGAGAGAGCATAGTACGGAGTCGGCCCTTACCACTGTGCTTGATAACATCCGCACTAGAGTGGATAAGGGCCAGACTACTCTCCTTATCCTGCTAGATCTTACGGCTGCGTTTGATATCCTGTCTCCCTCAGTGTTAACATCTCGTCTGAGGGAGATAGGGGTTGAGGGGTCCGCACTTAGTTTGCTGACCTCCTTCCTCGGCCAGAGGGAACAGAGAGTTAAGCTGGGGGAGTTCCTATCTCCATCCCTTCCTGTGCAGTGTGGGGTCCCTCAGGGGTCGGCATTAAGTCCGACCCTTTTTAACATTTATGTGACCCCACTTGCCAGGCTCATTAGATCTTACAGAATGGAGGTAGTCTCCTACGCCGACGACACGCAGATATTGATGTCTCTCGCCCAACCTGCCATCTTGGCTGCCTCCAATTTTAGACACTGCATGGAGGCTGTGGCTCAATGGATGATTTGCAATTCATTGAAGCTCAATGGCGAGAAGACAGAAATTCTGGTGTTCGGCGGTAAGGAGGACATTTGGTCGGCGTAATGGTGGACTTCATCTTTGGGCGTGTGCCCAACACCCACTGCCCTGGCCAGGAACCTAGGAGTCATGATTGACCCTATTTTGGGGTTGGGTCAGCAAGTAAGTAGGACCATTTCCACCTGCTGGGGCATAATAACCATCCTGAGGAAGATAAAACATTACCTGTCCCCTCAAGCCAGAAAGCAAATCGTAATAGCATTAATAGGCTCAAGACTCGATTATTGCAATGCCTTATATCTTGGCATTAACAAGAGTCTGATAATGCGACTTCAAATGGTGCAGAATGCCGCCGCAAAGTTTGTGCTAGATCTCCCTAGGCGGGCCTCTGCCACGGCTGCCAAGAAAGCATTGCATTGGCTTCCGATTGAGGCCAGGATTTCTTTTAAGTCCCTTTGTATGATCTATGGGGCCCTGGCCACTAACAAATCTGGAGGCCTTAGGGATCTGTTAATTCCATATACCCCTTCCAGATCCTTGCGCTCTGCTAACAAATTCTTGCTATCAATCCCCCGTGTCCGTAGAGCTAGGTGGGGTGGCAGAGCCTTTTCAACTTTGGCTCCAAGGTTGTGGAACTCTCTGCCGTCTGAGATTAAATCCCTTCCCTCAAAGCAAGCCTTTAGAAAGGCTCTTAAGACGTGGCTATTTGCCAAAGCCTATCCTTAGCTCTGGTTTTGCCTTTTTTGATTTTATTGGGTTAGGCGCCTTGATGCCTACGGGCTTAGTCGCGCGTTATAAATTTCATTTCATTCATTCATTCATTCATTCATTCATTCATTCATTCATTGTTAATGTAATCATATATAGCATTTTTTCAAACCTTTATGGCCTCACTGTGCTTTACAGCCTGTTATTATAAACAAAGACACAACCCGCTATCGTAAACGTTGCGCAGTTATTGTGGTGGTGTAGAAAAGAAGGGTGCATGTTTGTGTTTATCTCGCTTGTTCTTGTTGTAAACCCTCGTAGACCAATACGAGTCTGTTGAGGGGGTTATGTTCCCTGGCTACCTTTGCAGGGGCGGCTGGTGACATTTGAAAGTGGTGAGGCATAAACTAATTTGCATATTGCACCGCAGCGATCGAGCGCAGCGAGCGAGCCCGAACCACCTTGCATCCATCCATACATCATTCATGCATCCACCCATCTATCCACCCACCCACCCTGCATCCATACATCATTCATTCATGCATCCACCCATCATGCATGCATCCATACATCATTCATCCATCCACCCACCCATCCTGCATCCATACATCATTCATTCATGCACCCACCCATCCATCCATCCACCCATCCATCCATCCACCCATCCATCCATCATGCATCTACCCATCATGCATTCATCCATGCATCCATCCATACATCCATACATCATTCATGCATCCACCCATCCATCCACCCACCCTGCATCCATACATCATTCATTCATGCATCCACCCATCCATCCATCATGCATCCACCCATCATGCATGCATCCATCCATACATCATTCATGCATCCACCCATCCATCCACCCAACCATCCTGCATCCATACATCATTCATTCATGCACCCACCCATCCATCCACCCATCCATCCATCATGCATCCACCCATCATGCATGCATCCATCCATACATCATTCATGCATCCACCCATCTATCCACCCACCCATCCTGCATCCATACATCATTCATGCACCCACCCATCTATCCATCCACCCATCCATCATGCATCCACCCATCATGCATGCATCCATCCATACATCATTCATGCATCCATCCATCCATCCACCCATCCATCATGCATCCACCCATCATGCATGCATCCACCCATCCATCCACCCATCCTGCATCCATACATCATTCATTCATGCATCCACCCATCCACCCACCCATCCATCCTGCATCCATCATTCATGCATCCATCCGCCCATCATGCATGCATCCATCCATGCACCCATCCACCGAACAATCATTAATGCACCCACCCTGCATCCATCCATCATTCATGTATTTTTATGACCATATAAAAATAAATTATGGACTCTAACAAGCCTTTAGGATCGATGTTGAAGGATGTGCCAGTTTACATATTACATCACCCCTACCTTTTTATGCTGGAAACCTTCTACCGCCCATGTATTTGCCATCCTGTAAGCCCTAGGTATGTACTACACAAATTCACATACAAACATACACCAACATGCATGCAATAATAAATGCATATATCATGCTATTCCGCCTCTACCGTTTGTTAACATTTTGAAATTTTATAACCTTAGTTCAAAGAGTACATTATATTTGTGGTGACAGTTGTTAACTCATTTTCTGGAAAATGTTTATAAAATGAAATCTGTTGAAGGCTGTTGCAACTATCAAAAAAGAAATTCTGAGAATTTTCACATTTCCAAAACCCCATGCCGTGAAATAAACGGGTGACCTGGAATAGACGCACACATTTCTGCAGCAGATGCTTTAACACACTGAACTATCTCAAGTCATTTGTGCAAGCTAGTTTACTGGAACACCGAAAAACACACACTCTTACCTTGCTGCCGGTCCCGCACACGTCACAGGCTCACAGCGCCCCTGGCCAATCCTGGCGCCAGGGGCACAGGTACCCTCTCGCCCGCAGCACGCCCATTAGGGCTCCTGATGGGCATGCGCAACGCCGCCAAAACACAAGTGCGCATGCTTGGGCATGGGTAAAAATTCACCTTCCGTCCCCACGCATGCGTACTTGTGTTGCCTTCTGTACAATCATGTCAATGAATCAACATGACGCCCGCCCGGCGGTCTGACGTCATGTTGATTCATTGACATGATTGTCATGAGGGAGCTGCGGGCGGCGTCGGGCAGGGGGGGCTACGCCCCCACGCCCCAATGGACGAACCGCGCCTGGACCTTTGTTATCACTGTACCCGGGTTGTTTCCAGGCAAAGTCCAGGGGGGGGGGGGGCAGCAGACTTGGCATGCTGCGCGTGGGTGGCACACCTGGGGCCCCGTATGTATCACCAGGGAGTGGTACACCTGTCGGAATCAGCTTGGGGCCGTGGCCTTAGGGACCTGGGCTCAGCTCCTGTGAAGCTGTTCATCTGCACTGAAGGTGGTGGGCAGCGTCTGCCCGTCCTGTGCCATGTACTACTGCAAAAGGGGTCAGTACATCAGCAACCTGCCACCACCAGTCTTTCCAAATATGAAATTCCTTCATGCTAAAGATGCCACGTGCACAAGGTCAAAGCTGTTGTACCCGGTCACCACAGAGGTCAAGGGCTCGGCATTCCGGTGGGAATTCACTTAACTCCTGGAAAGTGTTCATTTTCATCCTCTAGTGCAATTTATCTTTTGTCAAATAATTGCATTCCAACACTTTAGGCAAGTTGTGGAGAAGCAGGACTACATCACCCAGAGTGCATTGTGTTGTTAAATGAATGGTAAACTCTGGTAAACACACTTAAGGTTGCTCCCGCCTGGAGTATTGCTCCAGGTAGCATTGTGGAAGTAAGCAGATTACTTGGGCTACTGAGGCATTCACTACTCAAAGCTATTTTCATAGTGTCTCTCTGGTTTATTCCCCCCCCTCCAATGCTTGGACCCTTTTGTTAAAAGGTCCTTCCCCGGGTCAACTCTGTTGGCCTCAATCTCTGTGCCCCATTGTGTCACATTGGATTGGCCCAGAGCAGCTTGACACCAACAGGTCAACAAAATCTTTCATAGATTTCGTGGTCGTTTGAGGAGGAGACTTTTCAAGTCTGAGCTCTGGGGAGGGCCAGCGCTTCTAACAAGGCAGGTACGGAACCAGTTGTACCGCGTCACATAATGGGGGTGATCAATAATTACATGTGACTTATAAATGTGACTTTTTTGGTGTTTGAGGCGCGCTCTGGAGATAAAATAATCTTTTAGTTGGAGCACTGAAAGTCTCCACACCATTCCTGACTCAGGTTTTCACCAATCCACTCCAAAGTCACCCCGGAGTTGCTGGTTTCTGCGACACTACCTCTTGCAGTGTCACTTGTGGAGGCTTCGCTTTTCGTTGCCTCAACAAGATTAGTTGCACCTCGAGGCTTCTGGAGCTGGGCTCTCTAGTCAATAACTCTTCGGATGCAGGCTGCCCCAGACTTTTGCAGTCCCAAACTACAATTTTACGAATCAGTGTTCTGATTCTAAGGAAATTCCGCTACATATGACATACTTCCAATCCACACAACAGAGTTCCACATCATGCCAAAAAATTCAACACCACATCACATAATTCCACTGTCAGTCAGTCAGTCAATATAGCTTTATTCGATTTTGGTTAAAAAATCATAAAAGCATACAGTTTAAAACAGTTGTAAATAAAACATCCATACAATAATACATAATATCTACATGTTAAAAAAACTTTTGCCCAACCTGTGGGAGTAAGTGTCTTGGTTATAACGTACCATAAACAGGTCAGAATTTGATCAACCAGCAATTTAATAGGAGTTCCAGTACTTAGAACTATAGAGCAATGATTCTTGACGGGTATGAGTAGGAAAACTTCTGCCCATTAACATTTTGCACCCTGCCTTTAGACTGGATGTGGGGGACCACAACATTTTGGGGTAAAAATCGTGCAAATCCCAGACGGAGATTGGACTGCTTCCCACTTGGGGTGCGCAGGTATGCAGGTACGGGACAATATGTCTCTGCCTAAATCTTACAAGCACTAAGTCGCCAACGATATCTTTTTGGAGGGAACCCAGCCAGCCCACCCTTCTAACACTCATTATTGTACCCACAAGGTTGGGTGGCAAGGGTCTATTGTTGGTCTGCCAAAATTTGACCTTGTTCAGCAAGTCGTGTTGTCTCTCGGTTTTCCCTGGAGGAAGTACTGGTACTCCCGCGAGGACACACACAAAAGGAGCTGCCTCCGGGGGAAGTTGGATGGGAGTAACTTTGTTATAGTGTGCTCTAGGGGCAGCAAGTTGAGAGAAGGTAGGTATAAGGGGGGTTCTGCGAAGTATTGGGACTGGTACATTGGGGACTATTGGTTGGGTTAAGACCCTTTTGCCTTGCGTAGTTGGCTTTGGGTCTTTCGAAGTAGAAGATGTGTCGGAACATTTGGGTGCTACAGTACTTTTGCTAGCTGGCAAGGTGGACTTGGTGGACTTGATGGTTTCTTCCAATCCGTCAGCCTAGTGTGTTTATTTTATCTAACAGTGGTGTTATGATAGAGCTGACCAGTTGTTCGATAAGAGATAATAGCTCCACCTGTATAGGAGATGGTAGGACAACTAGTTTCTCAGCAGACCCAGATATCATTGAGGGGTTGCTGGCAGGAAGTGTAGGGCTTAAGCACAATTTTTGAGGTTTACGTTGGTTCCCCATGTTATTAACCCCATTACATTTCCTTATAACGGATGAGGAATCAGGAATGGCGAGCCTTTGCGTGTTTTGGATGTTAACTTGATTAGATGATGGGAGGGGTTGCAAAGAGCTGACAGTGTCGGGTGATGCGCAGAAGCTTTCAACAGGAAGCGGTGAATCCACTAAAACGTGTGTGGTTTTGCATAGGAAGTTTAACTCCTCTAACCACGAGGACGCTTGGTCTGCGTCTACTGTTTGTAAGGTCTCAGTGGGCATTGTTGTGTTATCCCCCTTGCAAGTCATATTGTGGTTTAAGACCTAGATCAGAGTCAAAGTCAGTGGATTATACGGCACAGAGAAGTAAGTGTTCTTTACCTCATCTTGGCATGTAATCACGAAATCAGGGGGGATGACCCCGTCCCGTCCTTCTCGGGTCTCTGAGGGCCTAAGCGGGCCCGCCCTTTGCCCGGGCTTTGCCCCGCGCGCGTTCCGCGGGACAGAAACAAGGTCTGTATAAATAGGTCAAGGGGGCGGGGCCGGCCGGGGAAGAGTACCAGCTGTTGGTAATGACAGGGAATGCTGTGTGAGAAGTTGGCCTGATATATAGTGCTCACTATTCTAGTGATCACTGTGTATCATTCCAAACCACCCTTATTGATGATTGGTTGTAAGTCAACCTTATAGACCAGCTATCCTAGTAGCATGGACAAGAGCAGTCTTTAGGCTAAACTCTAGAGGGCGTGTTAAGCCAGCTGTTTTACCATCACATATACCCCTTGAACACCAAGTGAAAGGACACCACACAAGTTATAAAAATAAAGTATCTTTATTAATAACAAGTCTACCCTGAACTCTTTATGAGTCAGGGAGCTAAGCACAATACAAAACTCTTAAGAAAATACTATAAGTTGCACAATTAACACAAATGCCCGAGGGGCACGAAAAACCATATACTCTAAAAGTGGAATGCGAAATACTAGCAGGTAAGTAACACGATCCAGAGGCTTCAGGACCGCTAGGACTACCTTACTGGACCCTAAGGTTAGGAGCAGGAGGCCTAGGGAACTCGGGTGCAGAGTGTGAACTCTTACGCGGGATGCGGGAAAAAGTCTAGGATGCTAGTAATTCTAAAAGTTACTGTTTCCAGACGAATCCGACTAGGTAGACTAAAAACAAAAAAGGATCTGGACACTAGGATAGTGAACCTGCGTTGGAGCACCGAAATGCTCGGGTTACCTAGCCCAGGGGCTGCGGCTGCATAGGGTTCAAATGACGTCGGGAATCCTTGTTGTAGTCTATGGAGCCTGAAAGAAGATGTTGCTGGCAGGCGACCAGTGAAAATGTTCGGTGTGATCCAAGGCTGGATCGGTGATGGAGACGACCTGAAGCAGAGGGGACTCAGTTCTCAATCCCCAGCCAGTGATTGTGTGGGCACCAGGATGGCACCGGGTGAAGTCACCGCTACCAGGTGAGTGGGTGACGCTGGACTCTGTAGGCACACGGGCCAGGAGGCGTTGTCGGCGACCAGGCTGGAGGTGCGAGCTGTCCCACGAGGATGTCTGCTGTCGGCAATGCTGGATCCGGGATTGGAGCAACAAGCCTTGGCAAAGGCAAGCCCACGCGGTGGAGTCAAAATGGCGTCTGGAGTGGACCAGGAGGGTCCAGGGCACTTCTTGTTGGACAAGGAGCAAGGGCCAGTCTAGAGGACCTAGACCAGCGGTGAAAACGTTGTGGTACGTCGTCAGGAGGGTCACTAGCCTACGGGCAAGTGACCGGACAACGTGGCAAGCAGCAAAGAAGCAGAAAGGCCCCACGCAGATCTCGTGGATGCTGGGGGGCTGGACTTCGGTGCTGGAGCTTCTCAAACCCCAGTGCACTCACTCGAGGATCCCTCGGCGGTCGTGCTGGTTAAGCGTCGTGCAGGTTTTGAAGATGGCCGGTCCCTCAGGTCTCGTCACACCCACGAATCTCAGCTGGGCTGATGATGCAGGTAGAGGTCAGAGATGGCAGGGAATCCGGGTCTCGTCGAGCTGGTCAGTCTTGATCCAGAGGATGGACGTGCAGCAAACCGCAACCGCTTAGGTGGTGCCTGCTGGTGCAGGGTGGCTACTCCTTAGCCACAAGGGAGAGTCTTCAGAGAATGTCAAGAGTTCCTTTCGTGGAAAGTAGTTCAAGATTCAAGATTATCTAATTTGGGAAGGGGGTCCGCTCCTACCTTTATCCTAAGAAAAGGGGCTGGCCCGTGACTAGGTCCTGCCCATGGGTGGGACAGGAGGGGGGTGGTTACACCCCTCTCCTTTGTCCGGTCTCTCCCCAGCTCAGGGGCTGGGGTGCCCCTGGAACTGGTTTGAGCCGGCATATGCACAGTGAGCACCGGGGTGCCACTGGCAGTCACCTTCCTCTCAGCCCTGCCTACCTGGGATCCACAAAATCCTGTCTGGGATGGTGCTGGCACCGCCCCTGACAGGAAACCCTTTGTCCGAGCCCTCCTCGCTGGAAGGACTCCCAGCAGCAGGAGGTCAGACTTGTGTCTGTGGTGGCAGCATCCATTTTGTGATGCTGAGGCTCGAGTTAACTTTAACCGGGGTTCACAGTTACAAACATGTCGTGTCCCTCTAGAAGGGTGGAATGCTAACCCCGTCGCCAGAATTGGCGAGGGGTTAGTATTCCAATTCGTATGACACCTTACTCGACATGTTTTGATAATGCTATGCCAAAGTTAGCATTTGACCGCGAGGTACATAATGCACTTAAGAGTATATGGTATAGCGTTATCATGGAACAGCTATTAGGACTTGGTTCCGCAAGCTGCAAATGGGCTCAGCTCATGCCAGAGCACCATCTCACATAATTCCAAGCACTCTGCCTTCAGGATTGATAAGGCCTGCCATAGGAGTGACTGATAGGAATATATGTGTCCATTTTAGGGTTAGATAAAGGAATTCTATATCTAAAGCAAAGGGTGATTACACCACCTTGCCCCAGCTGTCGTGCGGCCAGTTGTGTCAGATTTGGGTGGCCAGCCAGGGGTGGCATAATACATGCTGCAGCCCCTGGTAGGCCCTGGGTACACCTATGCCCTGGATACCTAAGGTATGCTGTACAGGGACTGATAAGGAGACTCAGTATCCAATTAGATATGTACCTAGTGTACAAGGAATCCATTTTACAGAGAGAGCAGTGTGCCTGGGGCCCTGAATAGCAGGGTCCCAGGTCAACTAAGTCGAAAAACCAGCAAAACACCAGGCAGAAAGTTGGGGGCAACCATAGTCAGATATCCACCTTCCTACATGCTGGTACTCGCAGTCTCTGGCCGCCCCACCCGCCGATTCCCCACAACAGAGAAAAGTCAGCAAAGAGTCTCCAAGTGGGCAGTGTGATCCTCCGGTCCTCCCGCAGGTCCCTGACACGGCAAACCTCGAGCCGTGAGTCGCGCATAATTCCACTGCACTGCATGCCATTCCACAATACCACTCCACCTAATTACACTCCATAACAAACAATACCACTCCACATAAATACAGAACACTAAATACCACACAATTACTATCCACATATCTCCACTGCACACCATGCCACATAATTCCTCTACACATAATTCCACTCAACACCACAAAATTCCACAACAAACAATTCCAATCCAACCCACATACTCAGGGTCAGATTGTCAGAGCGGGCAATCGGCCGGTGTCCGAGGGGCCTATGGCAGAAGCCAGCTTGTGGGTTGATTTTTTGGGGCCTGTGGATCAAGCAACTCCAAATATTTGGGCTGATTTTCCCCATAGAGCTGCAGCTTCAGGTGAGAGGTAGTCTGTGCAGGCCACATATTAGACCCATTCATTGTTATGTGCAGAATGGAAATAGGGTGTCATGAGGACCCCATCATGTGTGCACCTCCTTCCACCCCGGGCCCCAAAAGGTGTCCATGAGTCTTTGTGAGAGGTGTCTCTTTAGAGCAGTGCAATTAACAAGTGGTGGGTGTGAGGAACAACCTTCTGTCCCCCACACCAGGTCACAATGACCAGACAGACAAGCTTCAGGTACCTGCTGACAGTTTTCTCAGATTGAGGTTAGGAGTTTCATTCAAATTGTAATGATTTTAATTAACTTAACAATAACATTTTACATTACATTACAGTCAAATACTGTGCAATGGAATGAGAGAAAAAAATAAGAAACACAAACATTTTAAATAACTTTGCAATTAAAAAAATATATATGACTAGATACGGATTAGAAGAAATCAGCTTTTTCAGCGTGAATAGCTACGATCTGCAATTGTGGGCAACTTTTTTTATTTTTTTTGGTGCACTTGCCAATTTTTAATGCCAATACGACCCTGCACATACATGCACCCCACTCTATAACAGGGCTAAAAGACATTGTCATTGACAACGACAAAACCTCTCGCATTGCCCAGAACTGTTGGCCTTGTCATAGCTTCTTCAACAGCCAGTGCATTCAATTATAATTTTAAAAAGGGGAATCTATTACCTTATTACTTAATTTTCAGGTTTCAGAACATTCTAGATCTGAGAAGGTAAACCCGCACGTGCAGTATTCCCGGCACAGCCGCCGACGCACAGTGTGTCACGTGGCTCACTCGCCGCTCCTCCGGCCTGCACTGGTGTCAGGTAAAACCGGAAGTGGAGTGTTGACATCTTCGACATTGGATTTAGGAAAAAAAACGCTGCCAGTTTGTAAAGTTCACTGTTCAACTCGTTGGCTTGGCTACTTTGGTAGGTATCATAAAATTCTCCCAACCGCTTCCCCCCCCCCCCCCCTCCCTCCCAATATTTCTATAATCAAAATAGGTGCTTCGGACCTGTGACCTTCACTCTACGTTAAACAACGCAAAATATGAGCGCAAATGCTTTAAAAAAAATAATGTGCCAAGGATGTTCAACAGAAACAATTATGGGAAGGCCAGTCGTGATCGCGACAGTGGCGTTTTTATTCTAATCTGCGATTAATAAGTGTACTATTAGACTCTGCCGGCGTCAGAAGATAATCCCAACGATTTACGTATATAATAATAATAAAAAAAACAAAACAACAACAATTGTAGTGTTTTTCGATAATCTCCCGCGGAAGTATATTTACTTAAAGTCAGGCGCGTCAATCAACACCTGTTAGGAGAATAAAATAAACCTCCCGCCGTAAAAGTGTAAAACCCAGGGTTGCGTTGCATTTGGTGCCTGGGTTTAGTTCTTGTGACGTAAGTGTGTTTCTGACTTCGGGGGTGCTTGTCCTGCAGTCGGGGTACTTTTCAGTGGATATAGCACCGACTATGTGCAGCTCGCGGCTGAGGTTGGTGATGGCGAGTGCCTCCCTCGCATCCGGCCGCCGCCCCGCGATGGAGAGGTGAGCCCCACCCTCGTGCGCCGAGCTGGGTCCGTGGCAGACCCCCAGGTCTGCCAGTTTGGGAAATAGAGGACCGCAGCTGAAGCAGTCTACCTCTTATGATATCAGGTAAGTGTCTCTTTTTTAATAAAAAAAATATTAGTAGACTACAGACGGTTCTGGATCGTGACCTGCTACACGTTGAACTTTCCCGCAGCTTCTGTCTGGAAGCCGCCCCCGAACCACCCTCCTCCGCCATTGCTGGTAAGGGCTGCAGGGCTGTCAGGGCTGGACCTACCCAGGCCCGCTGATGACTGCTGTAGGGAGACCAGCTGGCAGCGCCAGGCTGGTTAGGTCCTCACTCGTGGCCGCTGCAGGCCGCTCCCTCACTCGTGGCCGGTGCAGGCCGCTCCCTCACTCGTGGCCGCTGCAGGCTGGTCCCTCACTCGTGGCCGCTGCAGGCCGGTCCCTCACTCGTGGCCGCTGCAGGCCGGTCCCTCACTCGTGGCCGCTGCAGGCCACTCCCTCACTCGTGGCCGCTGCAGGCCGCTCCCTCACTCGTGGCCGCTGCAGGCCGCTCCCTCACTCGTGGCCGCTGCAGGCCAGGCCGCTTCCTCACTCGTGGCCGCTGCAGGCCAGGCCGCTCCCTCACTCGTGGCCACTGCAGGCCGGTCCCTCACTCGTGGCCGCTGCAGGCCGCTCCCTCTCTCGTGGCCACTGCAGGCCGCTCCCTCACTCGTGACCGCTGCAGGCCGGTCCCTCACTCGTGGCCACTGCAGGCCGGTCCCTCACTCGTGGCCACTGCAGGCCGGTCCCTCACTCGTGGCCACGGCAGGCCGGTCCCTCACTTGTGGCCGCTGCAGGCCGGTCCCTCACTCGTGGCTGCTGCAAGCCAGGCCGTTCCCTCACTCGTGGCCACTGCAGGCCGGTCCCTCACTCGTGGCCCCTGCAGGCCGCTCCCTCACTCGTGGCCGCTGCAGGCCGGTCCCTCACTCGTGGCCGCTGCAGGCCCGTCCCTCACTCGTGGCCGCTGCAGGCCGATCCCCCACTCGTGGCCGCTGCAGGCCGCTCCCTCACTCGTGGCTGCTGCAGGCCGGTCCCTCACTCGTGGCCGCTGCAAGCCAGGCCGCTCCCTCACTCGTGGACGCTGCAGCCCGGTCCCTCACTCGTGGCCTCTGCAAGCCAGGCCGCTCCCTCACTCGTGGACGCTGCAGGCCGGTCCCTCACTCGTGGCCGCTGCAGGCCGCTCCCTCACTCGTGGCCGCTGCAGGCCGGTCCCTCACTCGTGGCCGCTGCAGGCCAGTCCCTCACTCGTGGCCGCTGCAAGCCAGGCCGCTCCCTCACTCATGGCCGCTGCAGGCTGGTCCCTCACTCGTGGCGACTGCAGGCCGCTCCCTCACTCGTGGCCACTGCAGGCCGGTCCCTCAGTCGTGACCGCTGCAGGCCGCTCCCTCACTCGTGGCCGCTGCAGGCCGCTCCCTCACTCGTGGCCGCTGCAGGCCGCTCCCTCACTCGTGGCCCCTGCAGGCCGGTCCCTCACTCGTGGACGCTGCAGGCCGGTCCCTCACTCGTGGCCGCTGCAAGCCAGGCCGCTCCCTCACTCGTGGCCGCTGCAGGCCGGTCCCTCACTCGTGGCCGCTGCAAGCCAGGCCACTCCCTCACTCGTGGCCGCTGCAGGCCGGTCCCTCACTCGTGGTTGCACTGCGAGGGACAGCTGAGCTCCAAGGGACAGGTGGTGGTAGTGAAAGCACAGGGGCCGTCACAGCGGCAACAGGTAACACACAAGAGACGAGGTAAGGAGAGAAAAGAGGCATTGGTGGTGGGAAATGGAGGTGTGAGGACTGAAGGGGAGGGGCTGGGGATAGAGGGGGGGACTAATGAAAAGAATTGAAGGGAGAAGAAGAGTGCAGATCAAACCTGGAGCAGCAAGAGAGACGAGGTAAGGAGAGAAACAGGCAGGAAAGGGGGAAATTGAGGTGTGTGGACTGAGTGAGGGGCACGGGATATGGGGGTGGGGTGGGGTGGGGGGCTGAATAAAAGAAGTGGAGGGAGAAGAAGAGTGCAGATCACACCTGGAGCTGCAAGAGAGAAGACAATCGGATCTGGAGACTCAGCGGCTTTACCGCATCCATGTTGGTAAAAAAGTCTGTTAGTGTGTTTTCTTATATCATTTATAATGGTTCCGGTGAGTGCCGGCTGCCCGGGTGGTGCAGGGAACGCCCCTATTCTTGCACAAGCGTGTGCTCGTGCGTGCCTGACTGATTTAAAGCATCGACCCGCAGGGGCAGCAGCCTCTGGCCGGTTTTGGTTTATTTATTTTATTTATGCGTTTTATATAGCGCGGACTTTACCCGAAGGTGTCGGAGCGTGAAGCACGGTGCCACCACGTGTCTGTTTCACACGATGCCATAGGGTGGATCAAAGGGTGTCTGGAGAACCCCTGCAGAGCGGGAGGCAGCTCTGCAGCTGCGTCCATTAACTAGTGTGAATACAGCCGAGGGTGCCGGCGGCGGGCTCACAAGTGTGGGGACAGACGCGGCCCCGCCTCTCTCGCTGCCAGCCTGACACCTAGTATCCTTCAGCCACAGTGCACCCGTCCAGACGCAGTGGGATGGTGGAGGGGAGGGCGGGCCAGGACATCAGTCCTGAGTGAAAACTGGGGGGAGGTGGCGTTGTGGCGGGGTGCCAGAAGATGTGACTGCTGAGAGGGCAGGTATGCCTAATGCCGGTTCTGCAGGGAGAGGCCCCTGGAGAGGGCGGTGCCAGGAGGCGCCGGTTGTGGTGGACCGAGTCCATTCACTAGAATGGCTTCGAGAATTGAGTGGCAGTTCCGAAGTCTGAGGACTCGAAGGGGGGCTTGGGGGGGGGGGCAGCCGACCGCAGGGAGGTCCCCCCCCCCGGGCTGATTGGGAGGGGTTAGTGGGGGGGGGTGCCTGCGGAGCGCCAGCCTTGGGCTTTTTTTGGGCTCCCTTGGTTCCTACTGAGGGAGCCCAGTTATATATTTCCCTGGCTCCTCCTCCCGGCCACCATTTTAGGCTGAATGACCTGGTGGCCGGGAGCTCATTAGTTTAATTGGAAAAAATTTTGTGAGTTGTTTGTTCTCTTCGTCATGTCGGGGGAAGATTATCGAGTTTTAGAGGCGATCCGCCTCCTTAGTGAAGCTGGACGCTTGGACCTGGTGTTGGGTGATGTGCCTGGGACGTCGCGTTCTCGGCGGCAGGCCTCGGCTCGTGTTGCGGCGGTGGTCGCGGCTTGTGGGTCGCCGAAGAGGTCTCGCCGGGAGGCGGTAAGTGACAGGGGCCACCCGCGCTCTAGGAGAGCGGCCCCTGGAACTGTGGCGCATTCTGAGGCAGGAGCGGCTTTTCCGCGGGAGGCGGGATTGGGGGAGGGTGGAGCGTCGGCTCCTCTGGTGTCGGTGGGGCTGCCGGTGAGGTTGCTTTCGGTCCCCGCTGCAAGAGGCAAGCGGGCCGTTAAGCGAGGAGGCAGGAAGCGCTCTGCTTCTGCCTCCGTGTTTCCTGACGGGGAGCCGTTGGGAGACGTGCCGGCCGCGCACGCGCACATTGAAATTCTCGCGCCTCGCGCTGACGGTGAGGGTGTGCTGCCGGCTAAAGTGCCGGTTGGCCAATTTCTTGAACAGTCAGGCTTGGGGGCTCAGAGGGTTATTGAACAGGTGGCACTACTGGATTCGAGTACAGGGGCTGGTGGTGATCGTTTTTCGACGCCAGCTCGAGCTTCTGGGGAACATGCGCTTGGCATTGATGTTGACCGTGATGGGGTGCAGTCTGGGCGGTTGGTGTCTGGGACTGCATTTGTGCCATTTAGCCCCCTGTTGTTTTCCCCCCCTGTTTCAACCCGTGGGGAGGTGCTTTCGGTGCTCAGTGGTTCTGTGGGGGAGGGAGAGTGGGCGCAGGTGGAAAGGAGGGCGGGGGCAGGGTTGCAGGGGCAAGAAGCTGGTCGTGGTTTGTTGTGTGCTACGGCAGATGTCTCTGGGTCAGGCAGGGGGTTCATTGAGCCTTCTGTGGGTGGTAATGTTTTTTCCTCTTTGCAAGGGAGTGGCAGTAGGCAGGTGGGTGCTAGGTCTTGGGAGGGGCTGGATGTTTTTCCTTCCTGGGCAGAAGGGGTTCGTGATGCGGGCAGGGTTACGCCTATCAAGGGGACTGATATGTTGAGTGGTTTTGGGGGACTTTGAGTTTTCCGGGTTTGCCTGTTGGGGGCAGATCTTTTGGGAGGATGGAGCAGCCCCGGTCTGATACCCAGCAGGAAGGGCATGGTGGGCTGGTGTCGGGTACCGCGTCTAAGATTGTTCAAGAGCTGTTGGACTGGAGTAGTGGTGGTGAGAAGGTGGAGCCATCCCCTCCTCGGCGGGGGTTGTCTGTTCAGTCTAAGGGGTCTGTTTCTCGGGAGGCTGGTCAGATGCAGTTTCAGGATTCTAGGTTTTGTGTGGCTAGTGGTATTGATAGGTTTGGCCGTTCTGGTAGTAAGGGTCCCGGCACATCAGTTCAGCCTTTTTCTTCACAGGTCAGAGAGCGTCGTGGAGAGGCAGACTTGGTAGGGTGGAGTGCGGCCCAGTTGCACCGAGGAGAAGGGAGGGTGGAGCCTGGCGCGGCATACCCCGTACCGGCGAGGGATCCCGGCGCGGTCAACGTAGGCAGGTCCGGCGCGAACTCGTTGGCCCCAACGTCTTCGTTTCAGGATCTCGGCGCGGTCAGTGGAAGCAGGTCAGGCGCGTCCTCGCTGGCCCCAATTTCTCTTTCTACAGGTATCGGCGGGGTTGGCAGAAGCAGGCCCGGCGCGTCCTCGCTGGCCCCATTGTCTGGTTCTCAGGATCTCGGCGGGGTCGGCAGAAGCAGGTCCGGCGCGTCCTCGCTGGCCCCAACGTCTTCTTCTCACCAAAAAGGGATTTATCATTGGATAAGGTGTGCAAAACTGGTCAACGTTTGGGGGGGTACAGACGGGTCCAGTTGGCTCCCCCGCCTCGTGTTTCAGTCAGGGCTGGTAAGGCCCAGGTTGGTTTCCAAAGTCCGTCAGTGGTGTTTGCCCCTCCTAGGTTGGAGGAATCCCTGGTTTTGGATTATGATGAGGAAAGCCCTGAGTAGGGCGAGTTACGTGCTGAGGGCGCAGGGGGGGGGCTTTTTCACGCTTCTGATGATGTTTTACAGGCACCGGTGGTGGTGCGTCCGAAAGCTACAGTTTCCAGACCTACTCGAGAGAGCGGCCCCTCGGTGAGGGTTCCTCAGACAGGCGACGATGTGGAGCATCTGGCATGGAGAGTGAGGCCGGCTCAAGTTCCTTTATTGAATCCAGGTGAGCTTGCTGGGCCGCGGGACAAACCATTGATGGTATCTGTGGGAACGGGGGGTGGGCCTCTTTCAGAGGGTCTGGATCTTAAGCTCCACAAGGGTCGTTATGTTAAAGATCAAGGAGTGGGTACGAGTGATGGGGGTGCGAGTTCCAAGGTGGATTCTAGCACTGTTACGGAGCCCATGGAGGTAGGTAAAGATCCCCCACACAGTAAGGAGCTTAAAATAAAAAAATTACCTTACATGGGCGTCACGAAACCTTTGGGCGCTCATTTAATGTTGGCTACTAAGGAAAGGATTTGGAAAGGGGAGTACGTCGAATTATTGAAGCTCTTACATAGGGAAGTTCGATCCAAGGAAGGGTCTAAGGAGGAAGAGTACGAGTTGGCCAAGCGCCCAAAGGTTCCTTTGACTATCGAAAACTGGACGGCGGCATTTCTTATATATGCTAGCGTGTACTGTGAGAAATTCCCTGAGCGCTGTGTTGCCATTTTTAAGTATATGGATGTGATCAGAAAGGCGCAGATTACTGGCAGTGGTTATGCCTGGTCACAGTATGATGAGGAATTCCGAGCTCGGATGGCTTGGGATCCTGAGGCGAAATGGGGGGAGTTAGATAATGACTTGTGGCAACACACTATGGGGGCATCGGCTGGTGGTAAGACGATTTTTACAGCTAGCGGCTATCCATTACCTTACCGGCCCTTTCAGGGAAAGCCCACTCGGGGAGGGGTGGGTGCAGCAGCGTCAGTGCAATCTGCCAATGGGACCTGTTGGGATTTTAACAGAGGTTATTGCCCCAGGGAGTATTGTAAGTTCAGGCACGAATGCTCCCAATGTGGTAGAACGCACCCACTGGCCAGGTGTTGGGGGCCTCGTGTTACAGGGGGCAGACAATGGTCACAGCAGCCTGCCAATGCCCCAGGTCCTGCACAGCAGCCTCAGCCTAACAGGGGGGGGGGAAACACTTCTGGAGCTGGGCCCAAAGGCTCGTACGCCAGTTAAACCTTTTCACTTGGCAGTGGCTCTGAGGGGTTATGGGAATGCTGAGGCTGGTAAGTTATTGTTGGATGGTTTTCAGGATGGTTTTCGACTTGGTTATACAGGGCCGCGATTGCGGCGGTGGTAAAAGAATCTGTTGTCAGCCAATGAACATCCTGCTGTGGTGCAAGACAAATTGGATAAAGAAGTGCGTGAGGGAAGGATGGCGGGTCCTTTTGATGATTGGCCCTTGGAGAATCTTATTGTTTCCCCCATTGGTGTAGTCCCTAAGAAGGAGCCTGGGCAATTTCGTTTAATTCAACATTTGTCATGGCCGGAGGGCTCTTCGGTTAATGATTTCATTGATGGCGAGGCTGCTTCAGTGTCTTATTCTTCAGTGGATGTGGCCATGGCCCTGGTTGTGTCTGCCGGCCCTGGTGCGGCGATGGCAAAATGTGATATAAAATCTGCATTCCGTTTGTTGCCAGTGCATCCTGGGGATTGGGATCTTTTGGGGATTCAATTTCATGGGAAATGGTATGTTGATAAGGCTTTACCAATGGGTTGTTCCATCTCCTGTGCATTATTTGAGACTTTCAGCACTTTTCTCCAATGGTTTTTCACTGACACTTCCGGACACCAGCTTGTAACTCACTACCTGGATGATTTCTTTTTTGTAGGCGCTCCCAATTCCTCAGCATGCCAGAATGCTTTGCGAACCTTCCAGACTCTGATGGATTTCTTAGGTGTGCCGTTGGCACCGGAAAAGACAATGGGCCCCTGCGCGACCATGTCTTTTTTAGGGATTGAGATTGACTCTAATGATATGGAGGCACGTTTACCAGTGGATAAGAAGGCAAAAATGTTGGAACTATTACATGCTATGTTGAACAAGGCAAAAGTGACAGTGAAGGAAGTTCAGGTGCTGCTAGGCCATCTTAATTTTGCTTGCAGGGTGGTCAGGGCAGGTAGAACGTTTTGCAGGCGTCTGGGTAGAGCTCTATCTGGTCAGTTTTTACCTCACCATCACGTCCGCTTGTCAGCAGGTGTTAAGGAGGATCTGCGGATGTGGGTAGCCTTTTTACACTCTTTCCATGGTATTCCTCTGTACAGAGAAGAAGATTGGGTCTGGGAAGTCCAAATTTTTTCAGATGCTGCAGGCAGTGAGGGTTTCGGTCTTTACTGGCAGGGCAGATGGTGTGCTGAACAGTGGCCTGCTACGTGGAAGAACGGAGGCAGGAGTATTGCATTCCTTGAGCTATTCCCAGTGGTGGTTGCTTTGACTTTGTGGGGTCATGAGCTTGCTCACAAAAAAGTGCTGTTTCGAATTGATAATAAGGCTGTGGTGGACATTATCAATCGGCAGTCGGCCAAGGATGCTCAAATTTTGAAGCTCTTGAGGGTCTTTGTGTTGGGGTGCTTGACGTATGACATCAGTTTTAAGGCCTTGCACATTCCTGGGGTGGACAATGACATTGCGGATGCTTTGTCTCGTTCACAGTGGGAGAGATTCCATGGGCTAGCCTCGGAGGCGGACAGGACGCCGACCCCCATGCCAGAACATCTGTGGACTGTAGGCGAGACAGGGTTTTGCAGTTGGTGGTAGGTTCACTGGCAGTTTCCACTAGGGCAGCGTATGAATTAGCCTGGAAAGAGTTTTTGGAATCTGGGGCCGGCTGGCGCGCTCCGGGTTGGAGACGTTCTGAAGATGTGGTACAGTTCATTCTTCACTTGATGGACAGGGGTTTGACTCGTGTGACAATTGCTGGAAAATTGGCTGGTATTGCGTTCATGGGCAAATTACTGTGGGGCTATTCTCCTTCAGCGGGGGAGGTGGGTAAGCGCATGCTGGAAGGTTGGTCTAGGGAGAGGGGTAGGGAGCAGATGGTTCGCCAACCTTTGTCTTGGCAGACCTTGGCCCGAGTTTTGCAGGTTTTGCCCTCAATTTGTTTAAACGAGTTTGAGGTTTGTCTTTTTTCCACTCTCATGGTTTGGATGTTTTTCGGTGCTTTCAGAGTTTCTGAGTTATTAGGATCTAAAGTTACTTTTGGGGTGGGGTGGGGGAATGTCTGACTTTTAGAGAAAGGATTGCACATCTGGCTGGCTCGTGCTAAAACTGATCAGCAAAGCAGAGGGATGGGCATTTGGCTGGAAGCATCTTCTCCTTCTGAGACGTGCCCCTTGCGGTGGGCTAGGCGTTTGAGGGCCTGTTCGGGGGCCGCCATTGAGGGCTCTGTTTTTCAACATCTGGATGGTTCTAGGGTGACTGAGTATCAACTGCGCATGGTGCTGCGTAAAGCGCTGCGTTTCCTTGGCCTGGATGAAAGACAGTATGGTACACATTCCTTCAGGATTGGGGCAGCAACGGAGGCTCATAATAGGGGTTGGTCGCAGCAAGACATTATGTCTTTAGGGCGTTGGTCTTCCAACTGTTTTAGGCGCTATGTGCGGAATGATCCTGTTTCGGCGCCTGCGGCTGCTAATTTTCCTTGAGTTTGATGCTGCTTTTCTTTTTCAGGTTCGGTGGCCGGCCCCCGTTCATCGGTCATGACGATCTGGATTGTGGGACATTCCTTCATTAGGCGTGCGGAAGCTCAAGCTATAAGGAGTTATTTTGGTCCCTCGCTTGGTTTTAATGCTCGACTGTTTAATGTAGTGTGGAAGGGGAAAGGGGGTATGATCTGGAGGGAGCTTATTCCGGCTTTGAATTCCTGGTTGGTGGGGGGTATTTGTCCAGATGTATTGCTTTTGCACCTCGGTGAAAACGATCTTTGTGGGTGGGGTGAAAGGGGTGGTTCTCTTGAGAGCTATGAAGAAGGATCTTTCCCTCATTCGACAACAGTGGTCAGGCTGCCATGTTTTATGGACTGAATTGGTCCCCAGAAGAACTTGGAGGGGTGCGATTAAGCCTAGGGCAGTTGTTAAAGCGCGCAGGAAGTTGAATTTGGAGGTTTCTCGTTTTTGCAGAGATCTAGGTTTTGGGCGGGTGTCCCATAAGGACATTCATTATGACACTCTGGAGTTTTTTCGCAGCGATGGTGGTTCATTTGTCTCGAATCGGGATGGATTTATATTTATTGGAATTGCGGGAGGTGCTCTCCAGGTGCTTGAAGATTCAGAATTTTTTGGGTTGAAGTCTCTATGGTTCTTTGTTGGTTAGTTTTGGGGGGCAGAAAGAGAGGGGTGTAATTCTTTCCCCCCCTCTTTTCTGGGTGGCGGAAATTGGGGGTTCTTTGTCAGCAGGGACATGAAGGTTGTTGGGATTTTGTTAAAATTGGGCTATGGCTGGAAAAGTTTAAATAGTTGTTTCGTGGGGTGGTTACACTGTTTTGGTTAACGTAAGTTGTTGGTGGGCAATTTTTGGAATGTGATGTTATGCTTTTGGGTTGGGATGATGTTTAAATGATTATGCAGGTTTTTGTATTGTTTGAATTGTAATTATGTTGTGCTGGGTGGGGGCGGGGATTGTGACGTATTAGAGGCGGGCCTGACGTTTGGGGTTGTAAGGTAATATTTTAATTAGTGAGGACTAGTTTTGTGAGGCGTTTGCCAGGGTTGTATTGTTGTGAATATGCACCTGTTTCAATAAAGCGGCCTTTTGCACACTCTCAATTTGGTTTGGTGTCTGCTCACCCCCCCTCACCCCTCCCTCCCAAGGGGGGCTTGGGGGGGGCAGCCGACCGCAGGGAGGTCCCCCCCCCCGGGCTGATTGGGAGGGGTTAGTGGGGGGGGTGCCTGCGGAGCGCCAGCCTTGGGCTTCTTTTTGGGCTTCTTTTGGGCTCCCTTGGTTCCTACTGAGGGAGCCCAGTTATATATTTCCCTGGCTCCTCCTCCCGGCCACCATTTTAGGCTGAATGACCTGGTGGCCGGGAGCTCATTAGTTTAATTGGGAAAAAATTCCCCCCCCCCCCCCCCCCCTTATTTGTCTGCTATCTCTGTGTCTTCTTTTTTCCTTGGGGTTTTTAATTTTTTCCCTTTTTTATTATATTGGTCGTTTGTCGGAACTGGTGGATATGGGGTTTATATTTTGTTCATTGTCGCTTGGAACAGGTGCCGTGCGGAAATTGGGGGTTCTTTGTCAGCAGGGACATGAAGGTTGTTGGGATTTTGTTAAAATTGGGCTATGGCTGGAAAAGTTTAAATAGTTGTTTCGTGGGGTGGTTACACTGTTTTGGTTAACGTAAGTTGTTGGTGGGCAATTTTTGGAATGTGATGTTATGCTTTTGGGTTGGGATGATGTTTAAATGATTATGCAGGTTTTTGTATTGTTTGAATTGTAATTATGTTGTGCTGGGTGGGGGCGGGGATTGTGACGTATTAGGGGCGGGCCTGACGTTTGGGGTTGTAAGGTAATATTTTAATTAGTGAGGACTAGTTTTGTGAGGCGTTTGCCAGGGTTGTATTGTTGTGAATATGCACCTGTTTCAATAAAGCGGCCTTTTGCACACTCTCAATTTGGTTTGGTGTCTGCTCACCCCCCCTCACCCCTCCCTCCCAATCGGGACTGCTGAGAACGAGAGCGAGTGAACTATTTACGGTGCTGCTAACACGACCCTGATCTTGAATAGCGAATGCAGTTTTTCCAAGTATGATTTAATATCTTTATTTATTCCAAGTGGGTTTATATTTGCATTTTGTATGCCCCTTAAGCCTTGCCGAAAGTCTCCGCTCTGGAGCCCAGGGCCAAAAGTCTTTTGGTTAAAACGATATACGTCGTTGAGACTTGCGTGCTGTGTGCACACGGGTATCGTGTTTTTAAAGTGGCATCCTCCGACTCATACTTCTGGAGTCTTCAAAGGCACCGCATAACCGGAGCATTTTCAGGGGTCTTGACCATGTTTGGGCTCAAGGAAAGTGCCCCCCTTGTTGTGAGACCGCAGTGCTCCAGTATTGTCAGCATTCTTAAAAATATGCAAACCGAAAGTACACTCTGATCTTGTCTATTTGGGATGAATAATCGGTTCCATCCAGTGCTATTAGCGCAAACTCGATCCAAAGGTATTTGAGCACCAGTTACGTTACACAAGTACACATTATTTTTTTGGGAAGGGACGGGGAGATTAAGTGACTTGCCCAGAATCACAGAATGCTCAGAGGACGCCGAGGCTCGAACCTGGTTCCATAGCTCCAAGGTCAGCAGCTCTGGCCTTAAGGCCACAACCTCTCCCACCTCCATTAGTTTACAGGAAGGCACTTCCACTTGCACAGGGTTTTCCCTCCAGCGACCTCCATTTGCTGATGTCAATGGGCAGCCTCAGTAGGGGGCGCAACGAGTTCTGAACTTTTAGTTGGGGGCGGGGGGCGGTGGGGGCTAAGACTCCCAGCCAGGGTCGGCCCGAGCTCTTGTGACGGCCATAAGGACATGCGCACTCCTCACCCATAACCTCCTTCTCCATGAATTCCCGCACTACCACTCTCAAACAGTGCACCCCATCTCTCCATTACCTCTCTCTGACATACATTTAATTTTTTATAGGCTACTCATAGTTCACTTGTTCAGTTCTGCGATCTGCATGGTACATGTCCTTTGCAGAAGGCACATTATCCCTCTGTTCTACTTAACGATGAGCCAAAACTGCAATAGACAAAATTCAGAACTCTCACTAGTAGGAAAATTAATCACCAGAGTTATTGTGATATTTTTAGTGTTGCTTTAAAACTTCATGATGCACAAGGAAGTGCATATGCTTTTAAACCATGCTGGTCCCGATCCTAAAAAAGGCGCATTCAGATCCTAGCCTCTTCTCAAACTACCGGCCCATTTCCCTTCTTCCCCAGTCAGCTAAGATCTTGGAGAAAGCAGTCCAACTGCAATTGGCTGAATTTCTGGAGACTAATCTGCTTCTCCATGACTCTCAGTCGGGATTCAGAGCAGGCTTTAGTACGGAGACAGCTCTCCTTGAAGTCTCCGAAACTGTCAGAGAGTGTGTGGATAGGGGCGAGGAGGCCATGTTGGTCCTCCTCGACCTATCCGCCGCCTTTGATACGGTTTCCCACACAATCTTATTGGATCGCCTGTGCCAGTTGGGCATAGGAGGTACTGTGTTGACCTGGATTAGTTCCTTCTTGAAGGATCGTTCTCAGAGGGTCTTTCTGAAGCCTTTTACTTCGACTGAGAAACCTCTTCTTTGTGGTGTCCCCCAGGGCTCGGCCCTGAGCCCTTTATTATTTAATGTATATCTTGCCCCTCTGGCCAAGGTGGTGGAATCTTGGGGAGTCAGAGTGATCTCCTATGCTGATGATACCCAGCTGGTGTTTTCTTTTAGGGATCACTCTGACACCTCTTTTGCCAACTTTCGTCAGTGTTTAAATAACATCTGCAATTGGATGACCACCAACCACCTCAGGCTTAATACTGATAAAACGGAGGTTATGTTTTTTAATCAGAAAACTCCTATTCCATCCAGCCTGTGGTGGCCAGTGGTCCTTGACCCCCCCCCGATACCAGCTGTCACAGTTCGCAATCTGGGCTTCCTGTTTGATAATACCCTTTCTTGTGCTCCTCACATTACTAAGACTACATCTGCCTGTTTTGCGAAATTGGGTATGATTAAAAAGATTCTGCCTTACCTCCCATTGAATGCTCGTAGAACGGTGGTTCAGTCACTGATCACGTCTCACTTAGACTATGCGAACAGTCTCTACGCAGGTGCCCCTCTGTACCAGATTGAACGTCTGCAAATTGTGCAGAATGCCGCTGCTAGATTGATTGGCAATATTCCGTTTCGACAATCTGTAGCATCCTATCGTAAACAACTGCATTGGCTCCCTATTACTAAACGGATCTACTTTAAGATACTGATTCTTGCTTTTCGAGCCTTGAACAATCTTGGCCCAGGCTATCTGAAAAAACGTCTTGTTCTATCACACTCTGTGAGATCCTTACGATCCAATAGTTTACGTCTCTTGGTTGTCCCACGCTTCCGCCTTTCTAGAGTAGGCGGTAGAGCTTTTGGAGTAGCAGCAGCTAGACTGTGGAATAACCTCCCCTTGGAGCTTAGATTTGTCCCCACTGAATCCATCTTTCGCCGCAAACTAAAGACTTGGTTGTTCTCTTCTTGATTCTCTCCTCCTTCTTTGAGCTCATTAGTTGTTAGCGCCGGGACACCCCCTCGGGGGTAGCCGTGCGCTCTATAAAATTAAAAAATAATAAATAAATAAATAATAAATAAACCAAACATTATTTTTAAACACCACACCCCCCACCAGTCGACACCAGGTGCAGCTGCACCAGTCACATCGTCCTGTCTTGCTCCCACAAATGGGGCAGGACAAATATTTTGAGAAACGGGGCACATCTAACCTCCTAGCCATTATATGAGGGGAAAGATTGCTGTACATATTGAGGTGTGATACTGCCCCAAATTCCAGTAAGCAAAAACAAGTGAACAGATTTCTTGTAGATGATTTAAGGGAGAGACTTCTCCCCTGAAAATGTTTTTAAACTTTTTGGATCAAATTTGCTAAAACACCACAGACCCTTGTAGGGGATTCATGAAATATTCCAGTACTTTCACGCTGCACCAGGGAACACTGGCCTTTCCTAGGAGTAGATCTCGTTTTTTAAATGTCTTAAGTCAGAAATTACTTCCACTATACCAAGGTCATCATTTTTTTTCATGGGTGAGCCTTTTATGCCTAGGATTACATACAGTATGACAGTGCCAGAAATGTACAATGGGTACTACAGCCACAGTCATGGGTAACTCTAAACATTCCCTCTGGTATACAAGGGAAGGCATTTTGCCTCTGAAACTCCCTATAAAATGAGTACAGGAAATCTTATGAAAAGTGTTACCTCAAATATCAGTTCCAACATTTTGCTGTCGATCTACTCAATATGTTAAGAATTAGGTGCATCATTTCAGGGCCTTTGGCCAGGTGTGGTGGCACAGGTTCTGTTTCCCTGCTTCTCGGTATAACTGGATTAGTGGCTTTCTCAGTTAGACAGCTCGAGTCCCCACAGCCAATGATGGTGTCTTAAAGAAGCATGTCAGGGTCTGCAGTATTAGTGGCCTTGTCCATTAGGCAAGAATAACCTCCAGTATTCCAGACCAGCAGCACACTTGGAGGCATAGCACAAATACACAGAGACACGTTCTCACGGTATCTCTTGCTCGCTTTCATACATTTGTACTCTGTCACACTCAGAGACACACTGTCATTCACACTTCCATTACTCAATCTGCTTTTGTGTTAGAAAAGCTCGCCCTGATGCTTCTGCTACACCTGCCTTGCCTTTTAGTGAAGCTTAATAATAACATACTCTCCATACACTGTTAAAAAATAATAATATATTTCCTTGCCAATGTTTGTGACAAGTATAATGTGAATGAAAAGTGCACTTCCTCAAAATAGCTGTAAGGGGTTTATATTTGGATTCATGTGTGGATCAAGCAGTTACATTATTGGAAATTAACTAATTCACGTTCTAACATGTAATATCAGCATCCAACTGATCTTATGAAATGCTTGACTTCTTTGGCAACCATGGATTTTATCCAATAACACTTTGCATTTTAGGGTTTTTGAGAGCCAACTTACAATGTAAAAAGAAACCTACAAGTCTTGTAAAGAAGCATTGTGGTGAATGGAAAGCCAGGAATGGTTAAAGGTGTCACACAATCCTCAATCCAATCCATCACCAGCCCTAGTCTACTTCCTCATGCCATCCCACATTCTCGGTCCGCTCCCCCTTTTTTTGCATCTAGTACTACTGAAAGAGCAGGTATTCTGCGAGCACCTTTGTAGAAATATGGGTATATTCATGATTTGTGTCATTTTTATTTGTGCAGAGTAAGAGGTGGGCTCATGTAAGTGCTGGGTGTTTGTGAAAAATGTAAGTGAGTGCAGAAGGAGTGGGGCGAGTGCAGGGTGAAAAATGTAACGTGTTGGGTGAGCTGCATGAATGGAATGTGAGAGGAAGGCCCATGTGAGTGTCGGGTGAGAGGAGTGCGTGCACAGTGAGAGGAGTGAGTGCAGGGTGGTGTGCATGTGTGTGATGCAGGGTGACTGGCGAGAGTGAAGGGTGATCTGTGAGAGTGACTTATTATTATTATTATTATTATTATTGTACAGTCTTATATAGCGCTCGACTTAACCTGGAGCATCTCGGCGCTTGCCTTGGGAACCCGTCCTGGCTTTTTACCTGTGAGATAACCCGTACTGGGCATCCCCAAGGTGAAAGCCAGGCATCCCGCCACGGGGGGCCGTTGTGGAGATTAAGCAAGCTAATGCCCAGAGTTGCAGAGTGTGAACCCATGATTCGAGTGGGCACCGAAGCGAGAATTATCGAGTCCGTGGACATTTGGGCTCAAGACCCTGCCGCGTCGGGAATTGAACCCTGGTCCCGGGTCTGACCTCTGCTTCTGGGTCTGCCTCCTCTAACCAGTGAGCCACACTTCTCCACCCTCCTCACTAGTGAGTGAATGTGAGAGGAGTTAGTACAGAGTGGTGTATCCCTATAAATTCCAGAAGACTATTGATCCTGTATGCAGATAGGATGAACAGAGCACCTGTAGGAATGCAGGCTGAGAAGAGGATGAGCAGGATAGTGGTGTACCTCCAGGGTGAGTGCTATGTTTGTGTGTGTGTTGTGAGTGCTGTGCCCATGTGAGTGAAGGGTGTGCTGTATGAGTGCACAGGGAGGGTTGTGGCAGTGTGAGAGTAGGGTGAGAGGAGTGACTGCAGGGTGAGTGACAGGAGTTTGGGTGCGGGTGAAAGAGCAAAGTGGGAGGAATGAATGCATGGTGAGTGATGTGCTTGTTTGAGTGAGATTGCAGAGTGATTAGTGAGAGTGACAGGTGAGTGAAGTATCACGTGAGTGCAGGGTGAGAAGTGTGTGCTTATGTAAGTGCAGGTTGAAAAGCATGAGTGTATGGTGAGTGGTGTGAGTGGAGTGTGATCACTTTGAGTGGAGGGTGGGTGGTGTGCTCATATGAGAAGAGGCTAAGTGGAGGGAGAACAGCGCAAGTTCATGGCAAGGGGCATGAGTGCAGTGTTGTCGCTATGAGTGGTGTGCTCGTGTGAGGGCAGGGTAAGAGGAGAATGAATGGTGGCAGTGTAGGGTAAAAGCATGAGTGCAGTGTGATCACTATGAGTGTAGGGTGAGTGGTGAAGGTGACAAGTGAGTGGAGAGTCGTGCGTTCATTAAAATTAGTTACATTATTGTGCGGTTTAAAGTATCTAAGAAATTAAGAAGCCTTGAAATTACCATGGACTTCAAGTTATCAATGAATGCCCAAGCAGAGAAATTTGCAAGATCAAGCTTCATCACCTTGAAAAATGTGCAAGATATGTTCCCCCACCTGAAACTTCCACGCAAGGTCCACAATGTTGCTAAGCATTATTGCTTAAACTTGGAAGTACAAAGGGATGGGCATTTTCAGGTTTTTTCTGATATGATTATTTTCTCAGACAGGCTGTTGTATTCAAAAGTTGAGAAATCTGCATGTAGATGTATCTTAAAAAGAACAAGTTGCTTAAATTTGGTAATGTGCTTCTATGTCGTCATGCCTCTACATATGCCTCTGTATCATCATGTCCATGGCGGGATGGAGCTGTGCCTGACACCAATGGCACCCCATACTAGTGCGCAGGAAGTGTAAAAACGTTTCTGAATCTATTCTGGCATCTGAGAGGATTAAAAAAGGTAAGCAATATGATTTCTGGTGGATGCTCCACCTACCTGCAGATTCCTTAAGGTAAGTTATTAGTCTTCACTCTAGCTCATGACTTTAGTTTTAAGCGAGTGTGCACTTTGCTTAAAAACGGTCTTGCAAAAGAGTGATTCAAGAAGAAAATGATTCAGAAAGTACATCAAACTGAATAATGTGACATTTTGCAGACTTCGTATAACCTAAAATTTGAGAATTTTGCTGGCACAATTACAAATGTAGCCAACTGTTTTTGCAACGGTCGCATCTCCAGCTGTCATTTCTGCAGTAATATTTTTCATTTTTAGGTTTTGCCTTTATATACTTCAGTCTTACAGCATGCCAAGTGTTTAGCCTTTGTGGCTTCATTGTCACTCTCTTTTGCTTGGTTCTTATTGGTCCGCTGCCCCAGGCCTCTGTCCTTCCCCTAAAGCATGGATGCCATACTTGTGATCTTCCACTGCTCTCTTTTTTTAGGTGCTCCTTTTTCCTTAGGGTTTAAGAACTCTACCAGAGTGTGTCTTTTTCAACTGGCTCCCTTGTGTACTTCTTTTCTCAGAGTTTCCCTTCTGTTCCCTTGTATACTTCTTTTCTCAGAGTTTCCCTTCTGTCAGTCTTCCTGCAACCTTTCACACCCTCCCTCTTTTAGTTGCCTGTGTTATCCTCACCCCAATCACTCTCTCACCATCTCTTGTCCCTGACTCCACCCACTCTCCCTCAGTTGTCATTGTTGGCCCCCACCTAACAAAAAAGTTCCTATGAAGTGGACACCTCTGTGTTTGTCATATTGATTTTTACCCCCAGACATCCTCCACTGTCTGTCTTCCCCTCCTTCCCCCATGTTGTGGCTCTCTCCTCCGCCCTACCACAGCAATACAAAAAAGTCCATGGGCATCAGTACAATGGGGCTTGCAGTGAAGCTTCTTTTAGTGAGGGGGGGGGCAGACGTGAGAGCCACATGCCTCTGTTCTACCTCAGGCAAGATTATTTATTAACCACAGACCACCATACAGTGATAAAGGCTACTTTATGAGGACAGGTCTGCAGATTACACCTCAGACTTTGGAAACCCCAAGCGTCACTAAAACATAGGAAACGACTCGGCCAACCCTCCTTCTTAAATACCCCTCAAGATACCAAATTCATCACATACAAAATCTCACATGCATCCCAACATGTCCCCTCTCACATCACACAACGATTTCTACCATAGCCACCTCACCCGTGTGTCCCCTGACCTACACATCTTTCACCAGATTAAACTGCTGCAACTGTCCCCAGCCTTGTCCTCCACCTTGTCACCCCCGGCCCTGCTCTGTGGTATTCCCATTTGTGACTCACTATCCGTCCCCCCCCAACTACCGCCAACCAGGAAAACCCTGCTGAGGTGTTTTTCTGCCACTCCTCACACTAGACGGTCTGGACCTAGAATCAACTCAGCTAATTAAAACAACAGTTGTCCCCATTGCATCCGGCTCTTATTTAATCAATAAACCTCTTATCTGGGTTTGACAGTCCTCCAGAGTGACCACGAGGGCGACTGAGTCCCACAATCTATGTCACTGTTTTTTCAGAAGCCGGCCATTTTATGCAACCTACAAAATAACAAATTAAAATTAGTATCCATAAATCAACTTCAATTTCCTATAACATTCAGCTCTTTCCTTCCATAACGCTCTGAACATCTGGAGCACCACCTCCTAATCCACCTAATGTCTGCACTCAGCAAGCCCAACCGCTGTGCTGCTTCCGAGGCGCTTTAATCCAAAATGGGCGAGTGCCAGCTTTTTTGGCACCCAAACCTAAGTAATTCAAGCATTCCTGAATACTCCCAAGAAGTTAGCTTCTGTAACTCAAGCACCATCAGTGTGACACAAAAGATTTCCTACCCAAGTCGATACCTTAAATCTTAGTTTTTTTATACCCTCAAAAGATAAAGCTCGCCCTCCATACATTTCTTTAAAATTACCCATCTCCTCTGACTTCTCTGATCTGTTTTGGATCTCCAAAGCCGCAGTAATGTTCCATCTGAACATTGCTTCAAAGCCTGCCAATAAACTCAACTTTAGCTCGGCTAAATCCTGTCATTCCTGGCATAAAATTGATGCTGCTCAATTGGAAAACAAATTGAAATCCTGTATCCCTAGGATCTCAAGAAATGTAGACCAAGATATTTCTGACTACAATGATTGGCTTACCTCCGCTGCAGATCAGTTAGCCCAGAGCAGACCTCTCCCGAGTAAGAGACTAACCCCCTCTCAACCATGGTTCTCTCAGAATCACAGAGATCTGAAGCAGCTGTGTAGATACCAAGAGCATCTCTGGAGGCTCAACTAAAACCACTTGGAGAAAGTGAAATATAAACAAAAAATTGTGGAATATAAGGCCCAGATCTTGATAGAAAAGTCTGCATATTTTCCAAAGAAAACTGTTTCTGCAAATAATTCCAAGAACAAACTTTCCGTGATCAGAATACTCGCTAATTTTAGTGATCAGGAAAAAACTGAGAGCAGTCAGACTCTCTGCAACAACATTACGTTGGCTTTTCAGGATAAAAGTATTTGTTATCTCCAATACATTCTGTAGCTTTCCAGCGCAAACTTTGTCTGCCACACAGGGAACAAGGAGCTCTTCCTCTGGGTCAGAGCCCTCACAGATCTCTTTGCAGAGGTCATGCGCTTCCAACCTATCACCTTTTTTTCTTCTTTCTCTCTGCTATCGCTGGACCAAGTGCAGGATGTAATCCTTGCCACTCGGTCCAGGCCTCCTTTGGACCCATGCCCCCTCATGGCATCTGCCATTGTAGCCGGCCTTCTAATACAGATCTTCAATTAAATGATTTTGCAAGGATCCTTCCCTATAGAATAAAAAGTTGCATCAATTCTCCTTCTGTAAAAAAAAAACGCACCTGGATTCTTCAGTGGCAAGTACCACCCTATCTCACGGCTCCCTTTCCCCTTAAAAGTTGTGGAGAAGGCCATTACCAGGGAACTGAGCCTCTATTTGGAATCTAATAACCCACTGGATCACTCACAAACAATTTGGGTTTTGAGGCCAGCCTAGCACTGAGTCAGCTTTAATCACCACAGCAGAGGAACTGAGAGCTTCGCTGGACAATGGAAATCCTCCAGTCCTTATCCTTATTGATCTATCAGCCGCTTTTGACACTGTCAATCACAATGTTTTTTATTGACCTTGTTGAATCCTGTTCTAGCCTTGCTCTCTTACTTTCTCTCAGGAAGGGCAATTTGTTTCCATAGATGGCTTTCTTTCTAACTCATTCTCCCTCCCTTGTGGTTTACCGCAGGGCTCTTCATTGAGCCCTACGTTGTTTAATTTGTATGTCACTTCACTAGCCACCCTGATAGATAAACATGGCTTCTCTGTCATCAGCTATGCTGACAGCAATCAAAATATTATATCAGTCTGGTCATCAGCAAGAATCGGCAGCCAACTTACTTTAATGTATGCAACCAATCAACAAACGGATAATGAGTAATTGCCTGAAACTAAAATCTGACAAAACAGATGTGTTGTTGCTGGGCAATAATGTTTATTTCAGGTCTCCCAATTGGTGGCTATCTGATCTAGTTTTGGTCCCGCTTCCAGCAACAAAAGAGAAGAAGCTTGGCTTCCTTTTAGGTAATCACTTCTCCTTTGACAAGCAGGTGAACGCAATCACTTCTTCTGCTTTTCTCCTTCTAAATTCTCTGAGAAAGACTACTCAATAAGCTCCAAGCGTTGCAGAACCTCTGCCTGATTAATGTTTGGAATACCCAGTCTGTTTCTAAGGTGCTGGCTCATTTTCACTGGTTACCAGTGCACAAGGGACTAGACTTCAAGCCTCTATGCATTGCATTCAAAGCCTTGCATGATGAGGGCCCAGACTACTTTAAAATTAATTTAATCATATACGCTCCATCAAGGCCACTCCGGTCCTCTTCATCAGTCCGTCTTATAATACCCAAATTCAGAGGAATCTGCTGGGGTGGAAGAAGCTTTATCTATGGTACAACCAACCGGTGGAATGCCTTACCTTTCCACTTTAAGACTAGTCCTTCCCTTTCTTCTGTTAAAAACAATCTTAATACTCAGCTTTTTAATCTATAGCTCCCCGGTTGTGCCCACCGTCCTAACTGCTCTGTGATAGACTAGCGGCAAGAAGCCCTCGGGCATTCGCGCGCTTTTCAAAACTCCTTTTCATTCATTTTATTTAATCTGGAAACGTCATCCTCCAACATCACTTCATGATACTTCAATTCGGGCCTGTCACTAAAAACTAACAACGCAGACATCTTAAACATGCATCCATAACATGCAAAGACTTAAAACCTTAA
Source organism: Lissotriton vulgaris (assembly GCF_964263255.1). Classification (NCBI taxonomy): domain Eukaryota; kingdom Metazoa; phylum Chordata; class Amphibia; order Caudata; family Salamandridae; genus Lissotriton; species Lissotriton vulgaris. The sequence continues at coordinate 56,076,784 of NC_141699.1, read as the reverse complement.
CTCAAACTGGTCATAGCAGAATACCAATACCTCAATTACCTGACTTAACAGAGAAAAATACACTGTTTACCTACATTTCTCCCCTCATCCATGAACCTGGGACAACCTCAACACTACTCTCCAACTCCCATTCAGCAGGGTCATATCTCTAAAATAGTTAACCATAAAAGAACAAACCTATAACTTACCAGAAATGGCAACTGCAGCCAAACCGTTGTCATTTAGTACTAAAAACACAAATCATCACATCCTCCCGATACTGCTATGAACCTCTCCCCTCACTATCTGTTGCGTGCCACTCCAGAACCTTCATCCATGCCTAAAAGTATGCTTGTTTACTCAGACTTGACGCAGAGTTCTCCTACAAACGTAAAATACTCATTCCCCAATGACTAAATGTCCGCCGGTAACTCGTTTTTTCTCTTCTCCACCTCAGTAGCTGACTGCCAGACCTCCACCACCGCAAATGGTTTGCTCCAGGGGCATGCCTTGCTTGAAAGACAATATTATAATGCAGACAACCCCACATAAACCTCCTAAAAAGACTCAGCACTTTCAAATCTCTTGGTGTCTTCTTACTCACCAACTGGACCACTGTCATATTGTCCACATTAAAAAACGCTCTCCCATTCCCCATCTACTTGGTCCACACTTCAATCACCTCCAACAATGGGAAGAATATAAGAAACACAATGTTACTGCCCTAAATCTGTCTGTGCCCTGGACACTGCCTTGCGCACCACCGTCCGCCCAGAAAATACAAAAACCAGCAGCACCCTCCGCACCCAAAAAAAATATGCACTTGCCATTTACTGTATTGCTTTTTAAGAAACATGCTTACACTGTCAAAACACTCCATGAAATGCTGCTAGCCTCTGTAGTCTGCCCACAAGTCTAACATGACCCATACTCTATAATGCGGTAGCACAGTGGTCACCATTGCTAAAACAATACTCCTTCAGAAAGACCTCTCAGCCCTTACCACTCTGCAAGCAAAGTTAAGGTGACCCCAAAAACTTGGAATTGTTCGTAATTCCAGCTTCTGCGCCTCACTAGCCTCCACCAACAAAGAAACAATATCTCTCACTTTGGCAATCAGCAGTCTAGCTTTCATCCTCCGTGTATCAAGTTCAAAACCCAAGAAAATTAGAGCAGTGCTAGGGTCCTTTTATTTTCTCCAGAGCATTAGGTACTTGTAACACATCCACCAAATCCCAAATAAATGCCTAGAACCATTCGCCTGAAACACCCTTATCAACAAACAGAAAGTCCTCTGGGAAATGTTGAATCAATTTATAATCTTAATTACCACTGAAAGTAAAATAATAAAATGAAATAAAAAGTACTGAAACACTCAAACAGCTATCAAGAATTTATGGAGCCCATTGGTAAAACTCTGTCCACGTATCCAGTTCCTTCAAACTGCATACCAAGCAACTGAAAATCCACTGGTGAACCAGTAATTTGCATAACGATGGTTTGATATCACGTTTTGCCATTTCCGTTCCCTGATCACAATATATCACCAACCTAATAGCACCATGCACAGCATATTGCACAGTTGCATTCTCCGATGCATTGTCATCATTCACTAATGATCCTTCGGGCAGTGATAAATGAGGTATCAACATACAATCCTTTGGATTTTTCTTAGGGACCACGCCTAATGGAGATACTATTAGATCAGGTAACTGCACATGAAATATGGGCCAGCAATCCTCCTGTCTCGTACCTCTTTGTTCAATGGACCCTTCAGGAATGTCCATAGCAGATTTCAAATTATCCTGACATCGTTGCTGCCTGGGGCCCTGGTAACAAGCCTGAAATCAAACTTGAAACCGCTGAACAGTTTAGAAGTAGCTTCCCTATCTGGACATTGCCCCAGCCGCCATTACATTTTTTCTAATTTAACTGGAGCAGGCTTCCATGTGTAAAGGTTGTCCTCCCCAGCCCTTAAAAGATCTCCCCATGTCGTCTGGTGGCATCTGCGCGAAACATTGAATAAGTGGGTGTAAGCCTCCCATCTTAACATTATTTAAGGTACAGATGTGTTAGTGCCAGACAATGTTTTCACAAGCGAGTAAGATTTGTATTGAACACCACATCTCTTGATTAAAATGGAGCAGATGAGCCCTGCATCTGGAGATACAACTTAAGAAGTATTGAAACGTGATCAAGAAAAACAAAAACAAAATTCTGTCACTATGGAATGGGAGCCGCTCACCCCATGTACACAGAGAGCACTTATGACTGCTCCATTTTTGGAGCACATAAAACTATACTGCAAGCTCTAGAAATTGCATTCTGTGTTACTTCTGTTTACAAAAGCAAGTGTTGGTGCACCGACTGTAAAAACTACTCTACTCCAAGGTATGGATCAGTGAAATTTACTGAAAACCTGCTGCTCTTCTTACGGAGGTTTTCAGCTAGAACACAATAAACTAGCATTGGCAAAGCCAATGGGACTTGTCTACATGAGGTATTGGGCTTGTCATTGTTTTATAAGCCATGGAGTACAGAAGCTCAGCTGCTGTGCAATATGGCTGAAAGTTAAACCAAGAAAAAATGTTCTAATGCTGCCAGCCAAACGCTGCTGAGACCTGTTGGCTTTGCTATTGCTTGTTTAGATTTTTGAGGTGTCTTGAGTCGGGTCTGCACTCTTCTACAACGGCTCCAAAGCCTGTTTAGAGAATCTGGGTTTGAATTTTTTTAGCTCTTTATTGGACTGTTGTTTCTGATTAATTAGATAGACTTAACCTCAACGTTTATTCAACATAAACATTTCTTAACCTATCTTATTTATGTTTGCCATGTAGTTCATCATATTTAGTTGGAGTTGAAGGATGGGTGATGCTTTGGGTATAAGGTCGATGAATGTCCTTGGTGACTCGTACACCTTGGATAGAATTATCTCTCTCTTGTCTTCATTCGTTTGGTCCTGTCCTCAAATGTTGTTGATCTACCATGACAACAAGGAAGTTGACCTTAAAAATGAATATTGTCGCTGTCTCCTGCTTTGGAAGATATTAATTGAACAAAACGGTTCCAAAGCAGTGATTACATCATAGTGGTTTTGTTCTTAGGAAGGTTTGAAGATGCTGTGCTTAACATTATAGGTAAAATCCACCAAGGAGTAAAGTAGAAGCAACAAAGAGAAGACGGTGACAAGTACGACCGGTCAGTAGAGGAAGCAAAAGGGAGGATTTGGCATAGAAGAATCCGTAAAAGCAAAGGTAGAACATTGGAAATGTGCCATAGATGATCATGAAAAACAAAATGTGCAGCATTGGAGACGGAAGAGTCGAAATTGGTACCAGAGGAGCATGGAGACACGGAACAGTTTCTGTGGATACACAATCAGAAGAATGGATGCCAGAAACACACTAAGGGACACTACATTCGCATGAAGGCTACTTCAAGTGGGTAAACGTTTTTTATAAATTTATTATTTTGGTTTGTTTACATGTTAATGTGCTTTGTTTTTGATAAATGAAAGCTGCTAAATGCTAGTAATGTAATATGATAGATTTTTGGAACGCACTTTAGTATTGTTTTTGCCTGTAGCAAAAAATGATAAAAACAGTTAAAACTTAGTGTATGGGTATACAAATGAAATAACAACAAACAATCTTCATATTATAAAAAAAAGGTTAAACGGCACATACAATGATTAGCTTTGAACTGATAATGAATCATGCTCTGCAGTTGAAATGGACAGTTGACCACTGCACAGACCTACTGGCTAGCACATAAAGGTAAAGCTGCATGTTGGGCTTGCACCTACACTGCTCCTGGGCCACTTCATGGTTCCTGAAATCCCTCGTAGTTCCTGCTGTATGCTGCATTTCTCCTGGATTTGTACCTCTGTTGCCTTTGGGGGATTTCATAGATCCTGAAAGCTCATGGGGTGGCGAATGTACCCGAGGACTCTGTCTTCCAATCTCCTGTCAGTCTGCACTTTGGGCCATATATTCTATATCTTTGTTCCTGCCCATCCATTCGATATCGTCGCCAGGAAAAAAATACTTCATTTCGTTACATTGTTCAGGTTTCGTCAGACAATCCCTAAGAGAGAAATTCCCTAATTCCACACCTTTTAGCATATTTTGTAGGGGCCACCTCTTCTCCGCACTACCAATTTTACAGTCTTACAATGATCTTACAATCTTTATCTCCACTCACATCTCTTAGTCCTCTGTCTAAGAAGTCACATAATTTCACACAACCATGCATTACTTGCTAACTGCTCTGCATCTTAGCTGCCCTCTCCACCTCTCAATTTCTTTCTCACTTCTCTGCACTCCTATAATCCTACCTCCTCACCAGTCTTACCCTTTCTATATCTATTTTTTCTATATCCCTTAAATTCTAATTTATCACCATGTTACTTCCCAGCTACCTTCCTTCTACGTCACTCTCATAATTGTCCCTGCTGGTTAAAAATTCCTGTCAAGTGTATTCTCCCTTCTGCTCACTACCTATATCTTGTAACACTCCCTTACTTGACTGACCCACCCACTTTTCCCATCTATCTGCAACACACCTTCTTAACTGTGCCTATACCATTTCCTCTAATAACCTCCACACCCTAACTGCACAGTGGTGGCTCCTCCGCTAAGGCAGAGGAGCGTCACTCCACTGCTTTTTAGCAGTAAAATAAAGAGAAAATAAAATAATAGCTTGTGTTATTATAATTTTTTCTCCTAATTCTGCTGCTTTGGGTGAGGGGGCGGGGTCTGGTGAGGGGTGTTAGCTCCCTCCTAAATGCGCAATGACTGCTTGGCCGATTCTCCCAGGCCACCTAAAACAGTCTTGCGCACATAACATGTTCTCCATGCAGGCTGCATTACATCTTGCATGGAAACATGGCCAGGCTCCCAGTCAGCGTCTGAGCGCCGAAACATAGCGCTCAGACCAATCACAATGCTGCTAAGACAGTGTTGTGATTGGCTGACTGTGAATTTGGGTGTGCTTCCTGCTGTTCCGGTCAGCGAGGGAGGACTATGGAGGAGAGATGCGGCGAGGAAGCAGCGAGAAGATACACTTTTTATTTTACTTTTTGCCACCCTCTTCCCCCACGTTATCCCCCCTCCCTTACCTGCCCCATACCTCCGATCCATGCTGGGTTCCGCTGTGACTGCACAAACTCTAATCTGCTTTCCACTATCTCTCATACTTCAATCTTCCTGTCTTTCATAGTCCTGGTGTAAGCGTGAGCTCGAACCCATGAATGGGATTCTCCTGCGCACTGAGTCTGAGCTCTACAGCGCACAGAGGGTGTGGATCTGGTGAGGGAAATTGTGGACCAACACATCTGTTTCAAGCAATCCATCTGCAGGGAAGTATCACATGCACACTTGTGTTCAGAAACTAAAAGCATTTCAAGGATAGCATTGACATTGCACTAAACATAGTAAATAACCCATGCAACAGTCAACTCCTGGAAGTATTGAAGAGGCAACTGCATGAACAGTTTGTGTTTGAAAGTGTGCCCCACCACCCCCTCGAACAGCAACTTGGGGTCGCCCCGACGTCCACCTTGTCCCGTACGGAAGGACCCACACATGCCACTTGAGGAAGCTTGGGTCTACGGCCAGTGCCAGTGTATTTGTATCTACCTAAGGGCGTGCAGTATGCGCCAGGCTTGTCTGTATCATTAAACCGAATGATGTGTGCTAGAAAGCATTGTTTTCTGTTGCATCGAAATGTCTGCATTGGGGTCACTCCGGCGTCCACCCTGTCCTGTAGGGAAGGGCCCACACATGCCACTTGAGGAAGCTTGGGTCTACGGCCAGTGCCCGTCTTCTACCTCTCAGGTTCCTCGGTTTGCACTGTTTCACACCAGCCGCCCCATCGTGATGCTCCAACAACAGACCGTAATGATGAAATGAAAATGTATTTATAGAGCGCATGGCTGCCCTAGAGCGTCCCAGCGCTAAAATGAAACACAAAACCACAGCCGTGTGCACCAGGAAAATTAGGTGTCAAGAGGGAAGAGGTGGGTTTTCAAGTTCTTGCGGAATTTCCCAAGGCTGGGCTCCTTGCGGAGCTCAACAGGAAGGGCATTCCACAACTGCCCAGCGTTTATGGAGAACCAACGGCCGCCGGACCTTGCTTTCTTCGCTCTGGGAATTGCCACCAAATTACTGTGATCAGAGCGAAGGGAGCGTGGCGGCTTGTAGGGGCGGATCAGGTCCTTCAAGATGGGTGGGCCTGAGCCCTGAAGTGATCTGAACACTGTGCACAGGGATTTGAACTTCACTCTTGCCCGAATCGGCAACCAGTGAAGGGCCTTAAGGGCGGGTTTGGCCGAAGCTCTTTTTGGAGTTCCGGTGAGTAGCCTAGCGGCCGCATTCTGCGCTCTCTGAAGCGTGTTGAGGGTCGATTCTGGTGCAGCAAGAAATAAGGCGTTACTATAATCGAGCCTGGAAAGGATCAGGCTCTGCACCAGGAGCTTCCTTGAGTTGGGTGGAAGAAGCGGAAGAATTTTCCGCACTGACTGGAGCAAGCCATAACAAGTCCCTGCAACTCTCTTGGCCTGTGTTCCCATTGACAAATCCGGTTCCAGCCAGACCCCCAAACTTTTTAAAACATCCTTTGGGTCAGGGGGGGCACCCAGGCAGGGGGGCCACATAGGTTTTGGGAGCGAGGTGTACATGTTGCCAAGGAGCATCAGCTCCGTCTTGGTGCCATTAAGTTTGAGACGAGAGTCTGACATCCAAGACATGATGCCAGAGAGACAAGAGGCAAACTTTTCCCCATGGCTTTCTAGGAGCGACAGCGAGACGATCAGTTGGGTGTCGTCTGCAGAGGTCACTATTTTCACCCCGAAGGGTGAAACCACCTCCTCCAGTGGGGCCATGTAAACGTTGAAAAGCGTAGGGCTCAGTGATGAGCCCTGCGGAACTCCACACTGAAGGGGGATAGGCAAAGATCTAGTATTGCCTTCACAGACCTGGTATTCCCGCCCACTCAAGAAGGATGTAAACCATTTGAGTGCTACGTCCCTCACTCCTATCTTGGCCAGACGGTGGATCAGGATCCCATGATCCACCGTGTCAAATACAGCGCTTAGATCCAGGAGGACCACAGCAGTGGATCCCCCTGAATCCAAGATGCATCTGGCTTCCTCCACCATGGCAATCAGGGCTGAGTCAGTTCCCTGACCCGGCCGAAAACCTGTTTGCGTCCGACGCAAAAGGTCATTTGACTCCAGGTAGAGTGATAGTTGCCGGTTAGCATGTTTCTCAGCAATCTTACTGAGACCTGGCAGAAGTGAGATTGGACGATAGTTTGACAAATCTGCGGGGTCAAGGCCCGGCTTCTTTAATAGTACCTTAAACATTGCCTTCTTCCAACTAGGTGGTACTGTACCCTGATTGAAAGATGAATTAAGCAGGTCCATTGCGGGGCCGGCGATGGTGTTGCTGAACCGCTTGAGAACGTGAATTGGCATGGGGTCGGTAGGAGAGCCACTCTTGAGGGCCGCTAATTCGGCACAGAAAATTTCCCTCGAGATAGGCGTAAAGCTGTTAAACACGGTCCTATCCGGCGTAGCGTCAGGTGCAGCTGTGTCCCAATTGTGGGTACTCTGGGGAAGACTAGCCAGGATGTTACTGATCTTGGTGTCAAAGTAGTGGGCTAGTTGGTTGCATTTATCTTTGCACCCATCTGGTGGCGCCGATGGGGTAGGGAATTTAAGCAGATCCTTGACGATCTTGTACGTCTCTCTCGAGGAGTTGGAGGAAGTTTTGATTCTTTCCTCAAGGAAGGTGGCTTTGGTCAGATTGCGGGCCGCTTTATAGGCTCTCATGGCTTCCCCGTAGTCTGATTTGGAATTTACCGCCCAGTTCTTCCGCCATTCACGCTCCAGCTTTTTGCATTTTTTCCTCAAAGTCCTTAATTCAGGAGTATACCATGAGGACTTGGGGCCACCGTTTTTCTTCTTCACCATTTTCATGGGGAGAACGGCATCAAGCGCGCCGCATAGCCAGTCATGGAAGTTGGCATCGGCCTCCAGGGGATCACTCTTAGGAGAGGGGGTCGAAAGTTCAAGTACCGAGGCAAGGTCGTTCGTTGACAGTTGGGACCATAGCCTTGAGGAGGTAAATGAGGACGTGGAAGGTGAGGGACTAGGCTCTGTGGCAAAGTAAAGCTCAAAAGGGACCAGAAAATGATCCGACCAGGGGAGGGGGAGGGTGGGTTAAGGCCGAAGTTGAGGGATGTTGGAAAACACTGGGTCCAATAGATGGCCCTTAACATGGGTAGGATCGGAGTTATGCAATGTAAGATTGCCTGCCTTCAGTTCCAATCTAAGATCTGAAGCTATTTTGTCCTCCTGCATATCAAAGTGCAGATTCAGGTCTCCGAGCAGCAGGAAATTGGAAGAGGAGGCTGCCAGCGCCAACACAGTCTCCAGGAGGGAGCTGGTAAATTGTTTTATTGCCCCAGGCGGACGGTAGACAAGCATACCCGAGAGTGAGCTGTTTGGGGAGAGTTGTATCCTAAAGTGCAGGCTTTCGGAATCCAGTATGAAGCCCTTGTCTACCCTACAAGTAAATTTCTCCCTGTAGATAATCGCCAGACCGCCCCCTTTCCCTTACGGTCTATGGAGGCACTGGATGAGATAGCCATCCCGGAGGGCATTGACAATGTCAAACTCAGGAGTAGCCGACAGCCATGTTTCAGTAAGAAACATAATATCAAAATGATTGTCTTGGATTGTATGGTGGATCTGTAACGAGTGTTTAGGCAGAGATCTACAATTGACTAGTGCCAGAGCAAGCGGGTCCCTTGCGGATGCTCCCCGTGAGATGGTATGGCCCCTATGGTGGCAGAGTTCACACGGTGAAAATAGTTCATCTGACATGACTTCGTGAAGACAGTGTCGTGGGTCAACTCGTTGCATAAGGATGAGCTCCTCCTTAGCATATTTCTTCACTAAGTGGCCTGAGTCTAGCAGCGTGTCTGGCCCTAGGTCCGTACAGGCCCGGACAGGCCCAGACGGGCTTGCCGTGAAGGGGCACACAAGTGCCTGCACACACTACCCTTCCGGCTATCCTACTAGTGCTAGTGCATGTGATACACGTGGCACGTGCAGGTGCTATGTGTGAACAGGTGTGTCCTTGAAGGAAGAGGTTGTATACTGTGCAGTTCATTTGCACCCGTTTGTGTCCTACAGGCCCATCGGGTGCTTATGTGTGCCTGTGGCTCATGCAGGGCTGTCAGGTATGTGTGTGATATATAGGCCCAGATTACCTGTATGCGTGGTGGACGGCATTCGGGAGCCTTGCACGCTCACCTCTGCAAGTTTGAGTGTGCGTGGGTGCACCGTCGGGGTGCACAAGTGGGGGTGCCGGCTGTAAAAAAACAGATCCGTCAGGACGGTGAATTGAGTACACCCCGGGTGCCCTGTATACATGTCCATGCGTGTCACAGGCGCAGTCCCTGTGGGTCGTAGATGTGACTCTTGCACGATCCCCCATTGGTGTGCACAGAGTGTGTGTGCCCCTACAGTTCTGTCCTGTATGCCTGCAGTAAATAACCCTGGGTGATCTGTGTTTGCATGGTGGATGGGACTCTTGCACACTTCCACGCGGGGTAAAGGAGACATGCAGACGCTTGGTGAGAGAGTCTTACTAAAGGGTCTGGGTCTCCGGCTCCCCCACCTGTGGGTAGCTCGCAACTAATGATAGCCTTGGCAATGAGTGCTCCAATTTCTGCCCTGCTTATCTCCCGCCGCTGACACAGGTGGTGAAACCTTATAGACCAGCTATCCTAGTGGTAGCATGGACAAATGAGTCTTAGGCTAAAACTTCAGAGAGCATGTGAAGCCAGCTGTTTTACCAAATGTAACCCCTTGAATAACAGATGAAAGGACACCACATAAGGTATATATTAAATATATATGTATTTATTATTAACACAACGCCTCTGCACTCTTTATGAGGTCAGAGTTCAAGATACAGCACAAGTTATTCAATCAGCATACTATAATTTGCACAAAATACAGTTATGCCCTGTGGGGCCTAACAAACCATATACTAAGTAAGTGGTATAAGAACCACTTCAGGAATAGTGAATAGGCCTAGGGCCAAGAGAATCGCTGGGGCTACACTGGACAACCAAGGGTTAGAAAGCACAAAATTTAGAAGATAGTTGATTTGGGACACTTCCGGATGGACTAGTCAATACCTCGCGTTACCTCACCCAGGGAAGCTGGGTGTATAGGTGTCTTTTGGTGTCGGGTGTCCTGGATGAATCCTATGGAGATCTGCAAAAAGATGCTGCAGACCAGTGACCAGGATGGAACCAGGAAGGAACCAGGGGACGTCGAGCTGCAATCAAATTATATCGTGAAGCTTGTCTCTGCAGCCACGAGGAAGCAGAAAAAAAACTTCAGATAATAGCAAAGATAGATAGATCAAATGAAAGCATCAGATCTGACCTTTCTAACAAGTGTATTTATATCTTGTGCGCTCAAACGGTGTCTCTGATATCCAGCCTGAGCTATTTGACAAATTAGCAAAACTCCTTTAAAGTGCTCACTATTAGCGAGTTTTGCTAATTTTCAGTATCAACCCTCATGACTGTTTTCAGGTCCCTGTAGCCACCAGGACCCCATAATATATCTCAGGTGATATAGCAAGAGTGGCTAGGGCTCATTTCCAGCCTCCAGGTACATGTTAAACTCCTATTTCTGACATTTCGAGGTGTTTAGTGTCAAACTCATTTTTTCCATTATAGGCCATAGAGCCCAGTGTCACATCACATTTCTAGTTTTGGACCCAAGGACCCCATAGTATAGCTCAGATGACATACCAGGAGTGTCTAAGACCCATTTCTAGACTCCAGGGGTGACTTTTTGAAGTTTTTGGGTTTAAGGGGGAAAAGTCACTTCTTCCACCCAGCCCAAGGTGCTCAAAATCGGGGACGATATCAGGTTTTTCCCTTGGCTGGAAGCTGAAAACAACATTTCAGATAATAGCAAAGGTAGATAGATCAAATGAAAGCATCAGATTTGACCTTTCTAACAAGTGTATTTATATCTTTTGCACTCAAACGGTGTTTCCGATATCCAGCCTGAGCTATTTGACAAATTAGCAAAACTCGCTAAAGGTGCTCACTATTAGCGAGTTTTGCTCATTTTTAGTACCAACCCTAATGACTGTTTGCAGGTCCCTCTGGCCACCAGGACCCCATAATATATCTCAGGTGATATAACAAGAGTGGCTAGGGCTCATTTCCAGGCTCCAGGTATATGTCTGAGTCCTATTTGTGACATTTCGAGGTGTTTGGTGTCAAACTCATTTTTTCCATTATAGGCCATAGAGCTCAGAGTCACATCACATTTCTATTTCTGGACCCAAGGACCCCATAAAATACCTCAGATGACATAGCAGATGTGTCTAAGACCCATTTCTGGCCTCCAGGGTTGACTTTTTGAAGTTTTTGCGTTTAAGGGGGAAAAGTCGCTTCTTCCACCCAGTCCAAGGTGCTCAAAAACAGAAGGCATGGTGCTCCAAGAGGTCAAAAAAATATTTAATACAAAAGTATATAGGTACCATTGCAGAGTCTGGAATGCTATATAGGTGCAATTACAGTGTCCTGTGTACCTCCAACATGAATTTCTAACACTTTTGAAGTGTACCTGAGTCAAAAAATGGCTAAGTCCAAAAACATCATTGATGCTTCAAACTGTTAAAAAATGCTCAAAATTTGATAAAAATGAAAGTAAATGAGTGTTACAGTGGGCTAATTACATTTTAAACACACAATTAATGAAACAAAAAGAATAGTTTCAAAAATAAGTTCTGGGGGACAAGGTCACTTTTGTGTCCGAGGTCGTGGAACTCTGAACTGGGTAAAAGTTCAGCTTAAGGGCCCTCCCCATGGAGGTCAAAATTTGTATTACATCAAAATCATTTAAATACTATATAGGTGTAATCGCAGTGTCCTGAATGCTATGTAACTGCATTTGCACTGTTCTGTGTACCTCCAACATGAATTTCTAACGCTTTTGAAGTCTGCTGAAGCAAAAAATGACTAAGTCCAAAAACATCATTGGTGCATCCAAGTGTTGAAAAACGGTCAAAATTGGGTTAAAATGGAAAAACCAAAGTGCTACAGTGACCCAATAGCATGCTAAACATATAATGAATGATATAGAATGAATAGTTTTACAAAAACATTGAAAATTGTTATTTTAAATTTCAGGGGGACAAGGTCACGGAAGTCATGGAACTCCGAGCGGGGTAAAATTTCAGCTTTCTATCTTATGGAGATCAAAAATTTTATTACAACAAAATCATTTAAAAACTATATAGGTGTAATTGCAGTGTCCTGAATACTATATAACTGTATTTGCCGTGTTCTGTGTCCCTCAAAAATGAATTTCTAACACTTTTGAAGTCTGCTGAAGCAAAACATGACTAAGTCCCAAAACATAATTGGTGCATCAAAGTGTTAAGAAATGGTCAAAAATGAATTGAAATTAAAATAAATGAGTGATGAAGTGGCCATAGAGCATTATAAACACACAATGAACGAAACAGAATGAATAGCTTAATAAATAAAGTTGAAAATTAACATTTTCAATTTCAGGGGGACAAGGTCACTTTTGTGCCCGAGGTCATGGAACTCCGAGTGGGGTAAAATTTCAGCTTGCCTTCCTTCCTGGAGTTAAAACATTTTAATATTTCAAAATCATTTAAAAACTATATAGGTGCAATTGCAATGTCCTCAATAGTTCCCAAATGTATTTTCAGCACTTTTGAATCAACCCTCATCACAAAAATCATCAATTGGAAACCATTGGTTATTAGCTTCCTGTACTTCACATTATAAACTTAACCCATAGAAGAATCCATGCTGCAAGAATGGATAGTGGAGATCTGGGAAGCACCAAACTGTTCTGAACACCCTTGTCTGTCAGTACTCTTCAGAGCTGAGGAAGTACTGAAGTTTAGTGTAGACTAAGCCTGGCATTTATGCAGACTGCCAGGTGGGTGGAGACTTGCTTCCATTGATTCTATTGGCTATACCTTTCTGCAGCTAGTGGGAGGAGCTAACACGCCTCCATTGATTCTATTGGCTACACCTTTCTTCAGCTAGTGGGAGGAGCTAACACGCCTCAGTTGATTCTATTGGCTACACCTTTCTGCAGCTAGTGGGAGGAGCTAACACGCCTCCATTGATTCTATTGGCTACACCTTTCTGGAGCTAGTGGGAGGAGCTAATGTGAGAAGTTGGCCTGATATGTAGTGCTCACTACTCTAATGATCACTGTGTATCATTCCAAACAACCCTTATTGATGATTGGTTGTAAGTCAACCTTCTAGACCAGCTATCCTAGTAGCATGGACAAGAGCAGTCTTTAGGCTAAACTCTAGAGGGCGTGTTAAGCCAGCTGTTATACCATCACATATACCCCTTGAACACCGAGTGAAAGGACACCACACAAGTTGTTATGAAAATAAAAGGATATTTATTTATAACAAGTCTACCCTGATCTCTTTATGAGTCAGGGAGCTAAGCACACAACAAAACTCTTAAGAAAATACTTTAAGTTGCACAATTTACACAAATGCCCGAAGGGCACGAAAAACCATATACTACAAAAGTGGAATGCGAAATACTAACAGGTAAGTAACAAGATCCAGAGGCTTCAGGATCGCTAGGACTACACTACAGAACCCTAAGGTTAGGAGCAGGAGGCCTAGGGAGATCGGGTGCAGAGTGTGCACTCTCACGCGGGATGCGGGACAAAGTCTATGGTTGCTAGATTTCGTAAAGTTACAATTATCGGACGAATCCGACTAGTTAGGCTGAAAACGAAAAAGGATCTGGACACTTAGATAGTGAACCTACGTTGGAGCACCGAAATGCTCAAGTTACCTAGCCCAGGGACTGCGGCTGCATAGGGTTCAAACGACGTCGGGAATCCTCGTTACAGTCTATGGAGCCTGAAAGAAGAAGTTGCTGGCAGGCGACCAGTGATGAAGTTCGATGTGATCCAAGCCTGGATCGGTGATGGAGACGACCTGAAAGCAGAGGGGATTCAGTTCTTAATCACTAGCCAGTGATTAGGTGGGCACCAGGATGGCACCGGCTGAAGTCACCTCGACCAGGTGAGTGGGCGATGCTGGGCTCTGCAGTCTCTCGGACCAGGAGGCGTTGTCGGTGACCAGGGTGGAGGTGCGAGCTGTCCCACGAAGGTGTCTGCTGTCGGCGATGCTGGACCCAGGATTGGGGCAACAAACCTTGGCAAAGGCAAGCCCACGCGGTGGACTCAAAATGGCGCCTGGAGTGGACCAGGAGGGTACGGGGTGCTCCTCTTTTGGAGGGGAGCAAGGGCCAGTCTGGAGCAACCAGACCAGCGATGGAAGTGTCATGGTTCGTCGTCAGGAGGGCCACAAGCCAGCAGGCAAGTAGCCGGACAACGCGATGAGCAGCAAAGAGCAGAAGGGCCCCACGCAGATCTCGTGGATGCTGGGGGGCTGGACTTCGGTGCTGGAGCTGCTCAGGGTTAGGGCTTCTCAAACCCCAAAGCACTCACTCGAGGATCCCTCAGCGGTCGTGCTGGATAAGCGTCATGCAGTCTTGAAGATGGCCGGTCCCTCGAGGTCTCGTCACACCCACGAATCTCAGCTGGGCTGATGATGTAGGTAGAGGTCGGAGGTGCCAGGGAAGCCGGGTCTCGTCGAGCTGGGCAGTCTTGATTCGGAGGATGGACTTGCAGCAAACCGCATGCGCTTAGATGGTGCCCGCTGGTGCAGGGTGGCTACTCCTTAGCCACAAGGGAGAGTCTTCAGAAAGGTTCAAGAGTTCTTTCGTGGAAAGTCATCAAGATTCAGAATGATCTAATTTGGGAAGGGGGCCCGCTCCTACCTTTATACTAAAGAAAGGGACTGGCACGCGACTAGGTCCTGCCCATGGGTGGGACCAGGAGGGGGGTGGTTACACACCTCTCCCCCTCAGCGCCATGATGCTCCTTCCGGAGCGAACGCTGCGCTTTATAAATACCTATACAAATTACAAATTACAAATTGTCCGGACTTTCCCCAGCTCAGGGGCTGGTGTGCCCCTGGAACTGGTTCAAACCGGCAGATGCATAGTGAGCACCGGGGTGCCACTTGCAGTAACCTTCCTTCTCAGCCCTGCCTACCTGGGATACACAAAACCCTGTCTGGGATGGTGCTAGCACCGCCCCTGACAGGAAACCCTTGGTGCAAGCTCTCCTCGCTGGAAGGACTCCCAGCAGCAGGAGGTCAGACTTGTGTCTGTGGTGGCAGCATCCATTTTGTGATGCTGAGGCTCGAGTTAACTTTAACCGGGGTTCACAGTTACATACATGTCGTGTCCCTCTAGAAGGGTGAAATGCTAACCCCATCGCCAGAATTGGTGAGGGGTTAGTATTCCAATTCGTATGACACCTTACTCGACATGTTTTGATAAAGCGATACCAAAGATAGCAAATAACCACGAGGATTATAATGCACTTAGGAGTATATGGTACGCGTTATCATGGAACAGCTATTAGAACTTGGTTCCGCAAGCTGCAGACGGGCTCAGCTCATGCCAGAGCACCATCTCACATAATTCCAAGCACTCTGCCTTCAGGATTGTTAAGGCCTGCCATAGGAGTGACTGATAGGAATACATGTGTCCATTTTAGGGTTAGATATAGGAATACTATATCTAAAGCAAAGGGTGATAACACCACCTTGCCCCAGCTGTCGTGCAGCCAGTTGTCAGATTTGGATGGTCAGCCAGGGGTGGCATAATACATGCTGCAGCCCCTGGTAGGCCTTATGCCCTGGATACCTAAGGTATACTGTACAGGGACTGATAAGGTGGCCCAGTACCAATCGGTAAATGCACCTAAGGTACATGTGTGTCAATTAAGAGAGAGAACAGCTAGGCTGTGGGTCTGATTAGCAGGCCCACAGCCAGGGAAAGTCGTAAACCAGTGAAGCAAAAAGCAAAAATCTGGGGTGATCATAGGATTGCAGACCCTACTCTCCTACATTTTAACACTAGGGCGTGTACTCCTACTGTACATTAGCCAATGAAATCATTGCAGGTAATGTCCCACCCCCTGCCTATCTGTATAAGTAGCAGGGCATATTCCCATTACATTCCTGTGCTTGAGCTCTGCTGAATACAGGTGGATACTGGTGGTCAGGATTGTTTATTGCTACCCAGATAACTTTCTTCATTAAAAACCTTTGGAATGGATACCCCTCTGAGGTAAGTCTATGTGCATGTGCTGTCTTTGCAAATATTGATATTTTACTTCATTGAATTTGTGTTTTATTTTGTTTTGCTACATTTAACCTGGATACTGGAAAACTCTTAGAAAGATCTGTGTGTCCTTGATTTTGTCTGCAAAGTCTTCAAACTACACCATACACATAAATCCATATCTCAAGAACCACATCAGATAGAAACTTAATTTAACTTGTAGGCTGTAGAAGGGATCAGTGCGCTCGTGGGTGTAAAGTTTTACGCCAGTACAGTGTCAGGAACATGCTGAAATAAATTCTGGAAATGTCTATATATTTTAATTTTGGGGGCAAATCTCAGGAACTACATCAAATAGAAACATAATTTAACTACTGGGAGGAGCTGGGCCTAATAAGGTATGACTTTGCTATCAGTCACAACAGTTTCCTTAAAAGCTTTAGAATGGATTCCCCTCTGAGGTAATGTGCTGGCTTTGCAATCTTTGATATTTTAATGCATTGAATTAGTTTTTGTGTAGCTTATAACATTGATACTAAAATACATTTTGCCTTACAACATGTTATTCTCATTACATAACCTTTTTATTTTCCTTCTAGCAAAGCGAATCGCATCCCATTGGTTTGCACAAAGTGCTTTAAAAATTGTGAGCAGTTGTCAGTTCACTTGGCACGAGTTTGCATGAAGAAAAGTACTCCTGAAGCTATTGCAGCAGTTGTAAAGGAGGCAAGAGAATCGATGATTTCTCATCTATTTAAAGGAAGAATATACACCTATGATAATCTGCAGCTCTTTTTTAATGAAGAGACCAGAAAAACGGTCATAAAGATGCTGGAAGAAAATGGGTGTTTTGTTGTTGGAAAGCCTGTCATTCAAGTTATCATGTAAGTAAAATATATAATTTTTCTTTCATTATTATTAGTTTGCTAACATTAGAATTGCTAAATCTATTTTCATATCTACTGCATTATATGAAGTCATACTTAATGTTTAACCCTTTAAACTTCTGTAATTAATATGTCTTCTATTTTACTAGCACATGATTTAACCTTTGTACAGATCTCTATTCCATCTGAGCATGTTGTGCTGTCATCTGAAGGAACCTGTATGCTATGAACTGTTGCAGCCGCTCATTCATGCTTTATCGCTCAATTATATGCCTTACTTTTAGACCTCCTATCACAGCCGAAGAAGACATGGAGAATGAACATCTGAGAGAAGAGGAAGAAGAAGAAGAGGCTGCTGAATTATACCAACAGTAAGTTCAAATGACCAAAATCTATTTGCACCATAGTCATATATTTATATACCGTTTGTTTTTTAAAACATTTCACTATTCAATCCAACAGACCAAGTAAAACAAAGTGGCTGACAACTATACGGAAGAAGCTGAGAGACGCTGGTCTTTACAAGAAACATTCCCTGGACTGCAAACTGCTTGTTGATTTCAGAAACTATTTAAAACATGATCTCTCAGTCTCCAACTGCAAGCAAGAGGTAATGCAAATAAGCTTTGATTACTATGACTACCCTTATTCCTACTAATACCTATTATATTCAGTAAAGTATATAATTATTGTTATCTGTATTTATATATTTAATTTAAGCTGGAAAATGTAGCAAGATTCCTCTTCTTCTACAATCCTGATGAACCATCAATAAATTTCATCAAGGAGATTCCACGCACACGGGAGTTCTTCAACTGCCTGAAAGAGCTTGGTTTAGCACAGCAGACCATCCTAAATTACATGAAAAATATCAAGCGGTTTATCCACTATCACATGGTGGCTACAAACCTGAGAGAAGAAGATAACGATCTCTATATGTCAGCTCAGCATTTCCAGTGTGTGATGAAGGACATGCAGAAGAAAATAAGCAGAGGGATTTCAAAAGAAGTCACCCACAGAAGGTAATAATTTAATCATTGTGAAGTATAATAGCCTTTAGATGATCATACACAATAACATTTCTCCTCATTGCAAGTTCCCAATTCAAAAATCATGAAATTATTATTATGTTTCATTACTATTGCATGGCCAGATCCTGTTATTTATTATGTCTTTCCTAATATTGCCTAGATATAGGGAATTCACGGCAGAAAAGAAGACCCCTGGGCTCTGCTTACTGATTTTGGACAAGGCAAAAGAAGACTTCCTCGAAGTGATCGGAAAGCTAAATACCAATCAGGATTTCTCCTCCCAGGAAACACTGGTGGTGTTGTATTATTTAGAGGCACTATTGCTCTTAAAGCATGTGCAGAGACCATGTGTTGTGAAGAATTTTCAGGTATGTAAACAAAAAAGACTAATATAAGTTAAACAATGTGTCTACATTGAAGCCTTCATGCTCAGTCTGCATAAACAATGTAGAATATTAAGGGCCTGATTACGACATTGGTTGTTTTCCTGCTGCCATCCATGGCAGTGCCATGCAGGAGGACCCCCAAAGCTGTACTCACATCGCCCACTGTATTACAATTGTAATTCTTGGTGGGCAGGTGGGCAGGTGGTGTTACAGCCGTGCCTATCTAAAGGCCCATTAGTAACCCGCACACAGTCTGCACCATGCAGGAACTGGGACTCCCAGGCCCAGTCACAAAGGGGGCCCAGTTAGGGCCTAGCTTGGTTGCCTCACCGCCAGCCTTTCCATGGTAAGGCTGGCGGTGAGGCAACTCGTAAAATGCTTGACAGTGCTGCAGTGGCACAACCAACATATTGCTCTCTCTGACCACTCTGCCACCACCCTGAGATCATGGATCTCTGCCAGTTGCAGTGGTCCAGTGGTGGTGTACACTCCAAATGTTATATACAGTTGACTGTCACCACAGGTTTGGCGGTCCCATGGTCCTCATTCTTAAAATAACTACATTTAAATAATTACAAACTATATCTAATTATTATACATACCTTACAATTTTGCAGGCTAAGGAATGGAGTGAACGAAGACCGTACAATGATGAAGAGGGAACCTACTTTGTGATTGTTGCAGTGAAGGAACACAAAACTGCAGCCCAGCAGATTGCATCCTTTTGTTTAAGTTATGAAGAAGAACAGGTATTCTTTTAGGATACTATATTTATTTTTGAATAGCCACAAACATTTTTTGAATATTTATTCTCCCTGTACTACCAATTTAGATAATACCATCACATCATAATATTGTTTTATTGAGTAGCATTGCTCATGTGTAAAAACTACAGAATTTGTTCACAGATGCATCTCCATGCCTGCTCTGTGACCTTAGTACCGTGTTTTTTTTTTCTCAGTGGTTTCAACAATATTTTACGAAGATGAGGCCTTTGATGTTAAAGAAAAAGAGGACAGCATCAACAATTGATCCCTTTTTTGTATCGACAAGGGGGGATCCAATTTACAACCCATCAAATGATCTTAATCGATTTCAAGAAAGGTATTACTGTAATGCTGGCTGTGCCGTTTTTGAATTCCCAGATTATTATTGGTCAGTGGTGTACAAGTCTACAATTTATGGGGGTTATGTATCTTCCAAAGAGATGGCTTAAACATTTCTTATAACTAGTATTAATTTGTTAGGAATGGTATAAGCTCATGACCCAAATAATACCTTTATAAAATACATGACTATAGGATAACGAGCAGGTTTCACATATTAATAATTCTTACAGGTATAATGTTCCTGCTGTAACAAGTCAGCAAGCACGACGTGTATACGAAACAGCAACGAAAAGAGACTGTACGGATGCTGAAAAGAGCCTTGTGGCTGACTACATGGCTCATTCAACTCAGACTGCAGAAAAGCATTATAGAATGATGAGAGAAGAAAATATCTGTGCAGCATCAAAACTGCTAAATAAGCTTGCACATGAAAACCCACGGTGAGGCAATAATCATTGTTTTTTATCTCACTGATTTTTAGAAAACAGTTACTTTACTCATAATCCTTATGCTTTTAATGCAACTATTTATTGTATTTAGACATTTATTTTGAACATTTGTTAACCATTCTTACTATCTGTGTTTGTTTGCAGATGCCCGAAACGAGATAATCCTATACATTGCAGAAAACCACTTGATAAGAGACAGCAAAGGTATGCTACGTAGAATGTGCTGCTTTGTTTATCGCATACAATCATCTCTGGCATAAATTATGACCACCTTGTAGATCTTATGTATTTTGCATGGTACCTCATCCTCCTATTTGGAGTTCCGGAAAAACCTGAAAACTTTTCTCTTTTCTAGCGCCTTTGCCACTTAGTATGCCCCCTCCTGCTGCTGTCTGCTAGTCGTAATCCTTAAAGCGCCATGAAACCGCTTGGTATAAGTGCGCTCATTAAATGTTTTTAAATTCAAATTCAAATAATTTACAGATACATTTTGTAAGCTACTGTTTCAGTATTAGACTTCTGACAGTTATAGATTGTATGCACTTTGCATATATGCAAAATGAAAAATATTCACTTTCTATAACACAGAACCATTTACTAATGCTTAACGTTGTCTTTTGTATGTACTTAAAGGGCACAGCATAATGGGCCTTCTACATCCAAAGTACCTGGTGAAAAAAATCATGATGAATTCATAAATTTTGAAACAAATTTTCCTGTGACACTGAATGGAAAAGGACCAGGTATAAAAGACCGAATTGCCATGGTTGGTGATCATGAGCGGCTTGCATATGATAAATGGAGACTGAAACAACAACTTCTAAGAAAGGAGGAAACAATGAGTAAGTAAACATTTAGATATGCTGAAATATAGTGAAAAGTTAACATTTTAGAAATTGATATCAATTTATTTTGTTTCTTTCAATCACAGAACAGTTCCCGCGAAGGCAACCAAGAAAAAAATGTGTGCTAAAGTTTTATAATAAAATGCAATGGAGCAAGAATTTACCAGAAGTTGCAGAGCTAATCCAGAATTGGAAACCAATGACAGAAAGCACATCACCAATGGGTGATAAACAAATTACCTCATGTCTGGTTCACCAACGGTGGAGTGGAGTTTCTGTTGTGGATGAAGAAGGAAGAATGAAGGCCGTTGCATCACGCATATTTCAAAAAGGAGAGGTGGTCTGCGATTTTCATGGGAAGCTAATATCTGCAACAGAAGGAATACAGAAGATAAATGAGCTGCCTAAGAAAAAAATGAACAGCTTATTTTTTTTTACCAATGATTGCAAGGAACGGTATTGCATGGATGCCACAGACAGTCCATGCTCATGTCACCCCTTACTGGAAACTCCTGGAAAGCTAGTGCGGACATCAAAAAAGCAATTTAACGTCAAACCAGTTCTTGAGACTTTTGAAAGGGATGAAAAGCTGAGTTACGCTATTTTATTTGTTGCGTTGCAAACTATTCAGATCAGTTGTGATCTTACTTATGACTATGTTCTATCAACGAAAGCCCACAGAGACCAGGTGCCGCCCTGCATTGATTAAGGACAATTCACAGAAGACTTAGGGGCTCATTACGATGGCGGGAGGATCGCCACCGCTTTCCGGCAGGGATTGGGTTTAGGGATCATTGTGGGCCAACCTTGGGGGGGTCTTGCTACACTGGGGGATTCCCATGGTACCCCCCTACATTCTCCAATCTCTTGTTAATAAAATATACACTTTGAACCTTTCACTCACCCTTGTGCCAAATCCAACCAGTGTATGTGTGTACTTGAGGAACAGATGGCTAGGGAGAATGAACTAACTTTAGATATTTCTGTAAAGTAAAAAAAAAAGTGTGGAGTGCTTGGTGGTATGCCTCTCATGGATCCCAACACGTTTTTTTACTCACAATGCCATGAAAAAATCAAAATGTGGATATATTCAAACATTTACCTTGCATTACTGTGTCATAATATTCTGCTGTCAGAAAAAACACAATTTTCCAACCACCCAACATTCCTCCAGGTCTCCCGATAAAAATGGTACCTTACTCGTGTGGGTAGGTCAAGATTATCCTAGCTGTAGATTTTCAGGTTTTCAGCTATGTTGAAGAATACCTTATGTTGCTGCCTATAATTCAAAATCCATATATGATAAAGACATAATTTAAATGACAACCTATTTGTAGCTTTCGTCTACGTACCCATGTGAATGATCACATATGTGTCCTATTGGAAAGTAGTCAAAATGTGAAGTTGAATAGAAGAAGTTTTTCAATCACACCCAGTGCTCGGAAAAAGTTTGCCTTACAGTTTGTCATGTAATTCTAAAATCACACTATCTTGAGCCATAATTCAAAGTGAAGCATACTGCTGACATCAGTCCACTGTCCTGTATCTATTTTCATGTCTGTGGTATATTTAGAGGTATCACAAATCATTCACTGATTCCATGCAAGTTTTTGCAAAATGTGTCACATAAATTGTATCATAATTCATGATCCATATTAGATAGAGCTTTATTCACAACTGCAATATATTGTCCAGAACCACGTTCGTGATAGGGATAGGGATTGGGGATTGCAATTATTTCCCATGAACGAGGAATTCCCAGTAAGTGCGGGTCATAAGCTGGCGTTGATTAAGTCCCTGCCCTTTGTACACACCGCCCGTTGCTACTACCGATTGGATGGTTTAGTGAGGTCCTCGGATCGGCCCCGCCGGGGTCGGCAACGGCCCTGGCGGAGCTCCGAGAAAACCATCAAACTTGACTATCTATAGAAAGTAAAATTCGTAACAAGGTTTCCGTAGGTGAACCTGCGGAAGGATCATTAACGGCGGAGCGGCCCGAGCGTCCGACGGCTGCTAGCCCGAAGCCATCGGCCTCCTCCTGCAAAGCACGCACCCTAGGCACAGGGCCGGCCCGGCCCTGCCCTGGTGCGCCCCGGCCTGGCGGAGTGGTCCGCGGCCACATGGGGCGCTCGGGTTTAGGACCGGGACTTCGGCGGGCCTCTTCCCCCGGGGAGGGCCCGACCAATGCGTGCGAGGGGCCGGGCGTGGGGGGCGTCCCCTGTCCCTCTGCGAGGCGGAACCCAAGTTCACCCGGCACGGACCCCCCCCAACCGCGGTGGGGGGTGTTTAACCGAATGGCAGAGCATACCCCGGGCTGGTACCACCAATCCCTGCAATAGGCCCTGGCGCCGGCTGAGCCCTGCCGCGCTCGAGTCCCAGCCCGACCGGGGTCTCGGGCGACCGAGGAGGTGCCCTTCTCACGCGGCAGGGCGGCCCGGAAGAGAAGGGGGCGATGGCCTGCGAGGGGACCCAGGCTCCTCTCGGTGGGAGGCGTGCGAGAAGTGTCGCATGTATGTTGAAGAACACTTTATGCTTTTGGCTATAATTCACAATCTATAGAGACATAATTTAAACAACACTGTGTTCCTAGTCTTGTGCTACTTACCCATGTGAATTATCATGTATGTGGCGTATTAGAAAGTAGTCACATTGTGAAGTTGAATGTATGATGTTTTTCAATTGTGTCACATGTTTGAAAAAGTATGCCTGTAATTAGACAGGGCTGAG
Organism: Lissotriton vulgaris; assembly: GCF_964263255.1. Classification (NCBI taxonomy): domain Eukaryota; kingdom Metazoa; phylum Chordata; class Amphibia; order Caudata; family Salamandridae; genus Lissotriton; species Lissotriton vulgaris. Next base: position 56,053,105 of record NC_141699.1, on the reverse strand, counting down.
GAGTCCGCCCCTGGTTTTTTTAACAAGGGGATAATTGCTGCCTCATTGAAGGCTTTAGGAACCACCCCCTGTGAGAGGGAGGCATTAAGAAAGGTCAAGATAGGGACAGGGTGAGCCAAGAAAATTTCCTTTAGGATATATGGGGGACAGCAATCCCTAGGAGAGCCGGATTTCACTCTGGTAATGAGGGTTTGTAAGGATTCCGCATTAATAAGTGGAAAGTGATCAAAGACATGATCACTAGAGATCAGAAGGGTGGTATTCGATATAGTGGCGGTAACTGGAATACTGGCTTTAATTGCTAAAATTTTGTCCCGGAAGTATAGGTTAAGTGAATTACACCGTTATATTGTGGCTCAGTGCAACATTTTGAGCTCCCAACACTATGTACAGGGAATCGCCAACACTCACTACCCAAGCATACATACACTCTGCTTTCATTACACATTATACAGTACTGTATGATGCTCCCCACACTGATCGGCAGGTGTATATAAAGGCGAGTTACTACACGATATAGAGTTGCCCATCCTAAATCCCCTGGATAGAGAGAGACTCTAAACACCCTTCTCATGCTTCAATCCAGGGGGACATCAGAGGTGCAGCCACATAGAAGACCACAGTTCTTGATGGATTACCCATTGAGTTCCACAAAACCTATGAATACATTTTACCCACCAAACTGTTGGAGTTGAACCAGGCTGTGCTTACTGAGGGCTGCCTCCCACAGTCAATTTGTGAATATATTCTGGTGTTCTTGCACAAGCCTGACAAAGATCCAATGGAAGTAACTTCTTACCATCCATTATCCATGTTGTGAACGGACTATAAAATAGTCAGTAAGATCATAGCAGTCAGTCAATTGGAACGTATACTGAGCCTGGTACATCCAGATCAAAATGGTTTAATTCCTGGGAGATCCACCTCCCTCAATGCCTGATGCTTTCATAGAGTGATGGTGTTGGCTCCAGCCCGGTGGCCGTATGTAGCCAGTCTAATATTAGTTTTATAACAGGCATTTGGCACCTTAATCTTAGATTTATAAAAGGCATTTGGCACTGTGGACTCGGGTGACCTCTTTTCTGTCCTAAGTTTGATAGGTATCACAGGTAGATTCCAAATACCCATTCAGCGTTTCTACACAGAACCCACTGCCTGTGTAAAAATTGGCCAGTCTATTTTACCCTGTTTAATGTGAGTATAGAGACCCACCAAGGATGTCCCCTTTGGCCACTTTTATTTGTTGTTGCGATGAAGCCACTGGCCCAGTGGCTCACAGACGAGGCACGGAGTGGGGAAATACTACTGAACGAATAAATACATAGAATTTCACTATATGCGGATGATTTACTCATCTATACCTGTGACATCACAAAGATCGCAGAGATCCTTGTGGAGTTTCAAAAGGCCTCTGAACTAGGGGTTAATTGGACTAAGTTGTGTGTCTTCCTAATTCATGTGGACTGCCCGCCACAACAACTGATAGTATATGCCCACTTATTAAAATGGTAGCCCCGCACTTTCGTTATCTGGGCATCTGCATGTACTGTGATACGGATGATCTAATTGACGGGAGCCTTACTAGAGCCATGTCCTCCCTACGCTCTCGAATGGCATTGTGGAGAAACTTACCTCTTACATTTCAGGGGCAAATATCATCAAAACGGGTGATGCTCCCCGTCTCCTGTATCTCTATCATAACCTACCAGTGCATATTCCACGGTCCACTTTTTCGGGCCTGCATATCATGCTGGGAAACTAAATTTGGAATAGGGGCTGGAGACTGGTGGCACTAAGAAAGTTACAACTGCCAGTGAATAAAGGCGTCTTGGGAGCACCCAAATTTGAGTATTATTATCTAGCAGCACAGCTGCAATGGCCTATGATATGGCTGTTGGAACATGTGACAGATGAAATAGGGCTGCCGACTGTAATGCAGGCACAGACACTGGTTGGTGGAACAGGCCAACCTACCCAGAGAGTCTAATAATTTGCTGCGCATAGCATATGAAAATACCGTAGGGTGTTATGACTCCTGCTGTTACTTACTCCATACTCTCCAGCAGTCAGATTAAGTAACATTGCACCACTCTGTGGACTAATAGGACATGCGGGTGTGGGAACATGGGTCGAGGCTGAGGTGGGAACACTTGGGGACTTTTTTCATGATGGCTTGCTTATTCCATTTGATCAGTTACAAGAGAAACACGAGTTACCAGTAGGACACTTCGTTGCACATGGCAGGTTGTTGGCAGAATTGGGGCTGTTATGAAACATTACAGGCTCAGAACCAGAACAACACCCAATCGTACATGATCTCCACATCATGGTCAGTGGTCGCAGGCTCATTGGTTCAGAAAGGCGCAGGCACACATCACGTTAAACTATTTGCAACCAAAGCGCTGATGCTGGAAAAGAGAGAAGGCCGAGAAACAACACTCAAGGAATGGGAGACAGCTCTGCATTATCTGAGGAAAGTATCCTGGAATGCTAAATTTCAGTATACACAGCATAATATTCTTTACATGGCCTACCTTACCCTGTAAACTTGTATAAAGTGTTTGGCTCGTCTCCACTTTGCCCTAGGTGCAATCTCCGAATGACAATATGGTGCACATGTTTTGGGGTTGCCCAGCGGCTCAACCCTCTAGAGGATGGTTACAGGGGTGCTATCAGAAGTAACGGGCTGTGAAGGTCTTCTCACCATGGAAGGGGGTTATTGAGTACAATTATGTGGGGAAAAAGCACAAACAGCAAATAATCGATTCCTAGACTTTGCCATACTCATTGAATTGAATTCAGAACTTGTATAGCACAAATCCTGGCACTTAGAAAGATGAATAGCCACCACAGAGCAGAATCAATTGTCAGTGGAGGAGTCTACAGATTTTCCCTTGGAAATAGCCACGTTTTCAGGTTCCTTCTAAAACAGGTCAAAGAATTGGCTTATCTGAGGTTCTGAGGCAGCTCATTCCATAAGCGTGCGGCGGCCACGCCAAAGGCTCTGCCCCCATCCAAGATCTCTTAAACCTAGTGGTTGTTATCAGATTTGCAGTCGAGGAGCGGAGCTACCTCCCAGGATTATACCAGGTGAACAGCTCCTGCAGGGGGACTGGTTCCTGGCTGTGTGCTGCCCTATAGACAGTACAGAGAGATTTAAAACAAACTCTCTTCTTAATAGGCAGGCAATGGAGATCTCTCAAGGCCAACGACGTAGAGGACCTACTCTGTCTGTTCAGCACCAATTTTGCTGCCATAGACTGGCCTCTCTGCAACCCCTGCACAATGTTTTGTGGTGCTCCCAAATACAGGGAGTTGCAGTAGTCCAGTCTACTCAGAATTATACTTCTCACTACAAGGGATCGGGTATCTTTTGGGAGTAGTGGAAGAACCTTCTGCAGCATGCGTAACAGGGATAGGCAGACACTGGCAGTTTTATTTGCCTGTGATTCCATTTGGAGGTTTTCATCCACCATAGCACCTAAATTGCGCACCACTTTAGCCGGAGTCAAGGTGTCAAGACATTCTGGAGGCAGGGCAGTACACCACCTCTGTTTTCCCCCCATTAAACTGTAGGGAGTTCTCCCTGAGCCAACTAGCAGTCAGGCGCATACACTACTGGAAGGTATCCATAGATACCGCTTGTTTTCCCTCCAAGGAGAACACCAGTTGGGTGTCATCTGCGTAGTTGACTAGGTCTACCCCATAGGATTTAATAATGGGGAATAGAGGGCGCAGGTAGATATTAAAAAGAATTGGGCTAATCGCCGAGCCCTGTGGTCCTCCATGGAGTACCGGGTGTGAGAAGTTGGCCTGATATATGATGCTCACTAGTTCTAGTGATCACCTTGTATCAGTCCAAACAACCCTTATGGTGATTGGTTGTAAGTCAACCTTATAGACCAGCTATCCTAATGGTAGAATGGACAAAGCAGTCTTAGGCTAAACTCTATTGGCATGTGAAGCCAGCTGTTTTACCACATATAACCCCTTGAATACCAAGTGAAAGGACACCACACAAGTTGTTATGAAGATAAACAAGTATTTATTAACTAACATACACTTCTGAACTCTTTATGAGGTCAGAGGGCTAAGCACATGACAAACTCTTAGGAAAAATACGTTTAAGTTGCACAATTTACAATTGCGCCCTAGGGGCACGACAAACTATATACTAAGTAAGTGGAATGTAAAAGTCAATAATAGGAATGGAGCTGTCCAGAGGCTGTAGGATCGCTGGGATCACACTATACTAACTTGAGGTAAGTAATAGGAGGCCCACGGAACACGTGTGCAGCGTGTGAACTCACACGCGAGATGCGTACAAACGTCTATGGACAGTACAGTTTAAGAAAAAGGTGAGTACGGACGTCCCTGACTAGATAGGACCAAAACGACTGTGGAACTGGACACTAAGAGAGTCCAGCTACCCTTGAGCACCGAGATGCTCGTGTTACCTCACCCACAGGCTGCGGGTGCATAGGTGCCAAGTCGTGTCGGGTTCCGGCGTTGAAGTCAATGGAGCCTGGAGGAAAAGATGCTGCAGGCGGTCAGGAGAAAGATGTCCGGTGTGATCCAAGGGTGGATCAGTGAAGAGAAGAACCTGAAAGCAGAGGGGACAATGTTCAAAGTCACTTCGACGACCAGGACGGAGGCACGAGCTGTCCCACGCAGGCTCTCGCTGTCGGCGGTGTCGTCTTCGGATTCGGAGTCACCAGGCCTTGGCAAAGGCAACCCACGCGATGAGTGGAAACGGCATCTGGAGTGGACCAGGAGGGTCCGGGGTGCTCCTCTTTTGGAAGGGAGCAAGGGCCAGTCTGGAGCAACCAGACCAGCAGTTAAGATTTCGCAGTTCGTCGTCTAGGAGGCCACTAGCCAGCCGGCAAGTGACCAGACAACGCGTCGAGCAGCAAACAGGCAGAAGGGCCCCAGGCAGATCTCAAGGATGCTGGAGGGCTGGTCTTCGGTGCAGAAGATGCTCGGGGTCGGGACTTCTCAGTCCCCAAAGCACCTGGACGAGGATGCCTCTGAAGTCGTGCTGGAGCGAAGTGCTGCTTCTTTCAAGATGGCCGGTCCCACGTGTCTCGTCGCACCCACGGATCTCAGCTGTGCTGTAGATGTAGGTAGTGGTCGGAGAGGTCTGGGAATCCGGGTCTCGTCGGGCTCTGAAGTCTGGATCCGGAAAGGAAGACGACAAAGGGAAGCTGCTGGACGCTGATGGTGCCTGCTTGTGCAGGGTGGACACTCCTTGCTCACAAGGGAGATTTCTTCAGTCTTGTCGAAGTCCAGAGTTTCTTCTTGTAAAGTTGTTCAGGATAATCTAATTTGGAATGGGACCAGCTCCTACCTTTATCCGACTAAAGGGGGCTGCACTCCGACTAGGTCCCTCCTCTGGGTGGGACCAGGAAGGGGGGTGGTTACACCCCCTTTCCTTTGTCCGGTCTTGCGCCAGCTCTGGTGCTGGAGTGCCCCAGGAACTGGTTTAGACCGGTGTATGCACAGGGACACCTTGTGTGCCCCAGGCATGTCTCATTCCTTTCAGCCCTGTCCTACCTAATACACAAAATCCTGTCTTGGGTGGTGCTAGCACCTCCCAAGGCAGGAAACCCTTTGTCCAAGCCTCCCTCTCTGGAAGGACTCCCAGCAGCAGGAGGTCAGACTTGGGTCTACAGTGGCAGCATCCATTTTGTGATGCTGAGGCTCGAGTTAACTTTAACCGGGGTTCACAGTTACATACATGTCATGTCCCTCTAGAAGGGTGTAATGCTACCCCCGTCGCCAGAATTGGCGAGGGGGTAGTATTCCAATTCATATGACACCTTACTCGACATGTTTTGATAATGCTATACCAAAGTTAGCAATAACCGCAGGGATTATAATGCACTTAAGAGTATATGGTATAGCGTTATCATGGAAACAGCTAAAGGACTTGGTTCCGAAAGCTGCAGACAGGCTCAGCTCATGCTAGAGCACCATTGTGAGAAGTTGGCCCGATATGCAACGTTCGCTATTCTAGCGACCGCTATGTATCGTTCCAACGACCCTTATGGTGTTTGGTTGTAAGTCAACCTATAGACCAGCTATCCTAGTAGCGTGGATACGAGCAGTCTAAGGCTAAAGACTCGAGAGGGCGTGTTAAGCCAGCTGTTTACCACACATGTACCCCTTGAACACCCAGTGAAAGGACACCACACAAGTGTTATGAAAATAAACAGTATATTTATTAAGAATCACAACAGCCCTGTACTCTTTATGAGGACAGGGTACTAAGCACAAACCAAATCTCTTTAGCAAATACTTCAAGTGCACAATTAAAACAAGTGTCCGAGGACACGGAAAGATTAAGGTCTCGGGCGGACCCGATAAGGCAAGTCGGAAGCGAGGGACTCGGGACCCTAGAGTAAGGAGGCTATGCAGGCACCGAAATGCCGAGTTACCTAGCCACGAGGGCTGCGGCTGCACAAGTCTTACAGGCGTCGGGGTCTTCGCTGACGAGCCAGGAGCCGGAAGAAAAGGAGTTGCTGGCCGGCGACCAGTGCTGAATAGTTCGTAGAGATCCAAGCCTGGATCGGAGATTGATGAAACCTGAAAGCAGAGGGGACCAAGTTCGTACTACTAGCCAGTAGTCAGAGGGTACCCGGAAGGCACCGGTTGGCCGTCACCTCGACCAGGTGAGTGGGCGACGCTAGGCTCTGCAGTCTCACGGACCAGGAGGCGTTGTCGGCGACCACGGCGGAGGTGCGAGCTGTCCCACGAAGGATGATGCTGTCGGCGTCGCTGGGCCCAGGATGGGGCAACAAGCCTTGGCAGTTCTCAGGGCCACGTGGTGGGCCTAAGATGGCGTCTTGAGTGGACCAGGAGGGTCCGGGGTGCTTCTCGCAAAGATGGAAGCAAGGGCCAGTCTGGAGCAACCAGACCAGCAGTGATGATTCTCGGATGTCGTCACAGAAGGGCACAAGCCAGCGGCTAGTGACCAGACAACGTGCTGAGCAGCGAGCAGAAGGGCCCCACGCAGATCGTGGAGATGCTGGGAGACTGCACTTCGGTGCTGGAGCGGCTCAGGGTCGGGGCTTCTCGGACCCCAGAGCACTCACCAGAGAGTTACCTCGATGGTCGTGCTGGCGTTAAGAGCGTGCAGGTTCTGATGATGGCCGGTCCCTCGAGGTCTCGTCGCACCCACAGATCACAGCTGAGCTGATGACGTGGGTAGAGGTCAGAGGTGCCAGGGAAGCCGGTTCTCGTCGAGCTGGGCCGTCGGATTCCTTGAGGAAGGACTTACAGCAAACCGCAGAGTTCTTAGTTGGTGCCCGCTGATGCAGGGTGACTACTCCTTAGTCACAAGGGAGAAATCTTGAGAAGAGTCTTGAATGTCCTTTCGTAGAAAGTAGTTCTTGAATCAAAGATGATCTAATTTGGAAGGGTCCCCGCTCCGGTCTTTATCCTAAAGAAAGGGGTGGGTACATGACTAGGTCCTGCCCTAAGGGTGGGACCAGGAAGGGGGGGTAGTTACGCCCCTCTCCCCTGCCGGACTTTCCCCAGGCCAGGGCTGTCGCCCCTGGAACTGGTTCTAACCGGCAGATGCGTAGTGAGCACCGGGGTGCCACTCCGCAGTCACCTTCTCGCCAAAGCCCTACCTACCCAGAATACACAAACCCTGTCTGGGACGGTGCGAACACCGCCCTCGACGGGAAACCCTTTGTCCGAGTGCTCCTCGCTGGAAGGACTCCCAGCAGCAGGAGGTCAGACTCGTGTCTGTGGTGGCAGCATCCATTTTGTGGAGCTGAGGCTTCAGTTAACTTTAACCGGGGTTCACAGTTACGTACATGTCGTGTCCCTCTAGAAGGGTGGGATGCTAACCTCATCGCCAGAATTGGTGAGAGGGCAGCACCCCGATTCGTATGACACCTTACTCGACATGCCTGGATAACGCGACACCGGAGTTACCGTTATGGTACGCGTTATCATGGAACAGCCATTGGGTCTTGATTCCGCAAGCTGCAACCGGGCTCGGCTCGGGCCTGAACCTAGCTCACACGAGCCCACGCACTCTGCCTTCAGGATTGTTAAGGCCTGCCATAGGAGTGACTGATAGGAACTCGGGTGTCCATTGTATGGTTAGATATAGAGCTACTATACCTAAAGCGAAGGGTGGTTACACGGCTTCGCCCCAGCTGTCGTGCAGCCAGTTGTGTCAAATTTAGGAGGCCAGCCAGGGGTGGCATAATACATGCTTCAGCCCCTGGCGGCCCTGGGTACACCTATGCCCTGCGTTACGGGGTCTGATAAGGTGGCCCAGTACCAATTGGTAAATGCACCTAGGGTACATCTCGTAATTTAGAAAGAGAACAGCCAGGCTGTGGGTCTGATTAGCAGGCCCACAGCCAGAGAAAGTCGTAAACCAGTGAAACAAAAGCAAAAAATCTGGGTGATCATAGGATTGCAGACCCTACTCTCCTACATGACCCCCCCCAAACGTCGGAACAATAAGCTAACCTTGACCAGGTGAGTCTTCTTGTTCTAAGTGGAAATATCTGGAGAGCCCATCGGCATTGCCATGATCAGTACCAGGTCTATGTTCCACTGTAAAGTCCATCCCCTGTAGGGAAATGGACCACCTAAGCAGTTTGGGGTTTTCACCCTTCATCTGATTTAGCCACAAGAGGGGCTTATGGTCGGTCTGAATCTTGAAGTGAGTGCCAAACAAGTATGGCCTCAGCTTCTTCAGGGCCCAAACCACAGCAAAGGCCTCCCTCTCAATAGCTGACCAATTCTTCTCTCTAGGGGTCAGCCTTCTGCTTATAAAAGCAATGGGCTGGTCTTGACCATCAAAATTCAGTTGAGAAAGAACAGCTCCCACACCCAACTCAGAAGCATCTGTTTGGACAATGAATGGTTTGGAGTAGTCCGGACTCTTGAGGATAGGCGCCGTGCACATGGCCTGCTTTAGGTCATCGAATGCTTTTTGACAGCTCGCTGTCCACTGAACCTTTTTTGGCATTTTCTTACTTGTCAGTTCGTTTAATGGTGTCACAATGGAACCATAGTTCCTGACAAACTTCCTATAGTAACCAGTCAGGCCCAAGAAAGCTCGAACCTGAGTCTGGGTGGTTGGAGGAGCCCAGTCCCTGATTGACTGTATCTTGCTCTCCAGTGGCTGAACCTGACCTCCACCTACAAGGTGGCCCAGGTACACAACCTGTGTCTGCCCTATCTGGCACTTGGTGGCCTTGATAGTGAGACCTGCTGCTTGCAGTGCCTCTAACGTCTTCCGCAGGTGGACCAGGTGATCCTCCCAGGTGGAGCTAAAGACAGCGATATCGTCAAGATACGCCGCACAGAAGTCATCCAGCCCAGTAAGGACTTGATTCACCAACCGTTGGAAGGTGGCAGGTGCATTTTTCAGACCAAAGGGCATTACCACGAACTGATAATGCCCACCAGGGGTCGAAAATGCGGTTTTAGGCTTGGCGTCCTCAGCTAACCTGATTTGCCAATACCCAGCGGTCAGGTCAAACGTACTTAAGTAGTTGGCCGAAGCCAATCTATCGATAAGCTCGTCTGCCCTTGGTATTGGGTGGGCGTCAGTCTTAGTGACTGCATTGAGACCCCTGTAGTCTACGCAAAACCTCATCTCTCTCTTACCACCCTGGGTGTGAGGTTTCGGCACTAGAACTACGGGACTAGCCCAAGGGCTATCCGAGGGTTCAATGACTCCCAGCTCCAACATTTTCTGCACTTCACTTTTGATGCAGTCTCTAACGTGATCAGGCTGCCTGTAGATTTTACTCTTGACGGGCAAGCTGTCACCAGTGTCAACCTCATGGGTGCACCAATCGGTCTGACTGGGTGTTAGAGAAAACATATGTCTGAACGACTGAAGAACCTGTTTACAGTCGCTCTGTTGATGTTCGGAGAGGCTGCCACAAAAGACAACACCATCTACCGAGCCATCATCAGGATTCTGAGTGAGCAGGTCGGGGAGAGGGTCACTCTCCTCTTCCTGTCCCTCATCTAGGGCCATGAGCAAACTCATGTCCTTCCTGTCGACATATGCTTTTAGCCTGTTGACATGAAGCACCCTGTGGGGGCTCCGGGGAGTTCCCAGGTCGACCAGGTAGGTGACCTCTCCCTTTTTCTCCAGGATGGTGTAGGGCCCGGACCATTTGTCCTTGAGTGCTGCTGGGGCCACTGGCTCCAACACCCACACCTTCTGTCCGGGCTGATAAACAGTCAAGACAGCCTTTTGGTCATGCCAAGCTTTTTGGAGTTCTTGGCTGGCCTTAAGGTTTTCAGATGCCTTTTCCATGTATTCAGCCATCCGCGAGCGGAGGCCAAGCACATAGTCCACTATGTTGGCTGCAGGCTTTTTGAGAGGTCTCTCCCATCCTTCCTTCACCAAACACAGGGGTCCCCTTACAGGATGCCCGTACAGAAGTTCAAAAGGGCTGTAGCCAACCCCCTTCTGTGGGACTTCTCTGTAGGCGAACAAGAGGCAGGGGATCAGGACGTCCCATCTACGCCGAAGCTTTTCCGGTAGTCCATGAATCATCCCTTTTAGGGTCCTGTTGAATCTCTCAACAAGCCCATTGCATTGTGGATGATAGGGTGTAGTGAACTTGTAGTTAACACCACATTCCTTCCACATAGCAGTTAAGTAGCTCGACATAAAGTTTGCACCTCTGTCGGAGACGACCTCCTTAGGGAAGCCCACTCTGGAGAACACTCCAACTAGGGCTCTTGCCACAACAGGTGCTGTAGTGGTCCTAAGGGGAATAGCTTCAGGATACCTGGTGGCATGATCCACTACCACCAGTATAAACTTGTGCCCTGATGCTGTAGGTGGTTCCATGGGACCGACGATGTCGATCCCCACCCGTTCAAAGGGCACCCCCACCACAGGCATTGGTATAAGGGGGGCCTTTGTCGTGCCACCTGACTTACCACTGGCTTGGCAAGTGACACAGGAGCGGCAAAACTCCTTGGTATCTTCGTTCATGTGAGGCCAGTGAAAGTGTGAGACAAGCCTGTCCCACGTTTTCGTCTGGCCTAAGTGACCTGCTAAGGGAATCTCGTGGGCCAAGGTAAGTAGGAAACCACGCTGAGACAAGGGTACAACCAGCCTCCTGGTCATGCCAGGCTTGGGGTCTCTTGACTCAGTGTACAGGAGTCCATCTTCCCAGTATACCTTGTGGGTACCTGTGGCGTTCCCAGCAGCCTCAGCAGCAGCCTGCTGTCTGAGGGGTTCAAGAGAAGGGCAGTCTAACTGGTCCTTCCCCAGGTCTTCCCTTGAGGGTCCCCCTGAACCCAAGAATTCAACTTGATCAAGTTCGAATTCCCTAGGCTCAGTTTCCCTCAATTCCTGTAGGTCAGCCTCCTCTGAGACTTGATCCTCGACCTGGGGCAAGGGGGAAGGCGCAGCCTTAACCCTACTGCTCTTTTTCTTGGGAGGTGTCTGGTCCGTTGTTCCAGGATCCAGCACCTGTTCAGTGGGGCATTTCCTGCCCTGTGACCTAGTCACAGCGAACACATGTGCTGGCAAACCTAACATTTCCATGTGAGTCCGGTGCTCCACTTCTGACCATTGTGACGACTCCAAATCATTGCCCAACAAACAATCTACTGGGAGGTCTGGACTAACTACAACCTTCTTGTGGCCAGTTACCCCTCCCCAGGAGAAAGCTACAATTGCCATACTGTGATTGGTAGTGACATTGCTTGCATTGGTCACCAGGAATTCTGTACCTGGCATGATCTGTCCAGGGTCCACAAAGTTAGGCGTCACCATGGTGACGCTGGCGCAAGTGTCCCTATAGGCCTGAGCCATCTTTCCATTTATGAAAGGCGTCTGTCGGTATTTGCCCAAAGTATTGGGGCTTACGTCAGGGGATACGTCTGCGTCCCCTGTACTGACAAGGACAGCCTGAGTGAGTGTGCCAACTAAGTTGTCACGCCCCTCAGAACCCAGGGTTAACCCTACTAAACCCTTGGGAGGCGCACTACCACTGCTGACCGTACTAGGGGGCACAGGTGCCTTAGGGGCTGCAGTGGCAGGAGTCTGCCCTCCTCCTTTCTTGGTGCACTCACTAAACCAGTGAGACTTACTTTTACAGTACTGGCACCATCTTTTGGATTGGCCTTCTTTCTTCTTTTGGGGAGCCTGACCCCCACCCTCTTTGGGTTGTTGGGGACCTGTCGAAGACTTCTGGTCATTTTGTTCCCCTTTAGAATCTTTACCCTTCTGGTCTGCTTTCTTCTGACCACCTTGATTCTGGCCCTGGTTCTGTTTAACTCTTGTACGAACCCATCTGTCTGCCTTCTTTCCCAATTCTTGGGGAGAGGTCAGATCCGAGTCGACAAGATGCTGATGCAACAACTGGTTCTGACAATTGTTTAAAATTTGTTCTCTCTGCAGACCAGACCGTCTCAAATAGTGGACATACTAGCGGACCATTTCCAATCAGTATATTCCCCTGAATTCGAGGTCACCCGGGAGATGGCGGAGGGGTCTCTAGCGGGAGTGCCCACGCGTACTCTATCACAAGACGATCGAGACGAGCTGGACTCGGACCCGACAGCCGAGGAGATACGGGTGGCTATTGCGGCGTTACACCCAGGGAAAGCGCTTGGCCCAAACGGTGTGCCGATTGAATGGTACAAGACCATGGCGGAGACGTTATCCACGCCTCTACTCCAAATGTACAAGGAGTGCCGGGAGAAGGGGCAACTGCCGCCCGACCAACGCACGGCCACTATAATCGCAATTCCGAAACCCGGTAAACCCCCTGATGACTGTGGGTCATACCGACCAATCTCTCTCCTTAACGCCGAAAGTAAAATTTTGGCGAAATTATTGGCCACTAGACTGCTGCCTCATTTGGCGCATTTAATTCATCCGGACCAGTCGGGCTTTATGCCTCACCGGAGCACGGCGATGAACCTTCGACGGCTCCACGGCGTGCTGGCACGCGCTCCACTGTTGGAGGAACAGGCGGCGGTATTGTCATTGGATGCAAAAATGGCATTCGACATGGTGGAGTGGCGCTATCTCTTGGCGGTGCTGGAACATATGGGTATTGGAGCGAAATTCATATCCTGGGTCAGGCTACAATACACCAGCCCCGTAGCACGGATAACGGCCAATGGCCACATCTCAAGAGAGCTCCCGCTGGCAAGAGGCACGAGACAGGGTTGCCCGCTCTCACCGCTGCTATTCGCCTTAGTGTTGGAACCCTTGGCGACGGTTATCAGAACCACCCGGCTGCTGAAAGGCATCCACTGGGGAGGCGAGTGGGAGGATAGAATCTCCCTCTACGCCGACGACATGTTAATCTACCTTACGGACCTCGCGAATGGTGTGCCGGTCCTGTTGGCTCTCTGTGAGAAACATGGTACGGCGTCGGGGTATAAAATCAACTGGTCAAAATCGGTCCTCTACTTGATAAGTGGCACTCCACCGCCTCTGAATGCTGAATGGCCGTTGCCGGTGGAGCCCTTCTCCTTCAAGTACCTAGGGATTCGTATTACACGAGACCAAGCAACCTTTCAGGACCTGAACCTTCAGCCACTACTGGACAGGCTAAAGGCAGACGTGCGCCACTGGAAGACCCTCCCTCTAACTCTGTTGGGAAGGGCGGCACTCTTCAAAATGATGGCACTACCGCGCCTCTTGTATGTCCTGGAGAACACGCCGGCGACGGTTCCACCATCGTTTTTCCGCCAGGTGGCAGCACAAGTGTCGGGCCTGTTGTGGGGGAACAAGCCAGCCAGAGTCGCACAATTGAAACTGGTTAGAGACTGGTATAGCGGGGGGATAGCGCTCCCAAACCTTGAATTGTACTACTGGGCAGCCCACCTTAAGGTGATCAACCAGTGGATCCATGTTGCACAGGATGACCCGGCATACCGGGCTGACAGGAGTCAACTAGGCATGAACACCCTGCTGGCCCCGCTGTACAACAAGGGATTGTTGACAAAATTGAGAGGCCCGACCAAACACACGGTGTCTATATGGCATAAAGCTCAAAGACGCCTAGCCTGGGAGGGGGTGATTACCAAGCTCACACCGCTATGGGATGCCAAGGTCTTAGGTAATCTACGACGCAGTAAAGGATTTGACCGGTGGGACGACATCGGGATCTCCACAGTAGGAGATATGTGGACGAGGGATGGTGTGATCCCATTCGCGGCCCTAAGGGAACAGTACGACATGGGAATAAATGAAACATACAGATATGTACAAATTAGACATGCACTCCTCTCTGTAATAGAGCCAGGTACGATGGTCCCGGAATCGGCTCCGTTGGAAGACTGATTGCTTACGGACTATATGGAAGCAAGGGCTACGTCACTCACCTACCGTAAACTGGTAAACAACCTACCGGATCCACTGGTGAAGCTGAAGGAACACTGGGAGGACGAGATTGGGGACATGGATGAGGCAAACTGGAATGAGGCATTGGCGTCGCCCAGGGAAGCGGGTATATCAGCACGCTTTAGATTGGTGCAATTTAAAATATTGCATAGGGTCTATTACACCCGCACGGCACTACACAGAATCCACAGGGCAGATCACCCATATTGTCTGAGAAACTGTGGGGAGGAGGGTACACTATTCCATACGTTGTGGACCTGCCCCAATGTGCAAGACTACTGGCGGCGAGTGGCACGCACGGTAGGCCAGACTTTGCAAACAACATTTACACCTGACCCCAGGGTTTGCCTACTGAATGTTTGGGACCCGACAGACCTGACGCAGCATGGGAAGAGATGGGTAATCATTGGTATGATGCTGGCAAAACGCGATATAGCAATGAACTGGGGGGCGCAAAACACCCCGACCCTGGCGCAGTGGTGCAGAAACATGGATATGTTGATGATGACGGAAAGAGCAGTGTATCAGCAGAGGCATAACCCACGTAAATGGAATAAAATATGGTCACCTTGGAACATATATAGGGGGGAAATCTGCGAGCCACTGCCTGAGGATGACGATATTGATAGCGCAGAGGAGGATGAGGAGATGGAATGAGGGGGAGGAGTGATGGCAGGGGAAGGGGCAATGGGTGCAACGGGATGCAGGAGCCTTACGGATCGCTATGTTGCTAGGTACTTGATAAACTATAAACTATGTATACTGATTTGAGAAGTTTTTACCCATGAGACTGGAATAAGTTAATTTTGTCAGCGAAAATGTGTCAGGACCCGTTGGTTGTAAGTTGCAACATAGATAAAAGATAAAATTTGAAAAGTTGCTCAAATGATTGGATGCAGCTGAATGTTGAAGCTGCACTGATAACTGATTAAAAGTGTTTGTATAACATGTGACAGCAACAATAAAAACAAATTTAAAAAAAAAAAAAAAAATTTGTTCTCTCATCATCAAATTATACAATCCTTGATAATCAGTAACCTTACTGCCCAGCAACCAGCCCTCAAAAGCCTTAGTGGCACAATCGACAAAATCAGACCAATCTTGAGACTGCGTTTTCTGGGTATCCCTGAACAGCACCCTGTACTGCTCAGTGGTTAGGCCGAACCCTTCAACGAGTGTATTTTTCAAGATTTGGTAATTGTTAGCATCCTCCACCCTTGTGGTGAGGAGCTTGTCTCTTCCTTTTCCTTCAAAGGAGAGCCACAAGATAGCTGCCCACTGACTCTGGGGAACACCCTGCACAGTGCAGGCCCTCTCCAAAGCAGTAATCCATTTGTGGATGTCGTCCCCTTGTTTAAAGGGGGGCACTATCTTACCAAGGTGTTTCGTATCGAAACTCTTTTCCCTATTACTAGGTACATTGCTGCCACCAGTGGGGACTGCCCCACTTAACTGTTGCTCTCTAGCAAAGGCAAGCCTTTCTTTGGCCAGGGCAAGTTCTTCCCTTTCGATCCTTAGATTAGCTGCCCTTTCCTTAGCTTCGTACACTCTCCTCTGAGGGGACGTCATCCCTCTCTGAGAAGAGTTGTGAGAGCCATTGGTTCGAAGGGATCCGCCAGAGCCTCTTGACAGAGATCGGGCTCGTCCATTCCCAATGTTAAGCTGACCTGATAGTGGCCCCAGGGGTCCCCCAGTACCGCTATCATGTTTGCTTAAGTTGGACCTGCTTAGTCTGACGACTTCTACCTGTCCCTTATATGCCTCATCCCCAGAGAGATCCTCATCCTCATCCTCCTCCACATCTTCGTTCTCAGTTGCGAGGTGGATGAGGTCAGGATCGTCTCGGGTTCCCTCGAGGGGAGGCATGTCTCCTTCTGGGTTAGAAGAGCTACGAAGTTTCTCAGCTCTCCTGGCATCATAAGTCTCCAAGAGACCTATCAGAAAGGACGTTGTGGGGTTAGACCCCTGCTGAATCTTCCTGGAGTGACACAGTCGTCTTAACTCCTTGAAGCTCAGCACAGTATATCCTGAAGGGATGACCTGTGGAGGGTCAACTGACACAAGGGGAGACCCAGAATTTCCTCCTTTGTCCGACATACTGGTTCTAGTGTGGTATAAGTGATGCACCTACCTACACTACGTGTTTACCTACTGTACCCTCGCTAAGAGTTGTAGCCAAGGTGTGCTAAGCCTTGAGGAGCTACAACAGCTGGTTCAGTAGAACTCAGAGTATTCTAAGCTTTTAGTTATATGTACTAACAGTACTTGTGCGATCTTTCAACAAGATATTCTTAGGATACGTGTGGTAAAACAACAGCAAGCTCAAATCCCACCGCTGCCACCAATGTGAGAAGTTGGCCCGATATGCAACGTTCGCTATTCTAGCGACCGCTATGTATCGTTCCAACGACCCTTATGGTGTTTGGTTGTAAGTCAACCTATAGACCAGCTATCCTAGTAGCGTGGATACGAGCAGTCTAAGGCTAAAGACTCGAGAGGGCGTGTTAAGCCAGCTGTTTACCACACATGTACCCCTTGAACACCCAGTGAAAGGACACCACACAAGTGTTATGAAAATAAACAGTATATTTATTAAGAATCACAACAGCCCTGTACTCTTTATGAGGACAGGGTACTAAGCACAAACCAAATCTCTTTAGCAAATACTTCAAGTGCACAATTAAAACAAGTGTCCGAGGACACGGAAAGAGTAAGGTCTCGGGCGGACCCGATAAGGCAAGTCGGAAGCGAGGGACTCGGGACCCTAGAGTAAGGAGGCTATGCAGGCACCGAAATGCCGAGTTACCTAGCCACGAGGGCTGCGGCTGCACAAGTCTTACAGGCGTCGGGGTCTTCGCTGACGAGCCAGGAGCCGGAAGAAAAGGAGTTGCTGGCCGGCGACCAGTGCTGAATAGTTCGTAGAGATCCAAGCCTGGATCGGAGATTGATGAAACCTGAAAGCAGAGGGGACCAAGTTCGTACTACTAGCCAGTAGTCAGAGGGTACCCGGAAGGCACCGGTTGGCCGTCACCTCGACCAGGTGAGTGGGCGACGCTAGGCTCTGCAGTCTCACGGACCAGGAGGCGTTGTCGGCGACCACGGCGGAGGTGCGAGCTGTCCCACGAAGGATGATGCTGTCGGCGTCGCTGGGCCCAGGATGGGGCAACAAGCCTTGGCAGTTCTCAGGGCCACGTGGTGGGCCTAAGATGGCGTCTTGAGTGGACCAGGAGGGTCCGGGGTGCTTCTCGCAAAGATGGAAGCAAGGGCCAGTCTGGAGCAACCAGACCAGCAGTGATGATTCTCGGATGTCGTCACAGAAGGGCACAAGCCAGCGGCTAGTGACCAGACAACGTGCTGAGCAGCGAGCAGAAGGGCCCCACGCAGATCGTGGAGATGCTGGGAGACTGCACTTCGGTGCTGGAGCGGCTCAGGGTCGGGGCTTCTCGGACCCCAGAGCACTCACCAGAGAGTTACCTCGATGGTCGTGCTGGCGTTAAGAGCGTGCAGGTTCTGATGATGGCCGGTCCCTCGAGGTCTCGTCGCACCCACAGATCACAGCTGAGCTGATGACGTGGGTAGAGGTCAGAGGTGCCAGGGAAGCCGGTTCTCGTCGAGCTGGGCCGTCGGATTCCTTGAGGAAGGACTTACAGCAAACCGCAGAGTTCTTAGTTGGTGCCCGCTGATGCAGGGTGACTACTCCTTAGTCACAAGGGAGAAATCTTGAGAAGAGTCTTGAATGTCCTTTCGTAGAAAGTAGTTCTTGAATCAAAGATGATCTAATTTGGAAGGGTCCCCGCTCCGGTCTTTATCCTAAAGAAAGGGGTGGGTACATGACTAGGTCCTGCCCTAAGGGTGGGACCAGGAAGGGGGGTAGTTACGCCCCTCTCCCCTGCCGGACTTTCCCCAGGCCAGGGCTGTCGCCCCTGGAACTGGTTCTAACCGGCAGATGCGTAGTGAGCACCGGGGTGCCACTCCGCAGTCACCTTCTCGCCAAAGCCCTACCTACCCAGAATACACAAACCCTGTCTGGGACGGTGCGAACACCGCCCTCGACGGGAAACCCTTTGTCCGAGTGCTCCTCGCTGGAAGGACTCCCAGCAGCAGGAGGTCAGACTCGTGTCTGTGGTGGCAGCATCCATTTTGTGGAGCTGAGGCTTCAGTTAACTTTAACCGGGGTTCACAGTTACGTACATGTCGTGTCCCTCTAGAAGGGTGGGATGCTAACCTCATCGCCAGAATTGGTGAGAGGGCAGCACCCCGATTCGTATGACACCTTACTCGACATGCCTGGATAACGCGACACCGGAGTTACCGTTATGGTACGCGTTATCATGGAACAGCCATTGGGTCTTGATTCCGCAAGCTGCAACCGGGCTCGGGCCTGAACCTAGCTCACACGAGCCCACGCACTCTGCCTTCAGGATTGTTAAGGCCTGCCATAGGAGTGACTGATAGGAACTCGGGTGTCCATTGTATGGTTAGATATAGAGCTACTATACCTAAAGCGAAGGGTGGTTACACGGCTTCGCCCCAGCTGTCGTGCAGCCAGTTGTGTCAAATTTAGGAGGCCAGCCAGGGGTGGCATAATACATGCTTCAGCCCCTGGCGGCCCTGGGAACACCTATGCCCTGCGTTACGGGGTCTGATAAGGTGGCCCAGTACCAATTGGTAAATGCACCTAGGGTACATCTCGTAATTTAGAAAGAGAACAGCCAGGCTGTGGGTCTGATTAGCAGGCCCACAGCCAGAGAAAGTCGTAAACCAGTGAAACAAAAGCAAAAAATCTGGGTGATCATAGGATTGCAGACCCTACTCTCCTACAACCATCTCACATAATTCCAAGCTCTCTGCTTTCAGGATTGATAAGGCCTGCCATAGGAGTGACTGATAGGAGGATATGTGTCCATTTTAGGTTTAGATATAGGGATACTATATGTTAGAACCGGGACCCTGGCCGGCCAAGACTCGCGTCGAGGTCAGTCAGGGATCGCCATTTCTAAGTGTCAGGGCAAGGGAGTTACACGCCAAGATAACCCCTCACTCGCCCTCTAGGTAACGTGGCGCGAGCAGTCAAGGCTAAACTTGGAGGCGATGTAAGTTAAGTATTTGCGCATGCACCCCAGCAACAACACCCAAGGCCCACCACAAAGAAACACTCCACACAAGGTTATGTAAAAATAGCCTTTGTATTATAAAAATATACATCAGATAAAACACACATCTTATTACACGGTGCCAACAGGCACGGGCGGAATTTACAAGGGATATTTGTACAGGACAGGGCCACTTGAACCACTGTCCAGGGTATCAACACTTTTAGCAGCAATACTTTCAGTAATAAAGCAATACCTTCAGTAATAAAGCGATACTTTCAGTAATAGCACCTTAGCAATACCTTCAGTAATAAAGCAATACTTTCAGTAATAGCATACAACCAGTAATTACTGGTAACAGGGCCTCACTAGCACCACCTGTACTAGGGAGAAAACAACCACCTACACGTCACACTACCTGTAGGGGTGCAAAAGCAACACACATGATGTCGTAACATTCAGAGGTGTAAAGGCACAAAGAGAACACATGATGAATAATCTACCCATTCAGAGGTGTAAGCAAAACACATGATGCCGTAACATTCAGAGGTGTAAAAGGCACATGACGCATAATCAATACATTCAGAGGTGCAGAATCAATAACAATTTCCCCAAACTCACCAGTCACCACCTGTGACTGTCCCGGTGTCCCAATGTCAGGGCCTAAACGTGGCAGTTGTCCACTAAGTGCTGGACAACTGGAGCAGGGAAAGTTAGCACAAAGTTGGAGCCTCTCTGGGCTCAAAGAACCACCACTGTGGCACTGCGGAGCCTCACTGGACTCCTAGACAAGAAATGATCCCCTCAGAGCCTCTCTCAGGCTCTTAGACAAGGGGGGCACTCGAGCCTCTCAGGGCTCGCAAAGCAAAAGGCAGGCTGGAGCCTCTCTGGACTCCCAGCCAATGGTGCAGCCTCGCTGGGCTGTGGGGTCCCTCTCTCTGGGGACCCGGGGTCAGGACAAATGCTCCTCAAGAGCCTCGCAGGCTCACGGACGAAATGCCCCTCAGAGCCTTTCTGGGCTCTCAGTAGATGTGCTCACGAGCCTCTCTGGCTCGCCAAAACAAGGAATGTGCGGGACGTTGGAGGCTCTCCGGGCTCTTCAATACACAATACCCCCGAGCCCTCAGGCTCAAAACACCCAAAGGCGCGAGGTCGCGCTACAGAGAGGGGGCGGGGCGGACACCGGCAATGTGTCCCGACGCTCCCCCCCTCCTCTGCAGGAACCTACCGGGTTGCGCTGGTCTCTCCAGCGGAGGCGGGTCTCTCCCGCTGGTCCCGGGGCTCTCCTTTCCTCTCGGGGAGCCTCGGCAGGCTCTCTCGCGGCTCGGCGAGGGAGGCGGGACTTCCGGTCGGCCTTTCCGGGGCCGCGCTCTGATTGGCCGGCTGGCCGGAACACTTCCGGGTCGTCGCGGGCAGCGCGGCGGCCCGTTTTAGGCAGGCAGGCGGCTTCCCAGGATCCGAGGAGTGGGCTCCCTCGTGAATCCAATAAATCACGGACCTGGGCAAAACAATACGGCAATGAGCGGGGTGGCACCCGCGCCGTCAAACCACCACACAGGGCGGGCAAAATGTAGCGCTCACAGCGCTCGGGCACAATCCAGCGCTCTCCAAGCGCTAGGCAGGCGATCTCAGCGCTCCCAGCGCTGAAGGGCAGAGAGCAGCGCTCTCAGGCTGCAGACAACGAAGTCCTCAGTGCTCCCCAGCACTGGAGGACAGGACAGGGCTCCAGCAGGGCTGGAGGCAGGCAGGGGGGCAAGGCTGGGCCAGAGCCAGCACACTGGGTCTCCAGGCAGGGAGACTCCCCAAGTGGCGGTCCTTCTGGCCCCAGCAGCGGCAAAAGCCCCCTCTGGCAGGATTCCAAAGTAGAACATTTTCAGTGGGGACACAGCCCCTTCTTATACTGTAAATTCCTTTGTTACAATGTGCAGGGTGGGGGGAAAACCAGTCGCAGCTGGTTCTGGAGCACTCTTGATGGCCCAACCACCCATTTCATTCACTGGGGAGGCTAGGGTCGTTAGACACACCACAGGGGGGCGGAGCCAGCATTGTGTGGGGGAAAACCCAGCCCATCCAGGACACAGGTACACTCCTCCCACACATCACTCATGCTAATCTCCCACTCACCACCGGGCAGACCCATCCAGACTTCCTGGAGCCTGGCATGCCAGCCAGCTCCAGCCAATCACGCTCCAGCACCCTCACTGTACACATATCTCAATGTCCAGAAGTAGCACTTCCCAACTAGACACACACATGCCGCAGACACCATCTTGCAGCATTCACTCTCACGAGTTCAGGCATACCAAACTCGAGCCTGCACTCCCCACGCATCAGGAACTACCAGGGATACACACATTCCCCATGCATTCCTATGGGAGGGCAGGCCAGCCATACTACACGCACGCACTTTCACTCTGGGACCCAGGGAAAAGTGCGCAGAGACCCAAAAATCACTAACACAGGGTCACAAATAAGGCAAAAAGTCTAGGGGTGAACCTGCCCTGCGGGCCAAGTCCAACACTATATCTAAAGCAAAGGGTGATTACACCACCTTGCCCCAGCTGATTGATCAGCCAGTTGTGTCAGTTTTGGATGGCCAGCCAGGGGTGGCATAATACATGCTGCAGCCCCTGGTAGGCCCTGGGTGCACCTAGGCCCTGGGTACCTAAGGTACACTGTACAGGGACTGATAAGGTGACTCAGTATCCAATTGGGTATGCACCTAAGGTACATGGTTGTCAATTTTAGAGAGAGAGCAGTGGGCCTGGAGTCCTGAATAGCAGGGCCCCAGGTCAACTAAGTCGAAAAACCAGCAAAACACCAGGCAAAAAGTTGGGGGCAACCATAGTCCGATATCCACCTTCCTACACCGGGGACTTGCCCGACGTGAACGGTGTCAGAGACTAAACCTGTTGTCTTCCTGACAAGTAGGATACTATCCACTGCAAGGCAAGTCCCTTAACCCCTATGCTTTCCAGTCTCTCCACTAGCACTGTATGGCTTACCGTATCAAATGCGGCTGACATATCCAATAACACTAGGACAGAGGAATTCCCATTGTCCGCACACATTCATAGATTATTCATTACGATTGCCAAGGCCGTCTCAGTACCGTGTCCCGGGCGGAAGCCAAATTGGTCCCTAACCAGCAAAGAATTTTCCTCAAGATAGCATGATAGAATTTTGCTAACTGCCTTCTCTAAGATTTTAATTGGGTATGGTAGGAGGGAGAGTGGTCTAAAATTTGCTGGGTTAGTGTGGTCCAGAGATGTTTTTTTTCAGCAGGGGGGTCACCACTCCTTGCTTCCACACCTCAGGTACCTCTCCTTCCTCCAACGACTGACTGCAGATCTTCCATAGCCAGGGGAAGATTTCTTGACCAAATATTTCCCAGATTTTATGTGGAAGGGGATCTAATGGGGAGTCCAAGGAGACACTTTGGGCAAGCTGATTAAAGGAATTCCCCGTTGCAGCTGGAAAAGTTTCCAGAGAGGCATCTACCTGAGATTCTGCCTTAAACTTCCAAGCTGAAACTTCCATGCCGCTCTGGTGTAGTTCTCCAACATTTTTAGTTATTTTTTCTTTGAAAAAAAAGCAATCTCGTCACAGAGTTCCTGTGACACGACCACCTTATTACTCATGCAAGCAGGACTAGACAGATCCCTAAAGATATTAAAAAGCGCTTTAGTGCTATTTGGGGCTTGTAGAATCGATTTAGCGTAATAATCTGCTTTGGCTTTAGCAATAGACTCCTTGTATTGAGCCTGAGCTGATTTCAAATCTTTTTTATCTGATTCTGAGTAGGCCCTCCTCCATTTTCTCTCAGCCTTTTTACATGCTACCCGTAGCTGTTTTAATTCATCATTATACCAGGGGGCAGAGATTTTTTTTCTTCCTGTTTAAAAAAAAAAAAAAATGTTTTAATTGTTTTTATTTTCACTTAAGCAAAACAAGTAGAGCAGTGGTAGCAAAAATTCTGTTACATCGTATAGTCTTAGGTTATCGAACACATTGCAGGCATATTCAATTTGAAGGTCCATGAATCATTACAAAAAGCAGTATATTTCAACATTTCAAAACCCCATCCCCTCATGCCGGCTGCCTAGGAACTGTCTAGGTTTCCACCCTCCCCATCAGTACAAGGCGGCTCACAAATGTAACCTCGGAATTTGTTCTAAGCCCCCCAGATTCCATCCCATTTCCTCGGGCAACCACGGTGAATAAAGACAGCCTTCTCTGCCACCATCATCTGATCCATATCTCTACACCATTTATTAAGGGTGAGAAACTGCAGAACCCCAGAACATAGCAATGTTGCGCTTTGCCACCATCATACCCAACATCACCCAATCTTGCTGTCGGTGGTTCAGGTCATTGGGTTCCCAAACATTCAGTAAACAGTGACGTGGCTCCGGCAATAAGGATATGTCTATCGCTTGGGAAATCGTGCGCATTACTGCGGTCCAGTATGTTGACATATATCTACAGTCCCAGATGGTGTGAAAGAACGTTCCCTCCTCCCCACAGTTACAGAGACAGAACTTATGTGTGGCTTTACCTACTTTGTGAAGGGTTGTTCTTGCGTTATATATACGCTGAAGTACCTTGATTTGGACCACCTTTAATCTGGAGGGAATAGCAGTTTCGCGCGGTGAGGAGAGGGCCTCCTGCCATTCGGAGTCATCAAAGGAACCCACCTCCTCAGACCAGGTCCGTTTCAATTTGGACATCACGTCCGGTAGGTTATTAATAAGTTTCCTATAAGTAAAGGAAGTGGCCTTGTCCGGCATGTGTTCTGACAGGAGTCTATCTTCAAGCGGAGTCGATTCCTGCAAGGCTGTACCCGGCGGTATTGCTGATTGTAACGCAGCCTTATTTTGTAGGTATCGAAACACCTCCGTCTGGGACATCTCGTACTGTGTTTGCAGGTGGGCAAAGTCCACCACCGTACCTTTCTTCCAAAGATCACCCACCACCGATATGCCAATGGTGTCCCAAGCCTGGAACCCCTTACTGGTACGGAGGAAGCCAAATTGATAGGAATCCCACAAAGGTGTCATTTGGGTGACGGTGTCCGAACACTTAAGCCGTCAATTGGCCTTGTACCATAACTGCACTGTGTGGTGCGTCGGGCCTATCAGGTCCGTGGGGGGGCGGCAGGAGTACAGAGTACAAAGTACACCTCTACTGTCCAGAGAGTGTCTGTCGGCGAGATATGCCGGCTCAGCCTGTGGGGCGTGTTGCCAGAAATAATTCTGTTTAAGATGTGCCGCCCAGTAGTAGAGCTCAATGTTTGGAAGCGTTATCCCCCCATCATACCAGCCTCTAGTTAACTTATCCTGGGCGATTTGAGGTGGTCTTGCGCCCCATAGCAGGTGGGATACCGTCGCAGCTATCGCTTTAAAATAAGCCTAGGGACCAAGAACCGGGAATTTTCAAGCACGTTAAGGAAACGCGGGAGCGCCATCATTTTGTACAGCGGCGCCTTGCCTAGGAGTGTGAGGGGAAGAGTCTGCCATACCTTAGCGTCACGTTTAAACCTCTCCAGCAGGGGGCGTAGGTTCAGACTGTAGAATTCGTCAGGGTTGGATGTAATAAGGATACCTAGATATTTGAATGAGGTCGCTGCAACCCTTAAGGGGCAACTCAGGGGCAAGACGGGAGGGGGGCCAGCGAGGACATAAAGAACAGACTAGTCCAGTTGATTTTATAACCAGACACTCTGCCGAACAGCTCACACATGTTTAATAATACAAGAATAGACTTTCTAGGGAAGGTGAGGTATAACAGTATATCATCCGCGTATAAGGATATATGATCCCCCCAAACAGCCGACCAGCGGATCCACTTGATAGAGGGCTCCCATCTGACCCAAATCACGAGGGTTTCTAATAGCAGAGCACGCAGCAGGGGGGACAGCGGACACCCCTGCCTTGTGCCACAGCCAAGAGGGAAGTCCCGCGAGATGTGTCCATTGGCAGCGACATGTGCCAGAGGCTTAGCATATAGCAAACGAATCCAGGCGCAGAATTTGGGGCCAAATCCCATATGTTGGAGCACCTCAAATAAGTAAGGCCATTCTACTGTATCGAACGCCATAGTAGCGTCCAGCGAAAGGATGACAGCAGGTTCCTCAAGAAGTGGCGCCCGTGCCATGACTGCGTGGAGCCGTCGGAGATTAAGGGCCGTGCTCCGGTGCGGCATAAATCCGGATTGGTCCGGACTGATCAGTGATGCGAGATGTGGAGTCAGACGTAACACTAGTAGCTTGGCCAGGATTTTAGGTTCTGCGTTGATGAGAGAGATCGGGCGGTAGGAGGCACAGTCCGTCTCCGGTCTGCCCGGCTTGTGAATTGTGACAATCGTGGCCAAGCGCTGTTCTCTTGGCAGTTCCCCCTTGTCGAGGCTATCAGCCAACATACTCAAGAAAAAGGGGGCCGTCGTTTGCATTGTTCTTTTGAGAAGTTCAACTGGGAGCCCGTTTGGACCCAGCGCCTTACCAGACGCCAGGGCTTAGGTAGCGGCCTGCACTTCCTCAGTAGTGATATCAGCCTCCAATAGAAGCGCCGCCTCCGGGGAGAGCTTAGGTATCGTGAGGTCTTTAATGTAGTCATATGCCTCTGCAATCATAAAAAGGCGCCTGCGGGGCGTAGATTCCTTCATAGTGGTCAGCCAAAATATTAACTATCCCATCAGGGTCAGATACCAAGGAGCCCTCGGGGGACTTCAATTGAGCAATAACTTTGTTCGCCCGTTACTTTCTGTCTAGCCAGGCTAGCATCTTCACCGCCTTATCACCCTACTCGTATATCCTATGCCGAGTGGCCTGGATCCGAGCGTGTGCCATTTCCCTCTGGAGGGTGAGGACTTCAGTTTTCTTAAGACGAACCGTGCAGGCAGCCCCAGGAGACGGGTGGGCCTCCTGGTCCGCGATGGCTAAGTATAATTCTGCCTCTAGACCGTCCAAGGTCGCGCGCCTCTCCCTCTTGTGCCCCGTGATGGAGGCCATTGCCTGACCCCGGAGGACCACTTTATACGCCTCCAAGAGCGTGCATGCGGAGTCTACCGAGCCTTGATTTTCCTGAAAGAAGTGTTTAGTAGTACGCGTCAGTGCCGACATGATAGACGCCACCTGGAGAAATCCGGCGTGTAACGGAAACATGCGTCTCCTGCCAGCCCGGTGAAGGGTGTATTTCAACAATATTGGGGAGTGATCAGATATACACCTCGGATGTATAAGGACCTCCTCCAAACCCCCAAGAGCGTCCGCGGAGACAAAAAAATAATCAATGCGCGTGAGACAGGTGTGTACTGCAGAGTAAAAAGTGAAGCGTGTCTCAGCTGGGTGTTTGAATCTCCAACTGTCTGTGAGACCCAGGGCGTCCGCTAGACCTAGGAGGTGTCGCCCACCCTGCATCTCCGCTCGAACAGGGAATCTGTCCATGGTTCCGTCAATAATATCGTTAAAATCGCCCCCTATTAGGAGTGTCGCAACCGGCAATGTCAGTAGAAATGCTGTGAGGGCAGAGTAAGCTTGTGCGTGGAGTGCTGGGGGTATGTAGACAGAGACACGGTTGAACAACTGACCCTCCCATTGACAGGTTAGCGCCGCAAAGCGGCCCTGGTCATCAACTCGTGTTTGCTGCACCACAAGGGGAAAGTTTTTCCTAACAAGAATTCCAGTACCCCTAGAACCTGAGGAGAACTCTGCATGGGCCATCATCTTATAACCCCACCTGTCCATAGCTCAGACTGCTGACCCCACCAAATGCATTTCCTGCAAAAAGACCACCGCAGGGCCACAGCGCTTCAGATACTGTAGCACCAGACGCCTCTTCACCTTATCCCCTATCCCGCAGACATTCCAGGTAAGCAGAGTGAGGGCTGCCAGAGGAGCCTGTGAGTCCTGTGAATTGAGTTCAGCCATCAGCAAAGGGGAGGAATTTCAAAACGTTTAGCACTGCAAGCGTCCCATAAAATCGACACATCAAGGCACATAGCTGTCCTAACAAAAAGAATGTCAACAAACCTAAAAAGAAAACCCCACGTACAATAGTGTCAAAAGAATCATATGCAACAGTTACCTTCCCACCCCTACGACCACCCCCCCTCCCTGCCTCCCTGCTCAGCAAACCTACAACTGCCCGCCACCTCAACATAGCAGAGTGCTTCGTCCCACCCATAGTTGCAATACTTGCGGATAAGGGGAGAGAGTCCTACGAGGCATCAGCCTTCTTTGGAGTCCAACAGGTCCCCCCCAGTCCGCAACCAACAAGCAGCTAAAGCATCGACGTCCATGCTGCCTCATCCTATACGAAGGAATAGTCACAGTGCGCCCATTCTTATTCCTGTTCAGGGGTGAAATCACGGTGGGGCTCTTGGCTGCCAGAGCCCAGATCGTCTGGCGTGTTGTCTCCCTCTTGACAACGATGTGGTCTGGGTCTCCGTTCCTTTTTATTCACAGTTCGCCATCCCTCTAGCCACTCATGAGCTGCCACCGGCGTATCGAAGAACTAATCCCGCCCGCCATCTACCACCCGCAGTTTAGCAGGGAAAAGCATGGAATACGGCACGTCCTGCGCCCGAAGTAGTTTCTTGACTTCAAAGAAGCAGCGACGTTTCCTTGAGACCGCCGCAGTGTAGTTCGGGAAAAAGGAGACGGTTGAGTTCTGTATTCGGATAGAGGGGGAGATTCTTGCTGCCTGCAGAATTGC
The DNA here is from genome assembly GCF_964263255.1 of Lissotriton vulgaris. Classification (NCBI taxonomy): domain Eukaryota; kingdom Metazoa; phylum Chordata; class Amphibia; order Caudata; family Salamandridae; genus Lissotriton; species Lissotriton vulgaris. The sequence continues at coordinate 56,024,927 of NC_141699.1, read as the reverse complement.
ATCCCTATCCCTAAAATTGAAGAGACGGGCCAGGACAGGTATTGGGGGAGCTCCTGGCTTCGGCCGCCCCCCCGGCACTCTATGAGCACGTTCAACAGAGAAGAAATGAGATAGTCCCTTTGGCTGCAGCTTGGTTTTTATCAGTTCCTCAACATAAAGATCCATCACCCGGGTCGCTTCCGTCTCCGGAACACCTATGATTCTCACGTTGTTCCGTCTTGCGCGTCCTTCTTGGTCGTCCAACTTGTCTGCTAGCATCTTGTTATCTTTTTCCAAGTGGGCCACTGACATTTGTAAGTCTGAAGTGTCCTGGGCCAGGGATTTTGTCACTATCTCCATCTCCTTCACTCTATCCGCCATTTTGTGGAAGTCCGCCCGTAGCAGGGAGACGTCCGTAGAGATTGTTCCAACCGTCGTTTGTACATTTGTCAGTGCCTTCATGATGTCCTCCAACGTGATTTTTTTCCCTCCATCGCCCTCCTGAGTCTTACCCTGCGGTGGCGTCACATTCGTCCCTTTATCATAGGCATATTTGTCCAGCTTACCCTGTGCAGTCTGATTCCTGGGCCCTCTGCCCGCCATGTCGACGCGGATAGGAAGATATTTCACAGAGGCAAACGGCGAGCAGCCAGAAGGGGGCCTGTAGTATGTAACCGTGCTAGGCCGCAGTCCGCGCCGTGGATTCCAAAGTGCTATGAACAGCGTCGGCCTGGAGGAGCGGAGGGAAGGAGGTCAGTTAAATGGTGAGGCTAGCACCCCCTCAGCCACCGCGTGCTCGTCCCCTCAACAACCAGGAGGCCCCACAGACCGTCCCAATCCGGGCCAATATTCAAGCCCACACCTCAAGGCGGTAGAGCATGCCCGGCAATAGCAGCCGCCAGTGGCAAGTACACCACTCAGTTCCAGGGTAGACAGCAGTCCAGTCCGGGGCTCACCACAGCGCAGGGTCAGGATCACAGGGCCCACACCCAACGCCCCCCATAGATGCTTCAATGCCCACTTGAGCCGGGGTCCACCCAGAAATCACGAGGCAGCGCAGTCCAGGGCACCCGGATCACAGTCTCCGCAGAGCAGTCCTCAACCGCTAGCAACGGGCTGAGGCGGCCATTTTCATTGGCCGGTAGCCACGCCCCCTTTTTCCTGTTTTTAAGGCGTTTTATCAGAGCTATTAAGTCAAGGGATCCTGCTATATAATTGCAGTAGGTTTGATAATTTTCCCCTACAGAGACAAGAGGAGTGAAGAGATTCTGATCAGGGAACGTCGCCAGTGCCCTATTTTTTACCAACTTAGCTCATTCTCTTCCCTTATGATAGGTAATTGGCTGATTATTATTATCCTCTAGACTAGGTAACGTAATGCAGAATTGAATTAGAGAGTGGTCGGTCCAACTCTGGGGCAATATATCGACCACCTCAGTTACTGCCTGATTCGCAAACAAAAGATCCAAGACATGACCTCCTGAAAGAGTTGGTTGTTGTACCATTTGATGTAGATTAAGGTTCTCACCGGTGTGCCTTAAATCTCTCAGATGGTGGTCTAGGCTACTGTTATCCCATAGATTGAAATCCTCTAGTAGAATCATTCTCAAGTGGGTTAGGCTCAGATCTATGATGGAGTTGAGTAGTACTTTTACCCGGGTGTCTGCACTCGGGGGTCTATAGCAGACCACCCCTGCAAGTAGATTGCCGTTGGCCTCTTGAAGTGAAAAGCCTAGTAGTTCAATCCCAATAACATCATCTACTTGTAAGGGTGAAAAGTTCCATTTCTCCTTAAAAATCACCCTGACTCCCCCTCCTCTCACAACTGATCTCGGTTTATAGAAAATGTTGTATCCATCTGGACCAGGGCCGGACTGGCTACCGGGCAGTTGTGTGTGCTGCCGTGCTGGGGGCTAATTTCGTTGATGGGAACCTGCGTGGGCAAAACGAAATTCGTTTTGCTTTTTTTTAATTTCAAATCGTACGCAGGTCCCCATCAACGAAATAAGCCCCCACCACAGCGAAATTAGCCCCTAGCTCGGCAGCACACACAACTGCCCGGTAGCCAGTCCGGCCCTGATCTGGACATGCAAAGCCCATTTGGACCAGCGAATCAGTGCTGGTCCAAGTCTCTGTTAAGAAGAGGACATCCAAATCCAGGTTTTCTAACACATCGGATACCTCCTGATAGTGTTGCATCAGGGATCTGCAATTAATCATCCCGCAATTCAGAGTGCTTTTACAATGACCCTTGGTAACAGGCAGTGGACAAACCTCCCCTTCATCCCTCTTACCCACATTGAGAAGCTTTTCCCTGGAATATTTTATCCTGCCCTGATTTTAGCTGTTACGGGCAGCGTGGCTAGCGCTGTGCGCGACCGGACAGCGGACAGGCACAGACGGGCTTGCCTCTGGCGCGGCTCCGACGTGACTTTGGCGCGCCCGCTGCACGCGCACGCTGCGCGCTTGCATTGCCTGTTCTAAATAGGCAGGCAAGTGTTGGTAGCTTTTTGTCATAGCAGCTTCGTGAGATGATCTGCCGCATAAGCTACAGAGCTCCATGATGCATGCCCTTGTGACTTAGGCAGGTGGCACCTTACATCTATAGAAGAGTGATACCAAGTGCAAAACCAATTGTCATCCTTATTATCCCCTAACCAGTCTTCCACTGATCTCCCTCACAGGAGCCTTAGTTCCTTCTCCTCAGTGGTATCAATGTGCATAATGCTATCAGGAAGTGGTGGGGGGGTGATGCAGTGCTATCTCTGTTATCCCAACTATGTAGGGGTATTGCAGACCTCAACACCAAAAAGAACATTAACTCACTGACATGGACATATGTAGTACAGATTTCACTGCTGTGATCTGAAGTGTGTAACTGTTATTACCCTTATGTACTGAACCATCTTCTCCTTACCAAAATACTGTCTCTGACATGCTGTTTAGAATCTGTGAATGATCTCAAATGATACAGTGTTCTACGCTATGTACTATAATGAAAATTGGTTAAAAAAACCTTCTAATAGTAATAGCAGGGCTAAATAAGAAAAATTAAATAAAAATGGTTGCAGACATGCCATCCACTCTGTTGCAGTACACAAGCGATAGTCTCAGCAATCTTAATCCCAACCCCTTTTACCTCTCTGAGCACTGTCTTTTCTCATCTGGAAGAAGGTGCTCCAAGACATAGAAGATTCAGAAGAATAGGGAACCCAAGGCCCCACCCAAGGTAAGTACCCAGGAACCTCACGGAGGCTGTGTGGAAACACAGCTTCTTACTCATTGCAAGTCAATGGGGAAGCCGTGGTTGCAGTTTTTCAAGAAGAATGACTCTTCCTAGAGGACCCTGAAGAAACCACTTGTAAGATGGAAGTTTGGAGAGTCATCCTACCCATTAATACCACAGGAACTAGGATACCTACACCAGGGAAGCCGGGTGCAAAGATGCAAATTGACATTGAAAACTGCTGCAGACCACAATGGAGGACTTCAGTGAAGTTGCTGTAGGCGAAGAAAGAGAAAGAGTTCAGTGGATTCCAAGGATGGATTCTTGAAGAGGAGTACCTGCAAGTAGAGCAGACAGAGTTGAAGCCTCTCCGGAGTGACCAGGAGACATGGAAGACCAATGACCACCGCTACTGGAAGATGCAGGAGAGTTGAAGGTGACCTTGTCGCTGCAGCTGTGAGGACCAGGCGATGCTGTGAAAGACCAGGAGCCATTTACGAGCTGTCCCATGTCTTGAGTCAAGCAGCAGGTGGTCGGTGTCTGACAGGAGCACCAACAAGCCTTCGTAGCACCAACAGATGTGGAAACCAAAGAAGGTGGAGTATTGGGACCAGCTAGGTTCAAGGGACTCATCAAGTGCAGGGGAGCCAGAGCAGGCCCAAAGCAAACAGCGGAGCCCACTGGAGCCAAAAAAGACCCTCAAGAGGACCCACAGACCGAAGGCCCAGGAGTCACAGGAGGACCTTGAGCAGCTCACCAAAGTTACAGGCCCAGTGTGCAGAGGATGTGGTGAGGACGAAGATCTTGGTAGAAAGAGATGCTGGAGCTTCTTGGAACCTGAAGATCGCTGTAGAAGAGAGTCAACAAGCCTTGGCAATGGCAAGTCAACGTGGTGCACTGATCTGGTTCCAACTGCAGTATGCAAGGAGGGCACAAAAAGTGCCCTTCAAATCAGTTTGGGGGCGCTGGCAAGTGCCTCCACCCTAGCCCAATACACTATAAGTCCTGTCTGGGAGGTGGTTACACCTCCCTGTGACAGGACACCAATTGTTCTACCTTCCCCTGCTCGAGCTCAGCTCTGCAGCAGGGGGGTAGAACTGTGTCTGTAGTCTGCAGCAGCACTAGCTTACTATTAAACCCGGAAAGTCTGGTACAGGGAATACATAGGGGACCCCCCCCTGTACATCAAACACTGGAATCAGTGTTCGGGAATGATTACTAAACATGCCCGGTTTTGGTGCAGCCAATATATAGGTAGACAACTCGTAATTGACATGGTGTCCACTATTTGTATAAAATGCCTGACCACACTTACAAAGCCTGGAAAATCAACTCTTTGGTTTTTAGGGGTTCTCCTGTTAATGCAGGGCGCCCTCACTCTTAGAACCTAGCACCCTGCATTCAGGATTGAAAGGGCTGCCTTAGGGGTGGCTTATAGGTTTTAAGTCCAGTGACCTCAGATATAAGGAAGCTTATATCTGTTGTAATTGGTGCTAGCACAAGCTCACACAGACTGTAATGACAGGCCTGTAGTCGCAGTTTGAGTGGTCTCTCCTGGGTGGCATAGTACAAGCCGCAGCCAATGGGAGACCTCCTTGTGTACCGATGCCCTGGGTACCTCACTACAATATACTAGAGACATAGAAGGGTACACCAGTAGTCAATTGGGAAGGTACCAAAGTACTCACTGTCATTGTTCTCTGTAGCATGCATGCCTAAGCGGGTGAGCAAACTGCCTTTCACCAGCCGCGCATATAGTCTCCCACAGCGTGCACTTCACTGCTCTAAGCAAGACCAAGAGATGGTTTATGAGCGGTGCGACAAAAAGCTCACTTTCTTGGAGCTGAACTGCAGTGCCAGCTGAACTGCTATAATAGCGAGTTGTCAAGGCCGGTGTCGTAATTCGACGGCGGTTAGATTAAGCATTAGCAGAAGACATCTTAGTTTTAACTGTTAACTTGACATTTAGCGGACTCCATTTTGTATTCCCGGCAGCCATTTTGTCTGCCTCATGTTGCCTCGTGTCGACCATGTGCTTTGTCCTATCTTCCTGTTCACTGCGCCTGAAAACTGCCCGGCAACAAGTTATATTTAGCATCCCCTACTTTCGCGCATGTCAAATGCAGTCCACATCTGTTAGTGATTAGTTCCAGATAGGAATGTGTTTGTCGACCCCCAAAACTTGTAGCTCCTCCCACTGATCGATTGTGCCTCTCAATATTACCTTATATGTACATAAAATGCGCTCTTGTGTTTGTACCGCCTTATTTTGAGCCTCTGTGTGGGTATAAATAAACCATGCCTTCTTAGCTCGGTGTGCTACTTCTTACAATGCCGAAGGGTGCTGTTTGAATCGTAGTACCACCTCTTGAGGTTTAATAAATGGTACCTTTTGTATTCTAGTTTCCGTGCCAACTTCTTTCTATCGTCTGAGGACTTGTGCTGAGAAAGGGCGAACCCCTTGCACTAGCGGGTCTGGCTGAGGCATGTTACGACAAATTGGCGCCCGACACGTGGGGCTCATCGGTGACTCGGATGCCCGAAGGAGTGGTCGTGACGAATGACTGGGATCTCGCTGCGGACGCATACGCATGCCAGAGGAGACTCGAGCCTTGGCATCCAAGGCGTTTTTCACTTCTTTCCGATCTGACCATCCAGGTGGCGCCGGTCCTTAACTGCGATCTCTTCTGTCGACTTGCTGTGCAGTGGCCGCTTGGTCGAATTTAGAACTTGGCAGTTGGAACCTGGACACCCTATGATTGGTAAGGGCCGTTTTACGGCATGTACTACGGGTTTGGATGCCTTTGTATGGTAAGGTAGTCTTAGGAACACTTACTGTGGCATATTTGTATTTGGTAAAGATCGGTCTTATTTGTGTTTGGTATAACTTGGTAAGATATATGTGCTGCACCACATATAGGCAGGTAATGTGGAGATTTTTCTCCCAATGAGTTAAATTTGAACGGCGCAACATACTAGAAGTACCTTAAGTGCCATTTTTATACAATACTGCATATTTTGCATTATTTTCAGCATGCCTGTTTTTAGCGCACTTCGAAAGAAGTGTTGCTCTTGTATGGGGGCCCGATTTAGACTTGAAGAATCGCAACCGGCTCCCCCAGAGGGGACGCCTAATAGAGACATGTACGTCAAATTTGGTCTCTCTTCCATAATGTACAGTACATTGTGGAATAGATACACTAAGAAGGATCCTGAGTTACGTTGGCCTATGCATGGGTCATTCGATGTGCGAAAGATTGAGTATGTGGAACGATGTATGTTTGAGCGGAAGTCTAGACGTGATATGTTCGAATGTCTGCGTATGTGGGAGAAAAAAGTACGTGATTGAGAAAGAGCAGCGGAAGAATGTGTATGAGAAAGCACTGAACACAGATTGCAGGTATCTGGCCAGTATCCTGTCCGACAGCCTCTCTATCCTGTCCTTAATAATCTACCAGATGATTTTTTGTTACTAGATCGACCTCCACCTCCGTATGCCGTTCCGTCCGCTCTGTTCAAAGGTGGTGAGGATTCCGACTCGGAACAACGAAAAGCGTGTGACACCGTTCTATGCTATCTGTACAACATGCAGCTGATATCAGACAAGTTGCTCGTAAAGCATTACGTAGAACTGATCCTGCTTCCGATCTTTTAGCTAGTATTCAGGGATGGACGGAAAGGGAGCAGATATATTTCAATGAAATATTTGCTGCAGAAATCATTGAATTATTTTGGAAATTTTCTACAAATTCAGAACCTGATGATGTAGCAGCTGATTGTAAAAGTATGCGTGATGGTCTTTTTACTTTCCCTCAGGTGGCTGACACGATTAGACGGTTGGTTAAATTACGAACTGAAGCGGTTCACCTGAAGGAGCAGAAAAAGCTCGCGGATGAAGCTGCGCAGAAATCTCAGACAGGAGGGTCGCAGTCTTCTATCTTCAGAACAGATAAGCAGATGGCGGTCTATATGAAACCTATGCGGGAAGCCGCACCCTTGTATGTTCCTCCTAAAGGAGCGGGCGACAATGACGACAAAGATTCTGCAGACGCTAAGGGTTATTTTGTTTATAATTGGGTTTATACTCCTTGGAATAGGGAATATATAATGGCGCTTAAAGCAGCATTGCCCTATCCACGTAAGAATCCTGCCGCTTTTTATGAGGAAGTTGAAGGCGCTATAAATTCTTGTACTATGACTTTGTGTGATATTAATTTGTTTTTCGGGTTCATATTACCTTCGGATATGTGGAGGACTGTTTGCAAAACAAATGATTGTGCCGCTTTTGGCGCGGAATGGAAAGAGTTAGAACAATTAGACGTGGAGAGGAAACCCGCTCAAAAGCTGCATCAGTTAATATTAGACCTCCCTGCAGCTATATTAACTAAACCCAAAACAGTTATCCCCCCTAAAAAGATTGACTGGACTATTTTAGCGTTGTGCAAACAAAAGGTAGACAAATCGGTTTCTGATTTCTTTACACGTTTTGAAGAAGCTTTTCACGATTTCACCGGTCAATCTTTGACCGATGATACAGCAGACATTTGTTTGTCGACAAGTATGTCACGAACTTGTTACCAGGGATAGCTAGTCGCCTAAAAGCAAGTGAGAGTTCTTGGACTACATCTTCCCCAGCATCTGTTTTAACGATGGCTCAATATTATGAGTGCCAAGAATTAGAAGCGAAAGGTACTGAAGATAAGAAATCGAAAGAATTAAAAACAAGTTATGTTGGCTCAAGTTTATGGTCCGCCTTCTAGAGGCTATGATCGTAGCGGACGTGGTTCTTTTAATCCTTCCTATAATCGTGCGAATTTGTCTATTAATCAATGTGCGTATTGTGAGCAATTTGGCCACTGGATGGCCGATTGTCCAGTGTTGCGTGCGCAACAGGGCTCGCGAGGTCGGGGACAAATGAGGAATCGTTTTGGTTACTCAGGGCCTCAAGGAAATATGAATGATCATGCTCGACTCGATACCAATGTACGAACACAGGATAGGTCCAACACCTTTGATAAACGTAACCAGTATCAAATGTCTGATTATGTGCAACCCGATCTTTACGATTCAGCTCATGCATAGGATTGCCTAGGATGGGGTACGGAATCAGTTGAAGTTCCAGTAGATCAGACGGGTCCCTATGTTAAGGCACATGTTTTGGGTTCTACTGATCGGTTTCTGGTTGATACAGGAGCTACTCGTAGCGCTCTGTCTAAACAATTGGTTCCAAGGGCTCCCCTGTCTGGCGTAACTATTACTTCGATAGGTTTCGATGGAACACCTTCCCTTAGCCCACTGTCTCAACCACTTGCATTTCATGTAATTAAGTTTGTTGCACCATGTCCGTTTTTGCTTTACCCAAACACGCCAGACAACATTGTGGGTCTTGACATGCTCAAGTATTTCAGAGCCACAATACGATGCTCTCCTGAAGGAGTACGTGTCACTTTGAACGATAATTATTCTATACCTGAAAGAGCTTGTCTTTTTAAAGAGGATACTGCCTTAGCCTCACTCCCTACATCTTTGTGGGCTACCTCGGACACTGATGTAGGTCAAATGATCATCCCACCAGTACACATTATTCTCAAGGAAGGAGCTGTGTTACCACGTTGCCTCAATACAGAATTTCACAGGAGGGTGAGGAAGCGCTCATACAAATTGTACATGATCTAATTCAAGTAGGAGTTGGTGAGGAAGTTCCATTTAATGTTTGCAAAAGCCCGATTCTCCCAATTTTGAAAAAAGACACTGACACTAGAGTTTATAGGTTCATTATAGACCTCAGAGAGGTGAACAAGATTGTAGTACCACAATACCCTGTGGTTTCTGATATCACGACACTTCTTACTTTAGTTCCTCCAACAGCGACTATGGGTACTGTGATAGATCTGAAAAATGCCTTCTTTTCGATCCCTATTCACCCTGATAGCCGATATCTATTCGGCTTCACTTTGAATAATCGATCGTACAGATTTTGTAGAATTCCTCAAGGCTACACTGAGAGTCCGAGTATTTACAGTCAGACGTTGAAAAGAGAACTTGATTCTTTTACTTTACCTGAAGGTGTGGCTCTCATACAATAAGTCGATGACATTTTGTTGGCAGTCGATACTACGGAACAATGTGGAAAATGCACTCTGTCTTTGCTTTCATTTCTTGCTTCACATCATCACAAAGTGTCCCGAAAGAAATTGCAATATTTTAGACCAAAGGTTACCTACTTAGGTCTCCTTTTGTCTAAGGAGGGACGTGCATTGACATTAGATCGCATACAAGCAATTTTAGATACTCCAGTACCTACCACACAGAAAGGAGTGTGTGCATTTCTTGGCCTTACTTCCTTTAGCAGACAATGGATTTTGGGGTTTTCATACATTGTTAAACCTTTTTTAGCACTTTTGACAAAAGACACTCCAGTGCCCCTCTCTTGGTCAGATGAATGTGAAACTGCTTTTTGGCAGTTACGACAAGCCCTTTGTTCAGCACCAGTGTTAGGTACACCAGACTACACGAAGCCTTTTACACTTTACGTGCACGAGAAAGATGGGTGCGCATTGTCAATTTTAGTTCAGTTACACGGCGATAAGCAACGTCCCTGTGCATATTTTTCAGCAGTCCTTGATCCTGTTGCCCGAGCATTGCCTGGATGCTTTCGCTCAGTTGCAACCACAGCTGTGTCAATACGACAGAGTGAAGGGATAGTTTTGTCACATAAGCTGTTAGTGTTGGTACCCCATGCAGTTGATGCTCTTTTAAATCAGACAAAGACGCAGCACTTAACTAGTGCTCGTCTGACAGGATATGAACTGACACTGCTAGCTCCTCATATTACATTGAAGAGATGTGCAACCTTAAACCCAGCTACTTAGTTACCGTATCCAGCGACTCAGCCACAAGAAACACATGATTGCATATTCCTGACTGAGGAACAGACAAAGGGTCGCATTGATTTGCAGGATAATCCTTTTCCAGATGTGGATGGTGAATTGTGGGTTGATGGGTCTTGTTTGAAATTACCGGATGATACGACCTCAGCTGTGTATGCAATCACTACGCTTGAAACAATAGTGGATACAGCTCGCATACCACAGAAATCGGCTCAAGCAGCTGAGCTGATAGCCTTGACACGAGCATGTGAGCTTAGTACAGGTTTATGTGTGAATATCGATACAGATAGCCGCTATGCCTTCAGAGTGGCGCATGATTTTGGCCTGCTCGGAAAGAAAAGAGGTTTTCTCACATCTCATGGAATGCAGATAATGCACGGAGACTTAGTGCATAATCTTTTGACTGCATTGACTTATCCGAAGAAAATAGTCATTGTTAAGTGTAGTGCACATAAGAAAGTGATAGATAGGATTGGACAAGGTAATGACTTTGCAGATCACGTGGCCTGTGAAACTGCGATGCAGAGAAGCACTACTCCTATGTATGTAGTGAAGTCACAAGCTGAGCGTTGGCATGATGCAAGACAGGAAGTACTGTCTGGCTCAGTTTTTTCCAGAGTGCCCCCCTTGGCACCCTATCAAATGCTGCTTTGAAATCGACAAAGCAGCAAAATACCATCCTAGATGTTGAGAGAGCTTTGTCAATGATGGTGGAGACTGCTAGTAGGTTTGTCATAGTTCCTGAATTGGCAACAAACCCTGTTTGATTCAGAGTAATCAGATTATGATCCTTTGCCCATTGCCTAAGGTCCTCCAAGATGAGCCCTGCATAATGTTTCGCCTCTATGTCCAGAAGGGCGATTAGTCGGTAGTTATTCGGAGCGGCTCGTGATCCAGCTTTATGAATGGGGTGAATAATTGCACCCCGCCATGAGTCCGGGATTGTCTGTGTCCTCAAAGTAGAGTTGAAGAGGTTTAATAATACCATGGACCAGAAAGGAATGTCCGATTTAAATAGCCTCTGTGGCAGGCCATTCGGGCTAGTGCTCAGTCTTGTCTCCCTTTTGTCACTGCTTTGACAACTCGTTCTTCGGTTAATACATATACTGAGGCAAACCCCTGTACTGTGTCGGAAGAAATACTCGGTAATGCGCCGGCACCAGTGTCGTGTACCCTGGCTGATCTGGTGCAATCATGGTGATCTTGTGCCTGAAAATGATCCGTTAGATATGATGCCCATTCTGCTTCCTGAATGTTCGCTGAACCGGAGTTTGTTAGGTTCAAGTTGGTGCGGTTGACAAGAGACCAGAATTTCCTTGAGTTTTTTTGCTTGCTTTCCCACACCAGTTTCACCCAGTATTGAGTTTCCTGAGCCTATTTCTCTTGAGTGACTGCCCTCCTGAATGCTTTTTGGGCTTGGTGATATATCATAAAAAAAGCATTGTTCCCCGGGAATTTGGAGAGCGACCTCAAAGCGTTGTTTCTCGTTCTCTTTAGTGATTTTATGACGGTAGAAGCTGCAGCCACTACTTATGGAGTACGGTGTGAGCCCTGCACAGTCGCTGGGTAAGAGCTGATCCGATGAAAACACAGCTGCGACCATTTCACTGTCGGGGGGGCATCTTGGTCAAGACTACCTATTATAAAAAACTTGCTTGCTTTTAAAACACTCTGACTGTTGAACTCACTCCATTTGAGGCGCTTTAAATTTTCAGAGTGTATTCCCTTATAGGTTATAGGAGCCGTTTTATGAAATTCTGGGTTTGTGATGAAGGAAATTACCTGCGGCCTGTGATCGCTTTCAGACCGTGAGTGGATGCAAAAACTGTCCAGGTTAAACAGTAGTTCTGAGTTACAAATAGTAAAATCTAAGTAAGACTTTTTGCTTCCATTCGATCAGGTCCAGTTTGCACATCTCCTTCAGCCACTCCACCAAACTTCATTGGACGGATCACAGCTGCGTCCACTTCAACTTCAAAAGAACCACGGCCCACCACCACCCGCAACAGGCTCCTCGCAGGAGCTGGAGCAAGATCACCGCCGACCAGCTCACCACCTTCCTCAGCCAGAACCCTCCCGCCAGCGCAACGGACCCCAACGAAGCAGCCCGCACCTTCACGCAGTGGCTCACCAACTGTGCCGACGACCTCGCACCACTGAAGAACCCTCCCAAGAGACCCGGCAGCAAGAAAGCCTCCTGGTTCACCGACGAACTCAAAACATCCATGAAAATCTGCCGCCCCCTTGAAAAAGCCTGCGCCACGACCAGACCACAGAAAACATGACTGCCCTCAAGAACGCCACTCGCAAACACCACCAGCTGATCCGCACCATGAAAAGGACTACACTCAAAGAACGACTAGACAACAACACCCACAACAGCAAGGAACTCTTCAGCATCGCCAAAGAGCTCTCCAAACCCAACGCCGGAAGCAACGACATCACACCCTCGCAGGACCTCTGCGACTCACTCGCCACCTTCTTCCACCGCAAGATCGCCGACATATACAACAGCTTTGGCGCACAGACCACGCACCGAACCAACGCCCCCCACCACCACCCTCTGCAACCGGACCCCGGTAAGCACCGAAGACACCACCCGCACGATGAACACCATCCACTCCGGATCACCAACCGACCCCTGTATCCACCACTTCTTCAACAAGGCCGACTCCGTCGTCTCACCCCAACTCCGGGACATCATCAACATCTCCTTCAACAACGCCACCTTCTCAGAGAGCTGGAAGCATGCCAAGCTCAGCTCCCTCCTGAAGAAACCAACAGCTGACCCCACCGACCTCAAGAACGTCCGCCCCATCTCGCTCCTCCCCTTTCCTGCCAAAGTCATCGAGAAGACCGTCAACAAACAGCTCGCCGCCTTCCTCAAGAAAAACGGATCCCTCGACCCTTCGCAGTCCGGCTTCCGAGCCAACCACAGCACCGAGACCGCCCTAATCGCAGCCACCGACGACATCAGATCCCTGCTCGACAACGGGGAAACAGCAGCCCTCATCCTCCTGGCCATCTCTGCAGCATTCAACACTTTCTGCCACTGCGCCCTAGCACAGCGTCTCAGCAACATCTCAATTCAAGAGAAGGCACTGGAGTGGATCATGTCGTTCCTCGCCGGAAAAACCCAGAGAGTCCGCCCCCCCCGTTCAGATCCGAGGCCACCAAAGTCATCTGCGGCGTACCACAAGGATCCTCACTCAGCCCCACCCTCTTCAACGTCTACATGAGCCCCCTCGCAGCCATCTCACGCCAACACAACCTTAACATCATCTCCTACGCCGACGACATCCAGCTGATCCTCTCCCTCACCAACGACCCCGCCACCACCAGAGCCAGTCTACACGAAGGGAGGAAAGACGTCGCCAAGTGGATGAAGAACAGCCGCCTGAAACTGAACTCAGACAAGACGGAAGTCCACATCCTGGGATCATCACCCTCTGCCTGGGACAACTCCTGGTGGCCCCCTGCCCCCTGCCCTGGGCACCACCCCCATGCCAACGGGCCACACACGAAACCTGGGCTTCATCCTGGACTCCTCACTCTCGATGACCAGACAAGTCAGCGCCGTATCGTCATCATGCTTCAACACCCTGCACATGCTCCGTAAGATCTTCCGTCACCCAGGCACTCGTCACCAGCCGACTGGACTACGGGAACACCCTCTACGCGGTAACCACTGCCAAACTATTCTGATGCCGACCGGCCCAACACCGCAGGAGTGAAGAATGTCCCAACCCTTTACCCTCACCGTGACCCCCAACAACCGCAATCAAAACGTATGGTGGAGAACACGACACCGAGAGAAGGTGGGTAACAAAACAAGGGAACCCAAGGTCTTGGGGAACACAACTCGTCTCCTCTGGCTTCTTGGCAGCTGACAGCTTGACACAGACGAGACCGCTAAAATGAAAAAAGGGGACAAGATTAAACACACCCCTACTACTATTACCAGTGCCAAGTACACACACGAACCACCGACCTCTCTGCTTACCCCAGATAACAAACGGGAGTGGCTTGATACGAAACAGGAAATCTTCCACTGCAATCGTATTGGTTGTTTCTTGCGTAACCCCAGACCTACCACCCCCCCCCCCCTCGGGAAACACCGAGAATGTCAAAGGGGGTGGAATTCACAATTCTTAAGACAAAAAAGGGACAGGGGAAAAAGGGTATCAAGGGAATACGAAAGACACCCAAAAAAACCCTGGAATCTAAAAAAGAACACGAAGGTAGCGCAAAAAAACTGCCGTTATTCAGATCCTTCGTGAAACCACCCAAACACAACGTACAACAAGATGGTTTAATAACGGGACGTCAAAACTCAAAGGAAACGCAGCCGCGAATCCCAGAACGTCACCGAAGATCAAAAACAGGTCCCCACAAAGGGTTCAGTAATGGCCAAGGGAATAGGAAAACAGGGGAACAGGGAAAAAGGGGATCAAAACCCAGCCCTGGAAAAGACCGCTGGAACAGAGCTCGAAGGAAGGGGAACAAGGTAGAACCACAGGAACAGGAAATACACGGCAAGGGACCAATAAAGAAACCAAGCACCTGTTTCCTGTTGGCAGCTCCCTTTTAAAGCGATCCCTAGGGAGCGTCCATAAATTTGCATATGCACTTGGCACTTTTAAGAAAAACCGCTGAATGGGGAACTAGACAGAAGGCACCATGCCCCCTTGAACCCCAACAGTACCCCCTCCCGAAAGCCTTCCTACAGGCCGAGGCTTCCCAGGGTGCAGGCGATGAAACAGACGGACTAACCGGGCAGCATGTACCCTACTTGCCGGAACCCAAGAACGGTCCTCTGGGGGGTAACCCTTCCAGTCAATAAGGTAATACAGCCGTCCCTTCATCCGCTTGGAATTCAAAACAGTTTTAACCTCATACTCCACGTTATCATCAATTAAAACGAGAGGAGGAGGTGGCAACTCTTGAGAAGTGGTGACGTATGGCTTCAACAAAGAGGTGTGAAATACAGGATGAATACCATACTCCGCCGGTAAAGCCAACCTGATCGCTACTGGATTCACCACCTTCTGGACAGGAAAGGGACCTACAAACCGAGGCTGTAATTTTCTTGGTCCCGGCAACTTCAGATTCTGCTCTCCGTCGGTACCTCTACACCAGCGTCCCTCTCGGATGCTGGTGTAGAGGTACCGACGGACAGAGCGGGGCCTCCTTCCTCCCGAGTGGGTGCCGGGTGAGGTGAGGCATACTCCCACACAATGCTGGGAGCTATTGCGAGATGTGGATTCCCTCCAGTATACATCTGGGCTCAGAGGAACTGGTTGGATGTATCCAGCACATAGCGTGCACAGTCACTGAGTTTTGATTTGCAGTCGCAGTTTTCAAATGGTCCTGAAGAAAGCTTAGACAAATAGTCAATCTAGCTGAAACATGTCGACCTCCACTCACCTTGCCTACATATAGTTATTATTTAAAACTATTTTTGGCATTTTTAATGTTGACCCTAGCACCATACTGATTAAACTTAATTTTGGTCCTTGGAGTCAATTTTACATTCACCCTTTTCACTTAATTTTCCACTTGCACTGCACCCCATTAGCATCACCAGTGAAGCCCAGTGGTCTGGATTTACATCATGATAATCCATCTCCGCACCATTACTAGGTGCATTGGTAGAGATTTGGATTGATGACATCTCCCACGTGACGACACTCCACCAAATGGGTGGGCTGATGGGAATTTCTTTACCAGCCCAGGGCTATCACTTCTAGTGTTACTAATGGATTTATGGTTCTAGATCAGTTACGGCACACTTATAGTCTTTTGGACCAGGCCACTTCCTTGTGTTTTGAGAGTATCTATGCACCACATACAGCGCAGTCTGCGTTTTTTGTGCATCTAACCCACATTCTTACTCGTTGGTCCCATATACCCTGGATTCTAGGGGAAGATTTCAATTGTGACCTTAATCCGCTGTTGGCCCACTAAATTCCCTCCACTGCCAACCTCACCGGTGATGATAGCCGCCACTTGCCACTTGCCTTATGCATTGGCTTAATCATTTGTCACTACACAATAGTTGGAGAGTCCGGAAGCCTAGAGTTAGGAAATGCTCCTATTATTCAGCTCCACATGAACAGCATGTGCCGTTAGACCGAATCTTCTGTCACTCCACTTTCCAAATGCAGGTCACAGGCACTTAGTACCTCAGGAAAACATTCTCTAACCATAACCCACCACGGATCGGGTGGGTGACATCAAGACCCTCATTTCCCACATTGCAATTGCAGCTGACTATGTTAGAAGACCAGGTCTTTAGAGAGGTTGTAGGAGGGTGGATACCTGACTATGGTTGCCCCCAACTTTTTGCCTGGTGTTTTGCTGGTTTTCCGACTTAGTTGACCTGGGACCCTGCTATTCGGGGCCCCAGGCCTACTGCTCTCTCTGTAAAATGGATTCCATGTACCTTAGGTACATATCCAATTGGTACTGGGCCACCTTATCAGACCCTGTAACTCAGGGCATAGGTGTACCCAGGGCCAGCCAGGGGCTGCAGCATGTATTATGCCACCCCTGGCTGGCCATCTAAATCTGACACAACTGGCTGCACGACAGCTGGGGCAAAGTGGTGTAATCACCCTTTGCTGTAGATATAGTATACCTATATCTAATCCTAAAATGGACACATAGATTCCTATCAGTCACTCCTATGGCAGGCCTTAACAATCCTGAAGGCAGAGTGCTTGGAATTATGTGAGATGGTGCTCTGGCATGAGCTGAGCCCGTCTGCAGCTTGCAGAACCAAGTCCTAATAGCTGTTCTATGATAACGCGTACCATATACTCTTAAGTGCATTATAATCCTTGCGGTTATTTGCTATCTTTGGTATCGCTTTATCAAAACATGTCGAGTAAGGTGTCACACGAATTGGAATACAAACCCCTTGCCAATTCTGGCGACGGGGTTAGCATTCCACCCTTCTAGAGGGATACGACATGTATGTAATTGTGAACCCCGGTTAAAGTTAACTCGAGCCTCAGCATCACAAAATGGATGCTGCCACCACAGACACAAGTCTGACCTCCGGCTGCTGGGAGTCCTTTCAGCGAGGAGAGCTTGGACAAAGGGTTTCCTGTCAGGAGCTGTGCTAGCACCGACCCAGACAGGGTTTTGTGTATCCTAGGTAGGCAGGGCTGAATAGGAAGGTGACTGCAAGTGGCACCCCGGTGCTCACTATGCATCTGCCAGTTTGAACCGGTTCCAGGGGCACACCAGCCCCTCAGCTGGGGAAAGTCTGGCATGGTGACGTAAATAGTTAATTTACTCTCTTAATTTCTATGCAGGTAAGTACTTAATCAATAATAACTCAATCGGAATGAAAAAAGACAGAGTCCGTGGTGTTAGAGTTTCTAAGGGTTTTATTCCTCATAAAGGAATCAGGATATCATGTTCTGACCACCACAGGGGTGTCAGAAGGGATAGAGCGCTCTCGTTTATTGACAATACATAGCTTATATACTTGATTTATACCATAAGAATCAATGTAAGAGGCGTAACAGCTGAGAGAAGACAAGATAACATTATACACGTGGTACTAGTACATCATCAAGAGGCGTAAACTAGGCGTGAACCAGAGGTGTGAGCTAGAAACGTCACTGATAGGTGACGCAAGTGGGTGGCACCAAGGGGTGGTGCTAACAGAATGTTGCAATGTCAGCAGAAATCGGAAGCTTGGATGCGCGCGCAGCTGCATGACGTGTGATTGACGGGGTGCAGGGGACTTGACATTTACACTGACGGAAAGAGACAGAAGTCTGGCATGTCAGATCAACTTGTACTTCTATCATATCTGATATCTGATGTTTAGGAACTATACTATCTGGGCGGAAAGGTCTCTAGGGCAGAAGCTGTTCTATGCTAACTGTGGATGCGTGTATAAGCGCCTGAGTGTCTACATGTGAAGCGTGGGGCACGGGGCCTTTCATGGAAGTATGGCAACAGAGGCTATGAATTACTTGCATTAAGACAGGTCGGCCCTTTTGGCTCTGCAGGCTGGAGAGGATGTTTACAGGATCTAGTAGGCAGGAATGTATTCTCGGGGAGCGGAACAGATAACTCGAAGGTTATAGTCAGTCTTGGCAGAAAGCAGGCTGAGCTGAGCGCGAGGGGCCGCGCTGAAAGTAGGACAGAGTTCACGGGTACAGAGGTAGCTTGGGCAGAGTCAGGAGCCACAAAAGAGGTTCAGATGGCAGGAATTCAGGGCCTACTCTTGCTAGAGCAGGAAGAATATGAGAAGTGTACTACAAAAAGACGGTGGCATAGCATACTTAGGAACGGACTACATAATCCATTCATGGTGGATCTGAAAGAGGACAAGTTAACGGTGGACGCAAATGTATTTGCGTCTTCATAGCTGGCACAGGAGGGAAGTTACATGCACTTTAAGCTGGTACATGGAGTCGGTGGGGTACGCGCTAGGGAACACAACATGGCCAAAATTTAATTTTCCTCATTCCCTCCTTGTTCCCTACGGACCCTTCATGAAATATCGATCCTCATGAATCGATCAGTCTGTTCTTGTAACATCATTTGTTCTTCTTTCTTTCGGTTACGTTTTGAATGAAAACTGGAATGTTCAATACAAGAAGTGGCACACAGTCCACAAATCGCTGGCCCACACTGTAGGCACAGGCAGCAACTGAATACTAGGACTAGGCCAATGCCTAGGAAGGATAGGATCTTCCATCCCCAAGCTGTTAACGTTGTCCAGAACCAACCGGACCAAGTCCAGGTGCCTGGATTCTGATGTATCTGATTTGCAATATTATGAAGACGGGTGATAGCTTGATATACAGATGGTGCGTTTTGTGGAATGAAAACACAGCAACTTGACCCGATGACCTTACAGGCTCCACCTCTATCTGCCAAGATGACGTCAATTACAAGACGATTCTGAAGGACAACAACCCGCATAGCGGACTGCTCTTCTGTTAAGTTACCTAAGGCGGAGGCAGTTTCATTTACTACTGCTTCAAGTGTTCTAGTTAATCTGCGTATTAATTTACTATTCTGGACAGGTCCTAAAAAGAAAAAGAATCCTTTATTAAAATCAGTGTACTGTTCCCATGCCGTTTCTGTGTAGTCGACAAGTGGGACATCTCTTCTGGGTCTATTCTTTACTAGATTGCTATTTCTATGGTAATCAGGAGGAGCTAGAAAAACAGGTGGCAGAAGGAATGCAATGTAGCAGGTACCATCCCAATCTGGAGGTAGACGTATGTATGCGGTATGACCACAAACAAAGTAGGAATGACTGATAGCTTTGAAAGACGATTTTCCATGATCACTGAATTCGACCACAGTAGTGCATTTACTATGACCTAAGTGTACTGAACCTTTCTTCTTGATACATAATTCACCCGTGACTGGCAGTACTGACATAATAGGTAGAACTGGTGTGGCTTCGGATTCGACAGTAAGAATCATAAGGCTAATTGTATAATTACCTAATCCATACACTTCATTTTCTAGATCAGTTCCTATTCTAGTGGGAAGTCCCTCCTTATCTGGGTAACAGACGTCTAGCAGGACCAAGTTCAGGTTTCCCCAAACCCAACCCCCATCGAAAACAGCAATGTCGGGATCTAAAGAATTAATTATTTTAAACCATGCTCCGCAGGAGCCATTGTGAGTGAACGGATACGGAAAGAGAGGCAGGGCTCCCTTGTAATTCTGGTAGGGAGGGAGTCGGCCACAGATCCAGCAGTTTGTAGCATTGTTAGTTTGATGAGAATGATGTAACATACTAATGAATGTATTGTTGCGCAGCGCAAGTCTGTAGGAAAGCTCATGAGGAGGTAACTCACTAAAAGTGTGTTCAGCAGAGACATTGTAAGCAGATTGTTCACGCTTGAAAATAGGATAATAGATAGGTAACAAGATGCTAGCAATAATAATTAAAATGCTGAGAATAAACATAATTATTAGTGTCACTATGCAGTGACTACGAAGTGATTTGCAATATGTACGTTTCTTTGCTTCTCTCTCTCTATCTCGATCTAGGGGATACATGTCAGAAACTATTTAACCGATTCACCTAGGGGAGGACTTAAACAATTAAACTGTCTGACTTGCTAGATCGTAATTTCATGCGATATTGTTCTTGAGGAGTCTTTTCTCGTTGCGATTCGGTAAAGTCTTTGGTAACACAGTCTTTGGTGGGGGTGGACGAGTCTGGGTCAGGTTTCAGTCCAGCGAATTTCTTTATATGGCTCGTGTGTACCCACCCCTTTCTTCCTTCGATTTTCACAGCGGTCCTTGTTGTTAGAAGAACGGTCTTCGGAGACTTCCAGCGGGGCTCCAACGGACTTTTTCTGTCGAAGTTGCGGACGAGGACAGTATCACCGGGACGGACGTCATGTGGCTTTACATCAGTGTTGTCGGGGAAGGCTGCGGCAACCTGTGAACGACATGATTGGAGTGCAGACATCAAGGAGGCAAGGTAATCTGTCAACATATTAGAATCAACATCAGTAATCTTTTTGGGAATGGGCGTCCCCCACATATTCGGTGGTCTTCCAAAGACCACCTCGTACGGAGATAGCCCTGATCTCGAATGGGCGACCATTCTCATATAGAATAGTGCCACTGGCAGGGCGACTATCCAGTCGACCCCTTTTTCCTGACATATTTTGGCAAGGCGGATCTTTAGTGTCTGGTTATGCCTCTCAACAAGGCCTGCGGCTTCTGGGTGTCGGACACAATGGAACTTCCACTGGTATCCCAGTAACAAGGAAACTTCTTTCATTAAGGCAGACGAGAAAGGCTGACCGTTATCTGAGTACACGACACGAGGCAGGCCGTATCGTGGAAAAAATTCACGAACCAACTGTTTGGCAGTGGTCGGAGCAGTGTAATCTGGGACTGGGTATGCTTCGGTCCAACGGGACAGAGCACAGACAACTACGAGAACATATTTAAATCCTCGACAACGGTCCATCTGGATATAATCCATCTGGAGGACTTCAAAAGGGTGATCGGGAGGATGAAATCCACCTTGCTCTACAGGGACGCTTTTACCTGGATTGAACTGACAACAGATCATGCAAGTACGCACTTTCTGTTTTGCGGCTGCTCGTAAGTGTTTATTGTTCCAGAGATTTTGCAAACTGTCTAACATTGCTTTCTCTCCTAGATGGGCAGGACTATGTGCTGTATTTATCATGACTTGAACCATAGAGTCAGGGAGAAACCATGTAGATTTTCCCTTCGTCATCCAACCTTGATCTGTCTGGATCCCTCCTAGTTCGATCCATTTCTTTATTTCTTCTGGAGTAGCATGTGTCTGAATGTCGATAACATCTAGTGTGGGATCCCTGACTGTCATACAGTTTGTCGGATCTGTTGTTTTTGTCGTATCATTTATCTGAGTGTCGGTCAGTGCTGTATGTTTTGCTGTCTGATCTGCCAGGTCGTTACCCTGGGAAACAGAATCTGTGGCTTTAGTGTGTGCTTTACACTTCATGACTGATATGGCTGAAGGCAGATGTATTGCTTCTAACAGTGCTTGAATGAGAGAACCTCACTTCCTGGTGTGCAGTTAATACTGCCTTTCTAATTTTCTGGGACATACTGGCTATGCAATTCCCTCTATCATGCTTTCCTTCGGCTATATTTTGACCCCACTTGTTTAATGCGTCTAGTTCACTTTGATCTGTCTCGGGCCTGTCTCGTTCTCTTATTACACAATTTATGAAAAATCGTAATATCTGTGCTTGAATGTCAACTTTCTGTTTATGCATGGCATCTTTGACACTGTCGGGGTCTTTCCCTGTCTGTATAAACTCATATAATCTGTCGAGGCGTTCCTTCATTCCTACATAGCATAACAAGCTATCGGTGGCAGATCTTAATCGTAGTGATGCTAATATCATTAGATCGGTTCTTCCGGGGACTGCATCATATCTGCAAACTGACATTTTCTCTTTAAATGCGTCAAGACGCGGCGAGTGGGGAGTCTGGAAAGGATTCTGCGTGTCCCTTAAATGCAATCTGTGTGTCGGTGGCGGGGTCTGTAGACCCGCTGTCGCACCTCCTGAGGCGGATGCTTGAGCATTATCTCTCCGCGGAGTCTGGATCTGAGTCTGAATTTGTCTTTTAGTAAGATCAGGTAGGACTGGTTTCGGTAGGTCTGTTTTAAGTGCGGGAAGTGGCGGAGCTGGCGGAACAGGGGAGGTCTGTCGTGGTACCGGCGGGACATTATCTGGGGGCGCAGTGCCACCCCCATCCCTGTCAGTAGGCAGGGCACGAACAGGCAGATTGGTATAAGCTGGTACTACATCCTCTAGATATGAATTTAGGAATATGTCTTTAGTAGTTTTATGCATTACTTTAGTTGGAACTAATGGTGTCGGTAAGTTTTTCGGTGTTTCTGATTGGGCTTCAGATGTGCCATCTGCTGCAAGATACATACCGTTTACAAGATTATTTCGGGCACGGTCTATTTGTTCTGTTTTTACTCGAATCCCTTCAGTAACTAATTCGTTTTCTTGGTCTTTATCTGATTCTTTAAGTCTGTCTTCTCTACGGAGTGCTTTGTCAGCACGCTTACGTGATTCCTTACGCCAAAATTCTATGGCGTCCTTCTGAGATTGTCTAGCTTTCTTTTTCCATAATGCTTCTTCTACCCTCATGATGCACTCGGCATCCCACGTTCCGGTAACAGGCCATCTGTGTCTTTCGTCTAGGTGTTTGGTGTAATCGGCCCATAAGTCTAGATATAATATGGCATCTATGCCATGTTTCTGATACATAAAATTGCCTGGAGTGTCCCTAGGGGGGATAGGAATTTCTTCCTCCAGTAACCCTTTCCTAGTTCCTATCTGTTTTAACTTGTTAAAAAACGGCATCTGGCTTACTTATTACTGAATGTTAGATCCTTATTCCTTAATACTCTTGACAGCTATATTATACGAGAAACACAATAATACACGTCTAAACAGTCACATTCATACCACAACATTAATCACATAAAAACATTGAAGACATAGATGACTACCCCCCTATACTGGATGTACTGCTCAACAGTACGGATACACTGGTGTAACAGTGCAGAAATTCGGAATACTTGATATACTGCTAAACAGTACAGATACACTGCCTAAAAACAGTGCAGACCGGACTTGTGTACCCAAACCCGTCTAGATACGACCCAGCAATGGTACTCACCGGGAAGCACGGAAACAGAAGGCCTCGGAAAACTCGACTGGACTCGACTCGGAACTTCGGAAAACTTCGGAAAATTTCGGAAAACTTCGGCAAACTGGTGGGCCTCTTCACACCTCGGACCTTGCTTCTTTCGGCTAGGCTCTGGTCGGGATCCTCCGCACTCCTCACCGCCTCGTCTGGGCACTGATCGCAGTCTTCGTCACCTCCGTGGGTCAGAGGGAGATGCAGGAAATCCTGCCAGTACACGTGTGTTCCATCTAACTGATGGCAGGGGACACAGCTTGCAACGCGCCAACCGGCGCGTGAGGTGGGGGAGGGGTCCCTGTTCGGGCGCCAAAATGACGTAAATAGTTAATTTACTCTCTTAATTTCTATGCAGGTAAGTACTTAATCAATAATAACTCAATCGGAATGAAAAAAGACAGAGTCCGTGGTGTTAGAGTTTCTAAGGGTTTTATTCCTCATAAAGGAATCAGGATATCATGTTCTGACCACCACAGGGGTGTCAGAAGGGATAGAGCGCTCTCGTTTATTGACAATACATAGCTTATATACTTGATTTATACCATAAGAATCAATGTAAGAGGCGTAACAGCTGAGAGAAGACAAGATAACATTATACACGTGGTACTAGTACATCATCAAGAGGCGTAAACTAGGCGTGAACCAGAGGTGTGAGCTAGAAACGTCACTGATAGGTGACGCAAGTGGGTGGCACCAAGGGGTGGTGCTAACAGAATGTTGCAATGTCAGCAGAAATCGGAAGCTTGGATGCGCGCGCAGCTGCATGACGTGTGATTGACGGGGTGCAGGGGACTTGACATTTACACTGACGGAAAGAGACAGAAGTCTGGCATGTCAGATCAACTTGTACTTCTATCATATCTGATATCTGATGTTTAGGAACTATACTATCTGGGCGGAAAGGTCTCTAGGGCAGAAGCTGTTCTATGCTAACTGTGGATGCGTGTATAAGCGCCTGAGTGTCTACATGTGAAGCGTGGGGCACGGGGCCTTTCATGGAAGTATGGCAACAGAGGCTATGAATTACTTGCATTAAGACAGGTCGGCCCTTTTGGCTCTGCAGGCTGGAGAGGATGTTTACAGGATCTAGTAGGCAGGAATGTATTCTCGGGGAGCGGAACAGATAACTCGAAGGTTATAGTCAGTCTTGGCAGAAAGCAGGCTGAGCTGAGCGCGAGGGGCCGCGCTGAAAGTAGGACAGAGTTCACGGGTACAGAGGTAGCTTGGGCAGAGTCAGGAGCCACAAAAGAGGTTCAGATGGCAGGAATTCAGGGCCTACTCTTGCTAGAGCAGGAAGAATATGAGAAGTGTACTACAAAAAGACGGTGGCATAGCATACTTAGGAACGGACTACATAATCCATTCATGGTGGATCTGAAAGAGGACAAGTTAACGGTGGACGCAAATGTATTTGCGTCTTCATAGCTGGCACAGGAGGGAAGTTACATGCACTTTAAGCTGGTACATGGAGTCGGTGGGGTACGCGCTAGGGAACACAACATGGCCAAAATTTAATTTTCCTCAATGGGAGAGGGGTGTAACCACCCCCCTTCCTGGTCCCACCCATGGGCAGGGCCTAGTCCCGTACTAGCCCCTTTCTTTAGTATAAAGGTGTTAGCTGGGACCCTTCCAAATTAGATCATCTTTGAATCCTGAAACTACTTTCTACGAAAGGAACTCAAGACTTCTTCCTAAGATTTCTCCCTTGTGACGAAGGAGTAGTCACCTTGCATCTGCGGGCACCAACTAAGAACACTGCGGTTTGCTCACGTCCTTCCTCAGAAATCCGACCGACCAGCACGACGAGACCCGGCTTCCTTGGCACCTCTGACCTTTACCTACATCATCAGCCCAGCTGAGATCCGTGGGTGTGACGAGACCTCGAGGAGACCGGCCATCTTCAGAACTTCACGACGCTTATCCAGCACGACCGCCGAGGGATCCTCGAGTGAGTGCTTTGGAGTTTGAGAAGCCCTGACCCTGAGCAGCTCCAGCACCGAAGTCCAGCCTCCCAGCATCCACGAGATCTGCGTGGGGCCCTTCTGCTCTTTGCTGCTCACCGCGTTGTCCGGCTACCTGCCCGCTGGCTTGAGGCCCTCTTGACGGCGCACCCCGACGACAACACCGCTGGTCTGGTTGCTCCAGACTGGCCCTTGCCCCCCTCTAACAGAGGAGCACCCCGGACCCTCCTGGTCCACTCCAGATGCCATTTTAAGTCTACCGCGTGGGCTTGCATTTGCCAAGACTTGTTGCCCCAATCCTGGGTCCAGCGACGTCGACAGCAGATACCATCGTGGGACAGCTCGCAGCTCCATCCTGGTCGCCGACAACGCCTCCTGGTCCTTGAGACTGCAGAGCCCAGCGTCGCCCACTCACCTGGTCGAGATGACTTCGTCCGGTGCCATCCTGGTGCCCATCTAATCACTGGCTAGTGATTCAGAACTTGGTCCCCTCTGCTTACAGGTGTCTTCTATCTTCGATCCAGGCATGGATCACTTTGAACTTCATCACTGGTCGCCTGCCAGCAACTTCTTCTTTCAGGCTCCATAGACTGCAACGAGGACTCCCGACGTCTTTTCGGACCTATGCATCCGCAGCCCCTGGGCTAGGTAAACTCAGCATTTCGGTGCTCCAGCATAGCTTAACTATCCAAAGGTCCAGATCCTTTTTCGTTTCAGCTCTACCTAGTCGGATTCGTCCGATAACACTAACTTTACGAAATCTAGCAACCATAGACTTTGTCCCGCATCCCGCGTGAGAGTGCACACTCTGCACCCGATCTCCCTAGGCCTCCTGTTAGTAATCTGAAGGTTCAGTAGTCAAGTCCTAGCGATCCTAAAGCCTACTAGAAGTAGTACTTACCTGCTAGTAATTTCGCATTCCACTTTTAGAGTATATGGTTTTTCGTGCCCCTCGGGCATTTGTGTAAATTGTGCGACTTTCAGTATTTCTTTAAGAGCTTTGTATTGTGCTTAGCGCCCTGTCCTCATAAATAGTCCAGGGCTGTTGTGTTCTAAATAAATATACTTTATTTTCATAACAACTTGTGTGGTGTCCTTTCACTTGGTGTTCAAGGGGTATATGTGATGGTATAACAGCTGGCTTAACACGCCCTCTAGAGTTTAGCCTAAAGACTGCTCTTGTCCATGCTATTTGGATAGCTGGTCTAACGGTTGACTTACAACCAATCATCAATAAGGGTCGTTTGGAATGATACACAGTGATCACTAGAATAGTGAGCACTACATATCAGGCCAACTTCTCAAATTGGTGAGCAGCGGTTGGGATTTGAGCTTGCTGTTGTTTTACCACACGTATCCTAAGAATATCATTTGAAAGATCACATAAGTACCAAGGTACATATAACTTAGCTTAGAATACTCTGAGTTCTACTGAACCAGCTGTTGTAGTTCAACAGGGCCTAGCACACCCTGACTACAACTCTCAGCAAGGGATCAGTAGGCAAACAAATAATGTAGGTAGGTACATCACTTACACCTCACTAGAAAAGCATGTCGGACAAAGGAGGGGACTCAGAGGCCCCCCTTGTGTCAGTTGACCCTCCACAGGTCGTCTCAAGATATGCAGCTCTTAGCTTCCAGGAGATGAGACAAGTGTGTACCTCCAGGAAGCTAAAACGGGGTTCTAACCCTACAATCCCATTTCTGATTGGTCTCTTGGAGACTTATGATGCCAGAAGGACTGCTAACACAGACCCTTCTAATCCAGATGGGAACATGCCCCCCTTAGAGGGAACCCTTGGGGACCCTGACCTCCAAAACAATGGAACAGTGAGTGAAGGTGAGGAGGAGGATCAGGAAGTGTCAGAGGAGGAGGCAGACAAGGGTCAGGTAGAAGTCAGTAGACTCACCAGGACCAACTTAAGTAGGCATGAGAATGGATTTGGGGGACCCCCAGGGCCACTCTCAGGCAGACTTAACATTGGGAATGGACGAGTTAGGTCTCTATCCAGAGGCTCTAACAGATCCATTCTAACCAATGGCTCTCAGACCTCTTCTCACAGAGGGATGACATCCCCTCAGAGAAGAGAGCATGAAGCAAAGATGAGGGAAGTCAATCTGAGGATTGAAAGGAAGGAACTTGCCCTGGCCAAAGAGAGGCTTGCCTTTGCTAGAGAGCAGAAATTGAGTGGGGTAGACCCCACTGGTGGCAGCATTTTACCTAGAGAAAAGGACAGGAGTTTAGACACTAGACACCTGAGTAAGATAGTGGCCCCTTTAAACAAGGGGATGATATCCATAAATGGATAACTGCTTTGGAGAGGGCCTGCACTGTCCAGTGCGTCCCCCAGGGTCAGTGGGCAGCTGTCTTGTGGCTCTCCTTTGAAGGCAAAGGTAGAGATAAGCTCCTCACTACTAGAGCTGAGGATGCTAACAATTACCAAGTCCTGAAGAATACACTGATAGATGGGTTTGGCCTAACCACTGAGCAGTACAGGTTGCTGTTCAGGGATACCCAGAAAACTCAGTCTCAGGATTGGTCTGACTTTGTGGATTGTGCCACTAAGGCTTTGGAGGGCTGGTTGCTGGGCAGTAAGGTTACTGATTACACAGGATTGTACAATCTCATCATGAGAGAGCAAATCTTAAATAATTGTCAAAATCAGCTTCTGCATCAGCACCTGGTTGACTCTGCTCTGGCCACCCCCCAAGAATTGGGTAGGATGGCAGACAAATGGGTCAGAACCAGGATTAGGCCTAAGAACCAGGGTGGCAACCAAAAGACAGAGACTAACAAGCCTCAGGAGAAGGGTGGGGATAAATCTACAGAGAAGACTTCCCAAGGGCCCCAAAACTCCAAAAAGGGTGGTGGGTCCCAGAACACCCCTTCAGAACAGAAAAAGCCTTATTGCCATGCCTGTAAACAGGTGGGCCACTGGAAAACTGATAGCAGTTGCCCTAAAAATAGCAATAAGGAAAACATACCCCCAGGTACTACTCCCAGACCTCCTGTTACCACTTGTGGTAATCCCCCAGGTGGTGGGAGTGCCCCCAAGAATGTGGTGGGCATTACTTTGGGAAACCAGGTGGACTATGGCCTAGCCAGGTCCCCTAACACAACTCTTGTCTGTGAGACTGGTATGGGGTTTGCCAACTTCACTACTGGTTCCCACACTTTGGGGAAGTATAGACAAGAGCCCCTTATCAATGGTCAGAAAGTTGAGGCATTCAGAGACACAGGGGCCAGCATCACCATGGTGATTGACCATCTGGTCCCCTCTGCTCAACTGACCCCTGGTTTCATTTATCAGGTGACAGACGTTCATGGAGTGAAAAGAGGGCATCCCATGGCAGTAATCGAGCTCAGCTGGGGTAATGTCACAGGGCCCATGAGAGTGGCAGTGACAGACAACCTACCTGTAGATTGCTTACTGGGGAATGACCTGGAACTCTCAGCATGGGCTGAGGTGGAGCAAGAAACACACTCTAGGATGATAGGCCTACCCAGAAAGGTTAGTGGGGCAGTAATAGCTACAGCCCCAGTCCAAGCACCATTCCTCCCTGAAAAGGTTGGAAGGGCAGTGGTAGCCACTGCCCAGGCTCAGACAGACTTTCCAGGGCAGGACAGTCACAGCCCAAACACAAACATAGTGCCTTCCTGAAAAGGTTGGTAAGGCTGTAATGGTCTCAGTTTCTACTCAAACAGATAGGGTTGTGAAGCCTGCAACTATGGATCACCCCACTCAGAAAGAGAGCATTGAGGAGGAAGAGAAATCTCCCTCCCACCAGACTCTAGGCAAGGATCAGCCTCCTCAGGGAACTGATCTGACCCCTTGTGAAGGAACTGCCACAGAGGTAGTCAGGCCTAGCCTGGCAGAGCCCCTGATGTCAGTGGACCCTTCCAAGGTGGGACCCAGTCTGGAGCAGGTAACCTGCCTCTCTCTACCCTGCCTCAGTCAACCAAGGGCTGTAGAGGTCAGGGAGGCCCGTGGCGGACCCCAAAGGGGCCCCTGTCCAAAAGAACTCCCCAATCAGAAGATTAAGGGCACTGAAGCTAGTAATCCTAGCCCAGTGAAAATAAAACAAACTCATGAGGGATCCCCCTTAAAATTAGCTAGGGAACTCCCACAGCTGGACACTGCTGGGCACAGCCAAACCTGGGGCCTTAAAACCCCAAACCTGACCTGTCCCTCCAGTAAGCCAAACAGAGGGACTCAGCCTCCAGCTTTATGTAGCCAGAGGTTGACCCTGAGAGCTCATAGCAACTCAGTCATGGAAAGAAAGGCAGATTTGGTGAGTAGTGAATGGAGGAAGTTGAGCCCAAAAGTAGTGGAGCCTCACTTCAGTACTCCATCCCAGCACCAGCCTTTTACTTTGCCAAAACACCCCACAGGTAGTGATTCCCTATGGTGGAGACCCTCAGATACCCTTAGGGTGAGGGATTGCTTAGTGGACCATGATATAGGGGGTAGCCATGCCAGTGCAGGTACCACCTCATATGGCCACTCAGGCAATATAGGCTTACCTAGACAAGGATAGCCTTATCTCCTTTCGTTTGGGGGGGGGGGGTTGTGTAGGAGGGTGGATACCTGACTATGGTTGCCCCCAACTTTTTGCCTGGTGTTTTTCTGGTTTTCCGACTTAGTTGACCTGGGACCCTGCTATTCGGGGCCCCAGGCCTACTGCTCTCTCTGTAAAATGGATTCCATGTACCTTAGGTACATATCCAATTGGTACTGGGCCACCTTATCAGACCCTGTAACTCAGGGCATAGGTGTACCCAGGGCCTACCAGGGGCTGCAGCATGTATTATGCCACCCCTGGCTGGCCATCTAAATCTGACACAACTGGCTGCACGACAGCTGGGGCAAAGTGGTATAATCACCCTTTGCTGTAGATATAGTATACCTATATCTAACCCTAAAATGGACACATAGATTCCTATCAGTCACTCCTATGGCAGGCCTTAACAATCCTGAAGGCAGAGTGCTTGGAATTATGTGAGATGGTGCTCTGGCATGAGCTGAGCCCGTCTGCAGCTTGCGGAACCAAGTCCTAATAGCTGTTCTATGATAACGCGTACCATATACTCTTAAGTGCATTATAATCCTCGCGGTTATTTGCTATCTTTGGTATCGCTTTATCAAAACATGTTGAGTAAGGTGTCATACGAATTGGAATACTAACCCCTCGCCAATTCTGGCGACGGGTTAGCATTCCACCCTTCTAGAGGGACACGACATGTATGTAACTGTGAACCCCGGTTAAAGTTAACTCGAGCCTCAGCATCACAAAATGGATGCTGCCACCACAGACACAAGTCTGACCTCCGGCTGCTGGCAGTCCTTCCAGCGAGGAGAGCTTGGACAAAGGGTTTCCTGTCAGGGGCGGTGCTAGCACCGACCCAGACAGGGTTTTGTGTATCCTTAGTAGGCAGGGCGTAATAGGAAGGTGACTGCAAGTGGCACCCCGGTGCTCACTATGCATCTGCCAGTTTGAACCGGTTCCAGGGGCCCACCAGCCCCTGAGGTGGGGAAAGTCCGGCATGGGAGAGGGGTGTAACCACCCCCCTTCCTGGTCCCACCCATGGGCAGGACCTAGTCCCGTACCAGCCCCTTTCTTTAGTATAAAGGTGGGAGCAGGGACCCTTCCAAATTAGATCATCTTTGAATCCTAAAACTAATTTCTAAGAAAGTAACTCAAGACTTCTTCCTAAGATTTCTCCCTTGTGACTAAGGAGTAGTCACCCTGCATCTGCGGGCATCAACTAAGAACACTGCGGTTTGCTGCACGTCCTTCCTCAGGAATCCGACCGACCAGCACGACGAGACCCGGCTTCCCTGGCACCTCTGACCTTTACCTACATCATCAGCCCAGCTGAGATCCGTGGGTGTGACGAGACTTCAAGGGACCGGCCATCTTCAGAACTGCACGACGCTTATCCAGCACGACCGCCGAGGGATCCTCGAGTGAGTGCTTTGGGGTTTGAGAAGCCCTGACCCTGAGCAGCTCCAGCACCGAAGTCCAGCCTCCCAGCATCCACGAGATCTGCGTGGGGCCCTTCTGCTCTTTGCTGCTCACCGCGTTGTCCGGCTACCTGCCCGCTGGCTTGTGGCCTCTTGACGATGCACCCCGATGACAACACCACTGGTCTGGTTGCTCCAGACTGGCCCTTGCTCCCCTCCAACAGAGGAGCACCCCGGACCCTCCTGGTCCACTCCAGACGCCATTTTAAGTCCATCGCATGGGCTTGCATTTGCCAAGACTTGTTGCCCCAATCCTGGGTCCAGCGACGTCGACAGCAGATACCATTGTGGGACAGCTCGCACCTCCATCCTGGTCACCGACAATGCCTCCTGGTCCGTGAGACTGCAGAGCCCAGCGTCGCCCACTCACCTGGTCGAGTTGACTTCGTCCGGTGCCATCCTGGTGCCCATCTAATCACTGGCTAGTGATTCAGAACTTGGTCTCCTCAGGCTTGGATCACTTCGAACTTCATCACTGGTCGCCTGCCAGCAACTTCTTCTTTCAGGCTCCATGGACTGCAACGAGGATTCCCGACGTCTTTTCAGACCTATGCATCCGCAGCCCCTGGGCTAGGTAAACTCAGCATTTCGGTGCTCCAGCATAGCTTAACTATCCAAAGGTCCAGATCCTTTTTCGTTTCAGCTCTACCTAGTCGGATTCGTCCGATAACACTAACTTTACGAAATCTAGCAACCATAGACTTTGTGAGAGTGCACACTCTGCACCGGATCTCCCTAGGCCTCCTGCTAGTAATCTGAAGGTTCAGTAGTCAAGTCCTAGCGATCCTAAAGCCTATTAGAGTAGTACTTACCTGCTAGTATTTCGCATTCCACTTTTAGAGTATATGGTTTTTCGTGCCCCTCAGGCATTTGTGTAAATTGTGCGACTTTCAGTATTTCTTTAAGAGCTTTGTATTGTGCTTAGCGCCCTGTCCTCATAAAGAGTCCAGGGCTGTTGTGTTCTAAATAAATATACTTTATTTTCATAACAACTTGTGTGGTGTCCTTTCACTTGGTGTTCAAGGGGTATATGTGATGGTATAACAGCTGGCTTAACACGCCCTCTAGAGTTTAGCCTAAAGACTGCTCTTGTCCATGCTACTAGGATAGCTGGTCTAACGGTTGACTTACAACCAATCATCAATAAGGGTCGTTTGGAATGATACACAGTGATCACTAGAATAGTGAGCACTACATATCAGGCCAACTTCTCACAGAGGTCATAAAACATTATATCGCTGGAAAAACTTGGGTTCGGACACTTCTAGGCTAATTGAATGGGAGGAGCTAAAAGTGGTAAGCATAGGCCAGTGCATCTTCACAATGGTGGTGGTGGCTAGAGCGGACCTGCCTAGAAACCTTGTACAGACTGAGGTGTCATTGGGGCCACTTGGGGTAGCAGTTCGCTCAAACCGTACAGAACTACAAACCCTGACTGAGACTCTAGAGCATCATGCTCACTTGATAGAACAGTTACGTTGCCTGGACTTTAAGGCCTAACAGGCCAAAATGCATGCTAAGCAGGACAAATCGGCCCGCTTTTTAGTATGGCTCAGTGCACCACTTGGAGCTCCCATCACTATGTACAGGGAATCCCCAACTCACACACTCACTACACAGCATACATACACTCTGCTTTCATTACACATTATACAGTACTGTATGATGCTCCCCCCACTGATCGGCAGGTGTATATAAAGGCGAGTTACTACACGATATAGAGTTGCCCATCCTAAATCCCCTGGATAGAGAGAGACTCTAAACACTGGAGTTCTGGACTTTTTTCGGTACCGTCCAGAGGTGTCAGGGACAACACCCGAAGACCCCCTGAGTTCTACCTGTCTCGGTGCACAAATAAACAGAAACACGGGCTTCTCGATGGTGGCGTCAAAGACCAAAGGTTTATTACTGCAGGGACACAGAAATCACAGAATCTACACACGGGCAGAGTCTAGGAGACTGTTCGAATTGTATTTAGTGGTTGCTCCTTAAATACAGTTTTTTCAGCTTGGGGCAACATTCTCCACATTCTAGTGTGCTTCTCAAACATGATGTCCGAAACAATAAATATTTGGCGTTGCACAAGAATCGTCAACAATATCTGATGTCAAAACATTACAATCGAGCGGGTCCCACTGTTCCATCATAATTTCATGTCATCTCTTCATTCAAGAGCCGGACCGCCTCATCGTAAATTTCGTTACCTCCCCCTAATAAAGGCCCAGAAGAAAAGGAGCAGAGCCAGGTGTGGAAGATAGAAAAACAGGATAAGAGATGTTTGTGGGTCGTAAATGGGCAAGGTTACCAGCTTCGGCCACCTAATCATGATCAGGCCAACGAACACGAGAACCAGTATAGCAGGACTGGCCTCGGGCAGAGGAGGCAGCTTCTGCCGAGTCATGCGGCCACAGCGTTTCTGTCCTAAGGTGCACGTGTCACAAGAGAGGTGAATCGTCGGCTAAAGCCTACGTGTCCTTAATTGAAATCAAATGATCAGAGGTCACTGCGTGTACATTGACTATGTGAGGGCAAGAAAACAAGATGGATGCCATGATCTAAAATGGATGCCATCGGTGTATCGGAAATGTAGTTATAACAGGAGTGTTCTTGCTCGTAGCGTAGCGAAAACACCAGGATATACTAAATGGATCATTTGCGGTTCAACGGTACCAAGATTATGAATTTACGACAATGTTGAAAACACGGGTTCAAATCGTCACGGAACCTCAGACCCTCCTTTTGCCCTTACGTAGGCAATTACTCAATCTATGTCAGAGTCTACCTCGATGTTCATTAGGTCAGTGACATGTTGTTGCATCATCATCCTTTCTCGTACCTTGTCTCCAAATACAGGCCGTTTTCTGAGACAGGTTGCAGCACAGAGGCTACACAAAGCGGGACCACATTGTATAATAAGGCAGCACGAGAATAGGAATACTAAGATAATACCAACGACCATCAGAACCTTCCATCCCCACGCTGATAGTAGGGTCCAGAGCCATTCCATTAAGGACCAGTTTCCCTTGTCTACATGAATGGAGTCAGAAATTTTATGAAGCTTAGAGATTGCTTCATATACTGTCGGAGCATTATTGGGGATAAAAACACAGCAGCTCGATTGGATCATTCTGCATACCCCACCTCGATCTGCAAGTATTACGTCTAGAACCATACGATTCTGCAACGTCATGAGACGATCCGCCTGGAGCTCAGCTGTTAAATTACTAAGGGCACCAGCAGTTTCTGTAATAGTAGATTCAACTACCCGTGTTAGCTGACGTATATTTCTACTATTGGCCATAGGCCCCTAGAACGGAAGGAAACCTTTGAAGAAGTCTCCGGCTTCCTGACCACCGGTATCTTCCTTGCTGAAAACACCTCTTGCTACCGCCCTCATCGCCGCCACCGACGACATCCGAGCCCTGATGGACAATGGAGAAACAGCGGCCCTCATCCTCCTAGACCTCTCCGCGGCATTCGACACGGTCTGCCACCGCACCCTAGTGCAGCGCCTCAGCAACGTCGGAATCCAGGACAAGGCGCTGGAGTGGATCACCTCCTTCCTCGACGGGAGAACACAGAGAGTCCGCCTACCACCGTACAAGTCAGAGGCCACCGAAGTCATCTGCGGCGTCCCCCAAGGATCATCTCTGAGCCCCACCCTCTTCAACGTCTACATGAGCCCCCTCGCGGCCATCGTACGCAAACACAACCTCAGCATAATCTCCTACGCCGACGACACCCAGCTGATCCTCTCCCTGACCAACGACCCCGCCGCCGCCAGAGCCAACCTGCACGAAGGGATGAAAGAGGTAGCCGAGTGGATGACGACCAGCCGCCTGAAACTGAACTCGGACAAGACGGAGGTCCTCATCCTGGGCCCCTCTCCCTCCGCCTGGGACGACTCCTGGTGGCCTCCCGCCCTGGGCACCGCACCCAAACCGACAGACCATGCACGCAACCTGGGCTTCATCCTGGACTCCTCCCTCTCCATGACCAGGCAAGTCAACAACGTCTCCTCGGCATGCTTCAACATCCTACGCATGCTACGGAAGATCTTCTGGTGGATCCCCACCGAGACCAGGAAGACCGTCACCCAGGCCCTCGTCACCAGCCGACTGGACTACGGCAACGCCCTCTACGCCGGGACCACCGCCAAGCTCCAGAAGAGACTCCAGCGGATCCAGAACGCCTCAGCCAGACTCATCCTCGACATCCCACGAACCAGCCACATCTCCGGACATCTGCGAGACCTTCACTGGCTCCCCGTCAACAAAAGAATCACCTTCCGCCTCCTCACCCACGCACACAAAGCCCTACACGACCAAGGCCCGAGCTACCTCAACAGCCGAGTCAACTTCTACGCTCCCAAACGCCACCTCCGATCAGCCAACCACGCCCTCGCCGCCGTCCCCCGCATCCGAAGAGCGACTACAGGAGGAAGGTCCTTCTCCCACCTGGCCGCCAAGACCTGGAACTCCCTCCCGACCGACCTGCGCCTGACCCAAGACCACCTCTCCTTCAGGAAGAAGCTGAAGACCTGGCTGTTCGAGCAGTAGCGGCTCCCCCCCCCCCCCAGCGCCTTGAGACCCCACGGGTATGTAGCGCGCTTTATAAGTGTCACTGATTGATTGATTGATTGGTCTTGTGATAATCTGAAGAGGCAGTGTATGTCGGAGGCAATAGTCGAGCAATATAGCATGAACCTGAAAAGTCAGCAGGCAACCATGTATATGCCCTAACCTGACAAATGAAGTAGGTACCCCTAGCAGTAAGAAAGGCAGGGGAAGAGTTAGACGGATACACGTAAGTCTCAACGCACTCACTCTTCCCTAGCTGAGCTCTTGGATTTCTCCCATTTCCTTGCAAACAGACTTGACCTCGGTGAGGTACGACCCAAATTGGAGTGGAGCTTTTACGCTTGCTTTCACCCAAACTAATGCGATACTCTGTAGAATTCCAACTAAGGTATACTCGTAATTCATCTCTAGGATAAGATGGGGTGTTATTGACGTCTTTAATCATGTCAATGATTCCCTTGACTAAAGCTTTATTGGCAGAGTTATATTTAGCGGAACGTGGTGGACGCGGAGGATAGGTCTCAAGGGCATAGACAAAAATAGTCTGAAAGGCCTGAAATGATCCATTATAGCTAAAAGGCAAAACCAGATAGGGAATGCCTTTATCCATAGTGTGTGGTATCAGACCACATACCCAGCAGTCTGTTGTGTTAACTACCAGTTGGTGTTGATGCAAGAGTTGTACAAAAGTGTTGTTTATGAATTCAGAGCGTCAAGCTTGTTCGTGTTCAGGAAACGGATGGAAAGAATGGTAAGAAGCAATAGTAGAAGAAACAGGATCAAGGGGAGGTACTGTGGTTGTAATCGGTGCAAAAACCAAATGGATACCAAAGACGATTCCACCCACCAACATTATTAAAACAATTAGAAACATAATTGCACATTGTATCATAAAACATTTGTTGTGAAGAATCTTGTACAGTCTATTTCTGCAAACATAAATTACATTCTCTCGGTGCAGCTCAGGAAGCTCCATCTTCTACAAACCGCTCGCGACCACTGATGGTATGTACGTAGTTGAAAATGCCTCTACCAGCCCTGGGAGTTCCCAGAACCGACAGAAAGACCGACCTTGTGTCTGGCCCCCGCAGATTCAACTGGGCACAAAGCCACGACCCTACGGCTACCCAGACGGCAAGGTATTAAGCACAAATAAAAATAAACAGTGAAATGAAAAATGTTTAGCAAACTTCCTGGCTCGAGGCAATGTATCAGAGCAAAAATGAAAAAGGCAGTTTCCTGCTTTATTTGTCCTTTGATTGAGAACGTAAGTTGTATCTCAGTTTTCCTGGAGTGATTTGATCCGGAAATAGATTAGGTTCAGCAGGAGTAACAATGTTCAGGTTCGCAGATGACAAGTGTTCGTTTGATGTAGAGGGCAAATGTTCAGGGTTCAAAGGAGCAGTTTCACATCGGGAGTCAGAGTTCGGTGAATCAGTGATTAGTTCTGCATCGCTAAAAGGAATGTACTTGGGAATCGGTTCAGCTTCGGAGGTACCAATTCCTTTCCTCACCCAGTTATCATACGGGAGTGGTAAGGGCACACGCTTGGTGTGCGTCGCGTGGATCCAGTTTTTTCTACCGGCCACTCGTACAGCAGTCCTCGTCGCCAGAAGCACCTGGAATGGTCCAACGAATTTTGGTTGAAGATTTCTGGTTCGCCCAAAGTTCTTCACAACAATGAAATCTCCAGGTTTCAGCTGATGGCCTGGACTTTCCGGAGGCTTTGGCAATGCATCGAAAACCTGTTGATGAATGAGACTCAATTTAGCAGTCAAGTCAAAAAGATAATCGATTAACATTGGGTATTCCAGCTGCTTAAACTCCCTAGGTCTTGGTACTCCCCAAATATTAGCAGGGCGACCGAACACTATTTCATAGGGACTAAGCCCTACTCGGGAATGCACAGTCGCTCTTGTGGATAACAAGGCCAAAGGTAAGGCGTCTGGCCAGGCCAAGCCCGTGGAGGCTTGTATTTTAGCCAGTTTCAGTTTGAGGGTACCATTGTACCCTTCAACTAAACCTGCTGACTGGGGATGATTCGCACTCTGGAACTTTTGCTTTATGCCTAAGCCTGCACACACACTCTGCATAACTTTCCCTACGAACTCACTTCCATTATCTGACCATACAATCCGTGGCATTCCAAACCTAAGGAAATATTCCTTGAGGAGAATTTTTGCAGTCGACAAAGCAGTATTGTCTTTAAGTGGATAAGCTTCAATCCATCTTGAAAAAGCACAGACTACCACTAGGACGTACTTAAGATTATTACATCGGTCCATGTGAATGAAATCTAACTGAATCACTTCAAAGGGACAGGAAGGTGGAGCAAAATGACCAGCAGGTGTGGGTGTTCCCTTGCCAGGATTATGCATCAGGCATACCATGCAATTTCTCACCACTCTTTCTGCACACTTATTAATTCCATCATTCTTCCAGACTGGAGCTAACATCTTACAAATCCCTTTAGAACTGATGTGCGCTGCTCCATGCGCCATCGTTACTACTGCAAGCACATACGCATCAGGCAACATCCAACGCTGTTATTCCGTCAAATCAATCCAACATCCATTCGAGTCTAATTTACCCGTTTCCTTCCATGCAAGTTTTTCCTCTTCAGTCGCTTCTTCTTGAATCGTTCTCACACTCTCCATTGTATCTTCACACATTCCCGAATCAGTAACCCATCTCGCAGACGTTGCAACATACATTCTACTCATCGTGTTCCTAGCTGTCTGTTTTGCTGTTTCATCAGCAAAGGCATTTCCTCGACCAACATCATCCGTGATTGCTCGATGAGCACTGCACTTCACAATCGCAACTTCCATTGGTAAGGTTAGAGATTCCAACAAGTCATTAACTAACTGACCATGTTGTATCTTAGTCCCATGGGACGTAATACAACCTCTTTCCTTCCACAATCGTCCAAAACTATGGGCTACGCCAAATGCGTACTGACTATCTGTGAATACATTCACTCTCTTTCCCTCAGCTAAAACACACGCTCTAGTCAACGCAATCAATTCTGCAGCTTGGGCAGAATTCTGACTCACCCTTGCAGTCTCCACAATCGTACTCAAAGTCGTTACTGCATAGGCAGCTGTCACATCACCATTTTCCAATTTAAAACACGACCCATCAACATACAACATGCCATCTGGATCTGACAATGGAGTGTCTTTTAAATCAATTCGCCCTTTTGTCTCTTCCTCTGTTCTGAAACAACAGTCATGTGGTTCGGAATCACTCGACTCGTGACTAGTCGGCAACAATTTTGCTGGATTCTATACATTGCATCTTTTGATCTGAATATGACTCGCTAACAGTGTCAGCTCATAGCCTGATAATCTAGCACTGGTAAGATGCTGCGTCTTTGTTCGATTCATGAGTGTATCCACGGCATGTGGAACCATGACCACTAGCATGTTGTTCATAACCAAACCAGCAGATTGTCGAATGGACGCTCCGGCTGCCGCTGTAGCTCTCAAGCAACTAGGCAACGCTCTGGCTACCGGATCTAATGTTTATGAAAAATACGCACAAGGGCGTTGTTTATCACCAAATTGCTGTGTCAGAACACTCAACGCGCAACCTTCTCTCTCGTGGACATAGAGTGTAAATGGCTTACTGTAGTCAGGTGTTCCCAACACAGGAGCTGAACATAGTGCATTTCGTAACTCAGAAAAGCTCTGCTGACATTCGTCAGACCATGGCACTGGATTCGGAACACCTTTCCCAGTCAAAGCCACTAACGGTTTTGCCAAAAGAGAAAAATTTGGGATCCATTGCCTACAGTATGAAGTAATACCCAAAAACGCACGCACTTCTCTCTGTGTGCTAGGAACATTCATCTGCGTAATTGCTTTTAGTCTCTCTGGGGTCAACCTTCTTCCCTCCTTTGACAAGAGATGACCTAGGTAGGTCACTTCTTGGCAACAGTATTGCATTTTGGAAGGAGATACCTTGTGGTTCAAATCAGACAAATGATGCAATAAGGAAATTGTAGCTGCTTTGCAAGTTTCCTTGTCATCGGCAGCCACTAGAAGATCATCGACATATTGCACTAACGCAGAACCAGGAGGAAGTACAAAAGAATCTAACTGACTTTTTAATGCCTGACTGTAAATGGATGGGCTTTCACAATAGCCTTCTGGAGCACGTTTAAACCTGAAGCTTCGTCCTCCTAGAGAGAAGCCGAAAATATCTCTGCTTTCCTCGGCTATCGGAATGCTGAAAAAGGCATTTTTCAAATCGATCACAGAGAACAACGTGGCTGTAGCGGGGATCAACGTTAATAATGCAGTAATGTCCGGAACCACAGGAAACTGTGGAATCACAATTTTATTAACCTCTCTAAGATCAATTACAAATCTATAGACCGGAGGTTTTGTTGGGTCAGTTCGTTTCAGAATAGGCAGTACAGGACTATTACAGACATTTCCTCTAGTTTCCTCTATTACGTCCTTCTTGATCAAATCTTGCACTATCAATAGGAGCGCACGCTCACCTTCACTAGAAATTTTGTATTGTGGAATTCGTGGAAATTTAACATTTGCTTTCAAAGTCACTACATATGGCGGGATTTCCAACAGACCTACATCGTTAGGACCAGTCGCCCAAAGAGTATCAGGGAGAGAACGCAGCTCCAGTGGGAGCGCATCCATTGACAAATACATCGGGGAGGTTATTCTCTTACCTAATGTAAGCTGTACTCCTGAAGGAGAACAGTACAATGTCGCATATAGGCGTTTTAACAAGTCTAAACCAAGCAGATTTTCATTACAACCAGTCGTCAAAATCAAGGGTGCTTTCAATTGACGAGGCCCAACAGAAATAGACCAAGGACCAGAAACAGGGTTGTGAACAGGGGCGCCTGAAAAACCTACAGAAACATTTATTAAGCCGGACAAAGGTGCGCCAGGGAGTTTCGCATGAATGATAGAACTTTTTGCTGCACCAGTATCCAACAGAAACGGTTCGACTACACCTGATGTGGCTACTGCGACATAAGGCCCACTCTGGTCTACTGGAACTGACACTACTCCCTCTCTTTGTCCATGGCTGTCCTAGTACTCATTTTGCTGAAATTCCTCACCAACTTCACAATAATCTTCAACATGATACTGTTGAGATCTAGCTGGCTGTGTAGACTGATTATTTCGTTGATCAAAATAATTGGAAGGTCGATCATTCGTTTGCGGAGGCATAACACCTCGTCCTCGACCTCTAGAATTTTGCATAGAACCACCACGACCTCTCTGAGCTGCTGCAGCATTATTCTGTGCCAGTACCGGACACTCATTCTTGTAATGACCTTCCTTTTTGCAATACGCACATTGATTCCATTGGTATTGCGGTCTCTGTGAACCATAGTCATTCCTCTGATATGACCCTTGCTGCGTATTCGTTAGATTCGTGCAAGGCGGATATGCTTGTTGCAAAAGGACCTTAGTTTTTAAATTTTTCGTCTTTTTATCTGATTTTTCCTTCTCTTCTTTATCTCTATTTTCATAGTATTGGGCAGTTGCAAGTATCTGTGCAGTCGTAGAGACAGCCCACGCACTTTCAGAATTCTTTAATTTATTACTAAGTTCTGGCGACAGATTGTGCACAAACTTATCAACAAATAATCTCTGACCTCCTTCTGTGCTCATATCCTGACCACTGTGATCTACGAAAGTCTCTTCGAACCTGGTGAAAAAGTCAGAGACACTTTCGTCTTCTGCCTGCATGCGGACAACTTGTCCCAGTTAACACGCAATGCCGGCATCAGAGTTTTCATCAAATCAATTATTCTACAAGGCAAATTAGCAATTAAAGGCTCAGGTTTAGAACCCCCAATTTGTTGACCATCTGCCGCAATAATAGCTGCCCAGTCACCACCTAGAGCAACTGGATGATTTTCTCTACAAATTTTAGCCCAAATTGGTTGCGGTACTACATTACCAAATAGCATATCAATGTCCGCTAGATTCATTACGCAAGCTTCAACTGTCTGAG
The DNA here is from genome assembly GCF_964263255.1 of Lissotriton vulgaris. Classification (NCBI taxonomy): domain Eukaryota; kingdom Metazoa; phylum Chordata; class Amphibia; order Caudata; family Salamandridae; genus Lissotriton; species Lissotriton vulgaris. Next base: position 55,983,032 of record NC_141699.1, on the reverse strand, counting down.
CCAATTCCTTGTAATACCCAGCAGGATTTTTACGCGGATCTGGCAAGGCCTGTTTCACTGCTAACACTTCAGCTCGCTTCCACGGAATGTGTATCCACACTCTCTGGAATTGCGCTGGAGCGGCTGCAATACCACGTACTGCATCAGCTTGCACAGCATCGCACCATATCGGCGGAACCTCTCTCATGGGGTATTGAACATTTTTATTTGCACTACCACCCCTTGTTGAACGGAGAGAAGGATCAACCCTAAAATCTAAAATTAGTTCCATTGCTTCTTTTATCTCCTGACCAACTATCATTCCTGCTGCAAATTTTTGTTGAATATGAATTAATTCGTCTGGAACTTGTTTAGAATCATTCTCATCCCATTCCTCACGCAACAGAGAATACATGACATCAAACACATAGCGTTGTGTCGGTTCGTTCCATTGCATGAATGTATCTAATACATCTCGTACGCTATATCTTCCAGTTTTCGAAACCCATCTAAGAGCAGTGGAATCTAATATTCCTCGTTCCTCGATACTAGGAAGCTGACTACGTCTCTGAACAGACTCAGAGGCAGGACTCTTAATCAAAGTTTTGTAGAAAGGAGAGAGAATATTAGTGACAGAATCGGTGATTCTCCGACGAACAGAAAGCGGAGTCATGTAGCTAGAGGAAGTTTGATGTAAAGTAGTAGTCGGGACAGAAGAAACAGAACCAGTAGGTGTAAGAGGCATAGTAGCTTGCGAAGTAACAGGTATTAACGGTACAGGTATAGGCAAAGGAGCAGGAGCTGGCAACCCTGGAAGAGGAGGTGCCGGAGGAACATTGATAACCACAGGGACGACAGGAGCTTGATTCAAGGGAGCAGGAGCAGGTATACCAGGCTGTCCAGCAACCGGTAACACAACATTCGGCAGAGGTGGAGCCGTAGCACCCTGTGCATACGGTGGGGGAGACCTCAACAAATAAGATAACAGAGGATAATTTTCCGAATCCTCCAATATCTTAGTTGTACTAGATGGCAAGGCAGGATAACACTTGTCTATTGCTAAATTACGCTCTCTATCGGCTACCTCTATCGCTTTCTCGGATTCATTAAGTTGCAGCTGCTTAGCAGACTGTTCTAGAGTCAACTCCTGTTCTTTCTGTTCTTTCTTCAACTTTTTAATCTCTCTCTGTTTGGATTCTTTTCGCCAACAACGGAAAGAATCAAACATTGCCGGCCAGGCTTTCTTTTTAATCAATCTTCTTTCTAGATTATCAAGAATTTCAGGTTCGAAACTACCATGTAGTGGCCAACTAAGGACACTATCTTTCTCCGTATAGCGGAACCATACCTCGTTATAAGAGATAGGGCCCACACCAAATTTGCAATAAAGATCATAAAGAGGAGTTCCAATCGGAGGAACCGAACACGAATCCTCCAACCGGGAATTGCTGTTACAACCAAAACATGAAAACACAGAACTTTTCCGACTTACCATTTTAGAAACCGGAACACAGAACAAACACAAATAACAGTGCGCACTCGAACTTAGGCCTACCAAAGAGAACAAAATGTATCGATACCCAGACTAAACCAAAAGATTATCGTAACCAGAACAACCAGTGATAATCTTACGAAACCAAACCAAACTAAGGAACTAAAAAGGATTATCTAAACCCTTACGAAGTAACCAAGCAACTCGCAACCACTAAATACTTAACTGAGGTACTGAAGACGTCACCAAGGAGAAACCCGTCACGTCTCACTGTACTAAGGTCTGCACCTCGGGTCCAAGACAGGGCGACGGTCAAGGCAACGGATCACTGCAGCCGTCCGAACGGGAACCCTCGTGGAAGAGAACGTCAGGCCACTTTTGCGATATGCCGGGATCGATGAAGTGGGGCGCCTCCCTCCGGAATCTTCACACGAAGCTTCTCGAACTCTTCAGGCTTTTGGACCGGAACCAAATGACGTCGCCCCACGTTGGGCACCAATTGGAGTTCTGGACTTTTTCGGTACCGTCCAGAGGTGTCAGGGACAACACCCGAAGACCCCTGAGTTCTACCTGTCTCGGTGCACAAATAAACAGAAACACGGGCTTCTCGATGGTGGCGTCAAAGACCAAAGGTTTATTACTGCAGGGACACAGAAATCACAGAATCTACACACGGGCAGAGTCTAGGAGACTGTTCGAATTGTATTTAGTGGTTGCTCCTTAAATACAGTTTTTTCAGCTTGGGGCAACATTCTCCACATTCTAGTGTGCTTCTCAAACATGATGTCCGAAACAATAAATATTTGGCGTTGCACAAGAATCGTCAACAATATCTGATGTCAAAACATTACAATCGAGCGGTTCCCACTGTTCCATCATAATTTCATGTCATCTCTTCATTCAAGAGCCGGACCGCCTCATCGTAAATTTCGTTACCTCCCCCTAATAAAGGCCCAGAAGGAAAGGAGCAGAGCCAGGTGTGGAAGATAGAAAAACAGGATAAGAGATGTTTGTGGGTCGTAAATGGGCAAGGCTACCAGCTTCGGCCACCTAATCATGATCAGGCCAACAAACACGAGAACCAGTATAGCAGGACTGGCCTCGGGCAGAGGAGGCAGCTTCTGCCGAGTCATGCGGCCACAGCGTTTCTGTCCTAAGGTGTACGTGTCACAAGAGAGGTGAATCGTCGGCTAAAGCCTACGTGTCCTTAATTGAAATCAAATGATCAGAGGTCACTGCGTGTACATTGACTATGTGAGGGCAAGAAAACAAGATGGATGCCATGATCTAAAATGGATGCCATCGGTGTATCGGAAATGTAGTTATAACAGGAGTGCTCTTGCTCGTAGCGTAGCGAAAACACCAGGATATACTAAATGGATCATTTGCGGTTCAACGGTACCAAGATTATGAATTTACGACAATGTTGAAAACACGGGTTCAAATCGTCACGGAACCTCAACACCATTCTTATGCTTCAATCCAGGGGGACATCAGAGGTGCAGCTACATAGAAGACCCCAGGCCTTGATGGATTACCCGTTGAGTTCCACAAAACCTATGAATCAATTTTACCCACCAAACCGTTGGAGTTGAACCAGGCTGTGCTTACTGAGGGCTGCCTCCCACAGTCACTTTGTGAATATTTTCTGGTGTTCTTGCACAACAAGCCTGACAAAGATCCTATGGTAGTAACTTCTTACCATCCATTATCCATGTTGGGAACAGACTATAAAATAGTCAGTAAGATCATAGCGATCCACCAATTGGAACGCATGCCGAGCCTTGTACATCCAGATCAAAATGGTTTTATTCCTGGGAGATCCACCACCCTTAATGCCCGATGATTTCATAGAGTGATGGTGTTGGCTCCAGCCTAGGGGCCGTATGTAGCCAGTCTAATCTTAGATTGTTTTTTTTAACATTTTTTGAAAGTTTTTTTTTTTATTAGTTTCATTCGTAGTTATGCATACATTTGTAATCAGTATTTCAGCAAGCACATAATACAGCAGTACATTAACATGGGGAAGAAAGTCACTTGTACACATTATTTCTTGCTTGACCTCTATTTCGCCTAATTTCAAGTTCCAACGTTGGGGAGATAAAGATAGTCCCTCGATAGACGTTCCATTTGCCACATTTCTTGTCCCACTTCTTCGGGCATCCCCGAGTTGCAAAGACTTCCTTTTCTTTCTGCAATCATTCATTTATCAACTTCCTTTAACAATGCCTGCGTAGTTGGAGAACTTACCACCCCCACCCCTTAGCTACTTCTCTTTTGACTAGGGTGTATCCCAGCGTGGTTAGTTGTTGTTCCACCTCTGGAAGATCTGTTGCCGCCCATACATTAAGTAGGCCTAGCCCCGGTGTAAGAGTCAGTGTTTCCCCCAGGGCCGTTTGGATATGAGTCGTGGCCCCTTCCCATATCTGTAGAAGCTGCGGGCTTTCCCATAACGTATGATAAAAGGTAGCTGTGTGGCTGTAGCCTCTAAGACAGAGTGGATCAGCTCTGGCCCCTATCTTTGCCAGTGTCACTTCCGTTAAATATGATCTGTGGAGGAGTTTGAATTGTATCAGCCTGAAACGGATAGTGATAGCCGCCTCCCTAGGGGACATCAGGGCAGCCTGCCAATCCTCATCGTCGAGATCCCAGGTCTCCCTCCCACTCTTTAAGCTTATGTAGCGTGTCAGGTATGTTATTACACAATTGTTTATAGGTCAATGAAATAGCTTTGGAGTGTAGTGGCCCATCTAGCAACCGATCTTCCAACGGTGACGACTCTGGTATCTCTGCTGGGTTCGGAAGGGCTGTTGTGAGGGCATGTCGGATTTGCATGTATCTAAACTGTTCCCCCTGTGCCATCTTATATTGGATCAACCCTTTTTGGATCATGTCTCTTACCACGGAAATCCCGATGGTGTCCCACTTATCAAAGCCAGGTTGATGGCAGAGAGAACACAACTTCTGGGCGTTGCTTTTGTAAGGACATTTGACCATCCTAGCCGGGAATTAGCCTGATGCCAGATAGCTACAGTATGGGAGAGAGGCACAAAATATCACCCTCGCTTCACTTTAAAGTACAGCGCTCTCTAGTAACCAGATCGCCCAGTCTGATACCTGTCTAGCATGTATGCAGGATCGCTGGGAGAACGGTATATCCACTGGTTGATCACCACAGGTTGCGAGGCCCAGTAGTAAAGTCTAAGGTCCGGGAGATAATCTTAGATTTATAAAAGGCATTTAGCACCTTAATCTTAGATTCATAAAAGGCATTTGACACCGTGAACTGGGGTGACCTCTTTTCTGTCCTATGTTTGATAGGTATCACTGGTAGATTCCAAAGACTCATTCAGCGTTTCTACACAGAACCCACTGCCTGTGTAAAAATTGTCCAGCCTATTTTACCCTGTTTAATGTGAGTAGGGAATGGATGTCCCGTTTCTTCGCTTTTATTTGTTGTTGCGATGAAGCCACTGGTCCAGTGGCTCACAGACGAGGCACGGAGTGGGGAATACTACTGAACGAGGAAATACATAGAGTTTCACAATATGCGGATGATTTACTCATCTATACCTGTGACATCTGTGGTGAGATCACTAAGATCACAGTGATGGAGTTTCAAAAGGCCTCTGGACTAGGGGTTAATCGGACTAAGTTGTGTGTCTTCCTGATTCATGTAGACTGCCCCCCCACAACAACTGATAGAAGTTGCCCACTTATTAAAATGGTAGCCCCCGCACTTTCATTGTCTGGGCATCTGCATATACGGTGATATGCAAGATCTCGTTGACGGGAACCTTACTAGAGCTGTATCCTCCATACACCCTCGGATGGCATTGTGGAGAAACTTACCTCTTACAGTTCAGGGGCAAATATCATCAAAAATGGTGATGCTCCCCCACCTCCTGTATCTCTATTATAACCTCCCAGTGCATATTCCACGGTCCACTTTTCGGGCCTGCATATCACGCTGGGAAACTAAGTTTGGAATAGGGGCAGGAGACGGGTGGCACTAAGAAAGTTACAACTGCCAGTGAATAAAGAGGTCTTGGGAGCACCCAATGTTGAGTATTAATATCTAGCAGCACAGCTGCAATGGCTTGCGAGTGGGCTGGTGGAACATCTGACAGACATAATAGGGCTGCCGACTGTAACGCAGGCACTGGTTGGTGGAATGTTGCTCCCACAGGCTAACTCCCCCCGAGATTCTAATAATTTGCTGCGCATAGCATATGAAAATACCGAAGGGTGTTATGACTCCTGCTGTCAATCACTCCATACTCCCCAGCAGTCAGATTAAGTAAACTTGAACCACTCTGTGGACTAATAGGACAGGAGGGTGTGGAAACATTAGCTGAGGCTGAGGTGGGAACACTGGAGGACTTGTTTCACGATGGTGTGCTTATTCCACTTGATCAGTTACACGAGAACACGAGTTACCGGTAGGACACCTTGTTGCACATGGCAGGTTGGTGGCAGATTGGGGCGGTTACAGGCTCAGAACCAGAACAACACCCAATCGTACATGACCTCCACATCATGGCCATTGGTCGCAGGTTCATTACCTGGTTCACAAAGGCGCTGGCACACACCACGTTAAACTCTTAGCAGGCGAAGCGCTGATGCTGGGAAAGAGATATAGGCAGAGAAACAACACTCAATGAATGGGAGGGAGCTCTGCATTTTCTGAGGAAAGTATCCTGGAATGCTAAATTTCAATATACACAGCATAATATTCTTCACATGGCCTACCTTACCTGTAAGCTTGTAGAAAACGTTTGGCTCTTCTCCACTTTGCCCCAGGTGCAAACACCGAATGACCATATGGCGCACATGTTTTGGAGTTGCCCAGCGCCTGCAATCCTCTGGAGGATGGTCACAGGTGTGCTATCAGAAGTAACAGGCCGTGAAGGTTTTCTCACCATGGAAGGGGGGTTATTGTGTACAGTTAAATGGGAAAAAAGCACGAATAGAAAACATTTGATTGCTAGACGTAGCCCTACTCATTGCCCGGGGGTCCATAGTGATGTATTGGATGACAAACATACTCCTGAACCTACAACACTGGTGCTCTGTGACACTCAAGTGGGTAAGGCTGAGGCAGGAATAAGTCCGAAGGTTGCGCAGAGTCCCCATAGCAGCTTCAGGAGATGGTCTGCAGCATAAGCTGCAGAGCTCCATGATGCCCTTGTGACCTAGGCAGGAGGCACTTTACATCTATAGAAGAGCGCCACCAAGTGCCAAACCAATTGTCATCCTTTTTATCCCCTAACCAGTCTTCCACTGATCTCCTTCACAGGAGCCTTAGTTACTCCTCCTCAATGGTAATAATGTGCATAATGCTATCAGGAAGTGGTGGCGGGGGGGTGATGCAGCACTATCTCTGTTATCCCAGCTATGGTATGGGTGTTGCAGAGGCCTAAACATTGACTCACTGACATGTACATATGTTGTACAGATTTCACTGCTGTGATCTGAAGTGTGTAATACTCTTATGTGTTGAACCTTCTACTCCTTACCAAAATACTGTCTCTGACATGCTGTTTAGAATCTGTTATTGATCTCAAATGATACAGTATACTAAGCTATGTACCATAATGAAAACGAATAACATTGATTAAAAAACAGACTTCTAATAGGAATAGCCGGGCTAAATAAGAAAAATTAAATGAAAATGGTTGCAGACATGCCATCTACTCTGCTGCAGTACACAAGCGATAGTCTCAGTAATCTTAATCCCAACCCCACTTTCCTCTCAGAGCACTGTCTTTTCTCATCTGGAAGTAGAATCAACAAGACAGTAAATACTTGCACTTAGTTTGTTTTCTTTCAAACAATAGCCTCCTGCTAAAGATACCTTCCTTTAACTCTTTTAAACCATTATTAAATCCCTAATATTTCCAACCCAAATGGTCTTTGGCCTGCCAACTGCCTTGCTCCCCCTCTTTCCCTACTATTACGCTTCAGATGTGGGCACACAGCAACAGGAGCATGAGACATCTCTCACTGTTGACACTGTGGAGGTGGCGGACAGTCTCCTCACTCCGAGTTGGTTTCGCCTCCCTGCTTTATTATCTCTTCAACTGTGCACACATTTCTGACTTTCTGGTACCCCAGTTGCTCTTACTGTTCCTTCCCCTACATATCTACCCATTTCCATCTTGTGTTTTATACTATCACTGCATGTACCCTCATTATTTATCGTTTTTATTCCTTCCCTTTATGTTATGTTATATCCACCACAGTTCTTTGTCCCACCTTTTCCTTGTATCATAAATCCCTTCCCCAATTCAGTCAGTCAGTCAATAACTTTTTGGGGAATTTCGTCAATTCCTTCAGTGCTTCTTTCCCACATCTAAGCCACAGCATGCATCATACCCTTATCCTGCAAAAACTCAAGATTTTCTTCTTTTCCTCTCATCTCTCTCTAGATTTATCTTTTGCCCTCCCACCGCATCGCCACAGTTGCATGGAGAAATCCAGTGCAGCACCCCCACTACGTGGGGCTCAACAAAGCATTCCGTGCTGCGACAAGGTTTAAGGTACTTTTGCTCAATGGGTCCTGTAGCCGGCGTACACTCCGTAGCCGCAATGTGGCATTAGACTGGACAGCTTCACTCCGAATCCTATAGCCTTTTAGAAAGTGGAGTTAAAATTGGACTGTAAAATGTATTATTTGAGATACTTTTAAAAATAATTTTCCAGGAGTTGAACACCTCTCATCATCAAACCTACCTTCATGTAGGTAGGTGGAATTACTCTCTTGCTGCAATCCATATTGGGGCTGTGCCACGGGTGCAAGAGGGTAGCCTCAGAAACGAAAGTGGGCGGTGCCCGTGGTAGTGGCAAGCAGTAAGGCAGAAAGTCTATGCCACTCGGAGGTGACCAAGAGGCACGGAGACAGAATGCCCATCGATGTCAGAGGGTCAGAAGAGTTGACTGTGACCTTTTCGCTGCACCTGTGAGGACCAGGCGATGCTCAGGAATGCCAGGAGCTGTCCCACATTGGATATCGGTGACTAAGTGGTTGGTGTAGGGCGGGGGCGCCAACAAGCCTTGGTAGCCGCAACTGGCGTGGAAGATGAAGAAGGAGCAATGTTGGGACCAGCAAGGACCAAGGGACTCACCTACAGCAGGAGAGTCAGAGCAGCCCCGAGCAACCAGGGAAGCCCACTGAAGCAGTGGAACACCCTTAGGAGGACCCACAGGCCAAAGGCACAGGAGTCGCAAGAGGACCTCGAGCAGCTTACCAAAGATGAAAGCCCATGGTGCAGAGGATGAGGAGAGGATGCTGATCTTGAAAGGAAGAGATACTGGAGGCTGGAGCTTCTTGTAGCTCGAAGACCCCTGGAGTGCAGAGCCAACAAGACTTGGCAATGGCAAGAAAATGCGGTGCACAGGGGTTCAGTCCCAGCGGTTCCGACGAGGGATACTGACCTCAAAATTACAGAGAGGACATGTCAGACCTCAAGGAAGTTGCAGAACCACCATATGTGTTGCCGACCCTCAGGATGTCTGTAGGACGACAGTAGCAGCAGGCCAGTCAGCTTTGTTGCTGTGCCTGCAGATGCAGGGGAATGACTCCTTCACTCCAACTGAGATTTCTTCAGGTGTCCTGGGTCCACAGGCCTGTTGAAGAAACTGGAAGAAAGGCAGACACAGACAACGAAGAATACTTGAACAACAACTAGACTAGGAGCTGCAGGAGTCTTCCTTGATGTAGTCTCGGTCCCAGTCCAATGAAGTGTAAGTGTCCAGAGGGCAGAAGAGCGACATAGTTTCAGGCTTGATTCTCGTCCCACAACGAATCAAAAAACCCACCCACAGGTAAGCCCTTAAGTACTCAAGGGAAAGGATTGGGATGATTCAGGGTCCCCTCCCAGAGTGTTGGGGTTCAGGGTGGGCCGGTGCCTTCTGTCTGGTCAATAGTTTTAGCTTAAAGTGCTAAGTGCATATGCGAATTTATGGACGCTCCCTCGGGTTCGCTTAAAAGGGCCTGCCTAAAGGAAACAGGTGCTTGGTTTCTTTAATGGTTCCTTGCCGTGTGTTTCATGTTCCTGTTGTTCCACCTTGTTCCCTTTCCATTGAGCTCTATTCCCGCGGTCCTTCCAAGGGCTGGATTTTGATTCTCCTTTTTTCCCCCCATTTTACCTTGTTTCTTAAACCTTTGGGCATTTCTGAACCCTTTCTGGGGACCTGTTTTGGTATTTCGGTGATGTTTTGGGATTCGCGGCTGCGTTTGCTACGAGTTCTGGCGTCCCGTTATTTACCCTTTTTGTACTCAAACCATCTTGTTGTATGTCTTTTGGGTGGTTTCACAAAGGAGCTGAACAACGGACGTTTTTTGTGCTACCTTCGTGTTCTTTTTAAAGTCCAGGTTTTTTTTGGGTGTCTTTTAAATTCCCTTGACGCCTTTTTTCCCCTGTCTCTTTTTTTTTCTTTTCATTGTGATTCCCACCCCCTTTGACATTCTCGGTGTTTCCCGAGGGGGCGTGGTTGGTCTGGGGTTACACAAGAAACAACCAATACAATTGCAGTGGCGTCATTCCTGTTTCGTATCCAGCCACTCCCGTTTGTTAACTGGGGTAAGCAGGGAGGTCGGTGGTTCGTGTGTGTACTTGGCACTGATATTATGAGTGGGTTGTGTCTAACCTTGTCCCGCTTTTTCTTTTATAGCGGTCTCGTCTAGGTCAAGCAGTTAGCTGCGAGAAGCGGGAGGAGACGAGCTGTGTTCCCCAAGACCTTGGGTTCCCCTGTTTTGTTTACCCACCTTCTCCCGGTGTCGTGTTCTACACCACCCGGTTTATTCGTGGGTGTTGGGGGTCACAGCGAGGGTAGGGGATTGGGACGTTCTTAACTCCTGCGGTGTTTGGCTGGTCGGCATCGGAACACAGAGGAGGGGCTGGACAGAGACAAGGGTTCTCCCATGTCCTTTGTCCAGTTTTGCGCCCAAGCAAGAGCCATGGGCTCCCTGAACTTTGAGGTTCCGTGACAATTGTAAGTGGTGTTTTCGACTCGTACGAATATAGTCGAGTTTAGTATCTACGAACCGCAAATGACGAGTTTAGTAAGTGTGCGCAGTTTCGCTGTGCTAACTTAAACCGTTCGTTTGCTACGTGGGTTTTTCATCTGTACCCACGGGTTCCATCTTAGATACGGCATCCATTTTGTCTCTTGCCCTCAAGTAGCCAGCGAACGGACGCTGTCCGCTTCGCGACCCTGGGACTCCCAAGATATTTGCGGAAGACACATGTTCTTTGTAAGTGTCTTTATGATGAGGGGGATGATACTGTAAGGCAGATGGCCCCGCTCGAGGCTCATCTCGCCGTGCCGGTTTATTGTCTCAGCCGTGCATCTCATTAGGCACGTCCCTTTGATGCCTGTAGTTCGTGTTTCCCGATACCTCCCCTTTTACACCCATTCCAATCTCCCCACTGTTTCCATCTTCCTCTGCACCTGTCCTTGTTCCTTTTTCGATCTGTTTTACTGCTGATTGGAATGTACTAATGGTGGGAAGATGGGTTTTTACAGTTGGGAACCGCCAAATGTTTCCGCACTTATGTTCCGGACCTTATGAGTATCAAAGTGACCAAAGCGACCCCTCTCGGGGATAATTGTGGGAACCGGGTTGTAAACCTTTGTCTGCTATGTAAACCTATGGGAAAATCGTGTATAAAAGGAGCGATCCACAGAACCAATTTGAAGCAGTCTCCCTGAACTACACTCGTTGTACTTCCGTGATCTCTGTGTTTCCCTGCAGCAAATAAACCTTGAATCTTTGACGCCGAAGGAAGTGTCCTGTGTCTCTGTCATTCGTACGCCGGAGCAGGTTACCCACGAAGGTTTCAGGTGTTGTCCCCTGGCACCGCTGGGTCTTAAAGAACCCAGTCCTTCAGTTGGCGCCCAACGTGGGGCTGCATCAGTGGTACCGGTCCAAGCCCGACGATCGTGAGGAACTTCGTGTGAAATCTCCGAGGGAAGGTGCACTCCGCTTCATCGATCCTGTTGTCGAAACAAGTGGCCCGAAGACTTTTCCCGCGAAGATTCCCGCCTCCTGACGGCTGCGACGGACTGCTGCCCTGACTGTAGACCTGTTTTGGCGCCTGGCGTAGACCTTGGTAGAGCGAGACGATTGACGGGCCTTCCTGGTGACGCCATCGATCTTTGAGTTAAGTATTTGTGGGTCGCTCCCAGAGTTCTTGGTTGTGGTTGCTTAGTGGTTGCATGGTTCCATTGCATTTGTAGTTCTTGGTACTTTGTTGTGTTGTTTGACGACTGCAGCCGCCAAAAACCGAGGGTTTTTGCTTTTGCTGGGACTTGGTAAATCCCGTAACCCTTGAAGTTTGTGAAACTCGACTAGTGTGCAAGATGCCTGGTCGCAGTACTTTGTTTAGTTGTTTCAGACGTTGTGGTGCGGATTCCCGACTGGAGGACTCGTGTCCGATACCTCCGGTTGGAACTCCGACTTATGAACTGTACAGTAAACATGGGCTAGGCCCGATTACTTTTAATGATTACTGGATTCGCTATACTAAGAAGGACGGTGTCCTTAGTTGGCCACCTCACGGTCGCTTTGAGACCCCGATCCTAGATAACTTAGAGGCTAAATTGTTCGAGAAAAAGTCAAGGCCGGCCATGTTTGATGCCTTTCGGTTGTGGCGTAAAGAAGCCCGACAGAAAGAAATCAGACAGACTAAACGAAATCAGAGAGATAGTGTTGCTACCATTGTAAAGAAAGCAGAGCAATTTCAGCGTGATAAGGAGGTTAAGGAAAAGGAAGTGTTTGATAGACTACAGCGTATGACTATAGATAAATGCTATCCTGCTTTGCCTACGGAGTCGGAAAAGAAGGAAGACGCAGTTGAGGATCCTTTAATGTCTTATCTTATGAAGTCGCCACCTCCGTATGTACAGGGTACCACAGCTCCTGTGGTTCCCCCTGTACCTATTTTTCCACCTATTCTTCCTCCACCTGTTCCTCAACCTGCAGCCGTTCTTCCGACTGTTCCTGCTCCTTTGTCTGTTGCTATCCCTACTGCTCCTCCGCTTCCACATACTCCTGCTCCCGCTACTGCTCCTGCTCTGTTAACTCCTGCTGTTGCTTCTGTCTCTACTCCTTCGCTTGTTAGTCCTGTGTCCTATACTTCTCCCTCTACTCGTAGTCGTACTTCTCCCCTTGCGGCTAGCTTCTTCCATTCGCTTGGACCTGTTCTTGGGTCCGCTGGTTCCGATGGTCCTCAGAGACGTAGTCAGCTTCCAGGTAACAGGGAACACGCTTCGCTATATAATATGGCGATGGGTTGGATGACGCATCCCCTTAGAAATCCACCACGTATTGTGCTCGACACGTTTTGTCAATTCAATATACCAACCCAAAGATTCGTGTTCGAAGAAATGTGTAAGGTTCTTCGTGATCAGATATCGGCCGACGCACCTGACGAGGTGCTGACCGCTTTGTCTGATTTGCAGCTTCAGTTCTCGACTGGACTGATAGTGGATACCAACGTTCGACGTGCGGTTGAGCGGTTGCTATCTTTCCGTCCCACTCCTATACCTCAAGCCTTGTTTGTTGAGGATGTTGAAAGACAGCCAGATGAGTCTGGTCAATTTCCTATGCGTGAAGTTCCACCAGTATGGATGCCAGGTGATGCTAATGCTATTCCTATTATTCTGCCACATTTCCAGAGAGTATGGATCCATCTCCCATGGAAACGATCAGAAGTGTTACAGGTAAAGCAATCTTTGCCTGACCCTCGCAAAAATCCTGCAGGGTACTATAAAGAATTATCGCAGCTCGTAGACGCTACGATAATGAATCTTGCCGATATCGACATGTTGTTCGGCAATGCTGTGCCTCAACCGGTATGGGCTAAGATTCGTCAGGAGAATCACCCAAATGAATTAGGTGGTGATTGGGCTGCCATTGTAGCGGCGGATGGTTTGCAAACTGGTGGTGCTAAACCCGAGCAGTTGATTGCTGCTCTTCCTCAAAGAATAATAACGCTCATGAAAACTCTTATGCCAGCTATGAGGGTGAACTGGGATAAATTGTCGGCTTGTAGACAGAAGAAGGACGAGAGTGTCTCCGACTTCTTTACGAGATTCGAGGAGGCATTCATCGACCATAGTGGCCAGGATATGGGTACTGAGGGTGGTCAACGGTTGTTTGTGGACAAATTCGTTTCAAACTTATTGCCCGATTTGAGCAATAAATTAAAGAATTCAGAAAGTGCGTGGGCCGTTTCTACTTCAGCTCAAATATTGGCTACGGCACAGTATTATGAGAATAGAGAGAAAGAAGAGAACGACCGTGCTGATAAAAAGACGAAAGAACTCAAAACTAAAGTGTTGTTACAGCAGGCCTATCCTCCACGTTCGAATCAGAATGCTTCGCAACAAAATAGATCGCAGCCGCAATCGAACCGATCACAACTCGTAATGACTCCTCTTCCCAAAGATCCTCGTTAGGGTACAATCAATGTGCCTATTGTAGACAGGAGGGTCATATCAAATTCAATTGTCCTGTTCTAAACGATCGTAATAGTGGTAATTCATCTAGAGGAGGTCGTGGTGGTTCACAGCAGACGTCACGCGGTAGGGGTCGTGGTGCTCAGAATGACCGTTCAGATAACTCATCTAATTCCGATAATTGTTTTGATCAACGTGGATCATCGCAAGGACGATCTGCGCAGTACAATGTAGACGATTATTACGTCGATCAGGGAACTGACGACAGTAATTACTAGGACAGCCATGGACAAGGAGAGGGAGTGGTATCAGTTCCAGTTGATCAGAGAGGGCCTTACGTCGCAGTTGCTACATCGGGCGTCGTTGAGCCTTTTCTGTTGGACACTGGTGCAGCGAAAAGTTCCATGAAGCATTCGAAACTCCCTGGCGCACCTTTGTCTGGCTTAACAAATGTTTCCGTTGGATTCTCTGGCGCCCCTGTTAGCAATCCAGTTTCGCGCCCTCTGCCCCTTACAATTGGGCCTCGTGAGCTAGAAGCTCCGTTGATTTTGACCACGGGCTGTGGTGAAAATCTTTTGGGTCTGGATTTGCTTAAACGTTTGTATGCAACTTTGTATTGTTCCCCTGCGGGTGTAAAGCTTACGTTGGGAGAGAGGGTTGTCTCTCCTATGTACTTGTCTCTCGATAAGCTTCCACCGGAATTGAGTTCTCTTCCTGCATCTTTGTGGGCAACAGGTCCCAACGACGTGGGCCTGCTTGACATCTCCCCTTATGTTGTTCAGTTGAAATCTAATGTGCGGTTGCCACGTATTCCCCAGTATCGTATCTCTCTTGATGGTGAACGAGCATTGTTAGCGATCATCTATGATTTGATCGAGAAAGACGTTATTGAGGAAACACGGGGAAACGTGTGCAACAGCCCTGTACTGCCCATTCTAAAACGTACTGATCCTTCGAAACCACCTGTTTATCGTTTTGTTATCGATTTACGGGAGGTGAATAAAATTGTGATTCCTCAGTTCCCCGTTGTGCCTGACATCACGGCACTACTGACTCTGATTCCCGCTTCTGCATCTTGGTTTTCGGTGATTGATTTGAAGAATGCGTTCTTCAGCATTCCCATTGCAGAAGAGAGCAGAGACCTTTTCGGTTTCTCTCTTGGTGGACGCAGCTTCCGGTTCAAACGCGCTCCTCAGGGCTACTGTGAGAGTCCATCGATTTACAGTCAAGCCTTGAAGGGTCAACTGGATGCGTTTTCATTGCCGGCTGGTGCGGCCTTGATCCAATATGTCGACGACTTATTGGTAGCTGCAGATACTCAGGACATTTGCAAAATTGCTACGGTATCGCTGCTGCAACATCTCTGCGAGTTAAATCACAAGGTGTCACCTTCTAAACTCCAATATTGTTGTCAAGAAGTAACCTATCTAGGTCACTGATTGTCAAAGGAGGGAAGGCGGTTGACCCCAGAGAGAATTGCAGCAATTGCACGAATGGCCGTGCCAACAACCCAAAGAGATGTGCGTGCCTTTCTAGGTATCACGTCGTACTGCAGGCAATGGATTCCAAATTTCTCATTGCTAGCGAAACCATTGGTAGCTCTTACGTGTAAGGATGTTTCAACTCCTTTACCATGGACGGAAGAATGTCAGAAAAGTTTTTCTGAATTACGTGATTCATTGTGTTCGGCTCCTGTGTTAGGTACTCCTGACTATAGCAAGCCGTTTACATTATATGTTCACGAGAGGGAAGGTTGTGCGTTGAGTGTCTTAACGCAACCTTTTGGTGGTAAGCAACGTCCATGTGCATATTTTTCATCGACCTTGGACCCGGTAGCTAGAGCATTGCCGAGTTGTTTGAGAGCAACAGCGGCAGCTGCGGTGTCCATCCGACAATCAGCAGGATTGGTCACGGATAATATGCTTACGGTGATGGTTCCGCATGCAGTCGACACTCTTTTAAATCGTACGAAAACTCAGCACTTGACGAGTGCGAGATTGTCTGGGTACGAGTTGACGCTGCTGGCAAGCCACATTCAGATAAAACGTTGTAATGTTCTGAATCCGGCGACTTTGTTACCAATTAGCTCAGAGTCAGATGAAATACCAGAACACAACTGTTATTTGAGGACAGAAGAGGAAACAAAAGGTCGAGTGGACCTTAAAAACACTCCTTTGGAAGACCCAGATGGAACGCTGTATGTGGATGGTTCATGTTTTAAATTACCGAATGGCGATGTGACTACTGCATATGCTGTTGTAACGTTGAATACTGTTGTTGAGACTGCAAGATTAAATCAGAATTCTGCCCAAGCTGCAGAACTGATCGCTCTCACCAGAGCGTGTGTGTTAGCGAAAGGGAAACGTGTGAATGTGTTTACCGACAGCCAATATGCTTTTGGCGTCGCACATAGTTTTGGACGGTTGTGGAGAGAGAGAGGTTTTCTGACATCGCATGGTACGAAGATTCAGCATGGTCAGCTTGTGAATGATCTTTTGGATGCACTTACGTTGCCTAAGCAAGTGGCGATTGTTAAATGTAGTGCGCATCGTAAGGTGGCGGATGATGTTGGTCGTGGTAATGCGTTTGCGGATGAGACTGCTAAGGAGACTGCCCGGAACCTTAGCACTCGAATGTATGTGACGAGTTCGGTTAGGTGGCCTACAGAATCGAGTATGTGTGAGGACACTATCGAGAGTGTGAAAGCGATTCAGAATGAGGCCACCGAGACTGAAAAGATGAAGTGGAAAGAAAGTACGGGAAAGTTGGATGCAAATGGTTGTTGGATTGACTTATCGGATCAGAAAAGATGGATGTTGCCTGATGCGTATGTGCTGGCTGTTGTGACTATGGCGCATGGGTTAGCACATATTAGCGCGAAAGGTATTTGCAAGTTGTTGTCTCCTGTGTGGAGGAATGATGGTATCACAAAATGTGCTGAACGATTGGTTAAGAATTGTATGGTATGTATGTTGTACAATCCTGGTAAGGGAACCCCAACTCCTCCTGGTAGTTTTGCTCCCCCTTCATGTCCCTTTGAGGTGATCCAATTAGACTTCATCCATATGGAGCGATGCAATAACCTGAAGTACGTTTTAGTTGTGGTTTGCGCGTTCTCCCGATGGATCGAAGCCTACCCTCTTAAGGACAACACTGCTTTGTCAACTGCGAAAATCCTACTGAAGGAATACTTTCCTCGGTACGGAATGCCTAGAGTTGTGTGGTCCCATAACGGAAGTGAGTTTGTGGGGAGTGTGATGAAGAGTGTGTGTAAGGGCCTTGGAATTAATCAGAAATTCCATAGTGCCAATCATCCCCAGTCAGCTGGTTTGGTTGAAGGGTACAATGGCACCCTTAAACTAAAGCTAGCAAAGATTCAGGCTACGACTGGTCTCTCGTGGCCTGACGCTTTACCCTTAGCATTATTGTCAACAAGGGCAACTGTACACTCCCGAGTAGGGCTCAGTCCCTTTGAAATAGTGTTCGGTCGTCCTGCAAATGTTTGGGGGGTCCCTAGGCCGGGTGTGTTCTGTGATCTTGAGTATCCAATGTTGATCGATTATCTTCATGACTTGACTGCTAAACTGAGGTTAATTCACCAACAGGTTTACGAAGCATTGCCGACGCAGACGGAGGGTCCAGGCCACCAGCTCCAGCCCGGAGACTGGGTGGTGACGCGCAATTTTTCGCGCAAGAAGAACTTGGAGCCAAGATTCACTGGACCCTACCAGGTCCTCCTTGCCACGAGAACTGCAGTTCGTCTAGAGGGTCGGAAAAACTGAGTGCATGCCACCCATACCAAAAAAGTCCCTATTCCGTTGTCGGCAGACTCGTGGGTGAGGAGAGGCATTGCATCAACTGAAACCGAAGGATTGCCGGCGTTTGTACCTTTCAGCGATGCACAACCTGTCGGAGAATCCTCAGTGCAGCAGAAAGACACTGTTGAACATTTGTCATCAAAAGACTCAAGACCAGAACATTCAACTGATCAACAGAACGCTGTCTCTTCAACGGATCCTTTGTTTGACGAACAGACACGTCCTGGGAAAACCCGATACTTTTTGCGATCCAGCACTAAAGACTAATAAAGATCCTGTTCTGTCCCTTGACAATTGCATTATCCCGTTTTCCACGATCAGTTTGAACACTCGTATTACTGTAATTATTTTTTTTATATATACACTGAGTTTCGTTCCTTATATTTTTGCTTCCACAGCTGAGAGACACTTTGCATACACATAATTGTGAACAAAAGCCGTAGGGCCGCGCGTGTACTTCCTTCTGGTTAGTAGGTCTTGACACTAGGTTAAAGACCGTCGGTTCCTGGGAACTCCTAGGGATTGACTACTGCTACACAGAACGAAGTGCGTCAAGAAACGTTGCGGACGGTCGTAGGGGATGGCATTTTCGAAGCTGATGGACTTGGAAGGAGCTCAAGCGCAAAGGTTCAAGTTGCAACAACTTAGTCGTACCAAATGTTTTATGTTCCAAATATTCGTATTGCTTTTGACTGTTTCTGCATTATTGGCGGGTGGGGTGTATTACATGATGTCTTGTTTCTTATCTCCTGCTATACCTACTCCTACCTCTAATCCTCAATCTACTACTGTTGCATCTCCCCATTCTTTCCATTTCTTACCCGAACACGAACAGGCTAGACGTGCAGAATTCCGCAACAATTCCTTTATTCAGCTCCTTCACCAGCACCAGTTAGTGGTTAACACTACTAATTGTTGGGTGTGTGGGTTGATGCCACATACCACGGATAAGGGAATCCCATATTTGGTGTTACCGTATAGTTCGAGCATTTCAAACAATGTTTCGAAGCGCACTAGATTCTCAACCCAGTCGAGAGCCACGTTCTCCCTACCTTGGCCCTGGCTCGTACTATAAGCCTTTGTCTATAGCGATAGAAGACTTAGATAGAGATATCTATGAGCCGTCGCTCATTCCAGTGGAAGAGGTACAAGCCTATAGGGTCCTGAGTAAGGTCGAGTACAGTGCGCTCACGAGTGATAAACAGCTTAAAAGCTCGCCTCCGATATGGGTCGTACCCCACATTGGTAATTTTTGTCTAATGGGTCGTGGCCGAAGATCGAAAGCCCGACTTGGAGAGAGTGCTTGCGCTGAAAATTACATGCTGCCGATGATCTCGTCCCCTGTGGTTCTGGCTGCCAAGGGTACCTACTTTGTCTGTCATGATCGTGCGTATGCATGGTTGCCCTCTGACTTCATGGGCTCATGTTTTATCGCAAACTTGTTGCCTCCGACGTTTACTGTAGATGCAGATTATCACAAGACTAGAGTTGTGAGAGGCGTAATTAGCGAAGAGGATACTGCCGGTCAAGAGGCAGGAGACTTTTTCAAGGGTTTCCTCCCGTTTTGGGGACCTATGGTTAATAGTAGGAACCTGAGACAGTTGACTCGAGTGGTAGAATCGACAGCTAATATTACTGCCAGTGCCCTTGGTAATATCACCACAGAACTTCAGGCGGATAGACTTATGACGTTACAAAACCGTATGGTTTTAGACGTGATCTTAGCAGATCGAGGTGGGGTATGTAAGGTGATCCATTCGAGCTGCTGTATTTTCATTCCTGATAACGCTCCGACTGTCTATCAAGCCATCTCGAAGTTGCATAAGATCTCTGAATCCATACACGTGGATGTAGGGGATTGGACGCTACTTGGGTGGTTTTGGGGCCTGATGTCGACTTGGGGTTGGAAGATTCTGATGATCATCGGAGTTGTTGTGGCGTTCCTGTTCACGTGTTGCCTTTGTGTGCAGTGCGGTCCTGCCTTATGTGGCCTCTGCGCTACAACGTGTATGAGACAGCCGCCTGTTACCAATGGAACTCGGTTGGACAGAGCTATGCTACAGCAACATCTAGATGGTCTGATGAATATCGAGTATGATTCCGACTAGTGCTTGCCTACATGAGGGCAAAAGGAGCGTCTGAGGTTCCGTGACAATTGTAAGTGGTGTTTTCGACTCGTACGAATATAGTCGAGTTTAGTATCTACGAACCGCAAATGACGAGTTTAGTAAGTGTGCGCAGTTTCGCTGTGCTAACTTAAACCGTTCGTTTGCTACGTGGGTTTTTCATCTGTACCCACGGGTTCCATCTTAGATACGGCATCCATTTTGTCTCTTGCCCTCAAGTAGCCAGCGAACGGACGCTGTCCGCTTCGCGACCCTGGGACTCCCAAGATATTTGCGGAAGACACATGTTCTTTGTAAGTGTCTTTATGATGAGGGGGATGATACTGTAAGGCAGATGGCCCCGCTCGAGGCTCATCTCGCCGTGCCGGTTTATTGTCTCAGCCGTGCATCTCATTAGGCACGTCCCTTTGATGCCTGTAGTTCGTGTTTCCCGATACCTCCCATTTTACACCCTTTCCAATCTCCCCACTGTTTCCATCTTCCTCTGCACCTGTCCTTGTTCCTTTTTCGATCTGTTTTACTGCTGATTGGAATGTACTAATGGTGGGAAGATGGGTTTTTACAGTTGGGAACCGCCAAATGTTTCCGCACTTATGTTCCGGACCTTATGAGTATCAAAGTGACCAAAGCGACCCCTCTCGGGGATAATTGTGGGAACCGGGTTGTAAACCTTTGTCTGCTATGTAAACCTATGGGAAAATCGTGTATAAAAGGAGCGATCCACAGAACCAATTTGAAGCAGTCTCCCTGAACTACACTCGTTGTACTTCCGTGATCTCTGTGTTTCCCTGCAGCAAATAAACCTTGAATCTTTGACGCCGAAGGAAGTGTCCCGTGTCTCTGTCATTCGTACGCCGGAGCAGGTTACCCACGAAGGTTTCAGGTGTTGTCCCCTGGCACCGCTGGGTCTTAAAGAACCCAGTCCTTCAACTTGCTCAAACTGGAGTATGCAAGGTAGGCACCAAATGTACCCTTCAAAGAAGTCTAGTGACGCTGGCAAGCGCCCCCACCCCAGCCCAATACACTAAGTCCTGTCTGGGAGGTGGTCACACCTCCCTGTGCCAGGAAACCTATTGTTCTACCTTCCACTGCTCGAGTTTGACTCAGAAGCAAGAGGGCAGAATCGTGTCTGTGGTCGGCAGCAGCACCCATTTGCTGGCAGACCTTGAAGGCTGTTACCAGGTGTATAGGGGGTTACCTAAGAGAGCCCCCCCAGTGCATGGGATCATACTTACAACACTGGAATCGGTGTTAGGGTCTGATTCCAACATGTTTGATACCAAATATGACCGAGTTCGGTACAGCCACTATATAGTTAGACATCTCTTAATGACTGATGTCTGTTAAATGTATTAAAATTCATGACCGCACTTACAAAGCCTAGAGAATTGACTCCTTGGTTTGTAGAGGTATCCTGCTCATGCAGGGGCACCCTCACACTTATAACCAAGCACCCTTACCCCAATACTGAAGAGCCTGCCACAGGGGTGACCTATTTTTTAAGTGCAGTGGCCTCAGATGGCATCGCCCTCAGGTTACTTGCCTCTTTCCTTCACCAAAGAGAGCAGAGAGTTAAGATGGGCAAATTTCTCTCCTCCTCCCAGTCGGTGCAATGTGGGGTACCGCAGGGCTCTTCATTAAGCCCGCTCTTATTCAACATCTATGTTACCCCACTTGCTAAAGTGGTGAGATCGTTCGGATTTGAGGTACTGTCGTACACCGACGACACCCAGATCATGGTTTCCATCACTCAGTCGGTTAACGACTCAGCCCTCAAATTCAGAGAGTGCATGGAGGCAGTATCACAGTGGATGGTACGGAATTTCTTAAAGTTAAACGGAGAAAAGACTGAGGTCCTGATTTTTGGAGGAAATCAGGATATGTGGTCTGAGGACTGGTGTCCGTCCTCTTTGGGGGACTGTCCTCACCCTACCCACTCCGCCAGGAATCTGGGAGTACTGATTGATTCAGCCCTATCCTTCGATCCCCAGGTCAATAGAACAGTGTCCACCTGTTGCGCCATCATTGGGAATCTGAAAAAGATCGCCCCGTACCTGTCCCCTGCAGCTCGGAAACAGGCAACAGTTGCCCTAGTCTCCTCCAGGCTCGATTATTGTAATGCCCTTTACAGCTGCATAAATAGGAGCTCTGTCCATCACCTCCAGATTGTGCAGAATGCCGCTGCCAGGATGGTCCTGAACCTTCCCAGGCTGGCTTCGGCTACCCAGGCTAGGAAGGATCTTCATTAGCTCCCAATACATTCTAGGCTTTCCTTTAAACTCCTATGTTTGGCCCACAGAGCTGTATTTGGCTCAGGCTCCAAAGGCGTTAGGTCTCTTGTCGCAGCCTATGTCCCTAGGAGAACTCTGCGTTCTGCCTCCAGAAATCTGCTTTCGGTTCCCAGATTCACGAGGGCTAGATGGGGAGGAAGAGCCTTTTCCACCGTAGCTCCCAAATTATGGAACTCCCTCCCCCCTGAACTTTCTAGTCAGCCTTCTCTGGGGGCCTTCCGTAGACTCATGAAAACCTGGCTCTTTTCTCAAGCTTACTAATGGTCCTATATTCGGTACTGAGACTTTATGTCTGTCTGTCCTTGCGCCTTAATGCCCTTGGGCTAAGTTCGCACATTACAAATTTCCCATTCATTCATTCATTCATTCAGATATATGGAAATGTATATCCGTTGTGAGGAATGCAAGCACCCACACACACAGACTGCAATGGCATGTCTGTAGTCACAGTTTAAGTGGACTCCCAAGGGTGGCACCATGGGAGAACCCTGGTGTACCTATGCCCTGGGTAGCAAATACTGGGGACTTCCAAGGGTACACCAGTAGCCAAATGTGGATGTACAAAAGAACTTACAATGGTCAATTTAGGAAGAAAGCACAGTGGCTGATGTCCTGATTAGCAGGATCCCAGTCAGACTAGGTCAAAAACAAACTGACACCAAGCAAAAAGTGAGGGTACCCATGAGAGTAGATCCTACCTTTCTACACAAAGCGTTAATCTTTGCTGTGAAACAGGCGAAAGAAAGAGATACCCATCTCGTGGGTGAATTGCACAATTTAAAACCAGGGGCATCATGTTTTCTTAGCTGGAGCAAATTGGGTGATCCCAGGCAAACAAAAAAAATCTTCATTATCATTTTCAGATATGTGACTTCAGGATGTGCTGTGTACAAAAACCTTGTGTTTGCTTTAAAAGATCGTAATGTTATTACTTGCGCAATAAGAATTGGGGCCACCCCATAGAATGCACTACAAGGGACTTGACTTTCAGTTCAGTAAAGGCAAAGTAGCCAGGGAGGGGTCATGAATGTCCGGAAGTTCATCGTTAAAAACTATCACTTTTCATGAATGCCTATCAATTATGTGATGTGATCTGAAATAGTAAGGTGCAGCGCTTCTGCACTAAAGAAACACTTTTTTTATTTAGTAGAGTTAGGTCCATGGGAAATATTTTCAGTGGTCGACATGCGGACAGACTCTTAAAGACAAGTCAGTCCCTTTGCTGCACTGTAGGAGGCTGACTTAGTATATGGTGCACACTTATTTAAGTGAAGCACCTTGCACTAATCTAGACAACCCTTTGGGTGATTTTAGTGGTCTTAGACAACCATAGAAAGCTCTTTAAGTTATAGCTGTCGAGAGCAGCCTTCAGGCTTAGTTCAGAAGGAGTGTTAAGCAGCTTGTTTTACCAGAACTAATCATATAGTGTGGGTTAAGTGAAAAAGAACCACACAGTGTAGGTATCAAGTCAAGTCAAGTCAGAATTTATATAGCGCACTACATACCCAGGGGGTCTCAAGGCGCTTAAGGAAGGGGGGGAGGTTTACTTATCGAATATCCAGGTTTTAAGCTGTTTTCTGAAGGCTAGGTGGTTTTGAGTAAGGCGGAGGTGGATGGGAA
Organism: Lissotriton vulgaris; assembly: GCF_964263255.1. Classification (NCBI taxonomy): domain Eukaryota; kingdom Metazoa; phylum Chordata; class Amphibia; order Caudata; family Salamandridae; genus Lissotriton; species Lissotriton vulgaris. The sequence goes on along the minus strand of NC_141699.1, from coordinate 55,959,238 downwards.
GGGAATTCCAGGTTTTTGCCGCTAAGTAGGAGAAGGATCTTCCCCCCCATAGTGGCTTTGTGGATGCGCGGGACAGCGGCGAGGGCTTGGTTGGACGAACGCAGCTGGCGGGTGGGGGTGTAAAAGGAAAGGCGCGTGTTGAGACAATCAGGTCCAAGTTCGTATAGGGCTTTGTGTGCGTGGGTGAGGAGGCGGAACGTTATCCTCTTGTTGACGGGGAGCCAGTAAAGGTCTTTCAGGTGAACGGAGATGTGGTCTGTGCGGGGGATGTCTAGTATGAGTCTGGCTGAAGCATTTTGGATGCGTTGGAGTTTTTTCTGCAGTTTTGCGGTGGTACCGGCGTAAAGGGTGTTTCCGTAGTCCAGGTGGCTTGTAACCAGTGCGTGGGTGACCGTTTTTCTTGTTTCGGTGGGGATCCAGCGAAATGTTTTTTTGAGCATGCGTAGGATGTTGAAGCATGATGATGAGACGGCGTTGACTTGTCTGGTCATCGAGAGTGAGGAGTCCAGGATGATGCCCAGGTTCTGTGCGTGGTCCGTCGGTATGGGAGCTTTTCCTAGGGCCGTTGGCCACCAAGAGTCGTCCCAGGCGGAAGGGGGTGCACCTAAGATGAGGACTTCCGTTTTGTCAGAGTTCAGTTTCAGACGGCTGTGCTTCATCCACTCGGCTACTTCTTTCATCCCTTCATGTAGGTTGGTTTTGGCGGTGATTGAGTCTTTCGTGAGTGAGAGGATCAGCTGAGTGTCATCAGCGTAGGAGAGGATGTTGAGGTTGTGTTGACGTGCGATGGCTGCGAGGGGGCTCATGTAGACGTTGAAGAGGGTGGGGCTGAGTGATCATCCTTGCAGGACGCCACAGATGACTTCGGTGGCCTCTGACTTAAAAGGGGGGAGGCGGACTCTCTGAGTTCTTCCTGCTAGGAACAAGATGATCCATTCCAATGCTTTTCCTTGAATTCCGATGTTTCTGAGGCGTTGTATAAGGGTACTGTGACAGACTGTGTCGAAGGCTGCAGAGAGGTCAAGGAGGATGAGGGCGACTGTGTCTCCGTTGTCTAGAAGTGTTTGAATGTCATCTGTTGCTGCGATGAGGGCGATTTCGGTGCTGTGATTGGCTCGGAAGCCGGACTGTGAGCAGTCAAGGGATTTGTTGGTTTCGAGGAAGGCGGCGAGCTGATTGTTGACAGCTTTCTCAATGACTTTGGCCGGGAATGGGAGGAGCGAGATGGGGCGGTAGTTTTTGAGTTCGGTGGGGTCAGCTGTGGGTTTTTTCAGAAGGGCGCTGAGTTCGGCGTGTTTCCAGCTTTCTGGGAATGTGGCGGAGTTGAGGGAGCAGTTGATGACTGTAGGAAGGTACATCCCGACTATGGTTGCCCCCAACTTTTTGCCCTGTGTTTTAGCTGGTTTTGGACATAGTCGACCTGGGATCCTGCCAATCAGGACCCCAGGCCTACTGCTCTCTCTTTAAAATGGATTCCATGTACCCTAGGTACATTTCCAATTGGTACTGGGCCACCTTATCAGACCCCGTAACGCAGGGCATAGGTGTACCCAGGGCCGCCAGGGGCTGCAGCATGTATTATGCCACCCCTGGCTGGCCTCCTAAATTTGACACAACTGGCTGCACGACAGCTGGGGCGAAGTCGTGTAAGCACCCTTCGCTTTAGGTATAGTAGTTCTATATCTAACCATACAATGGACACCCGAGTTCCTATCAGTCACTCCTATGGCAGGCCTTAACAATCCTGAAGGCAGAGTGCGTGGGCTCGTGTGAGCTAGGTTCAGGCCCGAGCCGAGCCCGGTTGCAGCTTGCGGAATCAAGACCCAATGGCTGTTCCATGATAACGCGTACCATATCGGTAACTCCGGTGTCGCGTTATCAAGGCATGTCGAGTAAGGTGTCATACGAATCGGGGTGCTGCCCTCTCACCAATTCTGGCGATGAGGTTAGCATCCCACCCTTCTAGAGGGACACGACATGTACGTAACTGTGAACCCCGGTTAAAGTTAACTGAAGCCTCAGCTCCACAAAATGGATGCTGCCACCACAGACACGAGTCTGACCTCCTGCTGCTGGGAGTCCTTCCAGCGAGGAGCACTTGGACAAAGGGTTTCCTGTCGAGGGCGGTGTTCGCACCGTCCCAGACAGGGTTTGTGTATTCTGGGTAGGTAGGGCTTTGGCGAGAAGGTGACTGCGGAGTGGCACCCCGGTGCTCACTACGCATCTGCCGGTTAGAACCAGTTCCAGGGGCGACGGCCCTGGCCTGGGGAAAGTCCGGCAGGGGAGAGGGGTGTAACTACCCCCCTTTCTGGTCCCACCCTTAGGGCAGGACTTAGTCATGTACCCACCCCTTTCTTTAGAATAAAGACCGGAGCGGGGACCCTTCCAAATTAGATCATCTTTGATTCAAGAACTACTTTCTACGAAAGGACATTCAAGACTCTTCTCAAGATTTCTCCCTTGTGACTAAGGAGTAGTCACCCTGCATCAGCGGGCACCAACTAAGAACTCTGCGGTTTGCTGTAAGTCCTTCCTCAAGGAATCCGACGGCCCAGCTCGACGAGAACCGGCTTCCCTGGCACCTCTGACCTCTACCCACGTCATCAGCTCAGCTGTGATCTGTGGGTGCGACGAGACCTCGAGGGACCGGCCATCATCAGAACCTGCACGCTCTTAACGCCAGCACGACCATCGAGGTAACTCTCTGGTGAGTGCTCTGGGGTCCGAGAAGCCCCGACCCTGAGCAGCTCCAGCACCGAAGTGCAGTCTCCCAGCATCTCCACGATCTGCGTGGGGCCCTTCTGCTCGCTGCTCAGCACGTTGTCTGGTCACTAGCCGCTGGCTTGTGCCCTTCTGTGACGACATCCGAGAATCATCACTGCTGGTCTGGTTGCCCCAGACTGGCCCTTGCTTCCATCTTTGCGAGAAGCACCCCGGACCCTCCTGGTCCACTCAAGACGCCATCTTAGGCCCACCACGTGGCCCTGAGATCTGCCGAGGCTTGTTGCCCCATCCTGGGCCCAGCGACGCCGACAGCATCATCCTTCGTGGGACAGCTCGCACCTCCGCCGTGGTCGCCGACAACGCCTCCTGGTCCGTGAGACTGCAGAGCCTAGCGTCGCCCACTCACCTGGTCGAGGTGACGGCCAACCGGTGCCTTCCTGGTACCCTCTGACTACTGGCTAGTAGTACGAACTTGGTCCCCTCTGCTTTCAGGTTTCATCCATCTCCGATCCAGGCTTGGATCTCTACGAACTATTCAGCACTGGTCGCCGGCCAGCAACTCCTTTTCTTCCGGCTCCTGGCTCGTCAGCGAAGAACCCGACGCCTGTAAGACTTGTGCAGCCGCAGCCCTCGTGGCTAGGTAACTCGGCATTTCGGTGCCTGCATAGCCTCCTTACTCTAGGGTCCTGAGTCCCTCGCTTCCGACTTGCCTTATCGGGTCCGCCCGAGACCTTAATCTTTACGTGTCCTCGGACACTTGTTTTAATTGTGCACTTGAAGTATTTGCTAAAGAGATTTGGTTTGTGCTTAGTACCCTGTCCTCATAAAGAGTACAGGGCTGTTGTGATTCTTAATAAATATACTGTTTATTTTCATAACACTTGTGTGGTGTCCTTTCACTGGGTGTTCAAGGGGTACATGTGTGGTAAACAGCTGGCTTAACGCGCCCTCTCGAGTCTTTAGCCTTAGACTGCTCGTATCCACGCTACTAGGATAGCTGGTCTATAGGTTGACTTACAACCAAACACCATAAGGGTCGTTGGAACGATACATAGCGGTCGCTAGAATAGCGAACGTTGCATATCGGGCCAACTTCTCACATTGGTGAGCAGCGGTTGGGATTTGAGCTTGCTGTTGTTTTACCACACGTATCCTAAGAATATCTTGTTGAAAGATCGCACAAGTACTGTTAGTACATATAACTAAAAGCTTAGAATACTCTGAGTTCTACTGAACCAGCTGTTGTAGCTCCTCAAGGCTTAGCACACCTTGGCTACAACTCTTAGCAAGGGTACAGTAGGTAAACACGTAGTGTAGGTAGGTGCATCACTTACACCACACTAGAACCAGTATGTCGGACAAAGGAGGAAACTCTGGGTCTCCCCTTGTGTCAGTTGACCCTCCACAGGTCATCCCTTCAGGATATACTGTGCTGAGCTTCAAGGAGTTAAGACGACTGTGTCACTCCAGGAAGATTCAGCAGGGGTCTAACCCCACAACGTCCTTTCTGATTGGTCTCTTGGAGACTTATGATGCCAGAAGAGCTGAGAAACTTCGTAGCTCTTCTAATCCAGAAGGAGACATGCCTCCCCTCGAGGGAACCCGAGACGATCCTGACCTCATCCACCTCGCAACTGAGAACGAAGATGTGGAGGAGGATGAGGATGAGGATCTCTCTGGGGATGAGGCAGATAAGGGACAGGTAGAAGTCGTTAGACTAAGCAGGTCCAACTTAAGCAAACATGATAGTGGTACTGGGGCGCCCCCAGCGCTACTGTCAGGTCCGCTTAACATTGGGAATGGACGAGCCCGATCTCTGTCAAGAGACTCTGGCAGATCCCTTCAAACCAATGGCTCTCGCAACTCTTCGCAAAGAGGGATGACGTCCCCTCAGCGGAGAGTGTACGAAGCTAAGGAAAGGGCAGCTAATCTGAGGATCGAAAGGGAAGAACTTGCCCTGGCCAAAGAAAGGCTTGCCTTTGCGAGAGAGCAACAGTTAAGTGGGGTAGTCCCCACTGGTGGCAGCAATGTACCTAGCAATAGGGAAAAGAGTTTCGATACGAAACACCTTGGTAAGATAGTGCCCCCCCTTTAAACAAGGGGACGACATCCACAAATGGATTACTGCTTTGGAGAGGGCCTGCACGGTGCAAGGTGTTCCCCAGAGTCAGTGGGCAGCTATCTTGTGGCTCTCCTTTGAAGGTAAAGGTAGAGACAAGCTCCTCACCACAAGGGTAGAGGAGGCTAACAATTACCAAGTCTTGAAGAATGTACTGGTTGATGGGTTTGGTTTAACCACTGAACAATACAGGATGCTGTTCAGAGACACCCAGAAAACTCAGTCTCAAGATTGGACTGACTTTGTTGATTGTGCCACTAAGGCTTTTGAAGGCTGGTTACTGGGTAGTAAGGTTACTGATTTTAAAGGATTGTATAATCTAATTATGAGGGAGCAAATATTAAATAATTGTCAGAACCAGTTATTACATCAGCACCTGGTAGACTCTGATCTGACCTCTCCACAGGAATTGGGTAAGAGAGCAGACAAATGGGTCAGAACCAGGGTTAGGCCTAAAAACCAGGGTGGTGACCAGAAAAAGGAATCAACCAAGCCTCAAGAGAAGGGTGGGGATAAATCCACAGAGAAGACTTCCCAAGGGCCCCAAAACTCCAACAAGGGTGGTGGGTCCCAGAACACTCCTTCAGAACAGAAGAAACCTTATTGCCATACCTGTAAACAGGTGGGCCATTACAAAAGTGATGCCAAGTGCCCTAAAAATAGCAATAAGGAAAACATACCCCCAAGTAACACTCCCAGACCTCCTGTTACCACTAGTGGTAATCCCCCAGGTGGTGGGAGTGCCCCCAAGAATGTGGTGGGCATTACCTTGGGTCAGCAGGAGGACTATGGCCTAGCCAGGTTCCCTGACCACACTCTTGTCTGTGAGACTGGCATGGGGTTTGCCAACTTCACTACTGGACCCCACATTTTGGGAAAGTATAGACAAGAAGTTTTAGTGAATGGTCAGAAAGTTGAGGCATTCAGAGACACAGGGGCCAGCCTCACCATGGTGAGTGACCATCTGGTCCCCTCTGCTCAACTGACCCCTGGTTTTACTTATCAGGTGACAGACATTCATGGAGTGAAGAGAAGGCATCCCATGGCAGTAGTCAAGCTCAGTTGGGGTAATGTCACAGGGCCCATGAGAGTGGCAGTGACAAATAACCTACCTGTAGATTGCTTACTGGGGAACGACCTGGAACTCTCAGCATGGGCTGAGGTGGAGCAAGAAACTCACTCCAGAATGATAGGCCTATCCAGACAGGTTAGTGGGGCAGTAATAGCTACAGCCCCAGTCCAAGCACCATTCCTCCCTGAAAAGGTTGGAAGGGCAGTGGTAGCCACTGCCCAGGCTCAGACAGACTTTCCAGAACAGGATAGGAGGGCTGTGACAGTCACAGCCCAAACACAGACTGAGTGCCCTCCTGAAAAGGTTGGCAAGGTTGAAATGGTCTCAGCCTCTACTCAAACAGATAGTGAGGTTGTGAAGCCTGAAACAATGGATCACTCCACTCAAACAGAGAGCATTGAGGAGGAAGAAGAGTCTTCCCCCTCCCAGACACTAGGTGAGAGCCAGCCTCCTCAGGGAACTGACTCTACCCCTGTTGAAGGAACTGCCCCAGAGGTAGTCAGGCCTAGCCTGGCAGAGCCCCTGATGACAGTGGACCCTTCCCAGGTGGGACCCAGTCTGGAGCAGGTAACCTGCGCCTCTCTACCCTGCCTCAGTCAGCCCAGGGCTGAAGAGATCAGGGAGGCCAGCGGTGGACCCAAAAGGGGCCCCTGTCCAAAAGAACCCCTTAATCAACAGATTAGGATCACTGAAGCTGGTAAACCTAGCCAAGTGAAAATAGAACAGACTCCTGAGGGATCCCCCTTAAAAGTAGTGAGGGAACTCCCCCAGCTGGACACTGTTGGGCGCAGCCAAACATGGGGCCTAAAAACCCCAGACCTGACCTGTCCCTCCAGTAAGCCAAACAGAGGGACTCAGCCTCCAGCTTTAGGTAGCCAGAGGCTGACCCTGAGAGCTCAGTGCATCTCAGCTAAAGAAAGGAAGGCACACAGGATGGATGGTGATTGGAGGAAGTTGAGCCCAAAGGTAGAGGAGCCTCACTTCGGTACTCCATCCCAGCATCAACCTTCTTCTTTCCCAAGACACACCAGAGACAGAGATTCCCTATGGTGGAGACCCTCAGATGCCCTTAGGGTGAGGGGTTGCCTAGTGGACCATGACACAGGGGGAAACCAAGCCAGAGCTGGTCCTTCCTTATATGGCCACTTAGGTAATAGAGGCTTACCTGGACAAGGATAGCCTTATCTCCTTTCGTTTGGGGGGGGGTTGTGTAGGAAGGTACATCCCGACTATGGTTGCCCCCAACTTTTTGCCCTGTGTTTTAGCTGGTTTTGGACATAGTCGACCTGGGATCCTGCCAATCAGGACCCCAGGCCTACTGCTCTCTCTTTAAAATGGATTCCATGTACCCTAGGTACATTTCCAATTGGTACTGGGCCACCTTATCAGACCCCGTAACGCAGGGCATAGGTGTACCCAGGGCCGCCAGGGGCTGCAGCATGTATTATGCCACCCCTGGCTGGCCTCCTAAATTTGACACAACTGGCTGCACGACAGCTTGGGCGAAGTCGTGTAAGCACCCTTCGCTTTAGGTATAGTAGTTCTATATCTAACCATACAATGGACACCCGAGTTCCTATCAGTCACTCCTATGGCAGGCCTTAACAATCCTGAAGGCAGAGTGCGTGGGCTCGTGTGAGCTAGGTTCAGGCCCGAGCCGAGCCCGGTTGCAGCTTGCGGAATCAAGACCCAATGGCTGTTCCATGATAACGCGTACCATATCGGTAACTCCGGTGTCGCGTTATCAAGGCATGTCGAGTAAGGTGTCATACGAATCGGGGTGCTGCCCTCTCACCAATTCTGGCGATGAGGTTAGCATCCCACCCTTCTAGAGGGACACGACATGTACGTAACTGTGAACCCCGGTTAAAGTTAACTGAAGCCTCAGCTCCACAAAATGGATGCTGCCACCACAGACACGAGTCTGACCTCCTGCTGCTGGGAGTCCTTCCAGCGAGGAGCACTTGGACAAAGGGTTTCCTGTCGAGGGCGGTGTTCGCACCGTCCCAGACAGGGTTTGTGTATTCTGGGTAGGTAGGGCTTTGGCGGGAAAGTCCGGCAGGGGAGAGGGGTGTAACTACCCCCCTTTCTGGTCCCACCCTTAGGGCAGGACCTAGTCATGTACCCACCCCTTTCTTTAGAATAAAGACCGGAGCGGGGACCCTTCCAAATTAGATCATCTTTGATTCAAGAACTACTTTCTACGAAAGGACATTCAAGACTCTTCTCAAGATTTCTCCCTTGTGACTAAGGAGTAGTCACCCTGCATCAGCGGGCACCAACTAAGAACTCTGCGGTTTGCTGTAAGTCCTTCCTCAAGGAATCCGACGGCCCAGCTCGACGAGAACCGGCTTCCCTGGCACCTCTGACCTCTACCCACGTCATCAGCTCAGCTGTGATCTGTGGGTGCGACGAGACCTCGAGGGACCGGCCATCATCAGAACCTGCACGCTCTTAACGCCAGCACGACCATCGAGGTAACTCTCTGGTGAGTGCTCTGGGGTCCGAGAAGCCCCGACCCTGAGCAGCTCCAGCACCGAAGTGCAGTCTCCCAGCATCTCCACGATCTGCGTGGGGCCCTTCTGCTCGCTGCTCAGCACGTTGTCTGGTCACTAGCCGCTGGCTTGTGCCCTTCTGTGACGACATCCGAGAATCATCACTGCTGGTCTGGTTGCCCCAGACTGGCCCTTGCTTCCATCTTTGCGAGAAGCACCCCGGACCCTCCTGGTCCACTCAAGATGCCATCTTAGGCCCACCACGTGGCCCTGAGATCTGCCGAGGCTTGTTGCCCCATCCTGGGCCCAGCGACGCCGACAGCATCATCCTTCGTGGGACAGCTCGCACCTCCGCCGTGGTCGCCGACAACGCCTCCTGGTCCGTGAGACTGCAGAGCCTAGCGTCGCCCACTCACCTGGTCGAGGTGACGGCCAACCGGTGCCTTCCTGGTACCCTCTGACTACTGGCTAGTAGTACGAACTTGGTCCCCTCTGCTTTCAGGTTTCATCCATCTCCGATCCAGGCTTGGATCTCTACGAACTATTCAGCACTGGTCGCCGGCCAGCAACTCCTTTTCTTCCGGCTCCTGGCTCGTCAGCGAAGACCCCGACGCCTGTAAGACTTGTGCAGCCGCAGCCCTCGTGGCTAGGTAACTCGGCATTTCGGTGCCTGCATAGCCTCCTTACTCTAGGGTCCTGAGTCCCTCGCTTCCGACTTGCCTTATCGGGTCCGCCCGAGACCTTAATCTTTCCGTGTCCTCAGACACTTGTTTTAATTGTGCACTTGAAGTATTTGCTAAAGAGATTTGGTTTGTGCTTAGTACCCTGTCCTCATAAAGAGTACAGGGCTGTTGTGATTCTTAATAAATATACTGTTTATTTTCATAACACTTGTGTGGTGTCCTTTCACTGGGTGTTCAAGGGGTACATGTGTGGTAAACAGCTGGCTTAACGCGCCCTCTCGAGTCTTTAGCCTTAGACTGCTCGTATCCACGCTACTAGGATAGCTGGTCTATAGGTTGACTTACAACTAAACACCATAAGGGTCGTTGGAACGATACATAGCGGTCGCTAGAATAGCGAACGTTGCATATCGGGCCAACTTCTCACAATGACGTCTCGAAGATGGGGTGCGATAATGGAGTCTGCTTTGTTGAAGATGAGATGGGGGCATGGGTCTGTATGGGATCCTGAGTGGATGGAGTTCATCAGGCAAATGGTATCTTCTGTGGAGATTTGGTTCCAGTCGAGAAGGTTATTCGGAGGAGGTGCAGGTTTGGAGGTGAGTGGGGTGGACTGGTTTACGGGTTGGATGTCAAAGCTGTTATGAATGTCGGTGATTTTGTCATGGAAGAATGAGGCGAGGGAGTCGCAGAGGACTTGAGAGGGGGTTATGTCATTGGAGCTGGCGGTGGGGTTGGTGAATTCTTTGATGATGTTGAAAAGTTCCTTGCTGTTGTGGGCGTTGTTGTCTAGTCGGTCTTTGAGTGCTGATTTCTTGGCTGTTCGGATTAGTTGGTGGTGTTTGCGGGTGGCGTTTTTGAAGGCGGCTTGGGTGATAGTGTTTGGGTCTTTTTTCCAAGTTTTCTCAAGGGAACGACAGAGCTTCTTGGATTTCTTAAGGTCATCGTTGAACCAGGGGGCGTTCTTGCTTCCTTGCTTGATTTGATGTTTGTTCAAGGGTGCTAGTTTGTCGGCGGTTTGGGTTAACCATTGTGTGAGGTTGGTGGCGGCTTGGTTAGGGTTCGTAGAATAGGCAGGAGGTTTTTGAAGAAGCGATGTGGAGATCTGGTCGATGGTGATTTTGTTCCAATTTCTTCGCAGAGTTGGTTGAGGGTGGTTGTGGATCGTGGTCTTATTGTAAATTAAGTGGATGCAACTGTGGTCCGTCCAGTGGAGGGGTGTGGTGTGAGTGAAGGAGATGAATATAGGGTCGAGTGTGTGTCCTGCATAGTGTGTGGGGGTGTTAACAAGTTGTTTGAGTCCGAGATTGGCGAGATTGGCCAGAAGGGTGGTAGTGTTACTGTTGTTGCTCTTTTCCAGATGGAAATTGAGGTCTCCCAGTAGAATGTATTCTTTCGAGGGGAGGGCGTGAGGGGTGATGAAGTCAGTGATGTCTTCGCTGAATTTTGTACGGGGTCCTGGTGGCCTGTAGAGGAGGGTGCCTCTGAGTGTGGCCTTGGGGTCAGTGTGGATCTGGAAGTTAAGGTGTTCGGCGATAGCGAGGTTGTCTTCTGAGCTGGTTGAGACACGGATGGTGTTCTTGTGGACGATAGCGATGCCTCCTCCTGTTTGGTTGGTGCAGTCCTTACGGATGATCTTGTAGCCGTCCGGGATGGCTATGGTGATGTCTGGAGCTGATGAGGCATTCATCCAGGTTTCTGTTAGGAAGGGGATGTCCGGAGAAATGGTGTCGAGTAGATTCCAAAGGTCGATGGCGTGTTTGTGAACCGAGCGGGTGTTGAGAAGGATGCATTTAAGGTAGTTGGTGTCGGATCTCTGTTTGGGGTTTGTGGATATGGTGTGGGTCTTGATGCAGGTGAATTTGCAGGAGTGGCAGGTGAAGGGTCCATGGGTGTGTCCTGGTGCTGCTTGGGCGCAGTTAGGGAGTCGGCCGGGGTTAAGTGCTAAGAGGGTGGAGGCGTCGTAAGTGATGCGGGAGGCGATGGGTTTGCGAGGGCCAGGGGGTCTGGCGCTGGGCGCGGTCCAGGCGCGGACGGGCGTAGACGGGCTTACCTTTGGCGCACCTTCGGCGCGCATGGGGTGCGACCGCAGCGCGTGAACGCTGCACGTAGAAGCATCAGTCATATGTGGATAGTGGAGGGGGAGGGGCGAGGGAGGGGCAGCTGGGAGGCAGTAGCGGGGGGAGGGACGTGCTGGAGGCAACACAAAATGGCAGCAATCAAAACAACGCTATGAGATTGGGGGCACGAATTAAAAAATGCTATGGGCGCAATCAAGGCACAATAATAATACCAGGGGGCACAGGCGCAGATAGAATGCAGAGCGATGCGAGCAGAGGCAAAGAGAAGCGCTGTGAGGTGAGCAGACACACGTCACAACGAAGCGCTACAAAATCGGACCAAGCGCTAGTTAAATGTAGCACAAAGCAAATGCACAACGAAGCTCTACAAAAACGGATCAAGACGCTAGTAGAATGAATCACGTACAGAGCAAAGCACACAGTATTAGCAGCAGTGGGGAGTACGATACCAGGAGCCAAGGGGGGAGCGACCACTTCAGCTGGAGCAAATTGTTATTTACACACTCCCTAACACATTGGCATATCTCCTACCTGGAGATATAAACACAATATTTCAATAGTAGAAAAGGTTAGTAGCAGAAATACACAGTGGTATCCAGAGGGACAGCAAACCATATACTAAGAAAATGGAATGCGAGCTGCGACTGAAGTCGGGACTTGGACCAGAAGACTCAGTAGAATGGAGAACCCAAGGCCCCACCCAACATACGTACCCAGGAACCTCACGGAGGCTGTGTGGAAACACAGATTCTTACTCATTGTAGGAGAGTAGGGTCTGCAATCCTATGATCACCCAGATTTTTTGCTTTTGTTTCACTGGTTTACGACTTTCTCTGGCTGTGGGCCTGCTAATCAGACCCACAGCCTAGCTGTTCTCTCACTAAATTGACACGTGTACCTTAGGTGCATTATCCAATTGGTACTGGGTAAGCATGGGCGGAAAATCCGTTACGCTCGCGGATTTTGCGGATTTTCGGGAAATTCGCAATCCGCGAGATTTGCGAATTTCTCGCAAAATCCGCAAATTTGCACGCAGCGGATTTTTTTTGCGGCGCGCGGCGTTGGTGATACAATTTTTGCGGCGCGCGGCGTTTATCATCGTTTGCCGGGTTGTTTTTCTTGATAGTTTGCGAGTGCTGCGCCATTTTGGATCTTGCTGTGTGATCCCGCGGGAATTGGCGAGCGCGATTACGTCATCGCGGCTTGCGAGCGAGAGTTTGTCAACGCGAGTACAGCGAGATCACGTCTCGCGGTACTTCGCAATTGCGAGATTTGAGATGCGGCGAGCAGCAAGAATCTCGCACAAACGAAAATATAAAATTTGCAATTCTGCACAAGAAATCCACCAGCAAGCAGCATAAACCTTCTTGAAATGATGATTTTTATCTGAATAACTCCTTAGGTTGACATTTGCCTGCACTTTTTTAGCGAGGAGTCCATTTTGGGGAGGGGGGAGGGGGGTGGGAGGAAGGAAGTGCCCCACAGTCTTCAACTTCCTGTTCCTGTCCAGCAGGCTCCTCCCAGTGCTTTGTCCATCTCCTGGTCACTTTTCATTTGGATCTGGAGCTGGAAGGATTACTTTTTGTGGATGCTGCTGGATATTTGGATTTGAGGCCTTTTTGACTTTCTTTGGATCATTGTTGGATTAGAAATTTTACAAGTAAGTTTGTTTGGGGCATTACAGTTGCTGCAACTAAAATTTTGGAATTTTCGATTTTTGGGCTGTTTTGGGGCCTTTTGCCCAGGGGTACTCAGTAGTGGGTGGACTGAGTCTTTCTGTGGGTTGTCTTGAACTTAAACATCATGGAGGGCATGGATGGATTGGGATTGTGCTGATTTTTCAGTGATTTTCGTTTTTTGGGCCTGTACTTGTGGCCTTTTCACCAGGGGTATTTGAGTCTAGCATGGGCCTAGACTTTCTGTGGGCTGTCTTGAACTTAAACATCATGGAGGGCATGGATGGATTGGGATTGTGCTGATTTTTCAGTGATTTTCATTTTTTGGGGCTGTACTTGTGGCCTTTTCACCAGGGGTATTTGAGTCTAGCATGGGCCTAGTCTTTCTGTGGGCTGTCTTGAACTTACAATGTAAGAATCTAGCCTGCACACCTTGATTTTAACTAATGTTAATCTGTTTTAAACAATGTTTTCGTTTGTGTTTTGGGAGCTTCCCAGTGGGTCAGTTGTGCCCACAACTGTAGTTAAACTGCTTTTTTGGAGGCCTAGTATAAACTAGGTCTGAACCGGGAGCTCTCACTATTGTGTCCCTAGCGTTTCAGAGTGTGTTTATACAGTTAATGAAGTTCAAATCAATAATAATTCAATAACTCATTCAACACATTTTTTAAGGTTTAAAGGCTTATTTAGTAAGCATTGTTTCTATACCTTGCTTCAGAAGTATTTACAAAAATAACATGGGTTCAAATATCCATAAAGTAATTCAATTATTATCCACAAAAAATACAGTAAACAAAATTACACATTTCCCAATGCATTTCGGGTCTAACTCGACCCTTCTTCAGGGGGATTTCAAAAAGTAGCAATAAGTTCTGTAAACAGTGTCAAGCACTTCAGTCCGATTTCAGGCACTGAAAAGTTAATAAGAAACAATTGTATTTCTTTTACAATGAGATTCATTATGTACAAGATGAAAATAGAATTAACACTACATTCCGCTTTGTGTTGTGCAATCTGACATGCAAGTGATCAATTATACTGGTTGTGTATAGCACAGTGAGCCAAGACAATAAAGGTGATCATTATGAGCTATAAGTGATACCCACTAAATTACCCTCTCAAGTAGTGTGAGTTTACACAGCTCCCTCGTGACCCAACGGAATGACATATACGATGTAAATAAGGGGGGCTCTCTAAATATACTGTATGCCAAAAACTACCTGTTAGGTGCTCCAAACAGTCCTTAAATGAGGTAAACCGATTCTGCAGAGTCCAGTACAAGTTCTGCAAATGTAATATGTCCATTATTTAGCGTGGGTGTCAAGTTGTCTTAAAGGTGGTAAATACTAAGTAAAGGTCGCCGCCTTACCCATGAATTCACTCGCTATGTTGAAAATTAGTCGCTGGGTGTCACGTGGTTATAATTACTCGGGCAGTGTCCCGCTATTGAATCACTCTTGCCTCCAAAGTCTGAGAAAGAATAACGACGCTCGTTATTTTTGTACCCTGTGAGTTAATCATGGCTGCAAAAGCCGTTAATGACCAGTGCTTACCGCTCGTTCGTAAGTGAAGACGTATCTTCAAACTCCCTTCCTTCGTTAATGGAACCCTTCTCAATCTTCAACCTATCGTGAAATAAGTAAAGGAAAATGATTCCCCACTCGATCTTATTTCTTGATTACTCACTGGGTGCGTACCTAAACGGCGCGATGCACTCACCTTCTCTCTCGCGTTCATTGACCTCTGACTCCTCATCCACTTCCGGTGTCAACATCCGGTTAAGGGATGTGTGTTTAAATACCCATGCCTAACGTTAAGGGAATGTCATGGAAACTAACCCTGATTAAATCAGCTTGTACTGGGGATCGCGTAACTGTGGGTTGATGTGTCCTATACTACAGACTTACTCGTGAAAAAAGGTTGTGAGCACCTCGTGCTGAACGTCGGTTAAATTCTATATTGAATTTACAAAGCGCTACTTGAAAGTATAGCGCGCCACTCGTTTTTATGTGATTCTGGTGTTGCATAAAATAAAGGAAAAATCTGTCCATAGAAAATAAAAGCATGCAAGAAATGTTTATAAGTGCCATGTCCATGTCTGCCCAATAAAACGTGAAAAAATTATTGTGAAAGTTAAACACTGTCGGTAATAGTGTCAATCCTGTACAAAAAATAAAACATTATTGCTGTTTGAAATACAAACATATTATTCAATACATATCATGTAGTTTGGTGATGTTGCTTTAGGTTGTAGTCATTTATAGAAAGCAAACCATTTCACACTGGTCATTGAGCCCACCTGGAATGAGTGTGCCAAGCATTTTTATCCAAAATGTTTCTCTGCGAGCCAAGGCTACATTGTGATCTACTCTCTTGTGTTTTTCTACCACTTCAAGTATAGTGTATCGAAGTTGTGGTATGGAGTGACTGGATTTTGTCCAATGTGTTGCTAGGCAAGATGTTGTTGACTTATTCCGTATGGTACTCTTATGCTCGATGATTCGAGTTTTGACTTTTCGGGAAGTTCTTCCCACGTAGGTTAATCCACAAGGACATGTAATGGCATAGATTACTCCCACTGTATTGCAATCTCCACTGAATTTCAATTGTATTGCTTTACCGCTGTGGGGATGCTTGAATTCTTTTCCCATGGATACATTGTTACACTGACCACCATTGTAACACTTTCTCATGCCTTTATGATTGTCTGTTGGATGAGTTGAAGGAGATTTCAATATTTCTCTCATGTTTTTTGCTCTTGTATGTGCTATTATTGGTAGTGTTTTGAATAAGTTGACAAAATCGGGTTCATTGGCTATGATTTCCCATCTTTTCCTTAGTATCTGTTTGATTCGTTGTGACTGTGTCGAGTGTTTCATGACAAATACTATGCGGTCATTGGTAGATTTCTCCGTCTTTTTCAACAAGTCTTTTCTTTCCATCCTGGAAACCTTCTGTACTGAAGTCTCTAGTGTAGGAAGGTACCTCCTGACTATGGTTGCCCCCAACTTTTTGCCCTGTGTTTTAGCTGGTTTTTGACATAGTCGACCTGGGATCCTGCCAATCAGGACCCCAGGCCTACTGCTCTCTCTTTAAAATGGATTCCATGTACCCTAGGTACATTACCAATTGGTACTGGGCCACCTTATCAGACCCTGTAACTCAGGGCATAGGTGTACCCAGGGCTGCCAGGGGCTGCAGCATGTATTATGCCACCCCTGGCTGGCCTCCTAAATTTGACACAACTGGCTGCATGACAGCTGGGGCAAAGTCGTGTAATCACCCTTTGCTGTAGGTGTAGTATACCTATACCTAACCCTAAAATGGACACACAGATTCCTATCAGTCACTCCTATGGCAGGCCTTGACAATCCTGAAGGCAGAGTGCTTGGAATCGTGTGAGATGGTGCTCTGGCATGAGCTGAGCCTGTCTGCAGCTTGCGGAACCAAGTCCTAATAGCTGTTCCATGATATCGCATACCATATACTCTTAAGTGCATTATAATCCTCGCGGTTAAATGCTATCTTTGGTATTGCTTTATCAAAACATGTCGAGTAAGGTGTCATACGAATTGGAATACTAACCCCTCGCCAATTCTGGCGACGGGGTTAGCATTCCACCCTTCTAGAGGGACACGACATGTATGTAACTGTGAACCCCGGTTAAAGTTAACTGAAGCCTCAGCTCCACAAAATGGATGCTGCCACCACAGACACGGGTCTGACCCCCTGCAGCTGGGAGTCCTTCCAGCGAGGGGAGCCTGGACAAAGGGTTTCCTGTCAGGGGCGGTGCTAGCACCGTCCCAGACATGGTTTTGTGTATCCTGGGTAGGCAGGGCTTTTCAGAAAGGTGACTGCTGAGTGGCACCCCGGTGCTCACTACGCATAGGCCGGTCTGAACCAGTTCCAGGGGCACACCAGCCCCTGGCCTGGGGAAGTCCGGCATGGCAGAGGGGTGTAACCACCCCCCTCCTAGTCCCACCCATAGGCAGGACCTAGTCACCGGGTCAGCCCCCTTTTCTAGTATAAAGATGGGAGCGGGCCCCCTGTTCAAATTAGATCATCTTTGGAATCAAGACACGACTTTCTGCGAAAGGACTTCACGATTTCTTCATCAAGATTCTCCCTTGTGGCTAAGGAGTAGTCACCCTGCATCCGCAGGCACCATCCTAAAGAACACTGCGGTCTGCTGCAAGTCCTTCATCACGAATCCGACGACCCAGCTCGACGAGACCCGGCTTCCCTGGCACCTCTGACCTCTACTCACCTCTACAGCCAAGCTGAGAACCGTGAGTGCGACGAGACCTCGAGGGACCGACGATCGCCAAGACTGCACGACATCTTTACTGCAAGCCCACCGTGTCCTCCACGGGTGAGTGCTTTGGGGTCCGAGAAGCCCCGACCCTGCACAGCTCCAGCACCCAAGATCAGCCTCCCTGCATCTCCACGATCTGCGTGGGGCCCTTCTGCTGTTTGCTGTGCACCGCGTTGTTTGGCTACTAGCCGGCTGGCTTGTGGCCTTCTGAACGACGCCCGACGACATCACTGCTGCTGGTCTGGTTGCTCCAGACTGGCCCTTGCTTCCTTCTTGAAGAGAGGCACCCCGGACCCTCCTGGTCCACCCCAGACGCCATTTAAGGTCCACCGCGTGGGCTTGAATTTGCCATGGCTTTGTTGCCCAATCCTGGGTCCAGCGACGCCAACAGCTTCTATCTTCGTGGGACAGCTCGATCCTCCTTCCTGGTCGCCGACAACGCCTCCTGGTCCGTGAGATCTTCGAGCCCAGAGTCACCCACACGCCTTGTCGAGGTGGCTACCATCCGGTGCCCTCCTGGTGCCCACTGACTACTGGCTAGTAGTCTCGAACTTGGTCCCCTCTGCTTTCAGGTGTCATCTTCCATCGATCCAGGCTTGGATCCACCGAACTTTCTTCACTGGTCGCCTGCCAGCAACTTCTTTCTTCCAGGCTCCTGGTCCGTCAACGAGGATTCCCGACGTCTTTTGAGTCCTATGCAGCTGCAGCCCCTGGGCTAGGTAACTTCGGCATTTCGGTGCCCCAGCATAGCCTCACTATCCAAGGGTCAGAATCTACTTTTGTTTTCTCCCTACCAGGTCGGGTTCGCCCGAGAACACTAACTTTGCAAATTCTAGCTACCATAGACTTTGTCCCGCATCTCGCGTGAGAGTGCACACACTGCACCCGAGTCCCCTGGGTCTCCTAGAAGTAATCTAACGATTCTATAGTCAAGTCCTAGCGATTCCAAAGCCTATTAGTACTGTACTTACCTGCTAGTAATTTCGCATTCCACTTTTCAAGTATATGGTTTTCCGTGCCCCTCGGGCATTTGTATATACTGTGCTAACTTAAGTATTTTTGTAAGAGTTTTGGTTTGTGCTTAGTACCCTGTCCTCATAAAGAGTACAGGGCTGTTGTGATCTTTAATAAATAAGTGTTTATTTTCATAACACTTGTGTGGTGTCCTTTCACTTGGTGTTCAAGGGGTATATGTGGTATAACAGCTGGCTTAACACGCCCTCTCGAGTCTTTAGCCTTAGACTGCTCGTATCCACGCTACTAGGATAGCTGGTCTATAAGGTTGACTTACAACCAATCATCAATAAGGGTTGCTGGACTGATACATAGTGTTCACTAGAATAGTGACCACTGCATATCAGGCCACCTTCTCACATTGGTGAGCAGCGGTTGGGATTTGAGCTTGCTGTTGTTTTACCACACGTATCCTAAGAATATCTTGTTGAAAGATCACATAAGTACTGTTAGTACATATAACTAAGCTTAGAATACTCTGAGTTCTACTGAACCAGCTGTTGCAGCTCCCCAAGGCTTAGCACACCTTGGCTGCAACTCTTAGCAAGGGATCAGTAGGCAAACACATAGTGTAGGTAGGTGCATCACTTACACCACACTAGAATCAGCATGTCAGACAAAGGAGGAAACTCTGAGTATCCCCTTGTGTCAGTGGACCCTCCACAGGTCCTTACTTCAAAATATGCTGCTCTTAGCTTCCATGAGATGAGACAAGTGTGTACCCTCAGGAAGCTAAAACAGGGGTCTAACCCCACCACCTCCTTTCTGATTGGTCTCTTAGAGGCTTATGATACCAGTAGGGCTGGTAACCCAGACCCTTCTAATCCAGAGGGGAGTTTGCCCTCCTTACAGGGACCCTTTGATAGCCAGGACCATCCCCTCCAGGAAGCAGATGATGCTGAGGATGAGGATGAGGACCAGTTGTCAGGGGATGAGGCAGATAAGGGACAGGTAGAAGTCAATAGACTAACCAGGTCCAACTTAAGCAGACATGAGCTTGGTACTAGGGGACTCCTGGGCCCACTCTCAGGTCAGCTTAACATTGGGAATGGACGAGTTAGGTCTCTATCAAGAGGCTCTAACAGATCCCTTCGAACCAATGGCTCTCTCAACTCTTCTCACAGAGGGATGTCTTCCCCTAAGAGGATTATTATTATTATTATTATTATTCTGAGTTTTATATAGCGCCTGGTTACCAAAAAGGCATCCCAGCGCTCACCAGGGAATGAAACTACAGAGTAATGCGGGGGTTTAAGCAGAAAACAGAAAAGTTTTTAAAAGCTTGCGGAACCGAAGCAGACTGGCTTCCGAGCGAAGTTGTAGGGGAAGAGAATTCCACAGAGTGGCTACGTTTATAGAGAACCTTCTGCCACCAGTTCTTACTTTCTTCACCCTCCCAACCTGCAAAAGATGTTGGTGGTCAGACCGGAGAGAGCGGAGGGCTTTGTAGGGCTGAACCATCTTCCCCAGAATAGGTGGACCTGCCCCCTGCAGGACTTTATGAGCGATACAGAGTGACTTGAACTTCACCCTGTCCCTCACAGGGAGCCAATGCAGTGCCTTGAGCGCAGGGCGAGCAGATTGATGTCTGGGGATACCCGTCAGAAGCCTGGCGGCCGCATTCTGCACTTGCTGCAGTTTGTTCATGGTAGATTCTGGAGCACCCAGGAACAACGCGTTGCTGAAATCCAGCCGCGAGATGATAAGCCCCTGGATGAGAAGTCTCCTAGTGGCCGCTGGGAGCAGCGGTAGAATCTTCCGAGCCGAGCGGAGCAGGCCAAAGCACACGCCAGCAGTCTTTTTGGCATGGGTTTTAAACGACAGGTCCTGCTCAAGCCAGACCCCGAGGCTCTTAATCTCCTGCTTGGGGGTGGGTACAGGTCCAAGGCAGTCGGGCCAGCTGCTGGGAGACAGAGATGGAGAGGAGTTTCCCAGCAGCATCAGCTCCGTCTTGGAGCCGTTGAGCTTTAAAGCTGAGCTGCACATCCATGTGTAGATCTTCTCCAGACACGAGTGCAGCCGGTCAGGATGGTGAGCCGACTGGGAAAGGCCTACCACCAACTGAGTATCATCAGCATAACTGATGATTTTGATACCCAGTGGCAGTACCACACTCTCCAGGGGGGCCATGTAGACGTTGAATAACGTAGGGCTCAATGAAGAGCCCTGTGGCACACCACACTGGAGAGGGATTGAAGATGATTTTTCAGGGCCTTCCCATACCTCGAATGTGCGACCTTCCAAGAAGGAAGCAAACCACTTGAGGGCCAGACCGGTGATCCCCACCCCTGCCAGCCGTTGGAGAAGCACCTGATGGTCCACGGTGTCAAAAGCAGCACTAAGGTCCAGGAGGATCACTGCCACTGATCCCCCTGAATCCAAAATGCTCCTAGCGTTCTCCACAACCGCCAGCAGGGCGGTGTCAGTCCCCTGACCGGGACGGAAACCGGTTTGGGAGTCACCTAAGAGGGAATTGGCCTCCAAGAATTCCGACAAGCGGCAGTTGACCAGCTTCTCAGCGATCTTACTAAGGCCCGGCAACAGCGAGATAGGCCTGAAGTTGGCAAGGTCGGTGGGGTCCAGATTAGGCTTTTTTAAAAGGGCCTTCACGACCGCCCCTTTCCACCTGGGGGGTACTACCCCTTGAGTGAGGGACAAGTTTATAAGGTCCGTCACTGGGCCACCAATGGTAGATGCCACCTGTTTAAGATATTTAACAGGTACCGGATCTTTCGGGGAGCCACTCTTCATGGTCCTCAAAATCAAGAGAACCTCCTCCATGGTAACAGTACCAAAGGAGGTCAGCTCCACTGATCGCATCCTACCCTGCGGACCAGGGATATCACCCGGGGGAGATACCTCACCTGGGTGGGGAAGGGAAGCCAGTATATTATCAATTTTTGTTTTAAAAAAGGACGCCAGTTCTGTGCATTTTTTGCGCGGGTCCTCATGGATGATCTGGGGTTCAGGGATGTTGAGTAATTCCTTGATAACTCTGAATGATTCTTTAGAAGAGTTGGCCGCGGAGCCTATTCTCTCTTCAAAGAATCCAGATTTTGCTGCACGAATGGCGGATTTGTATATACTCAGGGCCTCCCGATAATCCTTCCGCTTCGTTTCACACCAGTCCTTCCTCCAGGACCGCTCTAGCCTCTTGCATCCCTTCCTTAGGGATCTCAATTCGGGCGTATACCACGGCGCCGAACCCACTCTCTTCCCCTTCATAAGTTGTTTCTTTTGGGGAAGAAGGATATCTAACGAGTCCGTAAGCCAAGTGTGTACATTCGCTTCCGCGACTAACGGGTTAGAACCAGGAGGGGGCCGCGTTGCCTCCAAATGTGCCGACCAGGTGTCAATCGAGAGCCTCGACCAGGCTCTTTCCAAAGTGTGGACCCTTGGGACCATTGCAGCTAGATTATCAAATTGCCACACTGCGGACACCAAGAAATGGTCTGTCCAGGGCAGGGGCAGCGCCGGAGATGGAATAAAGTGGCCCAGGTTAGAGAATATGGGGTCAAGCAGGTGACCCTTCTCATGGGTCGTCCCCGGGTTGGCCAGAGTGAGAGTAAGAGGAGAGTGTATGAAGCTGAAGAAAGGGCAATCAAACTGAGGATTGAAAGGGAAGAACTTGCCCTGGCCAAAGAGAGACTTGCCCTTGCTAGAGAGCAAGAATTATGTGGGCTACAGCCCACTGGTGGCAGCAATAAACCTAGCAATAGGGAAAGGAGTTTTGATACAAAGCACCTGAATAAGATAGTGCCCCCCTTTAAAGAAGGGGATGACATCCACAAATGGATTACTGCTTTGGAGAGAGCCTGCACTGTGCAGGGTGTTCCCCAAAGTCAGTGGGCAGCTATCTTGTGGCTCTCCTTTGATGGTAAAGGTAGAGATAAGCTCCTCACCACAAGGGTGGAGGATGCTAACAATTACCAAATCTTGAAGAATACACTGGTTGATGGGTTTGGTTTAACCACTGAACAATACAGGATGCTGTTCAGAGACACCCAGAAAACTCAGTCTCAAGATTGGACTGACTTTGTTGATTGTGCCACTAAGGCTTTTGAAGGCTGGCTACTGGGTAGTAAGGTTACTGATTTTAAAGGATTGTATAATCTAATTATGAGGGAGCAAATCTTAAATAATTGTCAGAACCAGTTATTACATCAGCACCTGGTAGACTCTGATCTGACCTCTCCACAGGAATTGGGTAAGAGGGCAGACAAATGGGTCAGAACCAGGGTCAGGCCTAAAAACCAGGGTGGTGACCAGAAAAAGGAATCAACCAAGCTTCAAGAGAAGGGTGGGGATAAATCCACAGAGAAGACTTCCCAAGGGCCCCAAAACTCCAACAAGGGTGGTGGGTCCCAGAACACTCCTTCAGAACAGAAGAAACCTTATTGCCATACCTGTAAACAGGTGGGTCATTACAAAAGTGATGCCAGTTGCCCTAAAAATGGTAATAAGGGAAATATACCCCCAGGTAATACTCCTAAACCTCCTGTTACCACTAGTGGTAATCCCCCAGGTGGTGGGAGTGCCCCCAAGAATGTGGTGGGCATTACTTTGGGCCAGCAGGAGGACTATGGCCTAGCCAGGTTCCCTGACCACACTCTTGTCTGTGAGACTGGCATGGGGTTTGCCAACTTCACTACTGGACCCCACATTTTGGGAAAGTATAGACAAGAAGTTTTAGTGAATGGTCAGAAAGTTGAGGCATTCAGAGACACAGGGGCCAGCCTCACCATGGTGAGTGACCATCTGGTCCCCTCTGCTCAACTGACCCCTGGTTTTACTTATCAGGTGACAGACATTCATGGAGTGAAGAGAAGGCATCCCATGGCAGTAGTCAAGCTCAGTTGGGGTAATGTCACAGGGCCCATGAGGGTGGCAGTGACAGATAACCTACCTGTAGATTGCTTACTGGGGAATGACCTGGAACTCTCAGCATGGGCTGAGGTGGAACAAGAAACTCATTCCAGAATGATAGGTCTATCCAGACAGGTTAGTGGGGCAGTAATAGCTACAGCCCCAGTCCAAGCACCATTCCTCCCTGAAAAGGTTGGAAGGGCAGTGGTAGCCACTGCCCACGCTCAGACAGACTTTCCAGAACAGGATAGGAGGGCTGTGACAGTCACAGCCCAAACACAAACTGAGTGCCCTCCTGAAAAGGTTGGTCAGGTTGAAATGGTCTCAGCCTCTACTCAGACAGATAGTGAGGTTGTGAAGCCTGAAACAATGGATCACTCCACTCAAACAGAGAGCATTGAGGAGGAAGAAGAGTCTTCCCCCTCCCAGACACTAGGTGAGAGCCAGCCTCCTCAGGGAACTGACTCTACCCCTGTTGAAGGAACTGCCCCAGAGGTAGTCAGGCCTAGCCTGGCAGAGCCCCTGATGGCAGTGGACCCTTCCCAGGTGGGACCCAGTCTGGAGCAGGTAACCTGCACCTCTCTACCCTGCCTCAGTCAGCCCAGGGCTGAAGAGATCAGGGAGGCCAGTGGTGGACCCAAAAGGGCCCCCTGTCCAAAAGAACCCCTTAATCAGCAGATTAGAATCACTGAAGCTGGTAAACCTAGCCAAGTGAAAATAGAACAGACTCCTGAGGGATCCCCCTTAAAAGTAGTTAGGGAACTCCCACAGCTGGACACTGTTGGGCACAGCCAAACATGGGGCCTAAAAACCCCAGACCTGACCTGTCCCTCCAGTAAGCCAAACAGAGGGACTCAGCCTCCAGCTTTAGGTAGCCAGAGGCTGACCCTGAGAGCTCAGTGCATCTCAGCTAAAGAAAGAAAGGCACACATGATGAATGGTAATTGGAGGAAGTTGATCCCAAAGGTAGAGGAGCCTAACTTCAGTACTCCACCCCAGCATCAGCCTTCTACTTTCCCAAGACACACCAGAGACAGAGATTCCCTATGGTGGAGACCCTCAGATGCCCTTAGGGTGAGGGGTTGCCTAGTGGACCATGACACAGGGGGAAACCAAGCCAGAGCTGGTCCTTCCTTATATGGCCACTTAGGTAATAGAGGCTTACCTGGACAAGGATAGCCTTATCTCCTTTCGTTTGGGGGGGGGGGGGGGGGTTGTGTAGGAAGGTACCTCCTGACTATGGTTGCCCCCAACTTTTTGCCCTGTGTTTTAGCTGGTTTTTGACATAGTCGACCTGGGATCCTGCCAATCAGGACCCCAGGCCTACTGCTCTCTCTTTAAAATGGATTCCATGTACCCTAGGTACATTACCAATTGGTACTGGGCCACCTTATCAGACCCTGTAACTCAGGGCATAGGTGTACCCAGGGCTGCCAGGGGCTGCAGCATGTATTATGCCACCCCTGGCTGGCCTCCTAAATTTGACACAACTGGCTGCATGACAGCTGGGGCAAAGTCGTGTAATCACCCTTTGCTGTAGGTGTAGTATACCTATACCTAACCCTAAAATGGACACACAGATTCCTATCAGTCACTCCTATGGCAGGCCTTGACAATCCTGAAGGCAGAGTGCTTGGAATCGTGTGAGATGGTGCTCTGCCATGAGCTGAGCCTGTCTGCAGCTTGCGGAACCAAGTCCTAATAGCTGTTCCATGATATCGCATACCATATACTCTTAAGTGCATTATAATCCTCGCGGTTAAATGCTATCTTTGGTATTGCTTTATCAAAACATGTCGAGTAAGGTGTCATACGAATTGGAATACTAACCCCTCGCCAATTCTGGCGACGGGGTTAGCATTCCACCCTTCTAGAGGGACACAACATGTATGTAACTGTGAACCCCGGTTAAAGTTAACTGAAGCCTCAGCTCCACAAAATGGATGCTGCCACCACAGACACGGGTCTGACCCCCTGCAGCTGGGAGTCCTTCCAGCGAGGGGAGCCTGGACAAAGGGTTTCCTGTCAGGGGCGGTGCTAGCACCGTCCCAGACATGGTTTTGTGTATCCTGGGTAGGCAGGGCTTTTCAGGAAGGTGACTGCTGAGTGGCACCCCGGTGCTCACTACGCATAGGCCGGTCTGAACCAGTTCCAGGGGCACACCAGCCCCTGGCCTGGGGAAGTCCGGCATGGCAGAGGGGTGTAACCACCCCCCTCCTAGTCCCACCCATAGGCAGGACCTAGTCACCGGGTCAGCCCCCTTTTCTAGTATAAAGATGGGAGCGGGCCCCCTGTTCAAATTAGATCATCTTTGGAATCAAGACACGACTTTCTGCGAAAGGACTTCACGATTTCTTCATCAAGATTCTCCCTTGTGGCTAAGGAGTAGTCACCCTGCATCCGCAGGCACCATCCTAAAGAACACTGCGGTCTGCTGCAAGTCCTTCATCACGAATCCGACGACCCAGCTCGACGAAACCCGGCTTCCCTGGCACCTCTGACCTCTACTCACCTCTACAGCCAAGCTGAGAACCGTGAGTGCGACGAGACCTCGAGGGACCGACGATCGCCAAGACTGCACGACATCTTTACTGCAAGCCCACCGTGTCCTCCACGGGTGAGTGCTTTGGGGTCCGAGAAGCCCCGACCCTGCACAGCTCCAGCACCCAAGATCAGCCTCCCTGCATCTCCACGATCTGCGTGGGGCCCTTCTGCTGTTTGTTGTGCACCGCGTTGTTTGGCTACTAGCCGGCTGGCTTGTGGCCTTCTGAACGACGCCCGACGACATCACTGCTACTGGTCTGGTTGCTCCAGACTGGCCCTTGCTTCCTTCTTGAAGAGAGGCACCCCGGACCCTCCTGGTCCACCCCAGACGCCATTTTAGGTCCACCGCGTGGGCTTGAATTTGCCAAGGCTTTGTTGCCCAATCCTGGGTCCAGCGACGCCGACAGCTTCTATCTTCGTGGGACAGCTCGATCCTCCTTCCTGGTCGCCGACAACGCCTCCTGGTCCGTGAGATCTTCGAGCCCAGCGTCACCCACACGCCTTGTCGAGGTGGCTACCATCTGGTGCCCTCCTGGTGCCCACTGACTACTGGCTAGTAGTCTCGAACTTGGTCCCCTCTGCTTTCAGGTGTCATCTTCCATCGATCCAGGCTTGGATCCACCGAACTTTCTTCACTGGTCGCCTGCCAGCAACTTCTTTCTTCCAGGCTCCTGGTCCGTCAACGAGGATTCCCGACGTCTTTTGAGTCCTATGCAGCTGCAGCCCCTGGGCTAGGTAACTTCGGCATTTCGGTGCCCCAGCATAGCCTCACTATCCAAGGGTCAGAATCTACTTTCGTTTTCTCCCTACCAGGTCGGGTTCGCCCGAGAACACTAACTTTGCAAATTCTAGCTACCATAGACTTTGTCCCGCATCTCGCGTGAGAGTGCACACACTGCACCCGAGTCCCCTGGGTCTCCTAGAAGTAATCTAACGATTCTATAGTCAAGTCCTAGCGATTCCAAAGCCTATTAGTACTGTACTTACCTGCTAGTAATTTCGCATTCCACTTTTCAAGTATATGGTTTTCCGTGCCCCTCGGGCATTTGTATATACTGTGCTAACTTAAGTATTTTTGTAAGAGTTTTCGTTTGTGCTTAGTACCCTGTCCTCATAAAGAGTACAGGGCTGTTGTGATCTTTAATAAATAAGTGTTTATTTTCATAACACTTGTGTGGTGTCCTTTCACTTGGTGTTTAAGGGGTATATGTGGTATAACAGCTGGCTTAACACGCCCTCTCGAGTCTTTAGCCTTAGACTGCTCGTATCCACGCTACTAGGATAGCTGGTCTATAAGGTTGACTTACAACCAATCATCAATAAGGGTTGCTGGACTGATACATAGTGTTCACTAGAATAGTGACCACTGCATATCAGGCCACCTTCTCACATCTAGTACCTCTGTTGGGTAACCCCTGGCAATGTATCTTTCCACTTGTGCTTCAATCATGTTGTTACTATTCGTTGAATCTGAGGATATCCTTTTAATCCTGATGAATTGGGAGGTTGGGAGGTGATCTTTGAGGTTTTTAGGGTGAGCACTTGTATAATGCAATGCATTATTTACATCAGTAGGTTTACGGTAGATGTTGGTTGTGATACCATCAGGGGATTTACAAATCTCAATGTCCAGGAACTGTATTTTTTGTTCTTGAATATTGTGAGTGAACTGTATTCTTGGGTTGCACTTATTCAATTCCCTGATGAGTTCTTCCAACTCCATCTTGGTCCCTCGCCAAATTATCAAAATGTCATCAATGAAACGTAAAAACAAAATTAAATTCCCAGTCCATCTGGTGTCTGATAGGATAAATCGTTGCTCAAAATAGGCCATGAAAGTGTTAGCGTATGCAGGCGCCCCCGAAAAGCCCATGGACGTGCCTGTCTTTTGCAAAAAGAAATCAGATTTCCAAGAAAAATAACTGTGACTTTGGAGGCAAGAGTGATTCAATAGCGGGACACTGCCCGAGTAATTATAACCACGTGACACCCAGCGACTAATTTTCAACATAGCGAGTGAATTCATGGGTAAGGCGGCGACCTTTACTTAGTATTTACCACCTTTAAGACAACTTGACACCCACGCTAAATAATGGACATATTACATTTGCAGAACTTGTACTGGACTCTGCAGAATCGGTTTACCTCATTTAAGGACTGTTTGGAGCACCAAACAGGTAGCTTTTGGCATACAGTATATTTAGAGAGCCCCCCTTATTTACATCGTATATGTCATTCCGTTGGGTCACGAGGGAGCTGTGTAAACTCACACTACTTGAGAGGGTAATTTAGTGGGTATCACTTATAGCTCATAATGATCACCTTTATTGTCTTGGCTCACTGTGCTATACACAACCAGTATAATGGATCACTTGCATGTCAGATTGCACAACACAAAGCGGAATGTAGTGTTAATTCTATTTTCATCTTGTACATAATGAATCTCATTGTAAAAGAAATACAATTGTTTCTTATTAACTTTGCAGTGCCTGAAATCAGACTGAAGTGCTTGACACTGTTTACAGAACTTATTGCTACTTTTTGAAATCCCCCTGAAGAAGGGTCGAGTTAGACCCGAAATGCATTGGGAAATGTGTAATTTTGTTTACTGTATTTTTTGTGGATAATAATTGAATTACTTTATGGATATTTGAACCCATGTTATTTTTGTAAATACTTCTGAAGCAAGGTATTGAAACAATGCTTACTAAATAAGCCTTTAAACCTTAAAAAATTTGTTGAATGAGTTATTGAATTATTATTGATTTGAACTTCATTAACTGTATAAACACACTCTGAAACCCTAGGGACACAATAGTGAGAGCTCCCGGTTCAGACCTAGTTTATACTAGGCCTCCAAAAAAGCTGTCTTGAACTTAAACATCATGGAGGGCATGGATGGAATGGGATTGTGCTGATTTTGCAGTGTTTTTCGATTTTTGGGGGTGTTCATGGGGAGGGACAGGCCATGTGGCTGGTGGCCATTTTGAGTGCAGCTACAGGCACTGGCCATGTGCTGGCAGGCAAGTGGCCATTTTGAATGCAGGCTTTGTTGTTAGGCCTGCAACCATTTTGCCTACTTTTCAACCTTTATTTATGCCCAGGGGTAGTGAGTCTTGCATGGGCCTAGTCTTTCTGTGGGTTGTCTTGAATTTAAACATCATGGAGGGCATGGATGGATTGGGATTGTGCTGATTTTGTAGTGTTTTTCAATTTTTGGGGATGTTCATGTGGAGGGACAGGCCATGTGGCTGGTGGCCATTTTGAGTGCAGCTACAGGCACTGGCCATGTGCTGGCAGGCAAGTGGCCATTTTGAATGCAGGCTTTGTTGTTAGGCCTCCAACCATTTTGCCTACTTTTCAACCTTTATTTATGCCCAGGGGTAGTGAGTCTTGCATGGGCCTAGTCTTTCTGTGGGTTGTCTTGAATTTAAACATCATGGAGGGCATGCATGGATTGGGATTGTGCTGATTTTGCAGTGTTTTTCGATTTTTGGGGGTGTTCATGGGGAGGGACAGGCCATGTGGCTGGTGGCCATTTTGAGTGCAGCTACAGGCACTGGCCATGTGCTGGCAGGCAAGTGGTCATTTAAAATGCAGGCTTTGTTGTTAGGCCTGCAACCATTTTGCCTATTTTTCAACCTTTATTTATGCCCAGGGGTAGTGAGTCTTGCATGGGGCCTAGTCTTTCTGTGGGTTGTCTTGAATTTAAACATCATGGAGGGCATGGATGGATTGGGATTGTGCTGATTTTTCAGTGATTTTCGTTTTTTGGGCCTGTACTTGTGGCCTTTTCACCAGGGGTATTTGAGTCTAGCATGGGCCTAGTCTTTCTGTAGGTTGTCTTGAATTTAAACATCATGGCGGGCATGGATGGATTGGGATTGTGCTGATTTTTCAGTGATTTTCGTTTTTTGGGCCTGTACTTGTGGCCTTTTCACCAGGGGTATTTGAGTCTAGCATGGGCCTAGTCTTTCTGTAGGTTGTCTTGAATTTAAACATCATGGAGGGCATGGATGGATTGGGATTGTGCTGATTTTTCAGTGATTTTCGTTTTTTGGGCCTGTACTTGTGGCCTTTTCACCAGGGGTATTTGAGTCTAGCATGGGCCTAGTCTTTCTGTGGGCTGTCTTGAACTTAAACATCATGGAGGGCATGGATGGAATGGGATTGTGCTGATTTTGCAGTGTTTTTCGATTTTTGGGTGTGTTCATGGGGAGGGACAGGCCATGTGGCTGTTGGCCATTTTGAGTGCAGCTACAGGCACTGGCCATGTGCTGGCAGGCAAGTGGCCATTTTGAATGCAGGCTTTGTTGTTAGGCCTGCAACCATTTTGCCTACTTTTCAACCTTTATTTATGCCCAGGGGTAGTGAGTCTTGCATGGGCCTAGTCTTTCTGTGGGTTGTCTTGAATTTAAACATCATGGAGGGCATGGATGGATTGGGATTGTGCTGATTTTGCAGTGTTTTTCGATTTTTGGGGCTGGTCATGGGGAGGGACAGGCCATGTGGCTGGTGGCCATTTTGAGTGCAGCTACAGGCACTGGCCATGTGCTGGCAGGCAAGTGGCCATTTTGAATGCAGGCTTTGTTGTTAGGCCTGCAACCATTTTGCCTACTTTTCAACCTTTATTTATGCCCAGGGGTAGTGAGTCTTGCATGGGCCTAGTCTTTCTGTGGGTTGTCTTGAATTTAAACATCATGGAGGGCATGGATGGATTGGGATTGTGCTGATTTTTCAGTGATTTTCGTTTTTTGGGCCTGTACTTGTGCCCTTTTCACCAGGGGTATTTGAGTCTAGCATGGGCCTAGTCTTTCTGTAGGTTGTCTTGAATTTAAACATCATGGAGGGCATGGATGAATTGGGATTGTGCTGATGTTTCAGTGATTTTTGTTTTTTGGGGCTGTACTTGTGGCCTTTTCACCAGGGGTATTTGAGTCTAGCATGGGCCTAGTCTTTCTGTAGGTTGTCTTGAATTTAAACATCATGGAGGGCATGGATGGATTGGGATTGTGCTGATTTTTCAGTGATTTTCGTTTTTTGGGGCTGTACTTGTGGCCTTTTCACCAGGGGTATTTGAGTCTAGCATGGGCCTAGTCTTTCTGTGGGTTGTCTTGAATTTAAACATCATGGAGGGCATGGATGGATTGGGATTGTGCTGATTTTTCAGTGATTTTCGTTTTTTGGGCCTGTACTTGTGGCCTTTTCACCAGGGGTATTTGAGTCTAGCATAGGCCTAGTCTTTCTGTAGGTTGTCTTGAATTTAAACATCATTGAGGGCATGGATGGATTGGGATTGTGCTGATTTTTCAGTGATTTTCGTTTTTTGGGGCTGTACTTGTGGCCTTTTCACCAGGGGTATTTGAGTCTAGCATGGGCCTAGTCTTTCTGTAGGTTGTCTTGAATTTAAACAACATGGAGGGCATGGATGGATTGGGATTGTGCTGATTTTTCAGTGATTTTCGTTTTTTGGGGCTGTACTTGTGGCCTTTTCACCAGGGGTATTTGAGTCTAGCATGGGCCTAGTCTTTCTGTGGGCTGTCTTGAACTTAAACATCATGGAGGGCATGGATGGAATGGGATTGTGCTGATTTTGCAGTGTTTTTCGATTTTTTTTTGTGCTGTATAACTGAACTGATGTTCCTCTGTCTTCCATTGTTTTTAGGTGCACAAGACTCAAGAGAACCACCAGTGCCAGGAAGAAGTCCTGCAGCGGTGTGTGTGTGCAGCATAACGTCACGCGACGTCACGTCTGGACTCAGACAACTCTACAATTCGTGCAACTGCGGCCTGCTGTCAGACCTGCTCTGAAGAAGATGACCCCAAAAAAAGGTCTCCGTAGCTCCTCTAGCAAGAGAGTTGCTAGTAAGGAGCAGAAGAAGAAAGTTACCAAGGAGGCTGGTGTGCCACCCGCCACTTTTTTTGGGAGCAAAAAAAAAAGTACGCCTGCAGCAGCAGGATCTGCTGGGGACCAAGCTGGGAGCAGCACCCCTGCTCCATTGGGTTCAGTGCCTCCACCACCACGCCAACTTAAGTCAAAGCCCTTGAGTGCTTCAGAGGCAGTCAGTGTACTTCTCCAATCACCATCGACCAGTGATGTTGGCTCATCGCAAGAAAGTAGCAGCAATGTCCCTGAATCAACACAGGTTGTTGTAACTCATCTGACAAGTGTTGAACAACCACAGCCGCAACAACAACACCATGTGCAAGTACACGCCCAAGTACATGTGGAAGGAGAGGCAGCAAAAGGAGATGCGCAAGCAAAGGTGCATGGAGGTTCACAAGTGCCCACAATAGTTGTTCCTCCCGAAGTAGGGGCACATCAGGAAATCGACAATGAAGCCGAGGTATCATTGGAAGCCACTCCTCCTGATGATCATTCACTGTCTTCCGTATCCCCAGCAAGGAAAAGATCAAGGGGGGTGTCTACATCTTCTTCAAGCCCACCTCCTACTGATGATCTGGATGACGAATGGGTACCACCACGGCAGCCTGAGAGTGAGGCACACCATGATCTGACAAAGGTACCTAAGCGTAAAAGGAAGGTCGTCGAAAAACTCATAGCTATGGAGTGTGATGAGGCTCAACAAGAAGTGACAGATACTGCTGGTGATGAAGCCTCTCACGATGACGACGAGCCAGTCATCACAAAGGTCACTGCAGCCCCACCGGGCATGCAGCAAAGAGACATTTTGACCCTATCCCGAGAAGCTGCTGAGCGTGATGATGATGTCGACGAGGAGGCAATGGAAATGGAATCATTAGATTTGGAGTTAAGTAGTACACCAAAACCTACCGCTTCCATATTTCTTCCTCGCAAGAAGGTACCCACCTCGACCTCAATTCGAGGTGGTAAAAGTGCAAAACGTACTGAAGTTCGGCAATCCACATCCTCCACTTCATCTGGCATTAGCAGCAGGACCACCACCACCAGTATCGCCGCCTCCTCCGGCCCCCAAAGACATTTCAAGTCTCCAGTTTGGGACTTCTTTAGTGTTTGCCCAAAAATGGAAAACGTAGCCATTTGTAGCCTTTGTAAGGTTCGAGTTGGTCGTGGTAAGCTTGGTTCTAACTATGCTACCGGAGGCCAGAGAGGTCATCTTAAGAGAGCGCACCCTGTCCAATGGTTTCCGCACCTAGAGGCGTTTATGCAAGCCAGAATTGCACGTAATGAAAACGTTGATTTTTCATCTGATGATGACGAGGAGGAAGAAGACGATTCAAACACTTCACTTACACCCAGTACCCCTGTCAGCAGCACACCCCATGTGAGCCACACTAAGAGTGTGGGAGAGAGTGAGACATCAATGCGGAAAAGTTCATCAGCGAGCGTAACTGGGTCGAAGATATCATCATCATCCCGTAAATCCTTGGTCCAGGGCAACATTAAAAAGATGTTGTTTACAGAAGCGCAATATGAACGCAACCACCCAATGACGCGTCTGTATAACACTAAGCTGGCTAAAATGCTAGCTCTGGACCTTCTCCCTTTTTCTTTTGTAGAAGGGGTTGGTTTTCTAGAATTAGTGGCAGCGCTCTGCCCTAAATGGAAGGTTCCTAGCCGGTTCTATTTTGCCCGAGTTGCGGTTCCAGCACTACATGAAGATGTTCTGAAGGTGATTGGGGCAGCTTTGCAGAAGAGTGCTGTTCACACTATACATCTGACAACAGACATGTGGACCAGTGGCGCAGGCGCTGATTACATGTGCATCACTGCACACTGGGTCTCTTTTTCAGGGGCTAAAGCAAAGCTAAACGCAGGTGTTGACACGGACATTGTTTTTAAAGCTGCTCGGAAACATGCAACACTAGCCATGTTTGGTTTGGAGAAACGTCACACAGCAGAAAACATTTTGGATGTCTTTAACACAAAGGTCCTTAACTGGCTGTCCCCACTAAAACGCCGGGTTGGTTATGTTTCCACGAACAATGGCGCCAATATAGTTAAGGCCATGAGGGACGGTTACTATTTCAGAGTGCCGTGTTTGGCGCACTGTATAAACCTGGTTGTCCAAAAATTCTTGGCTAATAAAGCCAGTGCAGCGTACAGTGTATTGGACACCTGCCGAAAAATGTGCAAGCATTTCAGCCATTCTTTTAAGGCCCGGAAGCAGCTGAGGAGCCTGCTATATCAACGTAAAATGCCAGTGAAAGCACTCATCCAGGAGGTGGTAACACGTTGGAACTCAACCTTCTACATGCTTGAGCGTCTGTATGAGCAGTATACGGAACTCGATCAATATTTCCTTACAGAGGGTACAGAGGAGCTGAGGATGGGTGGGCCGCAATGGAACATAGTTCAAAGCCTGACACGCATGCTTCGTCCTTTTGAGTTCTTCACGCGTGCAGTCAGCAAGGAGGACTCTAATTTGGGAAAAGCTATCCCATTGTTGTACATGCTGGAGGACCAACTGAAGGAGGTGTGTTCTGTGTTTGAAAAAGATGACAAAAACCAAGACTCTTTGCTTCTGGCTGAGCAATTATTAGAGCTCCTACAAGGTGATAAACGTCTTAAAAAGATCCACTCAGAAGAGCATTACATTTGTGCTACTATTCTGGATCCACGCTACAAAAAGGCGCTGGCAGGCCAAGCATTCTTTCCTTTTGATGATCAACATGTTCCAAAGTACAAACGTTGGCTAGCCTTGTCAGCCAAGAGGTTTGAAAGAGAACGGCTGGAAATTGAAGGAAATGGCAGTACATCAGCAGGCCATCCCCAGTCAAAACAATCCATTTCTGCACCTGTGGCTGTGGCACAAGTGACCTCTCAGCCGTTAAAGACACCGGCAACCGGATCATCTGCACGAGACACAACAGAAACATTGGAGGCTGAAGAGGATTGGCTAGCTCTGCGTGGGTTTGGTTCTCAAAAGGTCAGAGGCACAGCAAGAGCTAAGCAAAGTGGAGGAACCTTGGAAGAGGACCTTGAGTCGATGGTGAAGGACTATCTGAATGACTCAACAGAGGTCTATGTTAATTCTGACCCATTGGCGTATTGGCATGGGAAAAAAGAATTGTGGCCACAGCTCACCAACCTGGCTTTAAACTACTTGTCTTGCCCACTCGCAAGCGTGTCTTCTGAACGGGTTTTCAGTGCTGCTGGTGGCATTGTAACTCCCAAACGGAGCCGCCTCTCGCCCAAAAATGTGGAGAGGTTAACAATGATCAAGATGAATCAGCACCTCATACCACCAGATTTCAGAGTACGAGAAAGCGTGCCGGATGAAGAGGAGGTGGCCAGCAACATAGATGAGGGAATTTCTACTCTGTCAGGTGACACTGAGCTCACCCTGCCTGAATTCGCAGAGTATGATGACGAAGCCTTATTCTTATTCCTGGACCGTGATACCGAGCCCTGAAAATGAGACAACGAATCAATAACTTTCTTTTTCGTCCCTATTCACTTTTATTCCTGTCTGTCTGTCTTTCTTTGTTGTGCACAGTTAATATATTTCAAACTTTAATCAGATAATCACAAAATCAAGCCCATCAGCAGAACTGTCTTCACTGGTTTGCTAATTGATTTGAAGTTGCCGCAGTCTGCATTCCTCAGGTTCACAAGTTCAGAAGAACATGCTCTTCTATCCTCCTCCTCCAGACTCCTATTTCCATCAAACCAGAGGGCTGGTTTACGCCCAATGAAGAAAGACTCAGCACTTCTGGGGGTGTTGTTGTATCTCTTTGCAGGTGAGTTGACGGCTCTGGGACCATTGTTGGGAAGCTCTAATACCGGATAAAAGTGGTTTGGACCAAATCCCAAGAAGAATTTTTTTTGTGTTTTTGATGACTTGCTTGCCTTTTAGGTGCTCTTAGGGAAGGTTCCGTCTGTTTGTGGGTGAGTTTCGTGGTGTGGGAGCATTGCTGGGACACTCTAATCTTGATTGCATTGCTTTTCAGGAAATCCGTCGTTGCAACCCCGACTTATGGCCTAGCTACGCAGCGCGTTTGGACCGAAGGCCGAGAAATATTGCAAGTATGAGATTTTTGCTTTTGGCCTGTTTGGGGGTGTTATGCTTCTTGGCGGGTGGGTTGGCGGGTCTTGGGGCATTCCTGGGAAGGTCTAATACCGGGTAGAAGTGGTTGGGACAAAATCCAGGCCGATTTTTTTTTGGCTATTTCTGACATTTTGCTCAATGTAGCGTTTTCGGGGGCCTGTTTGGGGGGCTTCCTGGTGTTTGTGGGTGAGTTTCGTGGTCTGGGAGCACTGCTGGGACACTCTAATCTTGATTGCATTTGCTTTTCAGGAAATCCGTCGTGGCAACCCCGACTTATGGCCTAGCTACGCAGCGCGTTTGGACCGAAGGCCGAGAAATATTGCAAGTATGAGATTTTGCTTTAGGCCTGTTTGGGGGTGTTATGCTTCTTGGCGGGTGGGTTTGCGGGTCTTGGGGCATTCCTGGGAAGGTCTAATACCGGGTAGAAGTGGTTGGGACAAAATCCAGGCCGATTTTTTTTTGGCTATTTCTGACATTTTGCTCAATGTAGCGTTTTCGGGGGCCTGTTTGGGGGGCTTCCTGGTGTTTGTGGGTGGGTTTCGGGGTCTGGGCGCACTGCTGGCTATATATACTTTACTTTGCAAGAGGTTTGAAGCAAATCCATGGTGGCAGAGGGGAGTTAGGGCCTAGCTGCAGAGCGCGCGCGGAGTGATTTGGGAAATTTGTGAAAAATTGACTGTCCCCTTTTTTGTACTTTTGCTCTTTGGCTGTTTGGGGGTCTTCTACTCGTTTTCTCCTGGGTTGACGGCTCTGGGGCCATTGCTGGGAAGCTCTAATACCGGATAAAAGTGTTTTGGACCAAATCCCAGGCGGAAATTTTTTTGTGTTTTTGATGACTTGCTTGCCTTTGAGGTGCTCTTAGGGGGGCTTCCTGGTGTTTGTGGGTGAGTTTCGTGGTCTGGGAGCACTGCTGGGACACTCTAATCTTGATTGCATTTGCTTTTCAGGAAATCCGTCGTGGCAACCCCGACTTATGGCCTAGCTACGCAGCGCGTTTGGACCGAAGGCCGAGAAATATTGCAAGTATGAGATTTTGCTTTTGGCCTGTTTGGGGGTGTTATGCTTCTTGGCGGGTGGGTTGGCGGGTCTTGGGGCATTCCTGGGAAGGTCTAATACCGGGTAGAAGTGGTTGGGACAAAATCCAGGCTGATTTTATTTTGGCTATTTCTGACATTTTGCTCAATGTAGCGTTTTCGGGGGCCTGTTTGGGGGGCTTCCTGGTGTTTGTGGGTGGGTTTCGGGGTCTGGGCGCACTGCTGGCTATATATACTTTACTTTGCAAGAGGTTTGAAGCAAATCCATGGTGGCAGAGGGGAGTTAGGGCCTAGCTGCAGAGCGCACGCGGAGTGATTTGGGAAATTTGTGAAAAATTGACTAAGTCCCCGTTTTTGTACTTTTGCTCTTTGGCTGTTTGGGGGTCTTCTACTCGTTTTCTCCTGGGTTGACAGCTCTGGGGCCATTGCTGGGAAGCTCTAATACCGGATAAAAGTGTTTTGGACCAAATCCCAGGCGGAAATTTGTTTGTGTTTTTGATGACTTGCTTGCCTTTGAGGTGCTCTTAGGGGGGCTTCCTGGTGTTTGTGGGTGAGTTTCGTGGTCTGGGAGCACTGCTGGGACACTCTAATCTTGATTGCATTTGCTTTTCAGGAAATCCGTCGTGGCAACCCCGACTTATGGCCTAGCTATGCAGCGCGTTTGGACCGAAGGCCGAGAAATATTGCAAGTATGAGATTTTGCTTTTGGCCTGTTTGGGGGTGTTATGCTTCTTGGCGGGTGGGTTGGCGGGTCTTGGGGCATTCCTGGGAAGGTCTAATACCGGGTAGAAGTGGTTGAGACAAAATCGAGGCCGATTTTTTTTTGGCTATTTCTGACATTTTGCTCAATGTAGCGTTTTCGGGGGCCTGTTTGGGGGGCTTCCTGGTGTTTGTGGGTGAGTTTCGTGGTCTGGGAGCACTGCTGGGACACTCTAATCTTGATTGCATTTGCTTTTCAGGAAATCCGTCGTGGCAACCCCGACTTATGGCCTAGCTACGCAGCGCGTTTGGACCGAAGGCCGAGAAATATTGCAAGTATGAGATTTTGCTTTTGGCCTGTTTGGGGGTGTTATGCTTCTTGGCGGGTGGGTTGGCGGGTCTTGGGGCATTCCTGGGAAGGTCTAATACCGGGTAGAAGTGGTTGGGACAAAATCCTCTCGAAAAAGCCTTTGGCACTTTTTGTAACTTAGGGTTCGTTAGGGTTAGCCCTAGCAGCAGGATTGCATGTTTTTCGGGGTGTTCTAGATTTTTGCAACTGAGTTCTGGGGTCTTAGAGCACTCGTGAGAATGTGTAATTTTGGTTGCAAGTCATTTGAAGAAAATCCATGGTGGGAAAGGGGGGATTTGGCATAGTTAAAGAAAGCCTTTGCAACTATTCTTAACTTAGGGTTCGTTAGGGTTAGCAGTATTTCTATTGCATGTGTTTGAGTGGGGGGGATTTCGAGTCTTGGAGCGATGCTGGCTATGGCTACTTTTGCTTGGTTGCTTGCAAGTGGTTTGAATGCAATCCACGGTGGGTAAGGGGTAATTAGGAAGGGGGTACTTCGGCCTACTTTTACTTTCAAAGTAAGTTTTGTCACCAGTTTTCTGCTAGGCCTCGTTTTTTGAGATTTGATTGGGGGTCTTCTACATTTTTGCGACTGGCTTTAGTAAGGGTCTGGGTGGGAGCACTGCTAGGAAGATCTAATTTTGTTCTAAAACACAGTTTACAGTACACCTAGCTTGAGGGGAAAGATCCGCTACATTAATTTGCCCATACTTATTTATCCTTCAAAAGGTGACTCAGAGTACGCACTTTCAAAAATATTGTACTGTCTACTAGGAAAATCAAATTGTGACTTTTTGCACTCCACAGCCTACATACCTTATATTTATTTATCAGTGGTGTTGTAATATTATATCACTTCCTGTTTTTCATTGAATAATTACAGGCCGGGTTTCAGTCTCTGCAATGGGGAAAAAAGGATGGAGTCAGGCTTCACAGTAGCGAGCCACAATTCAGCATCAGGCAGGCAGTGGACAGGGTGTCTTCTGGTGACCAACATCGATGGACGAAGCGTCGGCTGCAATGGAGGAGTGCCGCTAATAAGAGGATTTTTTTCTGCAGGCAACTTACTTACCACTTCCAACAGGACCACTACAACCACATAGATACAGTATCCCTTGCCTTTTTCTCGGACTGTGACTGCATTTCTTGGATCTCTCTCTGCTTCTAAATTGATCCCTTAACACATCACTTAGTCCACTCCACTATCACATCTGCACCACACATAGTCATTTGTAAGTGCTCCTACGTAATTCTCAAGTCGCAGCACGCCCCAGGACGTAGATGACTGGGATGGCCCCAATGATGAAGCATGTCACCAAGGGGCAACCCTGGTGAGTGAGGGGACACCTAGAAAAAAAGCAATTTATTCTTTTTCTATCTACTATACCTTCCAGACCAACCCCACTGAGTGTTGTTGTGAATGGATTTATAGTGACCAGCAAGGCTCTCGGGTATCTGGCTACAGAGACCTTATGTTGAATATCGTTATCAATAATTCCACACAGGCCCTGTACTGTCGCATTCTTTCTTCCACAGTTGTCGAAAGTACTACTTACTTTTCACTGACATGCATGCAGTAGTGCATGCACTCTCAAAGATTGATGGATAGGTTTGTACCCAAAGAATTGTTTATGTTCAATTGTTTGTCTATGCTGTGCTTTTTTTACAGGTTGTCTTCTGGTCACCAACATCGATGGACGAAGCGTCGGCTGCAATGGAGGAGTGCCGCTAATAAGAGGATTTTTTTTCTGCAGGCAACTTACTTACCACTTCCAACAGGACCACTACAACCACATAGATACAGTATCCCTTGCCTTTTTCTCTGACTGTGACTGCATTTCTTGGATCTCTCTCTGCTTCTAAATTGATCCCTTAACACATTACTTAGTCCACTCCACTATCACATCTGCACCACACATAGTCATTTGTAAGTGCTCCTACGTAATTCGCAAGTCGCAGCACGCCCCAGGCCGTAGAGGACTGGTATGGCCCCAATGATGAAGCATGTCACCAAGGGGCAACCCTGGTGAGTGAGGGGACACCTAGAAAAAAAGCAATTTCTCCTTTTCTATCTACTATACCTTCCAGACCAACCCCACTGAGTGTTGTTGTGAATGGATTTATAGTGACCAGCAAGGCTCTCGGGTATCTGGCTACAGAGACCTTATGTTGAATATCGTTATCAATAATTCCACACAGGCCCTGTACTGTCGCATTCTTTCTTCCACAGTTGTCGAAAGTACTACTTACTTTTCACTGACATGCATGCAGTAGTGCATGCACTTTCAAAGATTGATGGATAGGTTTGTACCCAAAGAATTGTTTATGTTCAATTGTTTGTCTATGCTGTGCTTTTTTTACAGGTTGTCTTCTGGTCACCAACATCGATGGACGAAGCGTCGGCTGCAATGGAGGAGTGCCGCTAATAAGAGGATTTTTTTTCTGCAGGCAACTTACTCACCACTTCCAACAGGACCACTACAACCACATAGATACAGTATCCCTTGCCTTTTTAGGTCTCGTAGCGATACAGTGCGTAAGCACTGTACTCGCCGAGATCTATTGTTACGGACACTGCTTCCCAGGAGACAGTACCGGCCGCGCGCTTCTCTCAAAACGCGATTGGCGCAGGCCACGCGCTCGCCGTGTCTGTCTCCTGGGAAGCGCATACATACACAGGCACACACCCCCCCCTGCACGCATGCGCACACACATACACAAGCACACATGCACGCATGTAGAAACATTCCCCCCCCTCCCTCCCCTCCCTCCGCCGTCGCACACACAGACACACGCACACATACAGGCATCCCCCCCTTCCCCGCTCACCGGCACTCCGGACTTGTGCAGCCTCCAACCGCGGGGCTCTCCC
Source organism: Lissotriton vulgaris (assembly GCF_964263255.1). Taxonomy (NCBI): domain Eukaryota; kingdom Metazoa; phylum Chordata; class Amphibia; order Caudata; family Salamandridae; genus Lissotriton; species Lissotriton vulgaris. The sequence goes on along the minus strand of NC_141699.1, from coordinate 55,918,700 downwards.
TCGGGCACCACTGCTCCTCCAGGCACTCCGTGGGCGCGGGCTTCACAAAACGGAAGTCCCGCCCCCACCATAGGTTTTGTTTTTAGGAGTGCGCGCGCAGACGTGTCCTCCTCCGTGTCAGCAGCAGACCTCATTTCAGCACTCCAGCCCAGAGCAACAGGAAACCACGGACCTACTGCCCCTTGGAAATACAAATATACTGAAAACATTATGACTCAGAAGCTTAACTTGTCAAGCCGAGCCCGCCCGAGCTCCGTCCCCTCTGTGTTTTCTTTTCCTCCTTCCCTGCTCCGCTTCGCCTTCCAGTTCGCAGCCTCTGCGCCTGGAGCGCCCAGGAGGTTTTAACAAGCGCTATATTCCAAGTGACAGCCAGACAGTTTAACACTTCAAGGAGAAGAGTGATTTAATCGCAGGCCTGTCATTTATTATTTGTCTGCCTCGCTCCGCCGGGGCGCCCGCTGATCAACTGCCTCGCTCCCTCGAGGTTTGTCTTTTTTTTTTTTTTTTTGTTATGTCTAAATCCTTAATACAAATTGCTGCGCTCCCGGATTTCCCAGAGGGCCCCATTACCGCCTGCGGGGCATTAAGAGTCATTAATAGTGCTGTCAGCGGACTGGCCAGTTGGTTAGGTTCTCATAAATAGGAAATTAATCCGTCTCCTTCATTAATAATGCCTGGTGTAAGGTATTCTGTTGCACTTGGTCTCGGCGGAGGCCGCTGTGTTTGTCTGTAATGCGAGAGGACAGCCCGGGTTTGGCTGTGGGCTCGATCTTTGGTAAGAGAGGCAGTTTGCTTAAAAAAACACAGAAACAACCACACAGGAAAAACTCCGATTTCCTTCCTCGTAGGAATGAAGCCCCCATGAGATCTTTCTTAAGGTTGCTTTTCACACCGAAGTCTTTTGGATAGCCCTGTAACTCTGTTGCAGGTTTGCATAAAGAGGGCGACCCATAAAGCCAAGGATTATTTAACGCGATCTTGCCCCGAAAATAACTTCCCTGAGGGGGTTAGAACAACCTCCCAGGTGCAAGCGCTCCACCCTGCCCCCTCCCCAATCTCCAGCTTGTTTAGAGCGATATCATGCAGATAAAAGCGGTATAGTCTGGCAGGTGAATGCTGTGCTAAGCTGCAGCCTGTAAAATTGTCGCTTTATGTGCGCTGCAGACAGCATCATTACTTGGGAAAGTGCAGCTTTTACAAACCATGCATCCAAACTGCATTGTGGGAGCTAGTTCTGCTGCAGACTTTACAGCACCTTCCACTATCAGGTAGTAAGTGCAACAACAGGTCCAAACTTTCGAGGTATTGCATCCGGGGTGCACAATGGGGACAGGGAACTTTGGGACACTACCTCGGAACTGCACTTTTCACTGGGCTCTAGTTTACTGATGAACAAGAATGTATACAATTACTAGATGCACATCTTATGTACTGATTAGTGTGTAAAGCTTACTTAGTAAATATCTAATTTATTTTTCCTCATAGGTGTTGTACTAAATTATTGTTATTTTCCCACTGCAGGAAGCAGTATTAAATGCAGTTCATAGGGGTTTATATCATTTCATGATTTACTTGTGTTATTTGTCGTGCGAGAACAAGGTGAGAGACATTGTTTCAGCAGTCCCTGGGCTGCTGAACAGGTGCCCTATCCTCGCATTTTCAGGTTGTGTGTCTTTCCTCGGGTAGGAATATTTAGTAAACCTATTTCATCTAGGGATACTTTGTGACACAGCTCAAACAACCAAACTGGGGGAGCAAAGCCCTCTTTAGAGGACCCGCACCAGGGAGAAATAGTCATTGTGGTGTTCTGTTAACTGACAGGTCATTTACTGCTTGGATATTGCACCAATCCCTGGCTGCGCTTCGCAGAACAAATAACTGCGGTACTGTCAAGAAATATAAGGCGCCTGGCTGTCTTAGAGTACAATTATTTTACTCCAAGACAGAAAGCTATCTGCTTTCATTCCTTGTTTAGGTCTGGTGCAAGCATTGGAGAATAAGACACCATTGTACACTGGAACAAGAGACGGTGACCGCTAGGACAGGAGTCGCATGCAGTACACTGGGACATTGGAAACGGACAGAATGGAGATGAGACACTGACATGTTCAATTAAGGATACACTTATGTGCATTAGGATGGCAAGGCATTGAGTCAAGTGGCCGACATTCACTTACACTTGGGCACGGAAAACTGACTACACTCTAGGAGAGGAGACAGCACACTATAAGGAGACAGCACACTAGAGGGAGACAGCACACTACGGAGACAGCACACTACGGAGACAGCACACTACAGGGAGTCGGGAGACAGCACACTATAGGGAGACCCTGCTGTGACTATTTCATGCTTTTTGTCCTAACTAGCTGAAACTGGGCAATGAGACACTGACAGTGTAATGACGGGTATCAAGGACAGCACTGTGTGAAGGAGACACTGTCACAGGGTGTTTAACAGGCACGAGCACAGAACAGTGTGACAAAGTATTAACAGGCAACACTGAAATTGTACTGCGGCAGGAAGAGATAGGCTCATTCAGAGACCGTAGATAGCGACACAGGAGACGCTAACAGACACTCGTGTTGATATACCGACATGCTCTGGCAGACGCAAAGCCACCCTGATATACGTACAGGGAGGATGGAACAGGGGCACAGTGACAGCGCACGGTAATGGGTCCGCCATCACAGCTTGCTCTAGAGTCAGAAAACACTAACACTAACTCGCATAAGCAACAGCTAACCATTCACAAATAATGTTTATATACCAATTGCAAATTAAAGAAAAAAAAATATGCAAAGCATTGTCATTTACAATGCCAGTAACTCAAACTTTAATGCTGCGAGACCTATTGCATTGCAAATGCTTGTTCTCTGACTGTGACTGCATTTCTTGGATCTCTCTCTGCTTCTAAATTGATCCCTTAACACATCACTTAGTCCACTCCACTATCACATCTGCACCACACATAGTCATTTGTAAGTGCTCCTACGTAATTTGCAAGTCGCAGCACGCCCCAGGCCGTAGAGGACTGGGTTGGCCCCAATGATGAAGCATGTCACCAAGGGGCAACCCTGGTGAGTGAGGGGACACCTAGAAAAAAAGCAATTTCTCCTTTTCTATCTACTATACCTTCCAGACCAACCCCACTGAGTGTTGTTGTGAATGGATTTATAGTGACCAGCAAGGCTCTCGGGTATCTGGCTACAGAGACCTTATGTTGAATATCGTTATCAATAATTCCACACAGGCCCTGTACTGTCGCATTCTTTCTTCCACAGTTGTCGAAAGTACTACTTACTTTTCACTGACATGCATGCAGTAGTGCATGCACTTTCAAAGATTGATGGATAGGTTTGTACCCAAAGATTTGTTTATGTTCACAATTGTTTGTCTATGCTGTGCTATTTTTTCTTGTCTCCCAAAACCTTTCCCAAAAACCCCCGTACCCATCCATTTTTCAAACCCTAACCCTCTTCCCCCGGGCTGTGTGGTTTTGATTGATGTGTGACTAAATTACAGCAATAAATCCACACACTTGCTGGGGAGGATAAGGTGATAGCAACAGGCTGGTGAGGAAATCCGAGGATATATTCTTACTCTGCTTGACAAAGAACCATGGCTAATGTCAAAGAACTTCAACCGAATTAGTAGTTATACTTTACCATTTGTTAGGCTACAATGTGGCACTGTTCTAGTGTACTTCTGTCACCTGCTATATTCTCAGTTGTACCGTTGAATTGCTCAGGAGGACAAACCAGATTTCATTTTCTTTTTTTTCATAGGCATGCAACTGCCACTGTGTCACACCACTAGTACCACCGCTATGAGGAAATGTTATCCGACCAAGATTGCCAACCTTATTCGCTGTTTCCCGTGGAGCCAGCCCTGGGTCTAGCCCTACTTTCAAACACAAATTACAGGTAAGATAAGCGTTTGGTGGTTTGGGGGTATAATGGAGTATTAGTAGGAGAGACGAGAGACTGAAGGTAGTACTACTAAAGTCCTAGGACTCTTGGATTCACTTCACTTACTCTGTGAGAGGCACTTAGTGTTGAAAACATTTGGGCATTTACACTTAAAGGAAGAAAATGGAACTAAACTTTCAGGAAAACAAAGTCACTGTTAAACCCCCACCCACCAGGCAAGCAGTAAGAAACGGGTATGCTCAGATACAGTTTGAAAAAGTATATTTATATCCCTAACTAAATAATCTCCCGCAAGACCCTCCCTAACCCCAACGATTGTCCTTCAAAAGTCCCCAAAAACCCAACTCCCAATTCCCACCCCCCAAAAGTCTCTAAAAAAGGGGCAAGGGACACTCTGGGTGGATGCTGTCAACTTTTTGGGCCAGGGCATCATGCTCCTGGCGGAGCAAGGCGTGCTCTACGCGGAGCCCCTCCAACTCCTTTGAAAAGTGGTGGAGCTCCTGCTGGAGGCGGGACACCATCAGGGTACTGCGGCGCAGGCGTGCCTTCAATGCCTTGCAGGTGCAACGGCTGTGAGAGGAAGCTGTTGTCCTTGCTACTCGGCGGTGGCGTTTGGCTTTGGCAGCCCGCTCAGTCTGGGTGGACCACTGTGCTGGGTGGCACTGGCAGCCTGTGGGGGCACGGAGGCCGATGCAGACGACGTAGTTGTTGTGGTCGACTGCACACTTTCTTCGTCCTCCAGGGCCACCAGCCGCCGATATTCGGCCACAGTGGCATCGATCCTCCGTTGCCGGGCCGCTCTAGCCAGCTCCTTCCTCCTTGTTCGTTTGGAAGGAGAACCTATATGAAGAAAGAAAGACATAGTCTGTAACCAATGCTCTTTAAGATTAACTCAATCATTCAGCAGAAATTTGTGTTGCACTACAACTAGCAACTTGCAAGCGCATTACATAACTATTGAGGCCAGTATCTATCTAACCTCACACTTCTTCATCCTTGCTCTAACATTAGTGGGAGTTTAAGGAACAAATTCTACGAGCACTATGGACTTCCATTGGAGTCGACTATGAAAGTACACCAGTCTTATTCTTCTTCTTGTCTCTTGTTTAGGAAAATTGGTACGTTATCTTCTGCAAGCCGGCATAATGCCAGCGCAGTAAACTTGCACCCGAGAAAAAGAGACGCACGCCATGAGGAGTGACCTAGACTTGCGTTGCGTTACTGTACCCGTCCAGTACATGCAGGTGGTGAAGCTCTTACTTTTCTATTACGGGTGGCACTGAGAATTCTCTGTTACAACTCAAGGGCTACTGCTTAATTAATTTAACTTTCACCCTACAGTGGAAATGAGTACTAGAAATGGAAAATTGAAGAAGATAAATAATCTGATTATCTATCACTTCACATGGGATGTTTTTGCTTATATATGGGATGACTTTAGGTGCTTTGCTTTTTATTGAGTGACCAGTGATACATCCACACATGAATGACTGAGTACTACTAAACTTATTAAGAGAGGTAGGGAGTGGCCACCGTAATAACCGGATCTATGCTGTGCTTGCAATACAAACTACTGCTACTATTGATGGTAGTATTTGGACAAAATTAAAACTTCTTTTCCTTGCCTTTCCTACACTGGAACGGACGTGCGGGTGCAGTGTTACATGCTCTTCAAAGTTACACTTAGTTCATCCACTGACCGTCTACTCTCTCTAGATCATGGGTACTCACAAACTTTCTCTCAGGGGCTAAATTTACAGTGTAGTTTGTGGCTGAGGGCCGCACTGGTGGGGGCAGAGTCAGAGGGGGCGGGGCTAAAGCAAAACGAAAACTTGTGACCATGAGGTTGCACACAGGTCCCTGCAGCAGATGCCCTCATCCACTGAGCCACCAGACCCAGCATTTACATACATCTCTCTCCCTCCTGCTCTCCCTCCTGCCCTCCCTCTCCATCTCTCCCTCCCTCCTGCCCTCCCTCTCCCTCCCCCTCTGTCATCTCACTGTGTGTGTGTCTATCTGTGTCAGCCTTCAGCCCGGGTTGAGACCGCTTCCTCAACGCGCACACACAGACAACAACAGCAAAGTACTTAACAGGTCTTTAAAAGACCATTAACATATTATTGAGGCTTTGTTTGTTGTAGCGCCCCTGCATCTCCACCCTGACAATCACTGCTTGCCCGGCCCCACAGAGCAGAGGCTTTGTTCTATTTCACCTCTTTGTGGCCTTGCATCTCCACTCTGCTCTGTGGGGGCCGGGGGAGCAGTGATTGTCAGAGTGGAGATGCAAGGGCGCTAACAGGTGAAATACAAAAAAGCCTCTGCTCTGTGGGGGCCGGGGGAGCAGTGATTGTCTGCAAGGTCTGCGCACCGCCAAGGAAGGCTTACCGGGCCACCACCGGCCCGCGGGCCGTACTATGAGTACCCCTGCTCTAGATACACATATGCTATCTAAGAGTCAGATAGTAGCATGATCCAGGTATATGGACACATACAGTTTCTGTGTCACCCACCCAGGCTGTTGTCCTTCCACCCATCATTGCTTCATCATTCACCCAGCCATGCATCTCATATTCTTGCCTTCCCAGCTAGTCTTCAATCTCAATAAGTAAGGAATATATAAGAGCTTACCTCTGGCCGCCACCACCACCGTCTCAACTCTCACAGCCGCCGCCTCCTCCCCTGAAGAATCGCCCTCCGCCTCCGTGTCAAGCACCACCACCTCCACGCTGGCCCCGCCACCAGATGTTCCACCTACAAAGTACATTTCAGAATGTTAGAATAAAGCACTCACTAGTCTTTGGTCTAGGAATGAAGACATGTGAAAACAATGTAATTTGTGACTGTCTACTTTAAAGTTAAAAAAAATGTCCCTTTTTCCAGGGAAGGTTGTCTTGCTGCACTTTTTGGCACAACTGATGAAGGCTGTTTTTTTAACACGCACCATTTTTCTCCACACAGACAGAAGATGGACTTCTAACAACAAGATCAAGTTGAAACCAGGTGAGAGCTCGGCTCGACCACAAGAAATGTCTTCAATTAATCGTCAGCACTAACCACTTTTCCATTATCAGTTAAACGTTTAGTTTTATTATGACTTCATTTTAATAAATGTGTTTACTTTTAATAAAGCTTTTAAACTTAAATACAATCTGTGTTTTTTGGTCCAGACTAGAGTGACTGAGTGAAAGGTTTTGCAATTTTTGCAAGCATGAGTCCAAATAGAACATTTCAAAAGACATTATGGACAACCCCAGAGGAATGCACTAAGTTGATAGAGCTATTGCTGACTAGAATCATGGGAGTTTCGCCAACCGTGCAATCTTAGTTAGCTACACAGACAGACTAATAAGAATAATCTAGTAATACCACAGGGAGTCATAGTAGAGGCAGGATAAGAATTTAGATACAGTCTACAAGAAGATCATAGACAATTTTGAAAAAAGTCAAATGAGGAACGCTAGGAAAAATAGGTACTAGTCTAAAATGAAAACTTACTGGGGCCAGCAAAGGAGCCCTCGCCTGCCCGATCCTGGCCCTGTTGAACAGCATCCGCCGCCTGCTGCTCCTGTGTCCTCCTCTCACCCCTGGGGGGAGCTGACGTACAACATGAAAGAAAGAACAGAAAACATGGATGATTGTTGCTTGTCAATGTCAACCAAATCAAACATTTCAAAAGAACAATAACAAAATATTTCCGCGAAATTATATTGATTAGGGTTAGTTTTCATTTATTTGCGGACCTGTGACTTCGAAAGTCACGTAACTCACTGAACAAAGTACTGAAAGGTTCACCTAGGACTGACAGGCAGCAGTCCGCAGGCAAGACGCAAAGTGACAGACAAACTCCATTGTGATTTCAGTCAGATCAGTGACAACACTAACAGTTGCCTGCTACATTACCAGTCATTTAAATAGTCAAACTATCAATCCACCGCCACTATTTTTCTTATTGTCAGGGGTACAAAGGAAGGGGCAGATTTAAGCCCCTTGCGGCTCTTTTGCGCCGTTCTTGCGTGACTTTTGTGACGCAGCAGCTAAACAAAAAAGGGCGCCATGGTGCGGCGTATAATATTATAACAACGTGACGCATTTGGGAGATGCATCCCGTTATAAAGCCCTGCGCCATCAGGGGGCGTTCCGGCGCAAGGGAGGGCATTCCTGCGCTGGAACACATCCTAAAAGTGGCTGAGGGAAATCTACAAAATTTCAATCAGTCACCTTTAGGACAATGATGCGTCACACAAACCCTGCACCTGCTTGAAGCAGACGTACGGCTTGACCCAGCATTGGGGAGATAGGGTACCCCAGAGCATTGCTGGAGCTGCGCCATCGTTGCGACGCAACTCCAGCAGTAAAGCTTCGGTGACGTTTTGGGCCCATGGTGCGCCGCATTGCAAATACGGCGCACCATGTTTGGTGGTGGTAGCGGGCCGCACAATTAATGGCGCATCCCTGCTACTTTGCAGGGATGCGACGGTAATTGCAATTCTGCCCCTTTGGGGCATACTTACTTACGCGTTCTGGCGCATCTCCAGAGATGCGCCAGATCAAATGCGTCACGCAAAACTACCCTTGCGACACGGCAGATGCGCCTCATTTACAATGCGGCGCGCCCTGGCGCAAGGGTAGGCACTTGCGTGACGCATCTCGTCACGTAAGAGCGGCGCATCGCTGGAGTCACGTCGCCAACGCAATGCAACTCCAGTAATGCTCAGGGCCACCCAATACTTAACATGCTGTGTCAGTCCTTTCGCCTGCTTCAAGCAGACATAAGGAATTGAATTGACGTAGCAGCGTCGCAGAAGTGCCTGCGTTAAATCTTGTAGATTTCACGCAGGCAATTTTGCGAGGCGCACAGCCGCCGGACCGCCCACCCTGCGTACTAGGAACGCACCCATTGTGGTGCAGGCCCATGGCTTTATAACGTGACGCATCTCCCTAGATGCGTCATGCTGTAAATGACTCGCAGGGATGCAGCACGTTTACGCCGCTGTTGCGTCACGCAAGGCAACGTAAACGTGGCGCAAGGGGCTTGTAAATGTAATCTGCCCCCTAGTGTCTAGCATTACGCAGTTCTGTAAAGTACACTCATACATAATAGTTACTCAGGCCAATGAGACCACGAAATAGAAAACAAATAAGCATAGTAGCAACGCCACTGAGAAGGAGAGCAGTGCACCTGAAATGCACAGAAGATTTTGAAATATAATTTAACTACAATGTAATCGTCATCAGCGGCATTATTGGCTTGCTCCATGTAAAAAACAAATATTTGCAATACAACAACACAGAGCAGGAGAAAACATCATAGTAGTGAGTGATTAAATGGCTACTACTACTCACCAAGCCCGGGGATCTCCAAGCCGAGCTGGTCCAGCAGGTCGCGCTCGCGGTCCAGGAGGTCCGTCCAGCGATGGGTGACCTGGCTGTAGGTGCGCTGGACCCCGTAGAGGTGGGATATGGCCCAGCACACCTTCTCCCACCGCTTCCGGTGCTCCCGCATGTTGTAGCCGCCGGCCGCGATCCTGCCGCCTCCCGCGATGGTCCTGGGCAGGCGGCGCTGGATGAAGTAGACCAGCGCGCCCACTTCCTCCGGGCTGAATATCTCCCGTCGCGTCACCTGCTCCCCCCTCAATCTCCCGCATGCTGTCCTGGCACTGGGTCCAGCACTACGCTGCGGCCCTCAAGTGCCTGGGCAGCTTCACGGCGCCTGGCTTGACCATGGTCTGGGCAGGTAAGGTAGGAAGAAGTAGAAAATTAAGAAAGAATAGGATAGGGAAGAAGAAAAGAAAAGAGTTTAAAAAAGTAGTTTAAAAGTAAAGAAAAATAGCAGAAAAGACAAAAATATACAGCTAGGAAAAGAGAGGGATAGATAAGAAGCAAAATCGTAAAAAAAAAAACTGAAAACAAGCAAAGGATGGCAAAGATACCAAGAGGATTAAACACCATGCCCAGACACAGGAAATGAATGAAAAACAAGATGGCCGGCGCCCGTTCACGGGCGCGAAAGTAAGTTCGCGCGAGATTTCCCTCGCGATCTCGTGCGAACCTCTAGATTTCCCGCGCGATCTCGTGCGAACCTCTACTCGCAATGCGCTTACTGCGCGAGATTATACATAGCGGGCGGAAACGGAAATACGTCACGCAAACAAAATGGCCGCGCCCGTACTCGACCTTGGGGTAAATTCCCGTGTTGCGCTGCAAGCGGCTCACGAATATTGCAAAAAAACTCGCGAAACAACAAGCCGCAAAAAAATAAAAAGCTCATTCGCACGAATTGGCGGCTTCCGCGGTCGGTTTCGCACGACGCCGCGCCCCGCGAATAGCGCGAAAAAAACGAAAAACGATTTTAGCAAAAGCAAAAGCAATGAGCAGGTGCAAAAGGTCAACCTCATGATTTGTAACAATTCCCTGTAGTGCTTACTGAGGGGGCCCTCCAGAATTCGGTTGCCTGCTTGCAACTATTGTGTGACCCTGCTCTGACCTTAACTGTATGCCACAAAGGTCCTGATTTACAGCTAAAGGAGCAGACAAGCAGGTGCCAGGCTGGAACTTCAAATTCTTTCAGTGACACATTAATTAGCCCCTAATTCATTATTGTCAGTTGGGGCAGGGCAGGTGTTGTTAATAAACTAACCCCAAATTAATTCATGTCAGTTCAAGCAGGGCAGGTGGGCTTGCTTTTCCCCCCCATCTTCTACAGTGATGATGAACCAGAGGGTGGCATTGATGTAACAGAGGGTGGCATGGGTCAAAGAGAGGGTGCCAGTGGTGAAACAGAGGGTGCTGGGAGGCTGTGATGATGAACCAGACGTAGAAACAACATAGTCGCGACCGTTGCGAGCCGACAAGTAAGTTCGCAATTGCGAACTAGTACCAAATCCTCGCGAACTGGCAGAAACACTTGCGAACACAAAAAAAAATCCGCAAATTCGCGAGAATTCGCGGATTTTGCCGATTGCGAATTCGCAAATCCGCAAAATTCGCGAACGCGAGATTCGCAAAATTCGCCCATGCTTAGTACTGGGCCACCTTATCAGACCCTGTAACTCAGGGCATAGGAGTACCCAGGGCCTACCAGGGGCTGAAGCATGTATTATGCCACGCCTGGATGGCCATCTAAATCTGACACAACTGGCTGCACGACAGCTGGGGCAAGGTGGTGTAATCACCCTTTGCTTTAGATATAGTATTCCTATATCTAACCCTGAAATGGGCACACAGATTCCTATCAGTCACTCCTATGGCAGGCCTTGACAATCCTGAAGGCAGAGTGCTTGGAATCGTGTGAGATGGTGCTCTGGCATGAGCTGACCCCGTTTGCAGCTTGCGGAACCAAGTCCTAATAGCTGTTCCATGATAACGCATACCATATACTCTTAAGTGCATTATAATCCTCGCGGTTAAATGCTATCTTTGGTATCGCTTTATCAAAACATGTCGAGTAAGGTGTCATACGAATTGGAATACTAACCCCTCGCCAATTCTGGCGACGGGGTTAGCATTCCACCCTTCTAGAGGGACACGACATGTATGTAACTGTGAACCCCGGTTAAAGTTAACTCGAGCCTCAGCATCACAAAATGGATGCTGCCACCACAGACACGAGTCTGACCCCCTGCAGCTGGGAGTCCTTCCAGCGAGGGGAGCTTGGACAAAGGGTTTCCTGTCAGGGGCGGTGCTAGCACCATCCCAGACAGGGTTTTGTGTATCCTGGGTAGGCAGGGCTTTTCAGGAAGGTGACTGCAAGTGGCACCCCGGTGCTCACTACGCATCTGCCGCTTAGAACCAGTTCCAGGGGCACACCAGCCCCTGGCGTGGGGAAAGTCCGGCATGGGAGAGGGGTGTAACCACCCCCCTTCCTGGTCCCACCCCTAGGGCAGGACCTAGTCACGTACCCACCCCTTTCTTTAGGATAAAGGCAGGAGTGGGGACCCTTCCAAATTAGATCATCTTTGAATCAAGAAACTACTTTCCACGAAAGGAACTCTCGACTCTTCTCAAGATTCTCAAGATTTCTCCCTTGTGACTAAGGAGTAGTCACCCTGCATCCGCAGGCACCATCTAGGAACTCTGCGGTTTGCTGCACGTCCTTCCTCCGGAATCCGACTGACCAGCTCGACGAGACCCGGCTTCCTTGGCACCTCTGACCTCTACCTACCTCTACAGCTAAGCTGAGAGCCGTAGGTGCGACGAGACCTCGAGGGACCGGCCATCATCAAAACTGCACGACTTCTATCCAGCACGACCGCCGAGGGATCCTCTGGTGAGTGCTTTGGGGTCCGAGAAGCCCCGACCCTGAGCAGCTCCAGCACCGAAATCCAGCCTCCCAGCATCCATGAGATCTGCGTGGGGCCCTTCTGCTTTTTGCTGCTCACTGCGTTGTCTGGCTACTAGCCCGCTGGCTTGTGGCCTTCCCGACGACGCCCGACAACATCACCACTGCTGGTCTGGTTGCTCCGGACTGGCCCTTGCTCCCTTCCAAAAGAGGAGCGCCCCGGACCCTCCTGGTCCACTCCAGACGCCATTTTGAGTCCACCGCGTGGGCTTGAATTTGCCAAGACTTGTTGCCCCAATCCTGGGTCCAGCGACGTCGACAGCATCAACCATCATGGGACAGCTCGCACCTCCATCCTGGTCGCCGACAACGCCTCCTGGTCCGTGAGACTGCAGAGCCCCGCGTTGCCCACTCACCTGGTCGAGGTGACTACCATCCGGTGCCCTCCTGGTGCCCATCTGATCACTGGCTAGTGTTTAAGAACTTGGTCTCCTCTGCTTTCAGGTGTCATCCATCTTCGATCCAGGCTTGGATCACTTCGAACAATCTTCACTGGTCGCCTGCCAGAAACTCTTTCTTCAGGCTCCTGGTTCGTCAACGAGGATTCCCGACGTCTTTTCAGACCTGTGCAGCCGCAGCCCCTGGGCTAGGTAACTTCGGCATTTCGGTGCCCCAGCTTAGCCTCACTATCCAAGGGTCCAGATCCACTGTCGTTTTCGATCTACCTTATCAGGTTCGCCCGAGAACACTAACTTTGCTTTTACTAGCTCCCATAGACTTTGTCCCGCATCCCGCGTGAGAGTGCACACTCTGCACCCGAGTCCCCTAGGCCTCCTACTAGTAATCTAAAGGTTCAGTAACGTAGTCCTAGCGATTCCAAAGCCTATTAGTCCAGTACTTACCTGCTAGTAATTTCGCATTCCACTTTTGTAGTATATGGTTTTTCGTGCCCCTCGGGCATTTGTGTAAATTGTGCAACTTAAAGTATTTTCGTAAGAGTTTTGTTGTGTGCTTAGTACCCTGTCCTCATAAAGAGTACAGGGCTGTTGTGATTCTTAATAAATGCACTGTTTATTTTCATAACACTTGTGTGGTGTCCTTTCACTTGGTGTTCAAGGGGTATATGTGATGGTATAACAGCTGGCTTAACACGCCCTCTAGAGTTTAGCCCGAAGACTGCTCGTATCCATGCTACTAGGATAGCTGGTCTATAAGGTTGACTTACAACCAATCACCATAAGGGTTGTTTGGACTGATACATAGTGATCACTAGAATAGTGAACACTGCATATCAGGCCAACTTCTCACACTCATTGCATGTCAATGGGGAAGCAGTGGTTGCAGTTTTTCAAGAAGAATGACTCTCCCTAGAGGACCCTGAAGAAACCACGTAGAAGATGGAAGTTTGGAGAGTCGTTCTACCCATGGATACCAGAGGAACCATGATAGCTACCCCAGGGAAACCGGGTGCATAGATGCAAATTGACATTGGAAACTGCTGCAGACCACAATGGAGGACTTCAGTGAAGTTGCTGTAGGCGAAGAAAGAGAAAGAGATCAGTGGAATCCAAGGATGGATTCTTGAAGAGGAGTACCTGCAAGTAGAGCAGACAGAGTCGAAGCCTCTCCGGAGTGAACAGGAGACATGGAAGACCAATGACCACCGATAATGGGAGATGCAGGAGAGTTGAAGGTGACATTGTTGCTGCAGCTGTGAGGTCCAGGCGATGCTGTGAAAGACCAGGAGCCATTCACGAGCTATCCCACGTCGAAAGTCGAGAACCAGGTGGTCGGTGTCTGACAGGAGTACCAACAAGCCTTGACAGCAGCAACCGATGTGAAAACCAAAGAAGGTGATGTGTTGGGACCAGCTAGGTCCAAGGGACTCACCAAGTGCAGTGGAGCCAGAGCAGGCCCCAAGCAAACATCGGAGTCCACTGGAGCCAAAAAAGAGGACCCACAGGCCGAAGGCATAGGGGTCAGAGGAGGACCTCGAGCAGCTCACCAAAGATACAGGCCCAGGTTGCAGAGGGTGTGGTGAGGACGAAGATCTTGGTAGAAAGGGATGCTGGAGCTTCTTGAAACCTGAAGATCTCTGTAGAATAGAGTCAACAAGCCTTGGCAATGGCAAGTCAACATGGTGCACTGATCTGGTTCCAAATGGAGTATGCAAGGAGGGCACAAAATGTGCTCTTCAAATCTGTCTTGGGGCGCTGGCAAGTGCCTTCACCCTAAACCAATACACTATAAGTCCTGTCTGGGAGGTGGTTACACCTCCCTGTGACAGGACACCGATTGTTCTACCTTCCCCTGCTCAAGCTCAGCTCTACAGCAGGGGGGCAGAATTGTGTCTGTAGTCTGCAGCAGCACTAGCTTACTATTAAACCCTGAAAGGCTGGTACAGGGAAAACAGAGGGGCTCCCTTGGGGAGCCCCCCCCCCCCAGAGCATGGGAACCTACATCAAATACTGGAATCAGTGTTGGGGAAGGATTCCAACATGTCTGATGCTAAACATGCCCGGTCTTGGTGCAGCCAATATATAGTTAGACAACTTGTAATTGACTTGGTGTCCACTATTTGTATAAAACGCCTGGCCTCACTTACAAAGCCTGGAAAATCAACTCCTGGGTTTTTAGTGGTTGTACTGCTTATGCAGGGCACCTCACTCTTAGAACCTAGCACCCTGCCTTCAGGATTGAAAGCCCTGCCTTAGGGGTGGCTTATAGGTTTTAAGTGCAGTGACCTCAGATATAAGGAAGCTTATATCTGTTGTAAATGGTGCTAACACCAGCTTACACAGACTGTAATGACAGGTCTGTAGTCACATTTCGAGTGGTTTCTCATGGGTGGCATAGTACAAGCCGCAGCCATTGGGAGACTCCTTGTGTACCTATGCCCTGGGTACCTCACTACAATATACTAGAGGCATAGAAGGGTACACCAGTAGTCAATTGGGAAGGTACCAAAGTACTCACCATCATTGTTCCCTGTAGCATGCGTGCCTGAGCGGGCGAGCAAACTGCCTTTCACCAGCCGAGCACACAGTCTCCCACAGCGTGCACTTGACTGCTCTAAGCAAGACCAAGAGATGGTTTATGAGCGGTGCGACAAAAAGCTCACTTTCTTGGAGCTGAACTGCAGTGCCAGCTGAACTGCAGTAACAGCGAGTTTTCAAGGCTGGGTGAAGAGCAGAATGTGTGTGGAAAGGCGTGAAAGCCTATATTTTACGTGCAGGGATGGATGCCAGCACTCGGAGCATGCAGTTGTTAAATTGCTTGCTGATTTCTTTTCTTTTTTGTTGAGTGGGGGGCCTGCAAGGATTCAGCAGCAACAGTGGCCTAAGGGAGCCTGATGCCGCAGAGAGCTGATAAAACTTAATACATGCTATCCTTTGTAAAGCGCTGGTTAAAACTGCACAACATAAAAGGTGGATTCTGCCTGCAACCAAAATCTAATCACATCCTTTAAGAATTAGGCCCAAAGCATTAACCTTTAATGGCACTAAGAGATACCAATCTAGTGGCTGAAGTGCACAGCCTGAAACTGGAAAACCTGGGATCAGTTTCTGCTTGACCAGATTGTGTGATCCTGGACAAATACATTATTTCACTGAGCAACATTTTTGTTCGATATCACATATAAGACCATTTTCAAATAATTGAGCTAGGATGTGTGCTGCACAAAAAAACTTTTCTTGTGCGTCATTTAATAGCTTATAAAGTTGTTCTAGCTAAAATAGGAATCTAGGCCATATTTCCTGCATATAACTGCCTTGCCTCTTTGTTCACTTATAGCATGGTTATCAGTGCCTAGGTAGGAAGGTTTTTCAGGTCATGTTTAAAAACTACCACTTTTTAGAAATACTTTCCAAATATACTGATGTGCTAAGGTAAAATGCTTCTGTGTTTTGAAGAAATACTCTTTCTTGAATCTCAAAGACAACTTATTATAATCTAACAGAATGTTTGTTGCGCGATTCAGATGGCAAATATTGTAAGGGCTCGGCTCGTACAGCGGTTCTTAGAGCCAGAGCCAATCCTTGGGTCAGGTCGCCCTGTTAATTAGCTCGCCAACCTCTAGTCACTACCCACTTCGCATTGGACTGCAGAAAGTTGTTCATTTGTTCTTAATCACCTGCTATGGCACAGAGCGTCCGCACCTCAGTCTGTTTCATGTGTCAAGTGTGCTGCCAGCAAAAGGAGAAATCATACTTGTCACCATGGATGGCTTTAAATGGGATGCAAAAGTGGGGAGTCTCTAAAAGGGGGGCAGCAAAAGGAAGTGTAACTGTTACTAGGGTATGTTGAAGGGGTAGTGGTCTTTATAGTGTCACTATCACCTACTCACTTGTAAGGACTGCATTTACTTTCACCTTGTTTAAAATGGCACTTCTCATGGCTATCCATACATTACATGGTGACTTTTGCCCCTACTCCACATCTTGTAGGATTTCACCCCAGAATCAATTCACAAGGAGATGCTGTGTCTTATGAAGACTGTGGATTAGAGACACCCAATTTTAGCTTCAAGGATTCCAAACAAGGGTTCTCATTGTCACAGTATGAGGCCAGTACCTGTTTGAACTCGACTTTGATAGCCACAGTCAAAAAGTTCTCAAAATTTTTCAAAATCAGACACACTTTACCCTATTTGGTTTTTACCAGTATGATGAGAAAAATACTATCACTTGCGCTTCCACCTTCATGGTGGATCAGCAGATAGCAATCCACTGAGTGGAGTAGTATAGTGGGTCTGTCCAGGAGTGAGGGGACACTGATAATGTTGCTGGACATATTTAGTGAGTAGATAATGTGAAGTTCTAAGTCCACAGACCTAACACCTGGGGAGGCCCTGGATTCAATGAAGGTGAGTCTGGTAAGGGGAGCTCAGGGGCTGAGGGGAAAGTAAAGCAGAAGAAAAACAACAGACGTCAAGCCAAGACCCCGTACTCCTACTGGGCCATGATCACGCTAATGATTCAGAGCAAGGAGTGGCCCACAATCTTGTAGGTAAGACGACCTCCACTCTCTTTGTTAGTCACTTATGACTTGTTCGCCATTAGGATTGCTCTGGAGGATGTTTTCTAATCATATGCTGTAACAAATACCACCTACCTCAAACCCCTCTTCTGGGTTCATAAAGGTTACATTAACTATCTCTAACCCTTTCAGGTCATTGTCGCCAGGCCACCACTTTACCTTCAGCAACATCTTATAATGGTCTTATCCTTTTCTAAACTTGGGGTGTAGGTGCCACTAGAGTGAACAATACATGTCATGACGAGTGTATCGATATTACAAAACAGTCTCAAAACCTTATTAAATCTAGCTGTATGTGTGAACTGCACCTGTTTTCGCTATTGTATAAACAAAAGTTTGTAGAGGTGATTGCTAGCGATTTACATAGCTGAGCGCAGCAATCGCATGCCTCATTGGATCCTTGGTGCACACAGACTTGTCTCCAGCGCACAGAGATCTTACACTGCCACACGCAGTGGAAAGAATTAGAGAGAACATTGTTCAGCATAGTCAAACTTTGTGAGAAAGTACGACTGGGGTCCTGATCAGCAGAATCCCGGTTAGACTAGTCCAAAACACACCCACACCAGGCAAAAAGTGGGGGTAACCATGCCTCTCCCTGTTTTTTCATCTCTCCCAAGCCTTCTCATATCCCACAACTCCCCCGGCTCCCCCACTCCCTCCAATCATTGAATTGGAAAGTGAGGCCTTCGTCTCTGATATAAGGTGGAGGTAGAGTACAAGCTATTAAAAGCCCCATGTACGACCGTTTTCAGCAGTCGCTAATGGAGATTTGGGCCGTATGCAACCGCTAAAAAGGGTTCTAGGATGCATCAACCCTATTTTGCAAGTTGGTAAGCATTTGCTGACTTGCAAAATAGGGTTTCTGAGTCACTATTATGAAGGGGCGTGCCAAGGTGTGGCTTCCTAATAGCGAGTCACAAGGCCATGTACGATTGTTTTGCAACCGAAATGCGGTCGCAAAAGAATTGCAGTTTACCATCTACTTCAAGTAGGTGGTAAGCCTGTCTCAAACACGGAGGCGTACCCTTTCCTCGCAGTGACTGGCAGCAAAAACTTTTTTTAAGAGCTGGAAGTAGGTCCAATGACCACTGCCCACTCTTAAAAAATTAAATAGAAATGTTTCATTTTTCTTTTTTAAAGAAAATAGACTGCATTTTAAAAATAAAAGGGCCAGGTTTACGACTGTTTTTAGTGGTCACACAAGAAAATCGGGCCGTTTACAACCTCTAAAATGGGTTGTAGCATGCACAAACCCAATTTTGCGAGTCAGTAACCTAATAATGACTCGCAAAATAGGGTTTTCGAGTCACTATTAATAAGGGGCGTGCCAAGGGCGTCCCTTTAGAATAGCAAGACGTACTGTTATGTACAATTTTTTTGCGACTGCAAATGTGGTTCCAAAACAAACGTGATGGTAACCACATGCTTCAAGTAGGTGGTAATCCATTCGCTAATGAGAAGGGGTGCTCAAGTGACCCCTACCCCTTTGTAATTGTATGCAAAAATATTTTTTACGATCAGGCAGTGGTCCCACGGACCACTACCTGCCCTTAAAAAAATTAAAAGAAAACTTTTCATGTTTTTCTTTTAAACGCATCATTTTTTACCTTAAGGAAAAGGGGCTGCATTGGAAAATAAAAGTTGCTTTATTTCAAAAGCAAACACAAACATGGTGGTCTGCTGCCGCAGCAGGTCACCATCACGGCCGGACTGGGAACTTGAAAGCAGCCCGGGCAAATTCTTTCAGACCAGCCCCCGTCCAGCGTGTAGCGAGCGTGCGCAGTGAGTGAGCCCGACCAATATAGTGAGGTTTGGGGGGTTCTCCCCCCTAGAAAATTTTGGAAAAAGAGACCAAAATGGTGAATTTTACAGCACATTTTTCATTACATATTCAATTAAATCAACTTTCAAAGCACAGTTAATAGTAGATAATGACCTTAAAGAACAACAGGTTACCAACCCAGTCATATGTACCCATGGACATTCTTTCAGAGAGCACCAAAAATAGACACAATCAGTGAATAAGAGAGAACAAAGTAAAAGTGAGACCGGCCCCCACTTGTATTGAGCAAGCGCAGTGAGCAATCACTACTATGGGGAGTTTGGGGGGGTTGGCCCCACAAGAAAATGTGGTAGACAGAAAGGCCAAAATAAAGCATCTTTCAACACATTTTTCATTACATATTAGATTGTATTAACTTTTAAAGCATAGTAAATGATTACCTTATTCAGCACCATGATACCCAGTCATAAATCATAGACATTCCTACAGTGAACACTAAAAATCAAATGTCGAACACGAAACATGAATTTAAATATAGCCAATTTATCAATGTTGCCTGTACATCACTGAAATCATGGAATTGTGAAAAATTCAAGAATCACACAAAGAACAATGGTAGCAATTTAGCCTCACCTATTCCGGGACATATAAAACTTAAAAGTATATGCCAAACCATTTAAATACACTGCACACTGCATACTGCACCCTGCCTTATGGAAAGGGCTTGCACTAGTGGTGACATATGTAGTAAAAGGGAATATTTTTAGGCCTGGCAAAAGGTTCCTTTGACACATCTTTAAATAGGCTACCTACATGGGAGGCACAACAAGTGTTGCAGGCCCACTAGCAGCATTTAATTTACAGTCTCTGGGTACATGTAGAACCACATTTCTAGGGACTTACAAGTAAATTCAATTTTCCAATTCGGTGTAAGCTACATTTAAAGGAAAGAGCGCAAGCACTTTAGCACTGGTTAGTAGTGGTAAAGTGCACTGAGCCAATAAAAATGGCCTTTTTGATGTAATAAAGCAGATCAAACCTGAATTTAATTTGAAGGAATCTTAGGCCGACAAGGACTTATCTAACCATGTCTCAGCAGTCAGTAAGAACAATATGTATCTAAAAAACACTTCACAAGGGAGACCTGTGGAAGACTAGTGCTACAGCTCACTATCCTTGAAGAGCGTCTCCCCATGAAGTTCCAGTATCATTTTGAATGTTTAAAACAGGAGAGAGTTTACAGATGCATATTCTTTAAAGTTCTTTTAAAAGTATTCTAAGGGGGGGCGTGGCCAAGACGGCGAGCTGAACGGACGTGGTTTCCCTCGGCTCCCCGGCCCTAGACCCATAAAAGCCTTTAAAATAGCAGCTGGGACCCCCTGAACAAGGCGATTTCGGCCCCCAACATCGTGGGGCAGTGGTCACCTACGGCGGCAGAGTGAGAGGTCAGGGGGGCTGCCCGAGAATGAGCCAGATCGAGAGAAGAGGGCCAGCAAGGCGGGCTCCGGAGCCGAGGAGGCCTTGCGTGGAGCGGCGGAGCGGCCAGCAGCGGCCCGGGCACTCAAGAAATTAGCCCCCATGGGAGCAGGCAGGCTCCGGCAGTTGAGATCCCCACCCGACACCCCGAGGCGGCACAGAAGGCAAGCGGCGGCACCCCCAGGCACCCGACCGCCGGGCGGAGCAAATTGACGTCCCGGCTTCGGGCCTAGGCAGACAGAAGCGAGGCCGTGAGGAAGCACTGGCGTGGGACGGCTTCTGGCCAGGCGGTTCCCCGGTGGGGGAGAAAGGAGCCGGCGGACAGGAGAGCGCCTGATCGGGGAGAGAAGCGGCCTCCGGTGCGGTGTTTGGAGCCCGCGCGACACGGCCGAGACGGTGCTGAGGCCTGCAGCACATCTACACGCCCCGAGGGGAGAGGCGGCGCTGGCAGCCGGGGCCGCTGCCTGGAGGCGGTGCACCACATCGAGGCGCCCCCTGGATGTAGAGAGACTGGTGGTGGTGAGTGGACGTGGCCCCGACGCGTGCACCGCACCGAAGAGGCCGGCTGGATAAGTGTTGATACAGAGGTGCAGCCGGGAGGCGAGCCAGCCCAACGGAGGCCCCGGCTTTGGGGCCTAGGCAGATAGCGGAGCAGCCGCTGCATAAGGACCAGCATCGGCGGTCCCCGAGCCACCCTGGTCGAGAAGGAGGGGGGCTGGGTGCGATAAGACAGGCAGGTGGTGGAGCTGGTATTCGGCCGGCGGCCGGGCCACACTAATCGACGCCCCGGCTTCAGGCCTAGACGGACAGCGGGGAGCTGCGAAGGGGCACCCGGGCACGACGCCTGGCTGGAAAGCCCCCTGACAGAGGAGAGTGGCACAGGGGGACGGGAGGAGCCCAATCGGGGAAGCGGCCGGCAGGACAGGGCCTGAGGCACACGTGGCAAGGCTGGAGCGGGCTGTGTGAGTGCCGGGGCTCCGTGCACCGAGAAGGGAAACACAGCGTGGGCTGTCGGACAGCGCGGACCCGAAGACGAGTCAAAGCAGCCGGGAGACCCGTTGAGGCAACAGGGTCAATAGCAACGAAGTGAGGCCCACCAACGGAGTCATCCAGCCTGATAGCCCACTGACCACGAGCCACTTCAGGGCCCACTCCTGGTCAGACGGAGTGGAGCCGGACCCCCCACTGCGACGGATGATCCAGCGCTCCTGAAAGCGGGGAGCCAGGAGGTGACCGCACGGGACCGGGTACCGGGGAGACCCCACTGTGAAGGTGAGGAGTGCAGAGCGCCATTTCGGGAGGCAGGGGGATCGGGCCTCCAGCCGGGAGTGGAAAGGACACCACCAGCGCCTAGCCCGGGGGACCGAACTGGGCAGAGGCAGGGGCGGGCGAGCACGGTGGGCTGCGGCCGGGAGAAAGAGGCCTCTGGACTGGCCAAGAGACTACAGCGGGGCTTGCCAGGAATCTACGTTCCGCACAGACAGACAGGAGAGTAGGCCGCCCGGACCCTGGCCGGGACTGTGGAGGCAGGTGGGGACAGGCGAAGCAGGCGGTGCGAGCAGGAGCCGGAGGGGTGGGGGCCACAAGGTTGGTCTGGAGGCCACTGAGGTGCCGCAGGTAGAAGTGAGCCACTCACTGACAGACGGGAGCAGGCGACCCTCTGGGCTCGAGAGGGGCATGGGTCCTACACCTAGGAGCAGAATGGCAAACTCGAACCGCAGAGCTAACCGCACCATCACGGACATGCTCGGCAAACCCGCGTCCAAGGGAGGGAAGACTCAAACTCCCCCCTCCACACCGGCCAACCCAGAGGTGCAACACCAGGAAGAGCGCAAGGCGCCCATTACACGCACCTTCCTGGAATCGCTGTTCAACATCCTCAGTGGAGGAGGCCGGGCATGCTTGGAGTGAAGAGCTGGTGCACCTGCAGCATGAAGTCCTCCGTCTCCAGGAGCAGCAGGTGGGCCTGCAGGCACACACGGAGGACCTGGAGAGCCGCTCTCTGAGAAATAATATAAGGGTCAGAAATGTGCCACAGGGTTCCGAGGGGAATAGGGTCACTGGATACTTGCAGGATCTTTTCCGGGAGGTACTGGGAGAGTCGGAGAACTTCCCCATACGCATAGACCGTGCACACAGGGTGGGCCTGCCAAGACCTGCCCCGGTCCCACCGCCGGACATACTGGCCTACCTACCTGATTTCCCTGTGAAAGAACAGATTCTCCAGGAGGCCCGGCGGCAGCAACCTCTGCAATTCAGAGGGACTGGCGTTGCGCTGTTTCAGGACCTGTCAGCCATCACGCTACACAAGAGGCGCAAATTCAAGGTAGTAACAACCTTCCTACGCGAAAAAGAGGTGCCACACTCCTGGGGCCACCCGTTTCGGATCATATTCAAATGGCAGGGTGTTGGACCCGGCCCTTTGGGCAGGTTCACCCCTAGACTTTTTGCTTTTTCCTAGCCTGTTTCTGGAACCTGGTGTTGGTGATTCTAGGCCTCTGCGCACTTTTTTCACTGTGGTACAGTGTAAAGTGCTGGAGCTCTCTGTATGAAGAGTGAGTGACCTGCCCTCCCATAGGAATGAATGGGGAATATGTATGCCCATGGTGGTTCCTGTTGTGTGGGGAGTGCAGGGGTCGAGTTTGGTATGTATCAACTCGTGAGAATGAATGCTGCAAAATGATGTATGCAGCATGACTGTGTCTAGTCTAGAAGTACCACTTTTGGAAGTTGGCATAATTGTGTAAGTTGGTGCTAGCGTGTGATTGGCTGGTGAGTCTGCCCAGGAGTGCCTGGACCTGCTGGTGGATGGACTGTCCGGTTTGAGTAGGACAGGGTCTGCAGGGTCTGCAAGGCCCCAGAGGAGGGGGTCTGAGTCAGCCGTGGATGAAAGGCCCCTCTGCTGTCAGGGATGGGAGGAAAGAGCGTCTGGTGGTGCCGGGCCGTGCCTGTCGGCCACCCTGCTAGCTCTCCTTCCTGATGGCTCACTGTCACCTCTGGCCCTGAAGCTGTCAGGAAAGACGTAAACCAGAAACATTCCAGCACTCAGGGTCCCTTGCACGAAGTACTTCAAAGGCATTTCTGGCTATAAGAAGGGGATGAGTCTCCTTCCAAGTTGTTCTTGTTCTAGCTCTTGTGGCTGACTTGGATCTACCAGGGGTGGGCGCTGCCCAGCCCCTGGGTGCCTGGATTCCTGGACTCCTGGGGGACCCTTCTGCCCTGCCTGGGCTGAAGGGGGGACTTGACTTTGCCCCTGGGGAAGCTCTGGGACCTTGGCAGCATGGAGAAGCTGCCTTTTCCTGGGGAAAGCGGTGGAGTGGATTTCTAGTGCCTGGAGGCGCTGTGCTTCCCCTTGAGCGCCTGGGAGCGCTCTGCCTGCTGTCTGGAGCTCTGGGGCGCTTAATTTCCCCCCACGCGCTTGAGAGCGCTTTCTCTGGACTTTCTAGCGCTCTGCCTGCTGTCTAGCGCTTTTGCCTGCTCGTTCATAGCGCTGGATGCGCTGAGGATTCCTGCCTGGAGGCGCTTCTGTAGGTGGCCCGCATGTTTATGTAAACTGCGAGTGCCCACCTCGCTTATTTTGAATTTTATTCAACCTTCGGCTGCCCACGCCGATATTCTTCTTGCCTGCCCGCCTGCCTGTCTGAACACGGGCCGCCGCGCTGCCCGCGGTGACCCGGAAGTACCTGGCCGGCCGGCCAATTCCAGCGCGGCCGGCCGGAAGTCCCGCCCCGCATCCTGTGAGGCGGGAGGAAGAGGAGGAAGGCGCGGAGAGATGGCGGCCGGGTTAACAGGGCTCCCGTGTGCCGAGGGAGCCCTGCAGCGCGAGGAGAGCGTCTGAGCGGCCCGGCGGGGCTCCGTGGTGGAAGAGGAGCCCCGCGCTGGCCAGAAGAAGAGAGCCCTCGCGTGCAGCCGCCGCCCGGAGGAGCCCCGCCCCGAAGACAGCCCGGTGAGTCGGAAGGGCTAGGGGGGGGCTCGACGCGGCTGTGGTTGGTGCCGGAGAGCGGCACCGGGAGCGAGAGCAATAGGGCGGCCCCAGCTGGCAGTGGGCCGCCCCAACGTCGCGTCTAGTGCCATCGCGAAGCCATGAAGGCTTCAAGGGCGGCCCCGGTGGGCAGTGGGTCGCCCCAACGTGCACGAAGCCCGGAGAGGCTCCCCGCCGCATTTTTGTATTTGGAGCCCTGAGAGGCTCTGGGGGGCATTTTGAGAAGTTAGAGTCCCCCGTAGGGGACTCCACCATGAGGAGGGCTTCAAGGGCGGACCCAGTTGACAGTGGGTCGCCCCAACGCTTGGAGAGTCCAGGGAGGCTCCAGGGGGCATGTTGCTTTAGAGCCAGAGTGGCTCCCACGTTTGACCAGTGTTGGCCAGAGCCTGTGTGGCTCCAACGTGCGCAGTGTTTGTTTGAGAGCTCAGGTGGCGCAGATTTGTTCTAGGGGCTACTGAGAGCCCAGCCACAGTTTTTTTTGTTCTCCAGGTGCCCAGCACTTAGTGGGCACCTGCCACGTTTAGGCTTTTTGAACTTCGAGACTGGCGCTGCATGGCAGCGCACCCTGACACTGAGACTCAGGGCGTCTGAGCCCCAACAAGGCCATTGGCCTAGGGACTGCCACAGGTGGTGGCTTATGTGAGTTTGCGCAATGGTATGGTTATTGCACCTCTGAATGTGATCTTTTGCATCATGTGTTATTCCTGCACCTCTGAAGGTTTTTAGGCCTCATGTGATTTTTGCGCTATTGCTTTACTCTTGACACCTCTGAATGTTTGATGCATTATGTGTCTTTCTTTTCATGCGCTGCACCTCTGAATGTTTAGTCATCATGTGTCTTCTTGCGCTGCACCCCTGAATGTATTTTGATTGCATCATGTGCTCTGTCCTTAACACCGCTGAATGTGTAGGTCTATACATCATGTGTTTTCTTTCTTTACTACTCCTCTGAATGTATATTCATGCATCATGGGTAATGTGTTCTGATTGATACCTCTAAGTGGATTTTATCCATAGGTGCAACTCCCTGGCTTCATACTTCCACAACAAGATCGCGGACATACACAACAGCTTCAACAACCAACCAACGCACACCATGACCGAACAACCACCCCCCACCACCACCCTCCGCGCCTGGACCCCGATCAGCACCGAAGACACCATCCGCACGATGAACTCCATCCACTCCGGATCACCGACCGACCCCTGCCCTCACCACGTCTTCAACAAAGCCGACGCTGTCATCGCACCCCACCTGCGAGACATCATCAACACATCCCTCGACACCACCATCTTCCCCGAGAGCTGGAAACACGCCGAACTCAGCGCCCTACGCAAGAAACCAACAGCGGACCCCACCGACCTCAAGAATTACCGCCCCATCTCGCTCCTCCCGTTTCCAGCCAAAGTCATCGAGAAGACCGTCAACAAGCAGATGGCCGCTTTCCTCGAGACGAACGGATCCCTCGACCCCTCACAGTCCGGCTTCCGAGCCAACCACAGCACCGAGACCGCCCTCATCGCCGCCACCGACGACATCCGAGCCCTGATGGACAATGGAGAAACAGCGGCCCTCATCCTCCTAGACCTCTCCGCGGCATTCGACACGGTCTGCCACCGCACCCTAGTACGGCGCCTCAGCAACGTCGGAATCCAGGACAAGGCGCTGGAGTGGATCACCTCCTTCCTCGACGGGAGAACACAGAGAGTCCGCCTACCACCGTACAAGTCAGAGGCCACCGAAGTCATCTGCGGCGTCCCCCAAGGATCATCTCTGAGCCCCACCCTCTTCAACGTCTACATGAGCCCCCTCGCGGCCATCGTACGCAAACACAACCTCAGCATAATCTCCTACGCCGACGACACCCAGCTGATCCTCTCCCTGACCAACGACCCCGCCGCCGCCAGAGCCAACCTGCACGAAGGGATGAAAGAGGTAGCCGAGTGGATGACGACCAGCCGCCTGAAACTGAACTCGGACAAGACGGAGGTCCTCATCCTGGGCTCCTCTCCCTCCGCCTGGGACGACTCCTGGTGGCCTCCCGCCCTGGGCACCGCACCCAAACCGACAGACCATGCACGCAACCTGGGCTTCATCCTGGACTCCTCCCTCTCCATGACCAGGCAAGTCAACAACGTCTCCTCGGCATGCTTCAACATCCTACGCATGCTACGGAAGATCTTCCGGTGGATCCCCACCGAGACCAGGAAGACCGTCACCCAGGCCCTCGTCACCAGCCGACTGGACTACGGCAACGCCCTCTACGCCGGGACCACCGCCAAGCTCCAGAAGAGACTCCAGCGGATCCAGAACGCCTCAGCCAGACTCATCCTCGACATCCCACGAACCAGCCACATCTCCGGACATCTGCGAGACCTTCACTGGCTCCCCGTCAACAAAAGAATCACCTTCCGCCTCCTCACCCACGCACACAAAGCCCTACACGACCAAGGCCCGAGCTACCTCAACAGCCGAGTCAACTTCTACGCTCCCAAACGCCACCTCCGATCAGCCAACCACGCCCTCGCCGCCGTCCCCCGCATCCGAAGAGCGACTACAGGAGGAAGGTCCTTCTCCCACCTGGCCGCCAAGACCTGGAACTCCCTCCCGACCGACCTGCGCCTGACCCAAGACCACCTCTCCTTCAGGAAGAAGCTGAAGACCTGGCTGTTCGAGCAGTAGCGGCTCCCCCCCCCCCAGCGCCTTGAGACCCCACGGGTATGTAGCGCGCTTTATAAGTGTCACTGATTGATTGATTGATTGAGGTGGTTGTTCTTTCTAATACAGGGGGTCCTAGTGAGGTCCTGGTTACCTGCGTGACATGCTCCTAAGGTGTTTAGGGTTGCGTAGTGTGTACTTACCTGTTCCCAGTAGTTACTGGATGTGATTCATAACTGTTACTTTGTGCTACAGTGATTTTATATACTTATTCTAATTTCTGACAAGTATTTCTATTTCGGAAAGTGTTGAATATGACAGTGGCCCATGTGGCCCTGTCTTGTGAATAATCCCATGTGAATATTGCCCGTGCCAATTGGCACCATGTATATGTGTGATTTTATCCGATGTGCTTTTACAATACAAAAGGTATTTTTATAATAACCTTGTGTGGAGTCTCTTTTGTGGTGTACCTAGAATGTTGTTGCTGTTGTGCGCTGACGCAAATGCTTTACACATTGCCTCCGAGTTTAGCCTAGACTGCTCGTGCCAAGCTACCAAGGGGGTGAGCAGGGGTTATCTTGGCGTGTGACTTCCTTGCCCTGACTAGATTGGTGGTTTCTGCCTGGCTTTGGCGTCCGCCTTAGCCTACCAGAAATAGCCAGTTCTAACATTGGTGGGTCAGCGGTGCGGATTTGGACTGGTGTTTGCGAAGTGCCATAGCGACAACTGGCTACATTACAAAACTCTGCAATTGTTTTTTCAGATAGTCACATGTTTGGGATTATTGATTTTGATTTTTTTTCCTCAAGAGTGTCATTTTCAAATGTGTTTCTGCGCTTTATGTTTAGCGGCAGATGAGAGAAAGTGACAGGGCGGGACGCCAGTAGAGGGGGAGGTTTCCATAGATTAGGAATCCCTTGCTGGGTCTAGTGTCCAATCCCAAATCCTATCCCCATGTGTGTGTGTGGGTAGGTAGGAGAGAGAGGGAGTGTGAGGAGAAAAGACTAGCTCAGGGGGGTAGTTGTTCCCTGGGTGTAGTGTGTGTGTCTGGATTCCCCAGTGTGGTAGGATCCAGTGGTGGCAGCTTTAAATGTGTCCAGTGTGTTAATTCCCATTCCCCGCTCCCAGAGTTTGGTACCTGTGTCACGTGTGGTCAGGTTGAGTGATCAGGGGTGGTAAAAACTGCCTTACCAGTCCGAGGGGGGGGAGTGTGCGCATGAGTTATGTGCTGAACTGGAGGAGTTGGTGTGAGTTTTCTTTTTGTTAAAGAGCTTGCATGAGAGGTTTACCTCTGGTGGTGTGCACGAGGTCCTGCAAAGGAACTGGACAAGAAGGTGGATGTCTGGCGGTGTGCTAGATGTCTGGCTGAGGCATTAGGAAGTGATTTTAAAAGGAGTGGCTTGTGTATCTGATGATCCTGTGGAGGAGAAGAGGTTACTGTGTAGCCCAGCTAGATCCCAGTAGCATGGTAGGGGTGTAGGGGCTCACGTCCTGTCTCAGTGGAGGCGGAGTGAGTGTGGGACGGTGTGTCCCACGTTGGCCTGAAACCTTATCTCAGGGCCCGGAGGGTTCCTTAAGGGAGCGCCAGGTCAGGGGCCTAGGCTGTACATACAGGTCATTTGAGGAGGATCTTCCTGTGTCTAGAGGACAGGGAGTGTCTGTAAACAGAACTCCGGCGGTCCTGGTGTGGGGCAGCACCAGTCCTAAGTGGAGGGTGCAGAAGTCCTGGCTCGCTGAGCATTTGCCCGTCTAGAGTGCTTGACCATTTGTGGGGCCTCTGGAGGTCGTTCCCCGAGGAGGGGGGAAAGCCAGGTTGGGGTTGTGGCCTGACCTGGGAGGAGTACTAGAGGAAAGTGTGTCACTGATACGCCGCTGGCGTGTGCTCTGTCTAGCCTTGGACATACTGAGAATCACCCTGTGATAGGGAGTACTGAAGGAAAGTGTGTCGCTGATACGCCGCTGGCGTGTGCTCTGTCTAGCCTGGGACATACTGAGAATCACCCTGTGATAGGGAGTACTGGAGGAGGGTGTGTCGCTGATACGCCGCTGGCGTGTGCTCTGTCTAGCCTGAGACATACTGGGCCTGTAGTCATGGAACTGGAAGGGGGTGCAGAGGGACGGTGTCCTTACTTCTGACCCTGGTGCAACCTGAGGGTTTAGATCTTAGGTTGGGAGATTAGGAAACTTCTAGGTCAAGAGGAATCTCTGCCCAAGTGGATCAGCTGAAGAGACTGAGGGGGCTGCCCTTGCTGTGTGTACTGGGGCTCACCTGCAGTTTGTTGTTTCCACTAAGGTAGAGGAAAGGGGGCTTTGCGGTGTGCTGTGTCCCCCCACCTGCTTGAAGAGGAACTGTGCTGTGTGCTTTGTACCTCAGAAGTGAAATAGTTTTCAGGTGGTAGACCAGTGATGGAGTGAGGTCCTGATCTGGTAGGAGACTTGTGTTCTGGTGAATGCTTCTCTGTGAGGGTGTGGAAACCCAGAAGTAGAGGTAGGGTGGGGCTTTCTCGCCCGAGACCTCTGGTCAGCTTGGGGGTGTGGACCCTAGGTTGTTGGATCAGTGGTAGTTGTAGCTACACTGAGAGAGAGAGTGGAGAATGGCTATTGTGTGCCAGGGGTTATTGGCCCCCGCTCTGTGGATTGGTTAGGACCTGTGATTTGGATGGTCTTGGCTGTGGATGACTAGGGAGTCCCAGTGGGGTGTCCTAGTTGTGTCAGAGAGTTATTGTTTGGAGGTAACCAGGTAGATTCAGAGTGGCGAAAAACCAGAGGGTTGTCCCTGCCGGGCAGGTCCGTGTCCGTGGTTTTTGTCGCCCAAAGCAGTGAAGCCCATCAGTGGAGTGATTGGTCTACCCTGCGTTTTGGCTGGAAGGGGGCTGTGTTGGACCCGGCCCTTTGGGCAGGTTCACCCCTAGACTTTTTGCTTTTTCCTAGCCTGTTTCTGGAACCTGGTGTTGGTGATTCTAGGCCTCTGCGCACTTTTTTCACTGTGGTACAGTGTAAAGTGCTGGAGCTCTCTGTATGAAGAGTGAGTGACCTGCCCTCCCATAGGAATGAATGGGGAATATGTATGCCCATGGTGGTTCCTGTTGTGTGGGGAGTGCAGGGGTCGAGTTTGGTATGTATCAACTCGTGAGAATGAATGCTGCAAAATGATGTATGCAGCATGACTGTGTCTAGTCTAGAAGTACCACTTTTGGAAGTTGGCATAATTGTGTAAGTTGGTGCTAGCGTGTGATTGGCTGGTGAGTCTGCCCAGGAGTGCCTGGACCTGCTGGTGGATGGACTGTCCGATTTGAGTAGGACAGGGTCTGCAGGGTCTGCAAGGCCCCAGAGGAGGGGGTCTGAGTCAGCCGTGGATGAAAGGGCCCTCTGCTGTCAGGGATGGGAGGAAAGAGCGTCTGGTGGTGCCGGGCCGTGCCTGTCGGCCACCCTGCTAGCTCTCCTTCCTGACGGCTCACTGTCACCTCTGGCCCTGAAGCTGTCAGGAAAGACGTAAACCAGAAACATTCCAGCACTCAGGGTCCCTTGCACGAAGTACTTCAAAGGCATTTCTGGCTATAAGAAGGGGATGAGTCTCCTTCCAAGTTGTTCTTGTTCTAGCTCTTGTGGCTGACTTGGATCTACCAGGGGTGGGCGCTGCCCAGCCCCTGGGTGCCTGGATTCCTGGACTCCTGGGGGACCCTTCTGCCCTGCCTGGGCTGAAGGGGGGACTTGACTTTGCCCCTGGGGAAGCTCTGGGACCTTGGCAGCATGGAGAAGCTGCCTTTTCCTGGGGAAAGCGGTGGAGTGGATTTCTAGTGCCTGGAGGCGCTGTGCTTCCCCTTGAGCGCCTGGGAGCGCTCTGCCTGCTGTCTGGAGCTCTGGGGCGCTTAATTTCCCCCCACGCGCTTGAGAGCGCTTTCTCTGGACTTTCTAGCGCTCTGCCTGCTGTCTAGCGCTTTTGCCTGCTCGTTCATAGCGCTGGATGCGCTGAGGATTCCTGCCTGGAGGCGCTTCTGTAGGTGGCCCGCATGTTTATGTAAACTGCGAGTGCCCACCTCGCTTATTTTGAATTTTATTCAACCTTCGGCTGCCCACGCCGATATTCTTCTTGCCTGCCCGCCTGCCTGTCTGAACACGGGCCGCTGCGCTGCCCGCGGTGACCCGGAAGTACCTGGCCGGCCGGCCAATTCCAGCGCGGCCGGCCGGAAGTCCCGCCCCGCATCCTGTGAGGCGGGAGGAAGAGGAGGAAGGCGCGGAGAGATGGCGGCCGGGTTAACAGGGCTCCCGTGTGCCGAGGGAGCCCTGCAGCGCGAGGAGAGCGTCTGAGCGGCCCGGCGGGGCTCCGTGGTGGAAGAGGAGCCCCGCGCTGGCCAGAAGAAGAGAGCCCTCACGTGCAGCCGCCGCCCGGAGGAGCCCCGCCCCGAAGACAGCCCGGTGAGTCGGAAGGGCTAGGGGGGGGCTCGACGCGGCTGTGGTTGGTGCCGGAGAGCGGCACCGGGAGCGAGAGCAATAGGGCGGCCCCAGCTGGCAGTGGGCCGCCCCAACGTCGCGTCTAGTGCCATCGCGAAGCCATGAAGGCTTCAAGGGCGGCCCCGGTGGGCAGTGGGTCGCCCCAACGTGCACGAAGCCCGGAGAGGCTCCCCGCCGCATTTTTGTATTTGGAGCCCTGAGAGGCTCTGGGGGGCATTTTGAGAAGTTAGAGTCCCCCGTAGGGGACTCCACCATGAGGAGGGCTTCAAGGGCGGCCCCAGTTGACAGTGGGTCGCCCCAACGCTTGGAGAGTCCAGGGAGGCTCCAGGGGGCATGTTGCTTTAGAGCCAGAGTGGCTCCCACGTTTGACCAGTGTTGGCCAGAGCCTGTGTGGCTCCAACGTGCGCAGTGTTTGTTTGAGAGCTCAGGTGGCGCAGATTTGTTCTAGGGGCTACTGAGAACCCAGCCACAGTTTTTTTGTTCTCCAGGTGCCCAGCACTTAGTGGGCACCTGCCACGTTTAGGCTTTTTGAACTTCGAGACTGGCGCTGCATGGCAGCGCACCCTGACACTGAGACTCAGGGCGTCTGAGCCCCAACAAGGCCATTGGCCTAGGGACTGCCACAGGTGGTGGCTTATGTGAGTTTGCGCAATGGTATGGTTATTGCACCTCTGAATGTGATCTTTTGCATCATGTGTTATTCCTGCACCTCTGAAGGTTTTTAGGCCTCATGTGATTTTTGCACTATTGCTTTACTCTTGACACCTCTGAATGTTTGATGCATTATGTGTCTTTCTTTTCATGCGCTGCACCTCTGAATGTTTAGTCATCATGTGTCTTCTTGCGCTGCACCCCTGAATGTATTTTGATTGCATCATGTGCTCTGTCCTTAACACCGCTGAATGTGTAGGTCTATACATCATGTGTTTTCTTTCTTTACTACTCCTCTGAATGTATATTCATGCATCATGGGTAATGTGTTCTGATTGATACCTCTAAGTGGATTTTATCCTTAGGTGGTTGTTCTTTCTAATACAGGGGGTCCTAGTGAGGTCCTGGTTACCTGCGTGACATGCTCCTAAGGTGTTTAGGGTTGCGTAGTGTGTACTTACCTGTTCCCAGTAGTTACTGGATGTGATTCATAACTGTTACTTTGTGCTACAGTGATTTTATATACTTATTCTAATTTCTGACAAGTATTTCTATTTCGGAAAGTGTTGAATATGACAGTGGCCCATGTGGCCCTGTCTTGTGAATAATCCCATGTGAATATTGCCCGTGCCAATTGGCACCATGTATATGTGTGATTTTATCCGATGTGCTTTTACAATACAAAAGGTATTTTTATAATAACCTTGTGTGGAGTCTCTTTTGTGGTGTACCTAGAATGTTGTTGCTGTTGTGCGCTGACGCAAATGCTTTACACATTGCCTCCGAGTTTAGCCTAGACTGCTCGTGCCAAGCTACCAAGGGGTGAGCAGGGGTTATCTTGGCGTGTGACTTCCTTACCCTGACTAGATTGGTGGTTTCTGCCTGGCTTTGGCGTCCGCCTTAGCCTACCAGAAATAGCCAGTTCTAACACAGGGGAAACTGCATCAGCTCCGCTCCCTCAGCGACACAGGTGCCCTCCTGAACATTGACCTGCCGGAGCCCACGGACTCGGAGGATGGGTCGCCCCACGGCTCTCGGGACAGGCTGACGCAGGGTAACCAAGACAGCTGGCAGAAGGTCAGAAGACGGCGCAGGCGTGGCGCGCGCCTGAAGCCAGATCCGGAGACGATCGCCTAGGAACAAGCCACAGCCGTCCAAGAAGTGGTCTGAGATACCACCGTTGCCCCATGAACAGCATGATGGGGGTCGACCATCACACTTTGCCTTAATACTGGGGGGGGTGGGGAGCCGAAGGGGAGCCACCACTGCCACGTTTCCCACAGAGACTCTTCTACGGACCTGGATTGCCTACCAGGGCCAGGACTATGGTTTGTTCTTCGGGGTTTCACACGGGGGTATGGTTGGGGGGGAAGGGAGGGGCGATGTGGAAATTGATGAGTTCTCCAGTTGGGGTTAGGGTGGGACAGTCTTTTGGGGAGGAGGGAGGGGGGAAGGGAAGGGAGGGGCCTTCTTGTCCGCAGTCGCTGAGATGCATCACTGAATTTTTATTTCCCCCTTGCAAGCCACCGGCCTACCCTAAACATGAGCATGCCCCTGCTCCGTGCCTAGGATGCCACGTCCACTGACTGTTCTTTCCCTCAATGTCAGGGGGCTTAACAGACCTAACAAGCGCAAGGCGATCCTCTCCTTCCTCACAGGCCGACATCTGCCTCCTGCAGGGGACGCACCTGCTGTCCAAAGGCCACCATAGGCTTCGGTCCCGCTCCTTCCCGGAGCAGCTTTTCTCGTCCACGTCCAAAAAAGTTGCCGGGGTGGCCATTCTAGTGGCAAGGTACTTTAGGGGTCGGGTGCTACAGAAGGAGGCGGAAGTGATGGGTAGGCTACTGGTCCACCGCTTCCTTGTAGCGGGACAGACGCTGCTGATAGGCTCCATGTATGCACCCAACAAGGGGCAAGAGAAATACCTGCGCTCCGTGCTAGAGGTGGCCACAGCCAACACACATCATCAGCTACTACTAGGGGGGGGCTTAAACCTGGTGTTTCATAACGTTGCAGATCGCTCCAACCAGAGATTTGGCCAGGTAGGGGCATTGTCAGCTGAGGGCCACGCACACCTTGCAGACCTGGGTTTGGTCGATCTGTGGAGACATTATCATCCCCACGCCACAGCCTACACTCACTACTCAGCTGCCCACAAGTCTTATGCGCGATTAGATTACTTTCTATGCTCCGCCCAACTAGCGACGCGCGCGCAAAATGTTGAGATCCACCCGGCCTCGCTCTCTGATCACTCCCCGGTATCAGCATCCTTTCTGGTACCCGACACACCTAGCCCACAACGTCACTGGCGCTTGCGAGACGGCTTGCTGCAGAACCCCTCTTCGGTGGAGAAAATCAAGGCAGCCATCAGCCAATTCCTCTCACACAACGCTAACGACGACACTACCAAAGCTACCCAATGGGCTACGCTTAAAGATGTCCTCCGCGGCGAGTTTATTTCACTGGCTGCGGCCAACAATAGGGAGCGCGTGCAGAAAAGGGCCGACCTCACACAGCGCGTAACAGAGTTGGAGCAACTGCACCAACGTACCGGGCGGCTAGGGCCTGGCGCCAGCTCTGCACGGAGCGGAAGATGTTGGCTGCACTAGATCAGGATGTTGCGGAGTTCGCGGCAATACGCCTAAAACATGCCTATTATACCGGTGGTGACCGATGCGGGAAACTGTTGGCCTGCAAACTGCGGGAACAACGGCAGCAGCGGCACATCAAAACCATCCAATCTACCCGAGGGGATGCAATCACCGACGATGCTGCCATTGTGGCAGCATTTGGGACCTTCTACGCTGACCTATATGAGGCAGACAGGCTAGACTTACAGAGCGGCAGCGACTACCTAGACGGGGCAACCCTTCCATCGCTGAACGAGGCGCAATCACAGTTCCTCGCTAGGCCCATAGGCCTGGAGGAAGTCATCTCGGCGATTTCCCGCCTCAAGCTTGGGAAATCCCCAGGACCGGATGGCTACACCGCGGCTTTTTATAAGAAATTCTGTCAGCAAGTGGCCCCCCTGCTGCGGAATCTCTTCAACACCTTCGATCGGACTGGGGCTATCCCTCCCAAACTGCTAGAGGCGGCAATCTTGGTGATACCCAAGGTAGGCAGGAACCCCACTCGCTGCGGCTCCTACAGGCCTATCTCTCTACTGAACGTAGACCTTAAGCTGTATACGGGCATCATTGCCAGCCGGTTAGCGCCCTACATGCAGCAACTGGTCGAACCCGACCAGGCCGGCTTCATCCCCCAGCGGCAAACGAGTGATAACACCATACGCGTCCTCCACCTTATCAAAGCAGAATCACGCACGAGACCAGGCTGTATGCTTCTCACCATAGACGCCGAGAAGGCGTTCGACCGGGTGCACTGGCCCTATCTAGAACAGACGCTCCAGAGATTCGGCTTCGGGGAGACTACCGCGATGGTTCGAGTCAATGGTCATACCTCGCCGTGCTTCCCGATAGGCAGAGGGACCAGGCAGGGTTGCCCGCTCTCTCCTCTCTTATTTGCTCTCTACA
This sequence comes from Lissotriton vulgaris, assembly GCF_964263255.1. Classification (NCBI taxonomy): domain Eukaryota; kingdom Metazoa; phylum Chordata; class Amphibia; order Caudata; family Salamandridae; genus Lissotriton; species Lissotriton vulgaris. The sequence continues at coordinate 55,882,911 of NC_141699.1, read as the reverse complement.
TGAAGCCCCTAGCACAGCGGGTCAGACACCACCACCGCATCAGAGGCATCCCCTTTGGGGGAGACACGCAAAAGATCAGCTTATATGCTGACGACATCCTGCTCTCCCTAATGGATCCTATACAATCCCTGCGGGCGCTCCTCCTCGAACTGCACTCCTTTGCACAGGCCTCGGGTTTTAAAATTAACGTAGAGAAATCTGTAGCCCTGAACGTGTCCCTGCCCCCCGACGTGTTGGCGGATGCCAGAGCCGAGTTTGACCTGCAGTGGTCCAGCTCCACAGTGCCATATCTGGGGGTCTTACTAGCGCCGACGGTGCGCGGTACGGGGGAAGCCAACTACACCAGGCTGAGCACACAAATCAGTGAGACACTGCGGAAATGGAATCGCCTCACCCTTTCCTGGCTTGGACGTGTTGCGGCAGTTAAGATGACCCTCTTACCGCAGGTCCTCTACGTTTTTCAGACCCTTCCCCTGCCCCCACCGACGGGATGGCTCCAGAAGACGCAAGCAGATCTGGCGCGCTATGTCTGGAACGGGCGTCGTCCCCGCTTTAAGCAGCGGATTGCAACCCTTCCTCCGGCCCATGGAGGCATGGACCTGCCGGATCTCACCCTGTACTTTCAAGCAGCGCAGCTCCGTACGCTGGTAGAGTGGTATCAGCTTGAGTCCAGCAAGGATTGGCTCTTCCAAGACCAAGCAGTAGCCGGCCGACCCCTCCAAGGCGTACCCTTTTTACTGCGGCGCCACAGACAACCCAACCTCTATGCATCTTACATTACAAGTACGGTGATGACGGTGTGGGACCAGGTGGCCGTCCGGAGAGAGCTCACCTCGTTTCCCTCCCCACTGACGCCATTTTTCGGGAACCCCGACTTTACACCGGGCCTTGACCCACGGCTTTTTAAGACGTGGAGAACCACTCCCTGTAGGGAGACGGGCCACATGTTTAATCTTGAGGGCGTCCTCTCCTTTCAGAAGGTAAAGGAGGAGTATGGGATACCAGAGGCTGACCGACTTCCCTACTTGCAGGTCCGGCACTGGGTCCTACAACCCTCCATTAGGCCGGGAGGGCAGCATTTCCTCACGCCGTATGAGAAATGGCTCCTCACGCGCACATCCGAGAAGAAATTACTCTCAGATCTATACCAACACTTGCTCCTCTCCAACGTATACACCTATAACTCGGGGAAGGCTAGATGGGAGGAAGACTTGGGGAGGCAACTCACGCGCAAGGAATGGGAAGGGGTATACCACAGGGCCAGGCATTCGGCCTACCACACCGGCCTCACAGAGACCCTCACCAAAGTAGCCACATATTCCAGCACGAATCCACCGTTGGGATCCCCAAGCAAGCGATCGCTGTTGGAGGGGGTGTGGGAAGCGGGGAACACTTGAGCACTTGCTATGGAGTTGTGAGCGGCTGCGACAATACTGGTCCATCATTTTAGATCTCGTGGACGCGCACCTAGACACCCAGCTCCCTAGGTTCCCGGCCAATATACTCCTCGGCTTACCTAATGCGCTGATGTATCCCCTGAAACCCATGAGGGGGAGGTTGATTGCCATCACACTGGGGGCTGCAGTGCAGAACATTGTGGCCCGTTGGAGAGACCCACAGCCCCCCATACAACTTGGCTGGATACATAGACTTTGGACTGTCCTGGGGATGGAGAAACTGTCCCTGACGGTGGCGGGGAGAAGTGAGGAGTTCGCAGACCTCTGGCGGCCATTCTTGACTCTGCTCACCGGGGAATTCAGGGAGCTGAGTTGCCCCCGCTACCTAAGATTGCTGCATCTCGCGGACACTCCACTCACTGCACCCAAGACTAAGGCCCGCATGCGTAAAGTTCAGATATAGAACTGCTCGGCGACTGCCCCGTTATAGCGGCAGGGCTGACTGGGGTTTTGCTTGGTTTACTCAGCGGACAAGAAGGGGGGTGGGGGGTGGGTAAAGGGGGGGTTGTTGGGAGTTTGGTTTTGTTGCACAGATGACTATTGCATTCAACCTGCCCCATTTCCTTTCGACGCGGCCGGCCCAACTGGGTTGTAGGCGGCTTGCTGTGTTTAATGCTTCTTGATTGACACTTGCACCCGCTATGATGTTGCTTTGCATTGTAATTGTGTGGCCGGTGCCTCCACCAGCACAGGTTGGTTCTTTTGCTCTGAATAAAAAGATTTAATACTAAAAGTATTCTAAGTGTTATATGAAGCAGATTAGCAGATACGTATGTCCATTTACTTTTAGAAGTTAATAATTGGCATATCTCACTGCCATTGTATCAGCAGCAAATAGTTACAGACCCTACCACCAACCATTTAGATCAACCGTGAACATGAAGCATGGGTTGTCCTCAAGGGAATTTATGTGACAATTCACTTGTGTGAAAACTTGTAGGACACTTTGTGACAGGCATATGCTTTACATGTGCATCGCATGTGATCAGCCTTTTGAATCTCAAAAGAACCTGGAGGGGACTACGGAGAGTAATTCCATTTAAATGGATGGATACATGGATGGATACATGGATGGATGGATGGATGGATGCTGGATAGATGAATGAATGAATGGATAGATGGATGAGCTTTGATGAGAGGACAAAGATGTATGCGAAGCACATTGTAAGAATTTGGCCCAACAGCTTTATCACAGAATACCTAAGATAAATCCCTTGCCGGTTCAAAATAAAAACAGTGCACTATCATATATTATAATTGTATGGCCTATGCACACATTGTGTTAATGCATTCAATTAAAAACTCTGAGTTTACAATCCAGCAGATCTGTTCCATCTCCCACCTGTACAAAGCCAAATAAAAGCATAGTAGCCATATCCACTTCTTGTTAGGGCGGACACAATGCCTGCGCACAACAAATCACATTTTTTAATTATGATGATCACATTGCCAAGGTATTTAAAATGATAATTTGCTCTTAGAAGGGTAGACACTTCCTCTACATCTATATGGTCACCTGTTATCAGCATATACATTGTTTTCTCCCATTTAAATAAGAATTCCGACTTGTCCCCACATATATCCTATATATGCATATCTGGGCAAAGATCGGTCAGGGTCTTCCATGCATATTAAAATATTATCCGCATTTAGCAAAATCCTGTCTTCCTTGGATGACCCTTCACCGAAACAACTGATCTAGGGGTATTGTTCCTACATTCATATGAAAGTGTCAACATCCATCATCAGCTGGAACATAGGTTTAGCATCAGGCAGCAACCATTTGCTAAGTCTCCACCCTGATTCTTCTCTTTGTGAACCAAGGTCAAGCTTGAGTGTCAGTGTGGAATGAATTATCTGACAAGTCACTGTGTATTCAGTGATTGAAATGGGAAAACAGAAGTGCGGGTACTGTGTACCAGAGAAACTGCTTGTTTCTGAGAAGTGCCGGTACCCTACAATTAAAAGTATTAAGTCTCTCTTGAGAAGTGCCTGTACTCTCCAATAAAAAGAATTCTCGCTCGAGAAGTGCCTGTACGCTCCCTCTCAAAATAAAAAAGTGCCTGTACTCCGTACCGGCCCATTTAAAGCACTGTGTGCTATTCCTCTTGTATCTAAGGTTGAGGAGTGGCTTCAGAAAGAAGTAAGCCTAGAAAAGGCGGTAAGCCCCAGTCCAGAGTAAACATGAATAGTCGTTCACTGGAGGATGACAGATTCCAAGGGCCGACCAGGCCCATGTATACCCAAAGCAATTCTATTTTTACTGCAATAGTCATTTATTGCTGTTACCTGTATTCAAGTACTTTCCTAATGTTTGCTTATGTTTGAACATGCAGCAGTCTGGCTTAGTATAATACAGGGTAAAAAGTTAAAATAACATGGTAAAGCTACCTCTAGCTGCATCAAGATTCCTGGTAGTTTAAAATGTACAAGTTACTCAGCTTTGAGGAAATGCTTCCCGTGGTACTAGATGGAAAATCCTCAAACACTCCAGATGCACAGGAAGGTCACGGTGTGTTCGAACACCAATTCTTGAATACCTGGGAGTGTTTTGTATGACCATTAGGGTGCCCAGATGTTGAGAACCAAAAACCGGGGCTTTTTGGAACAATAGGACTACAATTTTTCATCTGGGCCAATGTGGGACATCTGGCCACCCTGGGTCGACCTCGGAAGGGTGATGACTAAGTTACATGGATCGGGGTCCGGGATAGATCCACTCCGCAAGGGACGTAACGTCACTCTCACCTCACAACGGAGTGATTTTCCATGGATGATTGATGGTGGATCGATGTGTACAGTACACTAGCATCAGGATCACCGACACCCAGGTAGGCAGATGTTAATTGATGACACTCCTTGAGTCATGGCCTAGACAAGAGCCAGGCTGAAGCTAGCCATCACCGCGCTCCACTCCGGATCACAACAAATCCACTGTGCTGCGGAACCGGGCCAGGGCCTACCCTTTTGCTTTTAATTCTGCACGGTCGTGACGCCCCCAGACAGTGCTGTGTATCAGATCCGGATTGCATGCAAGTCGACTGGACAGACAATAGACTCACCTGCGGGTGGCACTGGCAGACGGGGGGCTCGAAATAATTAAATCACGGGGTTCCTACATTTTCAATCGTCTCTCTGGCCTCTGCGATGCCTGCCTCCTCGACCTCGCCTCACCAGCAGTCATGCGCACTTAAATACGCATGATCATCACCAGGCGGACCCCACCCTGAGGCTGAACAGTAAAACCGTGGCGCACAGATGCGGCGGCGTAGACATTTGCGCGATGCACGCGGCATGGTGCAGGTGGATTTTAATAAATTATAATAATCATTGTAGCCTGCCTGCCTAAATTAAATTAAAATCGGGTCACTACACTTAGTCACGGACACGGACGGTGCGTGCGGTGCAGCACCAGCATTATGCAGAGAGATAGTTGTGCTTGTTTTTGGTCAGAATTCGGCCCCAGCAACAAAACCGGCCCCCTGTCAAAAAAACCGGCCCCCACCCCGTCCAGCCTACCAGGGGATTGCCCGGTGCCCGGAATTACCAGTCCCTGGTCGCCATCCCTGTGATTGTAGCCCATTCCCAATGGGTCACAAATTGAGACCTGCCTCATGAATAATGATGAGGCAGCTGATTTGTGATCCCAATGGGAATCGCTAAATGTGTCTGAAACACATTAGTACATTCCGTTTTGCGAGTCGCAAAAAAATCGCAATTTGAGACCAACAAAATGGAATGAGCGTACATCTTTATTTAAAAAGCAGTCACAGACATGATAGTCTGCTGACCCCAGCAGGCCACCATCCCTGTGAGCGCCAGCCATTCACTATAAGTTGCATATTGGGCCTGCCTCATGAATATTAATGAGGCAGGTCCAATGCGACCCATTTCGGAATGGCAAACAGTGTAGGTTTCATTTTACAGCTCTCGCAAATTGCGAGGCCTTAAACATCACAATTTGGGAGTGGCAAAAAGAAATGGCCATACATGTGGCCCTTAGGGCCCAAAGAGAGTGGAGTGATTGAGAAGGAAAGAGGTAGCCGGCACCTGGGACAGAGAGCTGGGATCAGGTATCCATGGGGACGGGGTGGTATCTTTAACCAGGAAGGGGTGGGGCAGCAGGCGTCTTGAGAGACAGATGCACCAATGGGTGCACCTGTCTCAAGGGGAGAGAGAGCAGCCGGGATCCACAAGGAAGGAGACGGTGACTGAAGACGGCACTACCAGGTAAAAAACAAAGGAAGGAGTAGTCACCAGGATAGAAAATACTAGCAATCCAGAACGGAGAAGAGTGAAGAAAAAAGAAAAAAGGATTATTTTCTTTTATAAGAAACCCCTCACTCACCGACCTGGTCGGTGACATGCTTCATCATCGGGGCCCACCCAAGTAGCCGAATGCCACTCGGGTGTGCTGCAACGCCTGCAGGGTGTCCCCGGGACACCGTGCAGGAAGGATAGGTTTCTAGCGGGCTCATGCCGACCGACAAAACGCTCGTAGGCTGCCCCCCATGATGTCCATTAGGCTACTTTAGTACCTTACATAAGTCTTTACACAGAACGCTGTAAAATATAAAGATACAACCGTGAGTACGCGGTAATCGCATTGGAGGGTCTGGGAAGGGTGCACCTTAGCGTGTGCAGACCTCCCGTCCCCCCCAACTTTGGTCCTGAAGAAAACCTATATTCACATAAGGTTGAAACATGTCGACCACCTATTAATTCACATTTTGATACTACGTGGCCAATAGAACCATGAGAAGTATCCCACCAGCTTTTTAATTGTGTTACACTGGCTCCAGAATAAAGTAATTTGATGAGCACATGATGTACACCTTTTAAAACCTCACAATTTCCTTTTTAACCCCCTCACTACACAAAAAACCCAGCTCCGCTGCAATTGCAGGCGTCGCAGCACACCCGAGTGGCATTCAGCTACTTGGGTGGGCCCCGATGAGGAAGCATGTCACCGACCAGGTCGGTGAGTGAGGGGTTTCTTATAAAAGAAAAGAATCTTTTTTTTCTTTTTTCTTCACTCTTCTCCGTTCTATATTGCTAGTATTTTCTGTCCTGGTGACTACTCCTTCCTTTGTTTTTTGCAAGATAATTTAGGGGTCCAAGGAGTAGGTACCTAAAAAATACCCTTACTCTCTCTCTGGTATAAACGGCACTAGCAGGTAGACAGGAAGGGTAAAATCCATGTTTTTCTGTCATGGGAAAACATAGGGACTCCGGGGAGCGCAAAAAACAAACCCCCCCACGGCCGGCGAGGTAAACAGCACTAGCGGGTAGACAGAAAGGGTAAAACCCATGTTCTTGTGTCGTGGGTAAACATAGGGACTCAGGGGAGCACAAAAAAGAGACCGCCCACAGCCATTAAGGTAAACAGGAGAGGGCTAAGGGGAGGAGTGTCAGGCGACAGCTCTGTGTGAAGTAGGCCCTAAAACACCCCTCCCCCATGAATATTGCTTTGGGGGAATGTCAAGAAAGCCAAACGTTACACCTAGCGCTGCGTCGACACAGGGGAGCATGCCCGCTGTGCCAATCTACGCGCCCCCCCTTTCACTCCCACTCTGAGAATCTTATGTGGACTCAATCGGCCCAGAACCGAACACGACCTCAATAGCGCAGTGGGGGTACCATGGGTCTTCATGTACGCTTGAAAAATAGCCCCTAAGTTCCAATTAAGGTGGGGGATACCGCCACAATGGGGTGCAGAGGTGACCCTAAAGACTTTAGGGCCCGGTACCACAGAACATGCAGCCTTTTCGATAGTTTACCCGGTCTAGTCCCTTCGGGCCTACTTCATACAGAGCTATCGCCTGACAAGCGCTTGAAGTGAGACCCTACGGCTTGCTGCTTGTTTAGCACTTACTTGCTTTTAAAATTTTATTTTAACTTTGCTCTATCACTGCTTCTACCTGCACGCTTCTGACCACTTTCATTTCTGCATTGCTCCCCGGTCCACCATGGGATTTCCTGCTTGTTGTGGAGGGAGTTGCGGCTACACCTATTTCCGGGCAGGAGGCGGGGGAAGCGGTGACTCACTGTCAGCAGACCAGTTGCTGAACAATATAAAAACCAATGCCTGATTCTTCGCGCAGCGGACACACGCAGCGGGCGTGCCAAAGGTAAGTCCGTCTGCGCCCGTCCGCATCCGGCCGGTACTAGGGGCCACGACCCTTGCCCCTTTTACAAAGGACATGAGGACCTACTCCCTAAAACTGCTTCACAAGCTTCGGCCTAAGCCTCAACAGAAATGCATTTCATTCAAACTGGGAAGTTTTGATTCTGCTTGCCCCTGCTGTGGCTTTACCTTTACCACACGACCCAGCATGAAACATATTTTTAACACCACTACTTCCACGGATTACATCACACAGTTGCCTTTATCTGTTAACAGTAAGGCTGCTCTGTCAAAGGAATTTACCTTTTTTAACATAAACTGTAGGTCGCTTCCCAAACACAAGGAGGACATCTTTGACCTCTTATTGGATAAACAACCTGGTGCTATCTTCCTTACGGAAACATGGCTACATGAGAGCTCTGGTAACGACCTTGCCGCCGCCCTACCTCCCAACTACCTCCATTTTTATCCCCACGATCCTTTCTAATGATCGTGGGGATAAAATTGGAGGTGGCATTGCGTTAATTTTAAACAATGTTTATACTTGCAAATGGGAGGACCTACCCTTTAAGGGCTGTGAGGCCAGCACTGTTAAACTCTCTCTTACATCTCAATTCATTCTCTCCGGGATTTTGATTTACTGTTTGACGAGGCCAGCAGGACCATGGGCGGCGACTTTTTCGGAACTCATCGTCCCTTTGTTGTTAAATGCTGCAAACTTTACTATCCTGGGAGATTTAAATATTCATTTCAGCGACCCTACATGCACTATTAGCACCACTTTGATGGCCGATTTGGCAGCTATGAATGTTCTACTCTGCAACTCAGGTCCCACCCATAGGGCGGGATACTTGTTAGACCCCATCTTTTCCAATCTAACTAGTATCTCATGCCAGGCAGCCCTCCCTATACTCTGGTCCGATCATTTTTTGGTATATTTCAAGCTGTGGCTAGATCTGCGGTATGAGAAACATTCATCTCAACTACCAAGTCGGGGTCTACAAACTCAAAGAATCGAGATTTAGATTCTTTAAATCAACATCTCTTGAATAACATTCCTGCCATCACCTCTATCAATATAGCTAATTCGGAAACCATCCATACTTGGATCATGACATCCATTGATGCATGCCTTCCAACTTCTATCAAAAAAATTAATAATCATCGTCCTCCTACCCCTCTGGTTCTCAGAAAGGTTAAAAGTAGAAAAAAAAATGCAAAGCACTGGAAAGGCGTTGGAGGAAGGACTATGCGCCTGAATCCAGACATATTTACAAACCAGCTAAAAGGGACTACTGCTCCCTTTGCAACGCTGCTCGAGCTGAATATGTAAAGAACACCATTATGTTGGCACATAATAGTCCCAAAGTCTTGTTCAAATTAAAGATCTTTCAGGGGGAACCTGCCACCCTTGCTCAATGAAGCTCAATGTGTGGACTTGGCAAAGTTCTTTATTGGCAAAGGAGAGAAAATGTACACAGAACTGAATGCAGTGAAAACTAATGTGGAGCAGCAAGTGAAGTACGCTCCCTCTGCATCAGGCTGCTTTACTCCACCGGTGACCCAGATCACCGTGCCAACTAATACGCTAAAAAACTGGTTGCTCACTCCCGCGCTTTCTATATGTCATCGAGAATACACCGTTTCCGATTCCCGTCTCTTATTTTAGGTCTATTGCTTCTGCCGTTTCTTCCCTATTGTGGGACGGGAAACCGCCTCATATCGCGCAAGCTAAGTTGACAAAGAGCTGGTACGATGGGGGAATAGCACTTCCTAATGTGAATTGTACTACTGGGCGGCCCATCTCAAGCAGGTAAAGTATTGGCTACACGCCCCGCACACCGAGCGTGCGTATCTGGGTGATAGACACTGCTTGGAGCGCAGGGGGCTGTTGAGCAATCTCTACAGCCGCCACACACCCTCGGACTCACGCGACACTCGGTAAAGCTCTGGTATAAGGCGCACAGGCGTCTCAAGTGCTCGGGACGATCACACTAATGACACTGCTGTGGGACTCCTACAGGTTGGGCTTCCTCCGTAACAGTACGGGGTTTCGCAACTGGGATAACATTGGCATTTTAGTGGTGGGTGACCTCTGGAAGGGTGGTAAGCTGGTTGAATTTTCCCACCTCCAAGCACAGTACGAGATGGCTCACAAAGAGAAGTTTAGATATCTCCAGATCAGACACGCACTCCAGTCGGTTATACCTACTGATACCGATTTACCGGAATCCTCCCCTCTGGAAGATAGACTTCTGACGGAACATATGCCCGATAGAGGTACTTCATTAACCTACCGGAAATTGATAAATAACCTCTCTGATATGACACCCACACTAAGGTTGCAATGGGCCGGAGACGTGGGGGACTTTGATGAGTCTGAGTGGCAGGAGGCCCTTTCGTCCCCCCGAGAAACAGCCATACCTTGAGGTTGCAATTGGTACAACTCAAAATATTGCACTGCACATATCATACTAGAACGACGTTATTCAAGATAGGCTCCACCACACATAAATATTGCTTGCGACACTGTGGGGAGGAGGGGACATCCTATCATACCATATGGGACTGTAAGCACGTACCGGCATACTGGGCGGCAGTACTGCGTACCATTTCCCAGACTTTAGGAATTTCCCTGGTGCCCGAACCCCGTTGTTGCATGTTGAATGTGTGGGAACCAAATAACTTCAATCACCATCAACAGGAATGGGTAATGTTGGGCATGATGATGGCTAAAGGTAATGTTGCCTTATTATGGGGCTCAGAAGCACCGCCTACCCTCCGCAAGTGGTGCAAGGATATGGATGAAGCAATGGTAGCGGAGAAGTCGGTGTTTATACATCGAGGGTGCCCTAAGAAGTGGGAGAAAATTTGGGGGGCTTGGAATAAGTTTCGTGGTAACATCTGTGAGACTCCGAACTTGACAGAAGATGATAGTGCCTCGGACTGATACGGTCCGGTTATGTACAGATTCTTGATGCTGATGTGTCAATTCCTATATACTGTATATGTAACTTATGACGTGAACAAGGCTGCTTTGCTTTTCTGATCCACACATTGCATACTAATTCCTCTGTATGTTTTATTGCCCTATTTTGTCTTGTTAATAAAAATATATTTTTTAAAAACTGGTTGCTTCTAGACACCCCCTCCTTCAGCCGCATCTTTAATAGCCTCAATTCTGGCTAAAAAAAAACATCCTCTTCCCATCTCGATTCTCCAGAAATTGGAACCATCATCACTCAACTCATTATGGAGTTGCTTAATGCGTCACTGCAGGAAGCAACCGTACCATCGGCATGGAAACAAACTGTGGTTCTCACCCTTTTAAAAAAAGCTAATGCTGATCCGGCGGAACTATTTAATTTCCATCCAATTTTGTTGCCTACCAGCTTTTACCAAAATGTTTGAAAAACACATCAACCAACAACTGATGCAGTTCGTTGACTCCCAAAAAATCTTACATGCATCACAATCTGGATTTAGAGCTGGGTTCTCTACAGAAACCACGCTCTTGGGAGTTACAGAAACGTTGTGCCAACATCTTGACATGGGTGAAACTGTGGCACTCATACTGCTTGATTTGAGTGCCGCTTTCGACACTGTGTCACAGGCTGCCCTACTAAAAGTCTTACATAACATAACATGCGTATTTGTAAAGTGCGCGTTCGCCCAGGGGTCTCTTGCCGCTGAATAACAGATGTTCATTGTTACCCAACTCATTTTATGGACCTCAGATTGATGAAAGGCTGAGTGGTCCCTCTGGGATTTGAACCTGTGACCATGAGGTCAAACACAGGCCCCTGCAATGGACACATTAGTCCACTGAGCCACCAGACCCAGCTTACAATCCTTGGGCATTGTCGGATCAGCACTCAAATGGCTTATGGACTTGTAATTTAATGTAATGTAATGTAAAAGCATACTTGTAAAGCACGACTACCACTCCAGGGAGCATCTTGGCGCTAAGTACCCCAGCCAGATGGAAATAGGCCGGCTGACTAACGGAGTTCGGAGGGTCCTATACACTTCAAACTAAAGCTCTACATGCAGTATCAGTAAGGGCGAAAATCCAGGTTTTCAATTCTTTCCTAAACTGGATTTCTGTGGGAAGTTGCCGAAGCTGAGTGGCAGCTTATTCCATACCTAGGAACCCAGGACAACAAGGGACTTTCCCCCTTTAGTAGCAAGCCTAAATTTAGGGGTCACCAGTAGGTTTTGATTAGAGGACCTAAGGCTCCGTGCTGGTAGATAGCGTTTGAAGCCCCTTGACAGGTACTTTGGCCCTTGTGAGTGAAATGCTCTGAATGTGATGACCAGTATTTTGAAGAGGACATGTTTGTGGATTGGGAGCCAATGCAGGGCATTGAGTGCGGCTGAGGCAGACGACCTCCTAGGCCAGCCCAGGACCAAGCGGGCGGTTGCATGCTGGACCATCTGCAGCCTGTGGAGCACGGTTTTATTTGCTCCTGCATACAGGCTGTTGCAGTAGTCCAGTCTAGATGTTATAAGTGCAACCGCCACCGTTTTCCTTGCTGCCAGTGGGAGGAGGTCAAAGAATTTTCTCAGGCCTCTGATAATGTTGAAGCAAGTGCCAGCCACGGTCACTGCCTGTTGTTTAAACAACAGAGAGTCGTCAAATTTAATGCCCAGGTTCCGGGTGGAGGAGATGGTATTTGGAGGAGCTTCTGCGTCTTTGGGCCACCACTATTTAGGTGAAAACAGATTTTGATGGCCAGACGACAGAATTTCGGTTTTGCCCGAATTGCATTTTAGATGATTGCTCCTCATCCAATCAAATATGGCAGCAGGGCAATTTTTAAGATTTTCCTCTGCACCGGGCAGCTCCCTATCTAGTACTAGGATAAGCTGTGTATCGTCAGCGTATGAGATTGTGCTGATCTGAAAAGAGGAAATAAGTTCAATCAGGGGGACCATATATAGGTTGAATAATGCCGGGCTCAAACTGTAGCCCTGTGGCACCCCTGTGTTGATAACCTTCTCCTCAGAGCAGAACTCTCCCAATACGGTGACTTGCCTCCTTTGGCTGAGAAAGTTTTCCAGCCATGTGAGGACTGTTCCCCCTATCCCTGATTTTGCTAGGCGGTCAATCAATATGGAGTGTGAGACTGTATCGAAAGCCGCCGATAAATCAAGCAAAATCAGGACAGCTTTCTTCCCTTGGTCCATGGCGGCTCGCAGGGACTCTGCTGTAAACAGGAGGGCAGATTCTGTTGAGTGTTTGGACCTAAAACCTGACTGGTTGATATGCAGAATCTCATTATCCTCTAGGAATTTAGTACGTTGTTTATTAACAAATGTTTCCGTCAGTTTGAAAAGCAGAGGGAGTAATGAAATGGGACGGAGGTTGGACAGGATTGTCGGGTCAGGTAAGGGTTTTTTCTGTAGCGGTTTAACAGCAGCTAGTTTCCATTCCCAGGGATCTCGGCAGACAGCAGTGATGAATTAATAATGCCATTGATGATGGGATTAGCTTCCTCTACTAGAGCATGTAGCAACGTCGGAGGGCAGGGGTCAAAGGGGGATCCCGATTTACTCGCTAAAATAGCTTGGCATGACTCTTCTAGGGTAATGAGGCTGAAGGTATTGAAACTGGCAGCCTTAGGGTTCTCTTCAAAGGACCCAGCGGCCGGGGAGAGCTTCGGTTGGGGAAAATCTTTAACAAAGTCAAGGATCTTTTTTTCAAAATAGTTGGCAATGGAATTACAAAGGGACAGGGAGGGTGGAATCTCCTGTGAAAGCACTCTAGGACTGTTGAAGCTATTTACGATCTTAAAGATCTCTCACTGTTTATTTTTAGCGGAGGATATTGCCTCCAGGTAATGTGCTTTTTTAGCCAATTTGATTGAAGCATGGTACAGCCTCCGAGCCGTTTTGTAAGTATTAAGGGCGTCAGCCTCATAATTTCGGCGCCACCTCCGTTCCAACATTCTTACTTTGCCTAATTCCACTTTTAAGGCAAGTGAGAACCATGGGGCACTTTTTTTCTTGGTGCCTTGTTGATTCTCTGCTCCCATGGCAACCATGGGTCCACTGAGTTCCGTAATCCACTCACAGAAACTGTTGTTATCTGACGAGGTGTGTCCACTCAGTGAGGGTTTAATATTATTTGCTTTTTCTAGACGGTCTGGGTCGGCGAGTATCATTTTCCAGTCTGGTTTAACACGACTAGCTGTTTTACTGGTGTCTTTCCCTAGCACATTATCTCCTGCTACGAGGTCAAATGGAATAAGTTTATGGTCTGACCATGTTTGGACACGGGGGGCTGGACGGCTGGACTTTTCAGGTCTTTTCCCCGTCTGCAAGCTCTAAGTCCCACGCCTCCCCTTACGGATTATCCTAGGGTTCTATCCTCAGCCCATTACTATTTAATATCTATGTTAGTCCCCTAGCCACAATAGCTGAAGAGGCTGGGCTATCCATCTTCTCGTATGCTGATGATACCCAGCTAATTTTCTATCTCTCCACCAATGAGGCATCTAAGGTGTCATCTCTCCAGGTAGGGCTGCAAAAGGTAGCTAGTTGGATGTGTGCCAACAGGTTAAAACACAATGGTGGAGAAACTGAAGTTTTAATTCTTGGGAAAAACAAAGATCTCTGGGGCCCCTGGCATTGGCCTTCTCAAATGGGTGATCTTCCTCAACCGGTGCAATCAGTTCGCATTCTAGGCATAGTCATAGATGACCAGCTATCTATGAGGCAGATAGCAGTCATGGCTGCCTCAATCTGCTTCACCATCCTAAAATGGCTCAAAAAATACTCTGGGTGATGCCTAGTCCCACACAAAGAACAGTGATCCAGGCCCTGATTACTTTCATGCTGGACTATGGCAACGTCCTGTATTTAGGAGCCAACACGAAAGTGGTTCGAAAACTGCAGGTAGTACAGAATTTGGCGGCCAGACTGCTTTGCCAGGTGCCTAGAAAGGCCTCCATTTCAGGCTCTCTCCTTGACCTCCATTGGCTTAGGATGGAGAATCGTATCAAATTCAAGGCCCTATGCTATGTGCATAAAATCAAATCGGGCACAGCGCCACAGTATTTGAGTGCCTTAGTCCATCCCTACCTCCCAACGCGCCTTCTCCGATGCTCTACTCAGGCAAAAAATGTTGTCCATGGGATCAAACGGTCGCGTAAGGGGGGGCCGGTCTTTCTCTTACCAGGCCCCTTCACTGTGGAATTCGCTCCCCACGCCACTCCCGCACAAAACCATCTATAACAACTTTCGCAAAGGCCTAAAAACGTGTTTATTTAACCATTAGTTGCTTCTCTCTCTCATCGCATGTGTCCGATGGCGCCGGGAATCTTCCGGGTAGCTGTGCGCCTTAAAAAATTAAAAATAATAATATGACGTCACTTCATGGATTGAGGGAGGAGGTCGCTTCTGTGCCTCCCAACGATTTTTCTTTGCTAATTAGACTCTCGCTGTGTTTTTAGGCTCTTACCTATTTACTCTGAGGAGGAGTCGGTTTTGGAATTTAAGGAACCAGCTTCGAGTCCTGTCCTGTGATTCTGGTCAAATTAATTAATCTAATCTCCCGTGCCCAAAAAAATGTGTCCGTCTGTAATGTAACTGGTAGTCATGTAAAGCGCTCTGATGTCTTCGATCCGAGCTCGCGCTATATAAAACTGCACACGGAAAAATAGTAAAGACCGCATCTCGTTGTTCGCTGTAAAGTCCCCTTTTATGTAGTAGCTACGTGTATAACATAATTTCATGGGGCCTTATTTATGAAGGCCTTGCGCCGCCGCCGGTGCGTCACTTTTAACATGGAAAAAAGTGACGCACCGGTGGCGCAAGGCTTTTATAAATGAGGCCCATGGAGAGGTAGAGGGGGGGGTTACTTCTGTGGCTCTTGGGGACTTGCTTTTGCTAATTGGACCCTCGCGGTGTTTTTTTTAGACCCGAGCCGGGGTATTTAAAGTGCAGACTGCAGAGGTGTCGATTTGGGAATTTAGGGAACCAGCTTTGAGTTCCGGCGTCGGTTCCACATCCTGTGATTCTGGCAAATCAATTATTCTCCCCGTGCCTTAAAACACGAATCTGACTTTATATAATGTAATCGGATGCTAATGTAAAGAGCTATCATTTGGTCACGTTCGCTCAATACAAAAACTGCAAAAAATGCTTTAGGGCATATGAAGTTCATCCTACTAAACATATTTATACCTATAAAGCAATTTCTTAATTTCTGAGTTTTTGAGCATTTAGATCGAAAAAAAACTATCAACGAATGCGTAATATCCGCACCCAACTTGACACCATTACGTCATTAACCTATTCGTGCACTCCGGTAACCGGAAACGAGCGTGAGTATCTTTAGTATTACTTGGAAGACGAAAAGAAAACGGTTGTCAACGTATGAAGGGCAATTAAATTGGCTGATGAGTAGTTAGTTATCTCATAGCTTCTAAAGAGTGTTTTTTTAATTGTGATCTGATGCGTAATTAAAGGGTCCGAAAACATCTCCTCTCAGAGTTGTTCATTGCTAAATTAAAATCTAAAAAGTATTGCAAAATGACAAAAATATATAGAATGAACAATATACACAGTACCGGGACATTTTCTCGTCAGCAGAAGATACAATTTAGTCCGATTCGAATATCATTGACTCACTTTTTATGGGGAGTCGCAACAGAAAAAAAAAACATTCTGTCCTTCGAGTAACTTTGCCATTAATAACGAAGTTTATGCAATTGATTCTCAAAGTTCAGTCAAGAACTAAAGAAAACATTCATCAGTGTCGGTCACGAGAAGTTAAAGCTCCCTGAGACTACCAATGTTGCTTTTGTGATTTTTTTAATTATTATTATTCTTTTTTAAAGAAAGAAATGTAAATCTATTGGAGCAAATCAGAATTTGGCCCAGACGGGAATCCGAGCGTTTCACTTCATCGGTAGGTTGGTGACCTTTTTCTGTTTTAGTTGTGTTGCGGCGTTAACATTTGTGGTGTCAGGTGTGCGCCGGCTTCGAAGACAGGGTTTCTGTGTGGCTCAACTTCTACATTTCATTTGTGCAGGATTCGCGTCCTTTCTTTCTGTGATTTAGGGTGTGCTGGTTTCAGAGGCCTTCAATATTCTTGTTCTGTCTTAGTGCCGCCAGAATTGAAAGAGATGACCAGTGAACCTTTGCATAGGGCCTTTCACTGGGCGGCAGCACAAGTTACAGGTCTGTAACGTTTGATCCGTTGGAGCTATAAACATTGCTGTAAGGCCTGCAACGCATGCAGCAGACGATGCATAATGTGGCAAATGCGGCAAATCCATAAAACACTGCATACACAGAACCTCATAACGCCCAGCTTGTAGCCAGGAGCGCTGGAGTTATGTGGCAGAGAAGGCCCCAATTATGACGCATGATTGAATAAATGTGTCAAAAACAAGTAAACAATGTGGCGCATTTTGTGATGGTGACCTAATTATTGAGCCATTTTACCCGTTACGGTATCTGGGCAGAGATATGAGCGCGTTGCTTCCAGTTTAACACCAAAATACAGTAAAAAGCAACAGAAAGTTGACCAGGTAAACTCTGCGTAGGACCGTATTGTGTGGCAGACCGAGTTACGACGTTTAGTTTGAGATCGAAACATTTTTTATAACATGAACAGATGATGGATTATTTGGCAAATCCATCAATTTGCAGAAAACGCTCTGGTCGTAACATCTCATCATTTCAGTGGCCTTGGTTATAGGTGTGGGTAGATTTCAGAGACCTGGTTTCTTTCTGGTTTTTTGGGGGGCGGTGTAGGCTTCAACCACTGTGTTTTCGTATTTTGACAAGTGCAAGGTTCAAAAGACCCCTTAGTCTTTCAGGAGCCTCAAACTTCAGAGGCTTTAAGTGTTTGTTTTTTTGTGCAGGTTTATTGAAGAGCTTTACATGGGCACCAGTTACCTTACACAAGGAAACGCTCGTGTTTGGTAGGCACGGGGGGGTTTAGTGATTTGCCCAGAATCACAAGATGCTGAGCCAACGCCGTGGCTTGAACCTGGTTCTCAGCTCCGAAGTCGGCAGCTCAGGCTGAAAGGCCACATCCTCCGAGTCCTAATTTGCCCTCCTTGTTATATGTAAGTGCAGGCTTCTGGGACCTTGTTTTTCTCAGTGTGCTGAATGTGTACAAGCTTAAGATGTATTGTATTTCTCCATATTTCATTTGTGTGCAGTCTTCGGAGGCCTTGTTTTTGTCCGCTTTATGTGGGTGACGTCCTCCGAGTCCTTGTTTTTCTTTGTGTTTTATGGGGGTGCAGGCTGCGAAGGCCTCGTTCCTTTCTGTGCATGAATGCACGTGGTGCAAGAATATATTGTTTATTTTTTGGACGTCTAATAGTTCTGTCTGCGTGGCGCGGGTCAGTAGCTGCTACTGAGGCCCACGTAACATCCGCATATTTACAACTGTCTCGATTAATTTGAAACCTCGGTTTACCACCTTTGCGGTGCGCCGACAGTTTCTAATCGACTATTAGTCTGCACCTGCCGTGCAGTAAGTAATTCACTCCTCCCCCTCCCCCTTCACCGCCCACTCTCCCCCCCCCCCCCTCACTTGTACATGTCTAGACACGCGATGTGCCTTTGGCTCACGGGTGCATCAGCAACAATGTAACTGTGAATTGTCAGTTGCAGCAGCAGACACGAGGGGCCTGGGAGTGAGCACGTGGCTGCACTGCTAACTGATGCTCAGCCTGCAGTGCTTAATTTGTAAAGCAATAAGTGCCGGGGCTCTCGAGGGGTGGGCACTGCAGCTTGCACCAGCCATTGCCCCTGCCAGCTGCCAATGACAGTAACAGCGCAATTACTAACCATCACGCTCTTACAATGGCGGCAGGTGATATTACTCCGGCCCCCAAAGGTAAAAGAATAGCGCGAGAGGCAGGTATTACTAATTGTAAACTGAACTAATAAACAGCTGTTGTGCTCATGCCTAAAAAAGCCAGGCAGCGCCACCTAG
Organism: Lissotriton vulgaris; assembly: GCF_964263255.1. Classification (NCBI taxonomy): domain Eukaryota; kingdom Metazoa; phylum Chordata; class Amphibia; order Caudata; family Salamandridae; genus Lissotriton; species Lissotriton vulgaris. The sequence goes on along the minus strand of NC_141699.1, from coordinate 55,864,364 downwards.
TGGCAGACTGTCACAAGGCCCAGTGGTGGCAACTAGGTGCCGGTGCCCAGGACCGCAAACCAACTCAAATTAAGCACTGACAGCCAGGGGCGCAACTAGATCTCAATTTCGGGGGGGGGGGCTAACATGGCAAATGAAGGGGCGTGGCTAATGTTAATCAATGGGGCGGAGCTATTATGGCAGAAAAAATGTGGTGAATTCTGCATTTGAAACTGGACAACAATTAGAGCACACATTTTTGTTAATTTGATGCATTTATATGCTATTGTCTTATGAAAAAGGAACAGAACGTACTGAATTAAAAGGCCAATTTAATATATTTTAATACAAAGCACTTTAGGAACACAATATAACCAATTTTCACAATGCCATTTCAAGGCTACGACCCTTTTTCGCCAGTTCATTAAACAATTGCTTCTATAGGAGGACAATGTGCTCGTGAAATCCATAGACAGGTGTGTGGGAATGCCCTAGCTCCACCCAGGGAAGGACTTCCCAACGCAACGTAACTCAAGGCAGCTCAATGCTCTGCCTCTCATTACTTTGGAGTTTCTAAACCACGCAAAACCACACAAAGTGGCCTTTGTGTGGGTTAGGTAAATCCCAATTAAATAGGTAAAATGATGGCAGCGTAAAAGAAAATCAGAATGGATGGATACAAGGGTGAAAGTATAGTAAATGTAAATGTGAGAGGATGGATGCGTTGGTGAAGGGATGGTAGAGTAAATAAATATCTGAGATGATGGCTAAAAGGATGGGTGTAAGGTTGGCAGAGTAAATTGAAATCAGAAAGGATGGATGGTTGGATTGATGGATGAAAGGATAGCAGCTTCAGCATTGCACAAATGTATGACATTACAACACAAGCAATCACAATGCATGCCTTTACAACTGGTTGTAACAACTCAAGTGCTGTTACCCAGTGCATACCACGCATATGCCTTTACATCAAAGGCATATGCGTGGTAAAAGTTTTGTTTTAACATATAACTATTTTACAGGTAAGTATAAATACACTATATATATATGTATATATATATATATATATATATATATATATATATATATATATATATATATATATATAGAGAGAGAGAGAGAGAGGTTTATATATCCCTGCAAATGGCTTATTTTTTTTAGTAAAGTGTGTGTATATATATATATATATATATATATATATATTTCTGTAGTAGGGGATCTCTGTGTATAGTCATAATCTAGTGAATAGTCCCGCCCATGTGCGTGGACCCCGGCAATCAAAAATAATCTCTTAAGTTGTCAAAATAATCCAGAAACTGCAAAGACACTTAAGAGAGAATTTAAAGACAAATAATGCAGCCTATATCCACAGGCTACACTGTCCAGTACTTCAACTAGAAATTCCACCAAAATTCACCACACACAGTACAGCCTGCTAGTTTCTACCATAGAGAAACCTGCCTCCCCCAGTCAAAGACTCAGGAATGATAGAGAGGAAGGCAGGGACAGACAAGCCCCATAGGCTGCCATTATGTGGCTTAAATAGGATACTGTGCCTTTAAGAGAACTTTCCAGAACTTCTCCCAGTATCCCAGAATGCATAGCAGGTCCCTCTTACTTCAGTTCTTTTTTCCGGCTCCTGCTTACAGGACCCTGGCATTGAGCTCTCCCTTTCTCAAGGGTTTATTGGATTTGTTTTTTGCACTTTTGAATTTTAAAAGTGTTACAGTTTATTTCTTGGTGCTCTCCTCTCCCTTTTGTGCTGTTTTAGGTGTTTTGGGGCTCCAAAATGCCTGGCCTTTTTGTGAAGTGCCCAGCATGTGAGAGGAAGAAGGCCAAGAGTGATCCCCATGAGGTCTGCATCGTGTGCCTTCCGGAAGATCATGTCCCTGAGGAGTGTGTAATCTGCCAGCAGCTTTCTGCTCGGACCTTGAGGGACAGATTGAAGATCAGGCTGGCTGGCCTGGAGGATAGGCGTCTGCGGGCTGCAGGTGGGTCTAGGCAGCCTGGGAAGGTTCCCTCTGCCTCTGCTGAGGCCCCCGGGGGGCTCCCCGGGGGCAGGAAGTCCAGCAATCGGTCCCATTCTCCGTCGACGTCGATGGCATCGACGACGGCGTCGAGAGGGATGACGACGGCGTGCTCCCCTTCTCCCCGGGGCTCCGGGTAGAGACGGCGGGATGGCTCGACGGCGAAGGAGAAGCCGACGTCGAAGCCGCCGTCGACGTCATCGTCGTCGTCGACGTCGAGATCTTCCTACCGTCGACGAAGGCACAGTGACGTGTATCGACGCTCGCCGTCGAAGCGGCGCAGACGCTCGCCGTCGAGGCGACACCGTCGGTCGTCGTCGAGGCGGCACCGTTGATCGCCGTCGAGGCGACACCGCCGATCGACGTCGAGGGGCTCCTCGACATCGGGATCATCAAGACGGCGGCGCTCGTCGTCGAGGGCGGGCCCCCCGACGTCGAGAGGACGACGGGAGAGGTCGCGAAAGAGGAGGTCGACGTCAAGGAGTCGGCGTTCGACGCCGAGGAGAAGAGGGTCGACGCCGAGGAGACGGCGTTCGACGCCGGAGTCCAGGAGACGTCATTCGACGCCGGAGAAGCGTCGTTCTGCGTCCAGCAGACAGCGGTCAGCGTCGAGGAGTAGGTCACCCTCTCCAAAACGGCGGAAAAGGGACTCTAGTCCCAGGAGTCACGCTGCGTCCAGTGGAGGTCGCAAGAGGAAGAGGTCGCCTGCTGATGGGGATGGCTCTCCGCACCCCTCGCCTAAGGGATCACCGGGCTCGGTGTACGAGGAAGTGTACACTCCGTCTCGGCCCAGGACTCCTACTCCTCCCCCCGTGCCTAAGGAGGACCCTCCACCCAAACCACCGCTGCCTTCGGGAGATCCCTCTCCACCTCCGATCCCTCCGCATGGGCCCACACCGCAGCCGAAGGTTCCTCCGCCGAGGTCCACCTCCCTGCCGTCCCTGCCTGTTCCTCCTAAGGGGACTCCGAAACCAAAACCCCGGGAGGAACCGAAGAAACCCCGTGATGAACCACGGAAGACCCCCCCACGTAAACCAAAGGAGCGCCCACGAGCTGGCAGGTCACGCTCTCGCTCTGGGCGGAAGGAGAGATCGCGGCACAGATCATCCACGCGATCGCGGCACCGCCATAGGAGGCGCGAATCGCGCTCACACACGAGGTCCTCTGGGACCAGGGATTATTCACCTACCCTATCGGGGTCACCGGACACCAGAGTGTCCCCGATAGATGACCTGGTTGCCTTTCAGGACGTCCTGTTGAGGGGAGCGGCGAAGCTAGGCATATCCCTGACAGTGCCTACGCCGAAGACATCGGTCATTTTCGAGACTCTACATCAGAAGCATCTGTCTCGTCCTCTCCTGCCCCTGGTGCCGGGCCTAGAAGAACCGGCTATGGCTCTGTTTCTCACCCCGGCGGTGACGAGGGCGGCTACGTCGAGATTACTAAAGAAGTACCGGGCTCCCGACTCGGATCCGGCCTTTTTGAGAACTGGGCCCCCGCCTGACTCCGTCATCGTCACGGCGGCCCGCAAGCAGCATGCCACCACTCCGACCTCCACGGTCCCCCCGGACAAGGAATCTCGGTGGATGGATTCGGCGGGGAGGAAAGTCTGTGGAACTTCCGCTACCTCCATGAAGGCGGCAAGTGCCACGGCTTTGTTGGGACGCTACGACCGCGCCCTCTGGGACTCCCTTGAGCGCTTTGCGGAGCATTTGCCCCAGGAGCAGCGTGAAGACTTCATGGAAGTCCTGAGTGAGGGGATGCTGGTGGCCAACCAGATAATCAGCGCGGCTGCGGACTCTTCCCTGTTGGCGGCTCACGGATTTTGCCACGGGATCAACCAGCGGCGCCACGCTTGGCTCCGGCTTACGTCCCTGAAACCGGACGCACAGCAGAGGGTGGCCAATCTGCCGTTCTCCGGTGAGACCCTCTTCGGGAAGCATGCGGATGATGAAATGGCCCGCATGAAGGCGGAGGCAGAAACGCTGACGGCTGTGGGCCTGGAGAAGCCCAAAGAGACCAAGAAGCAGTACCGCCCCTTCCAACGGCGGTTCGGCGGACAAGGCCGTGGACGAGGACAGGCTTTGGGGCACTCACAACAGCAGCAGCCGTTCCGTAAGCCGTTCCAGAAGCGGCAGAAGGGCAGGGGAGGCCAGCAGTCGGATCCAGCGCCCAAGGGCCAGGCGGGGTCTAGGCCCTAGGAACTTACTTCCCCCGGATCCGTTACCCACTCCGGTAGGGGGAAGCATACAACTTTTTCTGGCAGAGTGGAGAAAAATTACTCAGGACAAGTGGGTGCTGAATATTGTTTGCAATGGATACAGTCTTCGGTTCACCAGCCCTCCTCCGGCTATTCCCCCGGTCGGCTCGCAGTTTCAGCTGCGCGAGCTTCAGGCGGAAGCGGATGTCCTGTTAAGGAAAAGGGCGATAGAAGATGTACCTCTGTCTCAGAGAGGAAGAGGTCTGTACTCCCGGTTCTTTCTGGTTCGCAAGAAGGACAAGAACGAGTTCAGGCCCATTCTGGATTTGCGACAGGCAAACAAATGGATTCGCAGGGAAAAGTTCCGCATGCTGTCGTTGCATCAGATTTATCCTCAGTTGCAACAGGGAGACTGGCTTTGCGCTATAGACCTACAGGATGCTTACTTCCATGTGCCCATTGCACACAAACACAGGAAGTTCCTGCGGTTCCAAGTCGGCACCAATCATTATCAATACACAGTACTCCCATTCGGACTGAAGTCTGCGCCGAGAACATTCTCGAAGTGCATGGCGGTGGTAGCAGCACACCTGAGGAAGAACAAGGTGTTCGTCTACCCTTACCTGGACGATTGGTTGATCAAGGCATCCTCCTTCTCGGAAGCGCGAGCGCACTTCCAGAAGACGTGCGTTCTCCTGAACAAGCTGGGGCTGCACATCAACATGGCCAAGTCTGTCCCGACTCCGGTCCAATGCATACAGTACTTGGGAGCCTCCATCAATACGCTGTCAGCAAGCGTGTCTCCTTCGGAAGAGCGACGATTATCACTCCTTCGGAAGGCTCAGGCTCTTATGACGACTCCATCTACAACAGTGAGGACGGTGTCTTCTCTACTGGGATCGATGGCCTCTTGTATCTTCCTGACGCCACACGCACGGCTGCACATGAGACCGTTGCAGGAGTGCTTGGAGGACCAGTGGGATCAGAGGAAAGGATCTTGGGACGACAAGATTCGACTGTCGCTGCATGCTCTTCAGTCTCTGAAGTGGTGGTGTTCGGCGGAGAATCTCCTCAGAGGGGTTCCCTTTCACAAGGACATTCCCACGCAGACTGTCGTGACGGGTGCGTCTCTTCTGGGATGGGGAGCGCACTCCGGGACTCTACAGATTCAGGGCACGTGGTCACCGATGGAGACCACGTATCACATCAATTTCCTGGAACTCAGGGCTGTTCACTTGGCGCTGAAGGCCTTTCTTCCGTCCTTCCAGACCAACTCTCTGCTTGTACAGACAGACAATACCACCACGATGTATTACCTCAACAAGCAGGGGGGCTCGAGATCGCGCACCCTGTCGCAGGAGGCGCAGACGATCTGGCACTGGCTCCTGGCCAGAGGACTGACGATAACGGCCACCCATCTACCAGGTGTGCAGAATGTTCAGGCAGACGCACTGAGCAGACAGCTGCAGGACAACCACGAATGGGTCATAAACGACGAAGTACTAGGAGAAGTCTTCGCAAGGTGGGGAACTCCAGACATAGATTTGTTCGCCACCGCCGAAAACAGCAAGTGCAGAGACTTCGCCTCCAGATACTTCCAACAAGGGACTCTGGGGAATGCGTTATGGATCAACTGGACGAACAACTTTCTGTACGCCTTTCCTCCCATTCCCCTGATTCCGGCGGTGCTCATCAAGCTGGCCCGGTCCAGAGCTCGGATGATACTCATCGCCCCGGAGTGGCCCAGGCAGTGGTGGTTCACGGACCTACTTCACCGGTCTCTCCTTCCTCACATTCGGTTGCCGTGCAGGCCGGACCTTCTCACGAAGTTCGGGGGACGGATGTTACACCCCAACCTCTCGTCTTTGAGTTTGGCGGCATGGCTCCTGAGATAGTGCAATATGGCCATCTGAATCTGCCCGATGATTGCATGGACATACTGAAGGAGTCTAAGAGACCTTCCACTCAGACTTCATATGTTTACAAGTGGAAGAGGTTTTGTATCTGGTGCCAGTCTAAGAACCATGACCCTACGACATGCAAGGAAGATGTCATCCTTCCTTACCTTCTACATTTGGCGCAGTCTGGCCTTAATGTCCATTCCATTAAGGTTCATCTTGCTGCATTGACTGCCTACAGGAAATGCCCTTCACAGACTTCCTTTTTCCAGATCCCTGTGATCAAAGACTTTCTGGAAGGCTTGAAGAAAGTATTCCCTCCTGTCAGGCTTCCCTCGCCTTCATGGGAATTGAATGTGGTGCTGTCCAGATTGATGAAGGAGCCTTTTGAACCTATTCATAAGGCTTCGTTGCAGCACCTGTCCTGGAAGGCGGCGTTCCTCGTGGCCATTACATCGGCCCGCAGGGTGAGTGAAATTCAGGCGTTGTGTTGTAATGAACCTTATACTGTATTTCATGCTGCTAAGGTTGTTATGCGTACTCACCCTAAATTTCTTCCCAAGGTTATTTCTGATTTTCATGTCAACCAGACTATAACTTTGCCAACGTTTTTTCAGAACCCTTCATCCCCAGCGGAGAGGTCTCTCCATTCCCTGGATGTTAGGAGGGTGTTGAAATTTTATCTGGATAAAACCAAGGATATTCGTAGGTCTGACCAGTTGTTTATCAATTATGGGTCGGTCAGGACGGGTCTTGCGACCTCGAAGCAGTCCATCTCTAGGTGGATTGTGTCCTGCATACAATTGTGTTACCAGAAGGCTAATAAGACCTTAGGAGGTAAGCCTAAGGCTCATTCCACCAGGGGCAAAGCTGCCACGACGGCTCTGCTCCGTAACGTGCCGATTGCTGAAATCTGCAAGGCAGCCACTTGGAAGTCGGTTCATACCTTTGCTAAGCATTACTGCCTGGACACTGACGCCAGGGCAGACGCTCAGGTTGGCCAGGCTTCGCTGCGGAATTTGTTCGCACAGTAGTGGCGTTATGTATTTATTCTCCACCGCCGCTTTGGTGTGGGGATGGGCTTGCCATTCTATTCACTAGATTATGACTATACACAGAGATCCCCTACTACAGAAGGAGTAGTTTCTGTCCTGTAACTCCAGTTCTGTAGTAGGGGTATCTCTGTTATAGTCATAAGCGCCCGCCCTCCTCCCCGGTGGAGATTTTTTCATCATACAAGAATGCGACAGGTCTGGCGTGCTTCGCCTTCAAAAAGAACTGAAGTAAGAGGGACCTGCTATGCATTCTGGGATACTGGGAGAAGTTCTGGAAAGTTCTCTTAAAGGCACAGTATCCTATTTAAGCCACATAATGGCAGCCTATGGGGCTTGTCTGTCCCTGCCTTCCTCTCTATCATTCCTGAGTCTTTGACTGGGGGAGGCAGGTTTCTCTATGGTAGAAACTAGCAGGCTGTACTGTGTGTGGTGAATTTTGGTGGAATTTCTAGTTGAAGTACTGGACAGTGTAGCCTGTGGATATAGGCTGCATTATTTGTCTTTAAATTCTCTCTTAAGTGTCTTTGCAGTTTCTGCATTATTTTGACAACTTAAGAGATTATTTTTGATTGCCGGGGTCCACGCACATGGGCGGGACTATTCACTAGATTATGACTATAACAGAGATACCCCTACTACAGAACTGGAGTTACAGGACAGAAACTACTCCATATACACACACACACACACATTTCCTTAAAACCCTACAACCCATACCAACCCTAAAAGTTCCCCCCTGGCACCCCAAAGCCCATACCCACCCTGAACCCTCAAATTAACCCAAAACCCATACCCACACTGAACCCCAAAATTACTCCCAGCACCCAAAAACCCATTACCACCCTGAACTCTGAAATTAACCCCCTGGCACCCCAAAACCCATATCTGCCCTGAACTCTAAAATCACCCCTGGCACCCCAAAACCCATACCCACCCTGAAACTAAAAATAACCCCTGGCACCCCAAAACCCATAACTGCACTGATCCCTAAAATTACACCCTTGCCCCCCAAACCCCATACCCACCTTGAACCTTAAAATGATCCCTGGCACCCCAAAACCCATACCCATGCTGAACCATAAATTCCTCCCGCCACTCCATAACCCATACCCAACCGGAACCATATATTCCCCCCTGGCACCCCATAACCCATACCCACCCTGAACTATAAATTCCCCCCCTGTCACCCTATAACCAATGCCCATCCTGAACCCTAAAATTGCCCCCTGACACCCCAAAACCCACACCTGCCCTGAACCCTAAAATTACCCCTGGCTCACCAAACAAATACCCACGCCGAACCCTAAAATTAACCCCCTCACACCCTAAAACCCATACCCGCCCTGAACCCTAAAATTAACCCCATGGCACCCCAAAACCCATTATTTCCCTGAACCCTAAAGTTACCCCCTGGCACCTCAAAACCCATACCCACCCTGAACCCTAAAATTGCCCCCCTGACACCCCAAAACCCACATCCACTCTGAACCCTAAAATGACCCCTGGTACCCCAAACCCCATACCCAATCAGAACCCTAAAATTACCCCCCTGGCACCCCAATTCGTAACCCACCCTGAACCCTAAAATGACACCCTGGCACACTAAAACCCACACCCACCCTGTACCCTAAAGTTACCCACTAGCACCCCAAAAAATTAACACTACATTTGCATATTCGGAGGGGACTGTCCTCTTTTACGTTTCCATGTATGTAAGGCAAGAACAACATTCACAGTAACCTAGATATGCCGGCAGTAGGTAATGCTGCGCTGAAAAATGCATTAAAGTTACTGGAACTTACATAAGAAAATGCTACCTGCTTTTCTGATACTATACTGTGGAGTCTGGCTGATCAGCAGCACTGCGTCCTGGCATCCAGCCCCTCCCGAAGGTCTCACAGAGTAGATGGGTGTGGGTCAAATGTTTCCTGGTTTCCTCTGATTCTTTGTGGGTGCCCTTGGATGCAAACATAGAAAGATCCATTGCCCTGTTCACCATTCATCTAGTGAGCAGTGCAGTGGATGTGAATTCCATCCAGGTGCACAGACAGCAGGGGCAAAGGGCTGGCCTGTGCAGGTGAAGCTTCTCCATTGTAAATAATTTCTGCTGGCATAGCCCAGGGTTTGCTGTCTGCGCACTTGTATGGAATACACATCTATACAAGTGCACAGACAGCACACCCTGGGCTATGATGCCAGCAGAAATTCCTTTACAAAGGAAAAGCGTCACCTGCACTGGCCAACCCTTTCCCCCTGCTGTGCACCTCACACCCCATGCTCACAATACATCAAGTGCTTAGGTGAAATCCCTGCCTTCAGGCAAGGATTTCACCTCCATGCCACTCTAAAGAAAAACAAGATGTGGCTGTCTGGCTCGGGGTGCTGGGCCTCTCAGAAAGCATTAAAAAAATCACATTCTTGGATCGGATGCGCAGCGGTAGTGAATCATTTCAGTGCATGTCATCTTAGCCCGGGCAGAGGAGACGACGGGGGGGGGGGGCTGAAGCCCAGTGAGCCCAATGGGTGTTGCGCGCCTGCTGACAGCCCACATGCCGAGGGCAGCGCATCATTACATGAGGCATACATGAGTTTTGCAGCAAACTTCCACCCTCACCTTTTGGAAATAACATCTTTGACTTGATTAATAATAGGCCAATAACTATTGTATCCAGTAAAAATCCTACTTTGGGGGGTTTGAAATCTATCTTATGCAATAATTATCACTTTTGGGGAATGCAGCCTAGTTTTAATGCTAATTGCCCCAAAATCTGCATGCCAGGGTGAATACCAGTCTTTTCCCTTGTTAAATTCTAGCAGGGTTGATTTGCAGAAATTTATTGATGGGTTCAATCTTTGTTGCACCAGTGCAATTTCAGGATCACAGTTTAACGAGTTACTTGTAACTAGGCCGTAATAGTCTTGTGCTTCGAGACCTTCAGGAATGCAAAAGTTTGTGTGTGCAGTGGCAGCCTGTGGTAGGAGTGCTGCTGGGCGCAGACGTGGGGCGGGGGAGGGGCAGGGTGGGGGTAGTAAACTACGGATTACGGCCGATAAGAGATAAGTAAACATATAAATAAGTTAAACAAATTTTGTTGAGCGTGCTGCATCGCATTAGGTTAGACAGCTCCTATCGGCCGATCTCCCTTCTTAACTTTGAGACCGAGGTCCTGAACCGACTGTCACCCATTATTTCTACCATAATTCATCTAAAACAATCGAGATTTATGCAGCAGCAAAGCACTAGGCTGAACCTTAAGCTCCTCTATGGGGTGATGTATGCCACAGTAATGAATCCAACTGAACCGACCGCACTACTGTCACTAGACGCCCGCATGGCATTCAACAGTATTAAAACACCCTACATACATGCAGATCTGGATAGGTTGGGTTTTGGGACGAAATTCTGTGCATGGGCATGTATCCTATACTGTGATCCCAGCGCTCGAGTTCGGGTTAATGGAGCAGTGTTGAGGTCCTTCTCGTTACACAGAGGCACACGACAGGGGTGCCCATTGTCCCCAATCATCTTTGCGATAGCGCTTAAACCACTCACAGCATGGATCCAAGGGTACCCCATAGTCAGGGGAACAGATGTTGGGGCAGGTTGGGAAGAGTGTATCTCGTTATACGCTGACGATATACTACTATATGCCTCCAGACCAAGACAAACATTCCACCGGCTCATTAATATAATCCGACTCTGACTCATACCCTGGATACCAGATAAATTGGGACAAATCCTTAATTTATGCCCTATCAGGGGAACTCCCTTCGCTTACATCCGACTATAAGGATATGGTACAACAGGACAAGTTCAAATGCCGGGCATATGGATCACGGGTTCTGCAGAGGAATTCATTCTCCAAAATACAAACCCTCAACTGACGAGCCTGCACAAGAATGTGGCCTACTGGCAACAACTGCTAGTGTCTCTCATGGGAAGAGCAGTGTTTTTTAAAATGATGGCTCTCTCGTGACTGCTCTACACACTGCAGAACACACCATATAAACTACTGAATACTCTCTTCTGTACCATAGAGGGGTAACAACAAAACCTCTTGTGGGAGGGAGACAAACCACGTATAGCACTGCGCAAACTCCAACACAGAGTCTATGAGGGCAGACTAGCGGTCCCAGACGTCCAACACTACTACCTAGCAGCTGTGTTCCCACGAAGCCGCGCACCTCCGTGCCCCGGAGCGCGCACTGTTGTGTCTGTGGCGCGCACACACGACCAAGAGCATTCGGGCCGCCGCTGTATTTAGCAAGTGCTCCCTCTTGCTAACTATCTTTTGTTTTCTAGAGTGCGGCTGTGGGAGCCCAAATCTGCGCGCAGCCACACTTTAGAAAACAAAAGAAATGCAACACCAAACACAGCGTGTGCTTTTAAAATCACTTAAAAGCACATGATGTGTTTGTACGCTTTCACCACAATCGTCAGGGCATGAATAGGGAGCAGTTAGGGAGTGCACACAAACTTGCCCCCAAGAAGGAGCTCACAGTGGGCTGGTGCTCCTAGCCGTGGAGATGGATTTAGGTGTCTGTATATTCCTGTCCTTCACCAGCGGCTGCCGCCTTCCTCAGAGAGAAATACCTGCTTTGAGAATCAGGGGCCGATACCAAGTAAATGTGACTTAGAAAATGTCCTGTGTATAAATATATATATATATATATATTTTAAACTTAGCAGTTATGCCTCTGCCTTAATGAAAATGCAGCAGTAGTTTAGATTATTCTAATCGTCCTTAAAGTGATTTTTTTCTTTCTGTTTGATATTTTGGGGCAGTTATTACAAGCGAGCAACACTGGCTATATCGGATTGCCATATTTCTTTTTGCGACCTTTAATCAAAAATGCCGGCCGTTTCGATAACCATGCCTCTGCCCAAAGTTGGTGGCTCTAGACTGCTTGGAAACGGATTCTCTTTATTTCATTCAACGCAAGCGCTTCCTGTCTGGAGGATATTTACCCACCATGAATGAAAACCTCTCTTTTATTGTTACTATTTTTTACGGTAGTTGCCAAAATGCCATATGAGCATAGAGCAGCATCAAGAGTCTACAGGAACTGTTGGAAGATGTGGCGCATCCTTGAGGGCATGCAAGATTAGTAATAGTTCAGAATTTCCTATTTATGTAATGTATTATAGGTCGAAATGAATAATTCCAGTAAGAATAGTGATTAGTTTAATGGCACTTAATAATATGATTTGGTCACTCAATACCTGCCAATTTACAAATGTTGATGCCACAGTGTGAGGAGGGGGCAGGTCTAATGTATTTTATTTTGTTTGCTTTTGATACATGCACAAGTGCCACCATTGCCTCACGTAACGTAACGTTTGTTCTTGTGTTTGAGTATCTGCCATTTATTGCAGTATTATACCTCTACTTGTACTTTGTACGCCATTGTAACTTGCACACGTCACTTTTTCCTCCTGTAATGTACTGTTTGCCACCTCTTGTATTTTGTTTGCTCTCAATTGTCACTTTTGCCTCATGTAACTTAACGTTTGCTATTGTAATTTGTTCTCATGTAATTTTCTCCTCATGTATCACTACTGTTCCTACAGTGAAGCGCTCTGACACCTCTCGGGTAAAGTCTGCGCTATATAAAAACGCATTAAATAAATAAATACATACATAAAAATAAAATAAACAACAATAGGGCCCCCAGGTCCAGCCTCTGAACTCCTGGGGGGAACGGCGCGGCACCGATCTGGGAGAGACCTTGCTGGGAACCCCATCCGCTTGGTGCCCCAATGCAGCTTCCCACCAGCGTGCGGTGCAGCCGCCAACAGTAGAATGACTCACCCTACATTCAGTTGAGTCTGAAGCCCTCCGGGGCCCATCAGGCCCCAGCTGGGTCAAACAGCACTGCCCTTTGGGGCAAGGCTCCCTGCCTCTCCCATGGAGGGGGACCGCGCTGAGGGGCGCTCCAGAGGGTCCTTGCAATTACTGGCCAGAAGAGAATTTCATGGAATGGCACCTCGCTCCTGTTGACACGGTCCGTCGCCTCCTCTTTGCTGGTGGGGGGGAAGAGGGAGGGGGGGAGAGGAGAGACACAGAAGGGATTCCTGGGAAACTGTTGCTGGTTCTGCTCCTTCTCATCAGAGACCCAGAGCAACTGCAACCACCGAGTTTTGTGAGGCCATAGCGCTCACCTCACACTACTTGAGGATTTCCCCGAACTTATGTGATCAGTAGCAATGGACCCCTGCTGTCTGTTGGGGGAAACCAGCAGCTCTCCCTGCACTCAAGGTAGGCCAAAGTGTTCCTCACGTTCTAATATGAAATCCAGCTCTCGCTACATGCTTGTTGCACCAATGAAGGGAGAGTATAAAGCGCTCGCCATTCACTATGTAAACACAACATTTTTCTGCAAAATCTTTGTAATGGACTTTCACGCACCACTCACATCACAACTAAATTAAAGAGAAACAGTATTTAAAACAATCTGCCGATGAATTATTCAAGGTTGTTGATGAATTATTCAAGTTCGTCAGGGCAAGCCTTGCAGAACAGAGCTGGCTCTATCAGAGGGCCGGAGCCCACTTTGCCCATGCCTTAAAATGTCTCTCTCCGGGTGACATAGGCTTAAATGTGGAAGCACAAACCATTTGTCTCCGAGCCATGCAGCTTCTGTCATCAGCACTTCTCTTCCCTTTTTCAACAAGAGTAGTTCAAGCATGAATGGCAAAATATCCTAGTTTGCAAATGTTTTTTATATAATTCTGGTTCTGCAATATTTACCGCATAATGCATCATATGCTGCATAATTTGATGATTTTAACAAAAAAATTGTTTGTTGCGCAAACGGATCAACTGTTATTAAAAAAAATGTGACTGGTGTTTCTGCGAGGTGGATGGCCCTTTGCAAAGGTTGTCTGATCACCTTTGTCACTGCTGGATTTGTATGTTACACTGTACTAATAAGGCAACATTTTTCCAGAGACTGTTACCATCAGTAAAAATAATAAAGTATCAGAAAATATACTGCATTACGCTGCAGCCTTCCTTTTGCTGCATAATTTAGTCAACACTGTGGTATAATTTTTTCCTCCATTGCTTCATAATTCCAGTGGCCCCAAAGGAGGCAGCACATGTCAAAAGTGCTTGTGCATGAAGCAGAGAGACCGTGAAGTTTGTGAACTTAGTTTGGTGTGCCTGCTAGTCCTGCATTGCTGACCCCTGGTGAGTTACAGCTACTATTGCTGAAACAAGGCCAATGGAAGTTCCAATGGGTGAGGCGGACTGGCCTCAAGGGCAGGGCCAGCTTGCGTGGCTCACTGGTTAGAGGCGGCAGACCCGAGAGCAGAGCACGGCCCGGGACCAGGGTTCGATTCCCGGCGCGGCAGGTTTCTGGACCAGGGTCAGCGGACTCGATAATTCTCTCGCCTCGGTGCCCACTCTGATCAGCGATCACACTCGGCAACTCTGGGCATTAGCTTGCCTCATCTTCACTAATGGCCCCACCAGACCGCCAGGGATGCCTGGTCTCACCCTGGAGATACCCATTAAGGGACCATGTCTCAGGGAAGCCAGGAAGGGTTTCGCAGCGGTCGAAGCGCCTTGGGACCCTCCGGGTAAGTAGTGCGCTATATAAATGCCTATACATACATACATACATACATAGCGCTTGTGGAGCCATGTGCGACAAGGTTTGTTGGTGCCCCCCCCCCCAATGACTCCTTCCGCAACTGATTCCCTCACTACCACCCTTTAACAGTGCCCCTCAAGTCTCCAGAACAATACTCTCGCTCAGATGAATTTAACTTGATTTACAGCACCACTGATACCAGTGTAGGGTGTCAGAGCACTTTACATCACTCTCATTACACAGAGACAATATTAATCATATGTGTTTAAATCTCTTTATAGGAAATGTTACATGCCATTTTTATTGTTGCCGTAAAATAGCTGGAGGCCAGGAAGGAGGAAGCAAGTGCTTTTAGAAACATAATATACTTGCAAGCATCTCACCCCACCCAAAGTCAGCGCCCGGTGCAATCGCACCGCCCTAGAGCCACCTGCTTCAAAGGCCTGCCCTCAAAACTGGAGGTGAACTTCGGTATGGATTGGGGTTGACAGGCCTTTAAGGTTAACCCACAGTTGCCACCGTTAGGGTACACATGATGGTGGAAATACACCAGGGCTTCTAAGGTCTAGCAAGGGAATGTGTTCCCTCAGGAGAGTGGTCTGGTGGACTGGTCTTGAAGGCTGAACCTGGTTCCCCAGTTCCAAATTCAGCAGCTCTGACCATAGTGCCACATCCTCTCCGCTACTGAACACCATACTGCCCCATTGATAGAAACTTGCACTGCCTTCAGCTGCAACCCAATTGTGGCCCGCTATAAACTCCTGAATGTGACACAATTCAAATTAAGCATTAAACAAGAGTAATATGTTGCCTAAAAAAAAGTAACAAAATCATGGAAAAGGAAAACACTCGTAGGAAATGAAAGTTTAAGTAAAGCATGTGAAATGTAAGCAGGAACAACATGGTTACCTCGACGCTTTTACATTAATTATTCAGATATCAGTGAGTGCTTTTGACAGCGGCAGAGCAGAAGTGGACACTGTCCTTGTCTTCTCTGGGCAAGAAGGAAGAGACAGAGTTCTTTTCCTTCTCTACCCGCTCTGCCACGAACGCTGAGCCTTATCTGTGACCTTGGCTATTTCTGCCATCCTGGGATGCATGTTCAAAATAAAAAAAGTAGGAGAACGGAATCTATCAAATTAAAGAAGTAGGGGAACGCCATGCCTTGCCGATCCCGCCCGCTTCAACCACTGCATGTGTGGTGCTTTTAGGAAGCAAGCAGACTACTTCGAGGGTTAATCATTGTCTTGCTACTAGAATGGCTGAGCTAGAGTGCATGAGGTAAATCAACATGATTGGACAGAGTCACTCTTAAAAAATGTTTGAGCTTGGAGTCCGAAAAGAAAGGGATATGATGGACATAGTTTGTTTGGCAGTGTGAGGCAAAAACCCCGGCAGAGCTTCAATTTCATTCTAATGCTGAAAGATGTTTAATTCCCTTCTCCATACAGCATGCAGAGTATTCTAATGAAAGCTCTACTTTTATCTCTTGGGGTCGTGAATCACATGCACTTGGAATTACCAATCCCATTCCCTTTCCCTGAAAACCTAATTTTTGACTCCTGAAATGTGTATCCTCAGCAGCAGTTACCGTGTGACAAAGCAGTAAGACTGTGGCTCCCCATCCTCGTGGAGAAGGTGGTAGCTGAGGTAAGGGTTGGGGATTGACCTGAATCTCCCGAAGTCCATTTTCCAAGATTTTTTTTTCTTTTTGAGAGGTAAAGCAAGATTTAATTGATGGTGAGACTAGTTAAACAACGATGATTCTAAAAGTGTGGCAAAGCAGATTATTTCCAAGACAAAGTGTTTTGAAGTATATAAACGATTATTGCTTGAAACCCAGGTCATACAAAAAGAATGTCACAAAATATGGATTATAAACTTGTTTTTAAAAAAGCCTCCTACCTCTGCCGGTCACACTTAAATACTTGTGTGCCGCTCTGTCGACAATCAAGTCCAGGGATCAGGTGACAAGACCAACACTGTGCCTCCGGTTCAGGTAAGTACACATGTTCAGAGGGCACGGCAGGGGTTGAGAAGATGACTGTTTTGTCAACAATCTCTGTCCAGGCTGATGCGGGGGCTTAGGAAAGAATGTGCCCAGCAGACTGTAAAACTATAACATCCTGCGCAAGAAGCTCAGGTAATGTGACTTCTCAGCTGGGGGGTGCAAAAAGGAAAAACAAAGCTACCACCCGCCGGTGTGTCCAATCTTCGAAGCATGTGTGTGCTTCTGGTCACCAAAAGGATGGTGAGATTGTGGGAAAACAGCAGGCAAGACCCGCTTCATGGATCACCCTCGTGATGTCTGTTACCCCCAAAGTAAACTCACAGGAAGGCTGGTTGGGGCACAGCTAATTGATCTGTTAATTTCTGGCCTGCCTGCTCAGCGCTGTTCATGAATATTATATCTCTGACGCATAGCATTTTAAATTTGAAGGCACAGTTGCATGCTCTCATATGTTAGACAATTTCAGCATGCTGGTGCTGCCTCATTGGCAGCGTGCCTCAATTGCAGTATTGTCAGAGGGGCGCTAGAATACATGACTAATGCATTTTAATGCGGTGTTGCAGACACTAGCATTAAAATGTCTTAGTCAAAAGCCTGATGCGGCCCTACTCTAACCCAGCCCTGAAACTGCTAAAAGTACAATTTTAATAACGTTATTACAATTTTATTTTTCCTGCTCAAAGAGAGCATTTGTTAAAGTTTTAATGTTAATCGCAGCGCCCATCATGAGCTGAAATTAACATGAAAACTTGAACAAATGCATACAATCATCCCGCAGCCCAGCTCTATTAAGAAAAGAAATGCAGCAACATAGCTGCTAAGGTTTCATATTGCTATGTGGGATGGTTTCAAACCTGCCTTTAACACCGTTCATGTGGATCTGCATGTGAGGAAATGCACCATCTTTTCACTTTTTATGCAAAAGTTTGGAGTGATATTTGGCACTGCACCCACACACGCGCATGGTTACTGGTGCACATAGCTTAGGTCGCAGCGCACATAGACCTTACACTGCCGCACACAGAGGAAAAAATTTAGAGGGAACATTGCCTAGCAGCCCAACTTTATTAAAGTCAATGGATGGGCCTTTGCACCACACTCCGAGCTGGCATACCGGGTAGACCGATCTACTGTGGGAAAAGGTGGGCACCTAGCAGCCTCATATCGGTACAACAGAGAAAAGTCCCTACCCACACACACTCAAGTGGTAGTGTGTGAATGGCACACAGGCACAAAACTGCTGGAATGACAGTCCAGATTTACTCAACAGACGCCGCTCTGGGAAAGTGACTTGCTGGGCGATGTGGTGCGCATACAGGGATTCTCTGGATGGCACCTAATTGGCATAGACTTACTAGGGGACATATGGAGAAATGGAAACATGACTACCTTCTAAACCTCCAGACGGAATACTAAATGGCCGGTGGTGAACAGTTTCGCTATTTGTAGTTGAGATATGCCCTAAGACGCCATGCTCCAGAAGGGGAAAAACTGCACAAATACTCCCCTCTGGAGGACCGACTCTTACTTGACCCCATGCTGAAAAAAGCGGTCTCCCTCACATACCGTAAAATAATGAACAATCACCCGGATCCCCTGGGTTTGTTAGGAGAGGCCCGGGAAACAGACTTAGGGCTGCTCGAAGATGACGATTGGCAGGAAGTGATCCAATGCCCCAGATTGGTGGCGACACTGGCCAGATTTAGACTAATCCAGTTTAGAGTCTTACACAGGTCATAAACTCCCAGAAAACTCCATTACAGAATAGGAAGTTCAGACACAGACCAATGGGCCAGGGGGTGTGGGGTGGTGGGTACTTTCTTCCACATTATCTGGAAGTGTCCCAAAATCCAGTGTTACTGGTCAGAAGTGGCTGGGGTGATGTTGGATGTGCTAGGCCTCCACATCAAGTATGATGCAAGATGGCACCTTCTGGTGGTCACAGAGGAGTCAAACTGGCCCGCACACACAAAAACCGGCTCATACTGGCTTCGAGGGTGGCGAAGCGCAACATAGCAAGACTGTGGAGGCGCAGGAGGCTCCGAGACTTACCAGTTGGAAACATGACATGGACTGGTGCCAACTCACAGAGAAGGTGGTGTATGAGAGTAGAGGCTGCGCCAAGAAATGGGAAAAAATCTGTCGGCATGGGGGAAATATAGGACTTAGCTAAGAAGTAAGGACAAAGCAAGGAAATTACAGATGTTCTACAAGAAAAGAGCCACGGGCTATACTAGAGTTGCCTCCTGCAAATGTGTCACATTGTACCTTGTGTCCTGAATGTTGTTCAAATAATGATATTCATTGATTGTAATGATGGATCAAATACTTGTTTTAATAAAAAGATTGTTTCAAAAATAAAAAATAAAAATTAAATGCCCAAACACCGCCTTTATTTGAATTTTTCTTTGCTCATTTTTTTAGACAGCGCAATGGACTTGAAAGTATTGGTGTGCTTTATTTGAGCACCAGTTACATGATGACACAATCTTTTTTTTAGGCACTGGGAGATTAAGTGATTTTCCCAGAACCACAGAATGTTGAGCCCATGCCGAGACTCAAACCTGGTTCCTCAGCTCTAAAATTGTCAGCTCTGGTCGTTACGCCACGTCCAAGCCATTACACTCTTATTCCGAGCCTTGTTTTAGTCAGTTATCTAACAAAGGGCGCTTTAAGAATACCAAGGATGCATGTGCCTGCCGGGGGAGGTCTCTGTCTCTAAACTTGGGCTGACCTCCAGCACTTGTTACACTTGTTAGCCATGTCTAGGCATAGGTCACTGACCATTAGTACTGGTTCAGCACCCAAATATAGCAATACGCAACAGTCAAGCTGTGTAAAGGGCATTCAATTCAATTCAAAATAGTCTTTATTCGATATTTTTCAATCATAAAAGACATTTTACAGTTAAAAAAGAATGTTGCTTTTTAGAACCCCACTCCCTACCCCACATTGAAACAAGATCCACATTGAATTAATAAATAAATATCACCCTAAAACATCCTATTTACATTTTTACATATTGTCAGTTAAAAATTATTAAGAAGAAGCAGACTTTTAAAAACAAGTATAAAAACTAATTCATTAGTGCAAATATGCAAAAATACACATGTTACTAGTACAGTTTGCGGAACTGATTATTTTTAAAACAATGCATAAACATACCAGATGAAGCAATAGCTAGCCTGAAATTAAACCAGCCTCATTTTGCGTGCCCGAATTATCCACATCCAGTGGAAAAATTTTGACATGGCTATAACAACGGGCTGTGATACGTCATTTCTTAAGATCCTAAGAGCCTCATTTGCAGTTCTAAGACCTAACTGTACACAGATCGGTTTCAGCCATGATCGCCTTGGGGCACTATATTCGGGGCAGACAAACAACACATGACCAATGTTTTCCTTGTGATCATTGCAGAAGGGACACCTTGAAGTATGACTCATATGCCATTTCTCAGTTAAAGAGTTTAACGGCAGAGTCCCCACCCTAAATTGGTGATACCTCTTCCGGTCCCCTGGAACGGTGATCCAATCCCAGTAAGGCTCTAGGACCGGTGAGTGTTTGAGATCTAGAAAATCATGAGTAAATGATCGAACAGTACATTTTCCAAAACAGTTGGTCTCTATCATTCTCCAATATAGATCTCGAAATACCTTTTTGGGTGGAAATACATTACTTATAGGATCATCCCAGAGTTGAGATAGTCCCATCGCCCTGTATATAGCTCTTACATCTCTCATCCAGGCTATTTTACAACTTTTATCCTGGGTTCTAACATCTAAAAAGCCTTGGGCATACTGGGAGAGTTCTGGGGTTACCCATAACCTTCTCCAGTAGGCAGCTGATCTATACCTTGCCATGTCCTCAAAGCTATAGAATCCAAGATTATAATTTAAAGGTGTCAAGGGGGTTGACATAGGTAAACCAGTAATATTGCGGAGAAATTTATTCTGAGCAACCGTCAACTTTGTGAGATTACTGGGCCCCCAGAGTTCTGCCCCATATAGGACAGCCGCTCCTACCTTTGCATTATAAATTTTTATTGCCGGTTTAATAGGTTTAGTGTATGAAGAGTAAAGTTCCTTGGTAAGGGCTCCTGTTAGTTGAGCATGTCTTGTTACTAGCTCATTTGTATGTTCTTTCCAGTCTAAATTGTAGGACAAGTTAATTCCAAGATACTTAAAGACCTGGGTCTGTTCTAGTTGGACCCCGTCCATAGTTACCTTCCCTCTGATATGTCTTCGTTTATGCAAAACCATGAATTTTGTTTTGCTTGTGTTAATGACAAGACCGTGGTCTCCGCAGAACGTTTCAAAAACGCCAATGGCTCTCTGGAGTCCCTGCTGTGTCTTTGATATCAACAGGGTATCATCCGCAAACATCAACAGGGGGATCAGTCTTCCTGCCAACTTTGGGGTGTATGTGGGTTGATGTTCAAAGTACCTGATCACCCTGTTGATGTATAGCGAAAAGAGCGTTGGAGCTAATACGCATCCTTGACGTACTCCCTTCGCAATAGAAAATTTATCCGTGACACTATCCTGCTGGTTCCAGCGGACTTGGGCGTAATTGTTCTCATGCATTCTAACTAGTAAATGAAGAATTTCATTTGGAATACCCTGCTCTTGCAATGTATTCCATAACTTGTGGCGGGGGACTAAATCAAAAGCCGATTTTAAATCGACAAAGGCAGCAAAGAGCATCCCCCCCCAATTAAAACCACGCGCCAGTATAGTAACACAAATTTAAAAACTTGATCAATGGTACTAGTATGGCTACGAAAGCCTGCCTGCAGAGGTGACAGTATGTCCTGATCGTCTATCCACCCATGAATTCGCTGCAATAGAAGTCTTGCTAATACTTTCTGAATACATGCGATCAGGCTAATGGGCCTATAATTTCCTGGGTCCGAGCATGCCCCCTTTTTATAGATCGGGATGATCTCGGCTCCCTTCCAGGTCTCAGGAATGGGTGAGCCCTTCGCAATCCCATTGACAAGCAATTGAATATAAGTAGCCCATAAATCTTTGTCGTGCAAAAATAGATCTGCAGGGACGAAGTCAGGGCCCGGGGCTCTGGCTTTAGGGATAGTATTCAAAGTTTTTAAAACATCATCTTTGGTGAAGGAAAGGTAGCTCGTTTGATTGTCTACTTGTACCAAGCACTCCTCTACTTCACCAACCTCTACAGCAAACTGGGTCGCAAAGTGGGATACCCATGCTTCAGGTGGAACATTGTTCATGGGTTCACCTCTTAACGCCCCCCTTCCCCATTTGACGATGTTCCAGAAAGGGGTCATAGATCTTTCCCCGCTAGCTTTGAGGAGATCCCTCCAGTAGTCTTCCTCCCAGTCCTTTTTTGCACATGTTTGCACTTTTTTATAAGTAACTCGGGCTTCCTTTATTTTATTTTTGTCTCTTGTCTTTACAGCTTCGGACAGTGCCTTATAGGCAACCCTGCAGGATTTATTGTACCACTGATCTTCCTTTTTTACAGGCCTACGCTGCTTCTTAGTGGCTCTTTTAACAAAAAAAGGTTTTAATTTGTTAAAAAATTCATCGTGGATCTTACTAATCTCAGACACTGAGGTGTCCATAATTGTTACACTCCTTGCTTCATTAATGGCCTCAATTGTTAAGTCCCTCATAGCAGATATGCTTTCCTCACTGGTTGCACAAATTGACCATCTAACACGTCTGTTGTCGTTTGAGAGATTTATCTCAACATTTTCCCTCGATTCATCTTTTTTAGATAGGCCAAACAATTTAAATGTCATGACTAAAGGGTCGTGATCGCTTTCCACCCTTGGCATGATCCACATGTCTATAACACTGGCCCAGTTCTCTTTGTTAACCAGAATATAATCTATACGGCTTTGTGAAGTACCATTAGAAAAGGTGGGGGCACCCTGTTTATCCAAACTCGTTCTACCATTGGTGGCCCGTAACCCTGCCTCAACACACAGGACTTTTAATTGTAATGCGGCCTCAGACCATTTTTTAATGGGTACTAAGCAAAGCTGGGGGATATCCCAGATATAGTCCTCTTCTGTCGTAAGATCTACATCATACTTATCTAAAGGTTCAAAACAACAATTAAAATCGCCACCCACAATAACATTAGCATTCAAACAGTATTGCTTTAAGAGGGAATCTAGCTGTTCTACAGCCTCAGTGCATTTACCCCCTGGCAAACCCCTTGAGTAGGTATTGAATATATACAGGTCCTTACATAACGGTCGCTGTAGTTTAACCAGCAATATATCTGGGCTATTAGTGACCAATTGCAGAGCTGAGTAATCATTATTTTGTTTAACCCAAGTTACCAGGCCACCTTTGGGCCTTCCTCGTAGGCTAGGTGTAGCTTGGACAAAAAAATGTAAGTAGCCTTGAACAGGGTCTGGATGTATCTGCCATGTTTCCTGTAAAAGGATTATGTCCTTAGAGTCCAGGAAATGTTGCCAGTCCTGAGAAGGAATTTTGCTTTTCAAGCCTGCAATATTCCAGGACAATAGAGTATATTGTGCAGATACATTGTCATTATTTGGTTCACTATTACTCAGTTGTCTGACCCTATTCTGTTGTTGAGTGAAATTATTTGCTCTTACATTAATCATATTTGTGGCCACGTCAGCCAATACAATTACATTTGGATCACTAGTTTCAGCATGGTCTGGTCCACCAATTTGATGACAATCGATGGTTATGTCAACATGATCACCCTGCATAATATTAGCATTTATCAATAAATCAGTAGTAGCAGAATCTGATTGAGCTATCAATTCCCCGACTAGTTCACCACCAATGGGAATGATTAAATCAGAATTAGTTCTACCCAGTCAGTCGCAATCATTTAGTCCTGATAAGGCTTCGTATCTGTTTCTCAAGCCAATGCCCCAATCGTTAGGAGGAGGAGCCCTAAATCCTCTGCTGCTTCTTACGGTATCCCACATAGGTCCCGGGGTATTTAGAAATGTTTCATTCTGTTGTTCCCCATAGAAGAATTTTAAAGTGAGAGGAACAACAGACCCAGCTCTTCTTTGCGGGGGGAAGATATAATTCAAAACATTAGGTAGGACGGCTGCGTGGCGAAAAGTCACTATAACGCAGTCTCCTTTAAACCTTTTCGGCCGATTCCCTATCCAAGCCACCCTTTTCGTGGATTTAATATCACATGCAAGCTGGTCTTTGCCTCCTGGGCCCATTCGCATATTGTTTGTTAACCAGTGCAATGCTTTGCTCGACAGAGATGCTGGAGATTCCGCTTGTAAATCAGTTGGCGGAGGAACATTGGCCAGCACCAATACCACTGGGGAAGCTTCTTCAATAAACTGGAGAGGATCTGTTTCTTGGCATATTACTGGCGGGATGCTTATTGTCAATGGTGCTCCGTCGGTAGCCAAAGACTGAATGCTAGGATTTATCACATTTTGAGCTGGGCATACTGAGGCTGTCGGGCCACTGTCTTTTTCGGTGGAATTCTTCACCTTGTTCTCAGCTGACTTTCCCAACTGTATCACCAGAGTGGTTAGCTTGTCAACCTCATCCACTGCCTTGGACTGAAGCCCACTCATTTTCTTTAGTTCTGCATTCAGTTTGTCAATCTTGGCGACTAGGGGCTTGATAATTGTTTTAATTTTTGAGTCAATGATGTCTGTTATCTTCTGCAGCAGATCATCCTCATTATAGTTATTGACCAGGTGACTTTTTTCCGGGGCATCATTTTCTCCTTCTTCAGTAAATTTTGCCTTATTTTTCCTTACAGGTGTAGCTTTTTTCCTCCTATTTGCTGAACGTAAACCTGTCCGTTTTTGTTGGACTTTTCTATCTCTTCTCGCAGGTCGGGATTCCTGATCGGGAGATGAAAGGTCGTCAGGTTTAGGGGCCAAGATCTCATTCTCGGGATCAGAGTTAATTTCTATTTCTGGTGGCACTGCATTGGCTTCACTGTCCAATAAGAGACTGTTTTGATCATCAGGATTGTGATCGGAGTGGACTGTTATATCTATCAGATTGGTGGTCAAGCCTACAGCATCAGAAGCTAAGGAAAACGACTGGTGAGGGCTTTGAGTTGGACTGAGTAGCTGTAGGTTTGGTGACTGACTTAGACCCAATGACTGCCTGCTTTTATCATTGATTTTTGTGACCACTTGAACCATATAATTATCAATAGTCTTGGTATTAGGGGGGGGCTGTTTTCTAGACATGTTTTTTGACATACAAGAGGCTGCGTTGCAGAATAACCTGTTTGAATAGGTGTAATGAACGTGAGACCCTCCTGCACAGCCCTATTGAGCTGACTAGGGGACAGAAGATTAAAAATAAAGGAAATTACTTTTATTCCTATATTTGTGTCATGCATAAATGTTATGTGAAGTGACTCCACAGAGAAGCAGACTTAGTAATGCACGTTGTTTAAGAACTTTCTTACTTGGTAACGAGCAGGTGGTAAGGGGGGTGGCCCAGTCCAGTCCCGGCCAGTCTAGGACTGTCTAAGACTGTCCTCCCGGGCGCTCCCCGCGCGCGACTCGCGGGGCGAGTGGGGGCGTCTCCCTTTGAACGCCTCCTGGCGCTCCCTCGGCGTCACGGGCGCGACGCCCCTGGTGCTGCTGGGGGCTGTAGTCTCAGCTGGTTTGCCCCGCTACGCTGGCGCTGCCGTTGCCCTCACGGCGCTGGTTTGAGCCTTCGCATTTGGTCCTCTCGTCACGGTAAGCCCTCTCTCAGCTGTGGTGTCAGTTTCCACAGGGCTCCCGGCGGCGTCTCCCTTTGAACGCCTCCTGGCGCTCCCTCGGCGTCACAGGCGCGACGCCCCTGGTGCTGCTGGGGGCTGTAGTCTCAGCTGGTTTGCCCCGCTACGCTGGCGCTGCCGTTGCCCTCACGGCGCTGGTTTGAGCCTTCGCGTTTGGTCCTCTCGTCACGGTAAGCCCTCTCTCAGCTGTGGTGTCAGTTTCCACAGGGCTCCCGGCGGCGTCTCCCTTTGAACGCCTCCTGGCGCTCCCTCGGCGTCACGGGCGCGACGCCCCTGGTGCTGCTGGGGGCTGTAGTCTCAGCTGGTTTGCCCCGCTACGCTGGCGCTGCCGTTGCCCTCACGGCGCTGGTTTGAGCCTTCGCGTTTGGTCCTCTCGTCACGGTAAGCCCTCTCTCAGCTGTGGTGTCAGTTTCCACAGGGCTCCCGGCGGCGTCTCCCTTTGAACGCCTCCTGGCGCTCCCTCGGCGTCACGGGCGCGACGCCCCTGGTGCTGCTGGGGGCTGTAGTCTCAGCTGGTTTGCCCCGCTACGCTGGCGCTGCCGTTGCCCTCACGGCGCTGGTTTGAGCCTTCGCGTTTGGTCCTCTCGTCACGGTAAGCCCTCTCAGCTGTGGTGTCAGTTTCCACAGGGCTCCCGGCGGCGTCTCCCTTTGAACGCCTCCTGGCGCTCCCTCGGCGTCACGGGCGCGACGCCCCTGGTGCTGCTGGGGGCTGTAGTCTCAGCTGGTTTGCCCCGCTACGCTGGCGCTGCCGTTGCCCTCACGGCGCTGGTTTGAGCCTTCGCGTTTGGTCCTCTCGTCACGGTAAGCCCTCTCTCAGCTGTGGTGTCAGGGCATTCCACTTCGCGACAATACGTCACAGTGTTTTCTGTAACTTTTTAACTGTTTGGGCTAGACTTTTTTTTTCAATCTAAAGATTATGCATCTGATGATAGATTATGTGGCAAATCCAGAATTGCGTGAAAAACATAATTAATGCGCATATTGCCTTTCTCAATAAATATGTCATAACACTTTTACAAAGTTTCAGTAACTTATATTGCATAACTACTCACCAAGCAAAAATTTACAACCAAAAAAATACGCAGGCACCCTGGCACCAGGGTGCAAGGGTGTCTGGTTTGAAAGGAAGATTGTTTATGTGTAGGAAACTGTTTCTTCCTGCACATAGACAATCTTTAAATGGCGTTTTGTAACTTCTATGTGTGTTGCCTAATGCAGCACATATAGAAGTTGTAAAAAGTCATTATTTTTATTGATTGTTTACGTGCGTGAAGGGACACCTTACTACACATATACAACCAAAGGCCTTTTGCTTTTTCCATCTGTGCTACACAACGCAGCACACATGGTAACAGCAAAAATGAGCAGAAATTAAACATTTGTCCTTGTTACGGCTGTTTAAACCAGGGGCCCACAGAGCTGCGGGGGATGCGGGGGCCTTTGTTAGGCCACTGAACTAAAGTAGATTTACCTTCCATGTAGAATGTGTTGCTTACTATCCTTGACAAGGCGTTGAATCACTTTTTAGCGAGTAGCATGCTACTCCAGAACCCAAAATGGATTAATGGTGGATTAGTATAGGCAAATATACGTTGATAATTTGAGCTGTGGTCATGTGAGTCTATAGTTGGATTTAATAGGATGATGAGGGATAGAGGAGAAAAGAGTCTAGAACGGGTTATTAGGGAGATCATGGTAGTGCAATGATGTTGGGAGGAGTCAGAGTGGAGGTAGAGGATCCATCGAGTGAGGAATGTGATCAGATTGTAATTTTTATACATGTCTCTTTGAACGTTGTAAAGCGCTCTGAGACCCACAAGGGTCATGTTCGAGCTATATAAAACTTTATAAATGGAGTAGAGTGGAGAAGTGTGGCTCAATGCTTAGAGCGGCAGACCCTGATGCAGAGGTCTATCCCGGGACCAGGGTTCAATTCCCTGCCTCGGCCGGTCTTGGGCTCAAAAATTCCACGGACCTGATAATTCTCGACTTGGTGCCTATTCCAATCATGGAGTCCCACTCTGCAACTCTGGGCAATAGCTTGCTTAATCTCCACAATGGCCCCCACAATGCTAAGGATTCCTGGCCTCCACCTTGGGGGTGCCCAGGAGAGGACGCCTCACAGGGAAAGCCAGGATGGGTCCCACAGCGGTATTCGTACAAGCGCCTTGAGACCCTTGCGGGTGAGTAGTCATACAAGTATCAATTTACATTTACATTTTACATTTATAAATAAATAAAAAAATAGGCGAAACCTAAAGCATTTACCAATGTTTTTTTTTTAACCCAAAAACACAGATCTGGAATGTAGCTCTTATCTATTTGTTTTTTTAGTCACAAAAAAAGGCAACTCTTTCCACATAGTTCCATGCCACACAATTCAACCCCACTTATTTCCAATCCCCACCACATAATTCAACATCAAACCACATAATTCAACTCAACAACACACCACATAAATCAACATCTTGCCCCAAAATTCTACAGCACACCACATAATTAAACTCCACTACATACCACTCCACAACACAAAAAAAGAATCAACAAAATTGCACTCCATAACACAATCCCACTCTACATAACTCCAATACACTCAATGGCACATAATTACTATCCACATATTTCCACTGCACACCATGCCACATAATTCCACTACACAGACCCACTAAGCCCGCACAAATCCACGCCACACAATTTCACAACTAACAATTCCAATCAAACCCACATAATTCCACTACACACCACATACATACAATCCATAACAGATAGGTAAACGACATTGGGCCTCATTTATGAGGCTGTGCGTCACTTTTACGCTGTGTCACTTTTTGTGACGCACCAGTGGAGTAAAAAATGCGCCTTGTTGCGCCATATTTACAAAGTGACGCATCTAGGTAGATGCGTGCCTTTATAAACCCCTGCGCCACATTATACCTGTGTCAGGTATAATGTATGCAGGGGATGTATTGACGCAAGAAAGGGTCGTAGAAGTGACGCCGTGAAATCTATGAGATTTCACTGTGACACTTCTAGGACGCAAATCCGTCAATATCTTACGCCTGCCTCACAGCAAGAGTAAGACTGACGCAAGCCCTTTAAGGACACATTGCTGGGGTTACGTCACTTTTGTGGCACACTCCAGCAATGCGTCACTTTTGCGCCATACAGATACGTCAGAAATACTAATGTATCTGTAACTCCTTGCGACATGATGCGTCATACAGTAAATACGACGCATCAATCATGTCGCAAGGAGTGCGCACTGAGAAGTGACGCATCTCTGCTTTCACGCAGCGATGTGTCACTTCTCATAAATGAGGCCCATTGCCTTATACAAGACGCGCTCCCTCCCTGGACACCTTCAGAAAGTCTCTAGACTTGGCTCTTCCGCTGAACGGATCTGCATGACTGCCCTCTCCAACCCCCCCCCTGACCCCCCAGAGCCTTGAGACCCTCACGGGTGAGTAGGGTGCTTACAATTCCCTAATTGATTGATTGATTTTACAACGCAGTGCTCTAACTCAACCAAATACGAGACCTACTGCATTTCCATTACTCGCTTTAATAGCCGGAACATTATATTAGAATCATTATAATTACTTTAGCATTCCCAGCACCTTGTGCCAGACCTCCCACCCGCCGCACCTCCGGGCCTCACGGGTGTCTGCTGGAACCGGAAGGGCAGAGTCGGCCTCTTCGCTATTAGATTAAAAAACTCGTTGTCGGTTTGTAAAGTTTGGCTCCAATGGCTGATTAAATCGGCCTCACAGGATGTTTTCAACTATCGCTTTTTTTAAATCAAAAGAGGCGCCAATGACTCTGGTTATGCGCTCCAGCGGTGCCGTTTCATCATCCCTTATTCAACGCAAATTTAAGCATAAATACTTTTAGAAAAACTAATTAAGAAATTTTGAAGAAACAATATTTATAATGCCTTGATCGCATTAGCGGCGTGTCCAATCCTTATTCGAATTATTGGATTCTGTGGGGGAAGTCAGAACAGAATTTGACGCTCTACAGATTAAACCATTAAACAAAAAATATATATTTTTCTAGTTGTTTTTCAATAATCTCCCGAGGGTGGAAAACAGACCAATCAATTTTCGTTAGAAGAAACGTCCCCGACATTATGGGTCAGAACCCGAGGTTGCCACGGGTACGTTCGATTACTTCTTCGAAAAATATCCAATACCAATTTTAAAACAATATATATAGAGACGGAACCGCATACCACCCGTCCCTGTTCAGGCGGGAGACTCCCGGTTTATTTAAACTAAAAATGACTTCATGTTACCTGTCTTTTTCCCGAAACTGCCTTTTGCACAGTGTGTGTCAGAAGGGAAATTAAGTCCTCGATGTGTTTGTATTTTTTTATTTCCTCTCATGTTCAACAAGTTGGCATTTATGCACTCTAGGGGTTAAAAGAATTGAGCCCACACCCCAAAGTGGGAGAGTTCAAATCCGGGGTGCTGACATGTGAAAGTGTAAATATTCGTTGTGCTGCTCTCACGATCGTGCTCTTGCATATCGAATGTTTCTGGGTTTTTTTCAAGATGATTAAATAAAGTTTATTTTTTTCTAAGTGGGTTGATATTTAAATATTTTACGTTGTATACTACTGTTAGGTTCTCCTGACTGCCACATAGTCTGGAGCCTGGACCCGGAGTCCCCCGAGTACATACTCATTACTGGTGTGAATCAAGGTCGGTGCTGGCCCGGGAGCGCGGGCTCATCTCCCTGACATGGGGGGCTTGGGGGAGGGCAGCCGACCCCTGGGAGGTCTCCTCCCCCGGGCGGTTTGGGAATCTGGGTCGGGGCTCCCCTTCTAGCAGATTCCATTTGGGCTCTTTTTGGGCTGGTTTTTAGTTGGATTGTGCGCTCCCTATAAATGGGCGGAGCTCCGCGTTACGGGCACCATTTTGGGCTAGGTGACCTGGTGGCCGGTTGATCATAGATATTTTTGTCCCTCCCCCCCTCCCTAGTTTGGGGCTTTTTTCTTCTTTATTTCATTCTTTGTTGGCTGCTGTTTGGGACATGTGGGCATGGGTTTTTGGCTTTGTTCTTTTGTCGCTTGGGACAGGTGCGTGGCGGTTTGCTCTGTTATTGCCAGTTTTGGGCCAGGTTTGGACCCGTTAGTTTTAAAGTCGGATCTTGTTGGGGGATGTTTCATACTGATTGAGGTGGGGTTCGGAGAATATGGGTCGGGGGATATGATCAGTTGGTTTATAATCGGGGATGTGATATTTTGTATTTGATAAGGTGATGTTATAATGTTATTGGGGTTTGTATGGTTTTACGTGTTTGGGTATGTACGGGTGGGGGCGGGTGTGATGGAGGGTGTGGGGTGGGGGCGGGGTTTGGGGTCTTGAAATAAAAACGAACAAATCTTGGTTGGGTTTTAGATTGTGAGGCGGTTGCCGAGTTTGTGTATTTGTAAATGTGCACCTGTTCCAATAAAGCGGCCTTTTTCACACTCCAATGGTTTTTTGGTCTGCTCACTCTCCCCCACCCCTCTCTCCCAAAGGGCGCGAGGGAGGAGCTGCATCACACGTGACGCACCCGCGAGCTGGCACCAAAGCTTTTGGTGGATGTGACTGACTTCGGCACAGGGAGAATGTCCGATATGTCAAAAAAACGAAGAAATTCACAGGGGAAAAAAAAGTTAAAGTGGCGTTATACAAAGGTCTTAACTGAACTGACATCAGTATAACTTGTTTAGGGGAGCAGGGTCACTACACTGTGGACCTACCGGTAAGTTACAGGGAGCAATGTAATAATGGACACACACACACTGTGGAGGTTTAGTCGGACCGGAAGCCACGAGCGACCTCCGTCCATTTATTTATAGGCTTCTGGCCACGCCTGGCCAGAAGGTGATACATTGTGTGGGAGTGTTTCCGGGTCTCGGCCGAGACCCGTGAAACACTAGACTGCCACATCCCTTCCCAAGTTGGTGTTCAATTTTCTTTTCTTTATGACCCTCTTGCAAAGTCAACATGCAAAGTCTGCCAGCATCCGACTGGGTCTGGGGTTCGGCCTCAGGTTGTAAGAGCTTCGCCCTCGGGATAGTGTTGGTTTGGATTCTCTTCTACTGGGAGATGAGGATGTGTTGGCAATCTCCTCACTCTCCTGGGGCTCACGCCCATCGTCGGATTGGCCAGCAATTTCAGCAGCAGGTCCTTCACCTGCCTCTTGGTTGTCATGCCTCGATGAAATACGTTTAAACCACGACACATTTCTGGTAATTTCTTCCCCGTTCTTATGTGCGGTCACAGTCGTACCTTTGGTTGCCTTGACTGTCCATGGTTCAACTTCATACGGGGTCTTAAACTTTCCTCCTGGTCGACGCGTTCTTACCAGTACCGCATCACCCGGGGCTAACACTCTGTCTTGCGCCCGCCTCTTGTGGCTTGCCTTCTCATTCGTTCTTCTTCTTCTCTCCTGGGATTCAGCCGGTGAGTATGGTTCCGGCGTCCAATGCTCAGCTGTTGTTAGCAGGTCACGCCGGGGCCCTGCAAACATCAGCGACCACTGGGATCTCTGGGTGGTACTGTGGGGGGTGCTTCTGTACTCCCTCAGGAATAGCTGCAGTGCTACCTCTGGGTCTGCCCCCTCTACCAATGCAATCCTCAGGGTCTTATTGACAGTCCTCATAAATCTTTCCGCCTCCCCATTGGCTTGGGGCCATTGAGGCGTGATCCTTCGGTGTGTTATTCCCAGTCCTAGCAGGAACTCTTTGAACTCGTGTCCCTGAAATGGGGGCCCATTGTCCGTTTTTACCACTTGCGGGATACCAAACATTGCAAATATTTTACTGAGTATTGGCTGGACGTTTGTGAAGCTGGTGGATGGTGCCACCTCCACAACTGGGTATTTCGTGTAACTGTCGACCAGTACTACAGTCACCCTTCCATCTGGGAAACTCCCAAAGTCTAGACCAGAGTTATTGAAACTGTGGGGCGCGCCCCCCTGGGGGGGGGGCGCGCTCTCCACCAGAAAATGTATTTCACTTTTCATTGTTTCCCACGGTAGGAGGCATAGTGGAGCTGCAGGGGCCCTAAGAAGGGGTGAAGACCATCAACGCCTGATTAACATGTAAACGGTCTTTAAAAGACCTGTGAAGGGGTGCGGCTGTGTGTCTGCGAAGCTGAAGCTGTTTCATCCCTGGCTGTCACCCAGAGACGCAGGAGGGGGGTGGGGGGGAGAGAAGCCCTTCAAGTCCAGTGGCCTGAGCTTGGCTCGTGTTCTCTCCCGCCTCTGCTAGAAATAGCAGGATAAATCCTACGTGTTTCACTTCCAGACACAATCGATGAGCAGCCCTAGAGGTAATAATTTTTAAATACACCAGTTTTGCTGATTGCACGTATTGTAAATATCTGCGAAATTATTTACAGGCTGCTGGCAGCATAAAAAATAATGAAGACGCAGTGAAGGCACCACGGAAAAAGCGTCCCCTTCTCCAGAGTCCTTGCAATACTTGTCTAACAGCGTAACAAGTAAAATGAAAACAGTTAGAGATTTTCGGGCTCCTTGTAGAAACCGCGCCCTTTCCGGTAGAGATTAATAAGGGTACAATTAAGGATCCAGATCTGTCCGGAGAACGGGAGGGCAGTGGCATCATACCCGGCCTAGCATTTACACCCAGGCTTTGCTGACATCCAGAGGGAACTGGGACAGTTAAAGGCAAGCCGGAGGAGGCAGGAGATGAAACACATAAAAGGATCTGGGATTAGAACGGGGCATAGAGTGAAAGAAAGTATAGGAAGGAGAATGAGAGGAAGAGGGAGAAGCAGAGGAGGAAGGAGAGTGGAAGAGGGAGAGGCAGAATAGAGGACGAGAAAACATGGGAGGGGAAGGGGATGAACGAGGCCTTAGAAGTGAGGAGAGGTATATAGAAAAAAGGTGAGAAAAAGAAGGCGGGCAGAGGAAGAGAGAGGTTAGGAGGCATGAAAAAAAGGGTGGGAGTAGGAGGAAGAGGGAGATAGGAAGTGAGTGTGGAATAGAAAGGCGTGAAAAGAGAAAGGAAGAGATAGAAAGCGAAATAGTAAAGAAGAAGCGTAAAATTGGGCAACAAAATGGAGGGAAAGGGAATGAGAGAAGATGAGAGTGTGGGTGAGGGAGAGAGAAAGAGGAAAAGAGTGCAAGTGAACGAGAATAAGTGAAAACAAGAACGTGAGTATGTCATTTATGTATTTATTGTTTTGCAAAGTGTTTAACAGTGGTCTTTTTGTCACTTACAATAACATATGGACCGCCTAGGCTCACCATAGCTCGCTTAGGTAGAAAAAGTATAAGTATGAGAAACCCATTTTCCCCAGCATATGCTTATTTGCACTTTTCTGCAGATGGGTTGAGAAAAAGTTGAAATAAGAATCTTTTGTGAATATAAATGTCATTCTCCTTCCAGAAGGGCTTTTAAAATGTGCCAGGATTTTCTGCAGGTTATTTCGTTCACCTGATCCCAGAAATCCTGACCACTACTATTGCCCCAAAGAAGACCAGGTCCAGGGAACAGGGACATCTTAAGGGTTTTGGGGGGGCCATATTCAGAACAGCTTTGAATTTATGATCCAGTTCCAGCTTCATGCCCTCTTCGGTCTGGTCACTGACTGTGCACTGGCACACTGGTCCAAATTCTAAATGTGTTGACATTTCATATTCAGGGATAGTGACGTGTGTATTCAATATTGTAACACGGCGTCAGATCACTAATATTACTGCAAATAATCTCTGTGACACCCTCCCATTTCTTGTGTGTGCAGTGCGGTTTTGTTCTAAAAGAAACCTTTTTCATGTGTGTTGCATGAAACTTAAACACATTTGTCTGCAAAATGTCTTTAGTAGACTCTCACACATCACCACAGTAAAAACAAATTAAAGGAAAATGCTATTTAAAACAATCTGTTTAAGAATGATTCAAGATAGTCAGGGTAAGACTCTCTCCGTAACAGAGCTGGCTCGATCAGGGGTCCCCCTTAAAGGCTGGGGCCCTGGGCCAGAGCCCACAATGCCTATGTCTTAAAACGTCTCTGCCAGGGAAGACACCTGCTACAACCTGTGTATCCAATAAACTTCTTACCTCAATGCCTGGCAGAGGGTGTCAACCGCTTTTTTCATGGAAAGAGAAGCTGTGATAGGATGGGCAGTGCAGGAATGGGGAGTTTTTTCTGGGAGGTGAGAATGGGGCAGTGCTGCTTAGGATGGCCAGAGTTGAAATTGTCTTTTTTTTAATGCCATTGGACAGTGCTTCTCAGTGGAGAGCATAGTCTTTGAATGGTACTCATGTTATTGACCACAGAAGTTTCTTTGAGGAGGCTTTGCAAGAATTAAGTGGAGAACCCGTAACAATTTGCACACATTTTATCTTGAAAAATGTAGTTTTGGACTGTGTAGTAAGCCTCTGTCATTTCACCACACCAACTCTCAAACCAGCAGTTTTCTAAACACTCTTACTGTGTTTAACATTATTAGCCAGATATGGACTGGGAAATGCAGATGACCGTCGATTATGTAGAATACCAGGTTCCAGAATTTTTTGTCAAGTGGTGGGGGGGCCTGACATCTAAATAAATTCAGCGGGGGGGGGCTCAACCTAAAAAAGTTTGAAGACCTCTGGTCTAGACTGACCCAGGTCCAGGGTGCTGGGGGTGGTTCTTCCGTGATGACAGAAGCCGGCGCCTCTGGAAGACTGGTCAATTGGCAAGCTCAACAGTTCTTTACCAGCATATCCACTTTTTTGTCCATGTGAGGAAACCACACCTTTTCTCGCATTCTGGCCTTCATCCGCTTCGTACCTTGATGTCCCTCGTGAGCAAGTGAGGTTGCCCGATCTTGAAGAGTGCGGGGAATCACTACTCTTGTTCCCCGAAGTATCAGTCCATTGTTCGCTCTACTGAGCTCATTGTGTACTTTCCAGACCTGGGACAACCTCGTCCGATCAGCTTCGTCCCAGTCACTCACGTTCCGCAAGAAGTTTTCCCAAGATCCGGTGTCCATCGCCGCCTTGACTCTCTTGATGACAGCATCTTCCCCATACTGGGCTACAATGGCTTCCGGTGCTAGGGCTTGGGGACACAACAGTTGGGACACCATGTCTACATATTCCTCGGTCTGCGTTTCCTGATCCAGGGTTTCACTTGCCTCCAGCTGGGGATGTCGTGGCAGAAAGTCCGCCGGGTTTTTAGCTCCTGGTCTATAGACCAGATCCATTTGGTAATACTGAACCTGAATGGCCCATCTCTCAATCCTCGGCGGTGGGTGCGGGCCGTACCTTTGAACAGAGGCACCAGTGGCTGATGGTCTGTGACCATTCTGAAAGGTTGCCCCGTGATGTATAAGTGGTAATGATTACAAGCCCACTTCACAGCTAACGCCTCTCTCTCAATCTGTGAGTACCTGGCCTCCGTTGCTGTGAGCGCCTTGCTTGCAAACGCCAGTGGCACCCACACTCCAGGTTACGCTTCTTGCGTCAGCAATGCCCCTAGCCCAACTGGACTTGCGTCTACTAGTATTTCCGTTTGTCTTGCCGTGTCAAAGTAAGCCATCGTCGTGCTGTCTAGCAGCGCTGCTTTTATCTTGTCAAAGGCCTCTGCTTCTGCCTGGGACCACCTCCACGGGTTCTCCTTTTTAGTTAAGTTCCTCAGTGGTTCAGCTATGGTGGCGAGCTGTGGGATGAACCGGGCACAATATTGTGCCATCCCCATAAAGCTTCTCACCTCCGATGCCGTGGTCGGGGCTGGAGCATTCTTGATGGCAGTTGACTTCCGTGGATCTACCTTGACTCCCTCTGGGTCAAACACGTATCCAAAGAATTCTATGGATTGTTCGAAAAACTGACACTTTTCTTTGTGCAGCGTGACCCCAAACTCCGCCAACCAAAGTGTGGTTTTCAGCCTCTTGTGATGTTCCTTGCTGGTTTTGGCATGGATGAGTATGTCATCGCTGACATTAAACACTCCACTCAGCCTCGACAGAATCTCTTTGATTGTGTTCTGAAAGATTTCAGCTGCCGACGTGATGCCAAAATTGAGCCTCTTATACCTTCGTAGGCCTAAATGCGTGGAAAACGTTGTGTACCGGCTCTCTTCCGCCAACTTCAATTGATGGTATCCGGCGTTTAAATCCAACTTGGAGAACCATTGCGCCCCATTTAAGTCCGTTAGTATGTCATCCACCGTGGGAGGGAGATGCCTCTCCCCTTTGATCGCTTTGTTGGGCATCCTCATGTCTATACATATCCGGATTTTTCCAGGTTGCCGAGGCTTCTCGGCAATCACCATTGGTGACACCCACGGTGTCGGTCCCGTCACCTTTTCAATTACCCCTTGTCCTTCTAGTTTGACAAGTTCTTGCTCCACTGCCGTCCGAAGATGAAACGGTATCCTCCGATGTCTTAAGGCAATTGGTTGTATTGCCTTGTCTATATGTAGCTTGACTGGTGGCCTCTTGATGGTACCCAAACCTTGAAATAGCGACGGGAATAGTTGAAGGATCTCCTCTGTATGTAGCGCTTTGACGGCATTCGCGAATGCAATTAGCTTGAGGTCCTCCGCCGTGTGACTGCCAACCAGCAGGTCTGCTTCTTTATCAATTACGTGAAAGGTCGTCGTCAGCTCCTGGTCAATGGCTTTCACTTGTACCATTCATCTTCCCTCTTAGGGGCAAAGGCGTCTTACTACCATAGGTGAGGATGCGTGCCCTCGACGGCACTAGTTAAGGTCTTGGCCTTAGCGCTTTGTAATGCTGGATGCCCATGACATTGATCGTAGCTCCTGTGTCTATGACCCAGGTCACCGTCGACCCATCGATCTGGATCGGACACTTCGGTTGTGACCTTCGCCGCCTTTTGAGCTCACTTACAAATGAGACATAATAGCACTCATCCTCATCGTCTGTTGACGAGTCATCCAGTCGTTGTGGGTGGCGGGATGGCATTCTGTTCCCTCTTGCCGAGTAACCATCCCGTGTGTCCTCTAGGGCTAGCTGCCTAACTGCTTTGGTTGGTGTTTTCCTCCCCTCTGATCTTTGTCCTCGCGACGTTCCTCTCGCTTCACCTCTGCATACGCTGGCAAAGTGATTACTTCCTCCACATTTGTCACATGTTTTGCCACGTGCCGGGCAGCTGTCTCGGTTGTGCTCTTCGTACCCACAGGAACCACATTGTGCACGTCTCTGTGTCCTGGTCGGCCATCTTCCTCTACCCCCGCGGTTGGTGCTCCGTACCGCATCTACCCTCTCCGTCTTGACCGTCACTTCAGTGTTTGTTGATGGGTTGATGGACGATTCCATCGCTGCGGCTCGCGCATCTGACAATTCATGTGACCGGGCTAGCATTAATATTTCATCCAGCGTTATGCGGGGTTGCCTCAAAATCAGCGTCCTTAGGTGTTTGTTCTTGCACCCCTGTATCAATTGCGCTGTTACCTCTTTCTCTTGATCATCATCCGGGCATGTGCTTATTAGCTCCCTCAGCCGGGCATGAAACGCATCCATCGTCTCCCCTTCTCTTTGCCGGGATTGTCTGAACTTAAACCTTTTGTAGTAGGGATTTAGCTGTGGGTCGAAATGTGCATTTAGTGCTTGGACTGCGGCATCGTAATCTGTTGCCGCTCCAGTGTTTGGCAGATGTAGGAACAACTTGTAGAGCTCATCGCCACCAAAGTGTAGTAGCAGGGACCTTTTCACCTCATTGTCTTTTTCCCTCGTTGCTGTGAAGTAATTATTCAGGCGACTTAGCCACACCCCCCAGCGTGGTGCTGCCGTGCCTGGATCCGCCAACGCACTAAACGGGGGAATTGGATTGATTTGGGCGTGTGGCGACTGTTGGATCACTGCGCCTGCTGTCTGCTGCCCTGCCGGTCCCGCTCTTTGTGCTGGGGCTGCTGCCTGTTGTGCCCCACCTGCCTTTGCTGCGTCCTCTACCACTGACATGTCTGTAATGGACAGATCCGGATTCTCTCTGCCACGTGTTCAGATGGCACGTGGCACGTGACCTAGATAATAGCGTACTCGCCACCTCCTTGCGGCACAGTGTGTGTGCTGATTGCCTTCCTTGGTTTGCCACAGTCACTTATCCCCAGGTCAATGGCTTCTAACTACAATGTCCATGGCCTTCCCCTTTGCTGCAGCGCCACATAACAGTGTACCTCCACTTTCACTTGTGCATAAAGTCTTTCCTGTCCACTCTACTTTTATTTCTTTTTATTTTCGTTTTCTTTGTTACAGCTGCCAATGCTTTTGTTTTTGTATTCCAGGGCGGGCGGGCGCAGCACACACGTCCGCTCACAGGCGTTGCTTCCACACTCGTCGGACACCTCGCGCTCTCCTGCAGGCCGCACTGCCGTCTTCCGCCCAGATCAAGGCCTCCTCGCGCGTCTCCAACGCCGGGACAGGCCTCAGGACCACTGCGCATGCGCGCACATCAGTACGCGGCAGCCGGGTTTCCACCGCAAGCCCAGGCAGCGCCGCACCACGCCTGCCGACCTTTCTGCTCTCCGGTCCCTATGCAGCTCTGCGCACGCTGCTTACCGGAGCAAGGCACACGAACACTTCTCCTCCGGTAGCACCACGGCGGACGCCACGTGGTTTCAGGACCACGCCGATGCCGCCAAGACTGTCCTGCTCCGCTGCCAGGGTTCATGCACCGTTGCACCACCCTTGTCACCAGTGTAGGGGAGCAGGGTCACTACACTGTGGGCCTACCGGTAAGTTACAGGGAGCAATGCAATAATGGACACACACACACTGTGGAGGTTTAGTCGGACCGGAAGCCACGAGCGACCTCCGTCCATTTATTTATAGCCTTCTGGCCACGCCTGGCCAGAAGGTGATACATTGTGTGGGAGTGTTTCCGGGTCTCGGCCGAGACCCGTGAAACACTAGACTGCCACAACTTGCAGCCCGGTAGGTTCTGAGGTCATCAGCATGTAATATGTGCAGTCTTCAGCAATGCAGCATGAGCTTCCGTAGATGGTGCAGTGCTGGTGAAGTTTCTGATTTTTCCTCCAACCCAAGAAAGAAGGCCGTTCACCCTTCGGACAGATGCTCCCACTATCACTCGAGAACAGGGCTGGACTGAGAACTCAAAGCAGCACAGGCAATTTTCACAGACCAGCCCCTGGGGAAGCGCTGCCTGGCCCAGGGAGGCTTTGATTTCATATACTT
The DNA here is from genome assembly GCF_964263255.1 of Lissotriton vulgaris. Classification (NCBI taxonomy): domain Eukaryota; kingdom Metazoa; phylum Chordata; class Amphibia; order Caudata; family Salamandridae; genus Lissotriton; species Lissotriton vulgaris. The sequence goes on along the minus strand of NC_141699.1, from coordinate 55,824,681 downwards.
GTATTTATATTGTATTTGGGAGGCTGGCAACGCTTGTTTGCTGCTTTTCTTACTAGGGCCGGATGTTGCAGCACTGCTGCAAAACCGGCCCCAGTAGCAAATCCGGCCCCCACTTCTGCAAAACCAACCCCAGTAACAAAACTGGCCCCCACTGTTGCAAAACCGCCCCCAGTAACAAATTCGGCCTTCACTGCTGCAAAACCGGCCCATAGTAACAAAACCGGCCCCCACCGCTGCAAAACCGTCCCCACCCTTCCAGCCTCCTGGGGGAACGCCTGATGCCTGCCAGCCGCGGTCGGTAGGGGAGTACCTGCCGATGCGGTGACGTGGGGAGGGGGAGGGGCAGGGTGGGAGTTAGTAATGTATGGATAATGGAGGTTTGCAGGTAAGTAAACATTTAAATAAATCAAACGAATTTCGTTGCACGCACTGCATCCACAAATGCAATGCAGTGCGCGCAACGAAATTCCCATGCACCAGTAAACTCCCATGCATCAGTAAGTCATCTTGGGAAACATCACTTGCTTCACCCCCTCAGGCACCTTTGCCCTCATTCACATGTTGGTTACCTTGAGTACAGGTTTTAATTGGACACAAGTTGTGTGCTTCCACTCAAAAAGAGTGGTGGTATTGCACTTTTTGCCTTGTCCAACAGCTTATGCTCAACACAGCAAGGATATAGTTGTGGTGACATTGACAAACCGCTGATCGAGGCTTTGAGCCACATCTGTTAATTATGAAAATTTACAACAAAGGCAGCAGGCCACCATCTAGTCAAATGGTTATACACAGGCATTAGGGAACCAGCATCTATTGCACTTACTACTCTCCAAACAAAGTGGGTGGAGGATGCAGACACAGAATTCACCAAGAAAGCCTGGGCCAGCATGTTAGAACATTCCAAACGGGTATTTCGCAATGTTGAATTTTACTACACAGATCCTACTTAACCCCAAAGAGAATAAACCGCGTGTTCCCGGAGGCTCAACACTGCTGCCCCCAATGCAAGGGAGATTAGGCTGACTTCATCCATATGCTGTGGGCCTGCCCGCGCCTACAGAACTATTGGAGCTGAGTCCGACATTCCCTGGGAGAGATTACGCACCGAATAGTCCAGGACAGTATCCTGGAGTGCCTTGTGGGTCTCCGTAAACACACTAAGGTTCAGAGGGTACAGATACGATTTGTGAACCTTGCCCTACTATTGGCAGTGAGAACTATCATCATGAGATAGAAATCCCTGGTGTCCCTTATTGACCACCTGGCAGGAAGATATGATACAATGGGGCAGTGGCGAAAGCGGCACTAAGATGTGATGTGTGATGTGATGGGGGGTTTATAAAGCGCAGGCTGCACTCCAAGGAGCATCTTTGCACTGTAGAAGAGATTCAAGATAAGCCTGGTAAGTAAGGTGGGGGCGGGGGGGTGCCTAGACTAGGTTTTTACATTGTTCTTCAGAAAGAGTGAAGATCCAAGTTTTGAGGGCCTTTCTGAAAATCACTTCTGTGGGGATTTGACGGAGATGAAGGGGGAGAGAATTCCAGGCTTTGGAGCCTAGTACCACCAGGGATTTCCCTCCTTTAGTGTTGAGTCTGAATTTGGGAATAGTGAGAAGATTGGACCCTTGAGATCTGAGGTATCGTGTGGGGCTGTAGTGTTTGAACATTTTTAGTATGTAGTTCGGTCCCTTTCCATTGAAAGCCCTGAAGGTGATCAGTAGGATTTTAAAGAGCAACCTTTTGTAGATGGGCAGCCAGTGTAGGATGTTCATTACTGCTGTGGCCGAAGTTCTCTTTTTCCATCCTAACACTAATCTGGCTGCAGCATGCTGTACCATCTGTAATTTGTGGCAGACTTCTCTGTTGGTCCCTGCATATAGACTGTTACAGTAGTCGATGCAGGAGGTTATGAAGGCTACTGTGACCGTTTTCCTTGCGGCGATGGGGATTAGGTCAAAGAATTTCCTGAGCCCTTTTATTAGTCTGAAGCAGGTCCCTGCTACGGCTGTGGCTTGCTGTTTGAAGCTCAGGGAGGGGTCAAATTTGATCCCTAGGTTGCAGACTGAGGAGGCAGTACTTGGGGGGGGCAATGGCGTCCTCTGGCCACCAAGATGTGGGGTTGAAGGTGTTTCCTTTGCCAAAAGGTAGAATTTCAGTTTTCCCAGTATTGCACTTGAGATGGTTTAAGTTCATCCAGTTGAACGTGGCCGTAAGGCAGTTTTGGAGCTTTGTTTCGGCTTCACAGGTGTCATTCTCCATAACCAGAATGAGCTGTGTGTCGTCTGCGTATGCAATGGTATCTATCCCAAATGAGGGTTATTAGTGGGGCCATATATACATTGAAGTGTGTCGGGCTCAGACATGAGCCTTGGGGGACTCCAGAGCCTACTAACTTTTCTTCTGACCTGTACTGTTCTAAGACCACCACTTGTCTCCTATTCGCAAGGAAGCTTTTTATCCAGCACAGTGCAGTTCCGGCAATTCCTGCCGCTGCTAGACGGTCCAGCAGAATGGTATGGGACACCGTGTCAAACGCCGCGGACAGGTCTAACAGAACCAGTACTGCTTTCTTTCCCTGATCTAGCGCTGAACGTAGGGTTTCAGATGAGAAGATTAGGGCCGATTCGGTCGAATGTTGGGATCTGAAGCCTGCTTGGTTGGGGTGCCAGATGTTGTTGGCTTCCAAAAAAGCGGTGAGTTGTTTATTGACAACCTTCTCTGTAAGTTTGCAAAAAGCTGGAAGTAGGAAAATGGGACGAAGATTTGTGAGAGTAGTGGGGTCCGGTAGTGATTTTTTTTGCAAGGGTTTAACTGCTGCAAGTTTCCATTCTTCGGGGACCAGACCATGGTTGAGTGAGGAATTTACGATGCTGTTAATGAGTGGGTTAGCAATCTCTATTAGTGTGTGAAGAACCAACGGTGGGCAGGGGTCCAAAGGGGAGCCTGATTTAATTTTGAGGATTTCTATCTGAGATTCTTCTTGACTGACAGGTTGGAAAGAGGTCAGGGTATGTGTTTTTACGCTGGGAATGTTTGCCGTGTTCTCCTCATGGTTGTGAGGTTGCGGAAAGTCATTAGTCAGCGTTAAGATTTTACCCTCAAAGAAATCTGCAATAGCATTGCAGAGGGTCTGAGAGGGGGGGATGTCTTTTTGCATGGTTTTAGGGTTGGTAAAGGAGTTTACAATGTTGAAAATGTATTTTTGTTTGTTATTACTTTTATTAATGACTTCAGTATAGTATTCCCTTTTGGCTGTTTTAATCAGAGCATGATATTGGCGACGGGCGATTTTATACATGTCTTGGTCCAGATCTGTATAATTAAGCCGCCACCTCCGTTCGAGCGCCATAACCTTCTTTTGTTCCTCTTTTAAGGTGGGAGAGAACCAGGGGGCGGTGGGTCTCTGTTTTCTCCTAGTCCTCAAGCAGGAAGGGACAGACTCCTAGTCCTTTATGAGTTTGTTAATCCATTCCCTAAAGGCCTGGCTGTCTTTGTCAGGAGCTCCTGAAGGAGTCGGTCTAGATTTGGCTGCTCTTGACAGGAAGTCCGATTGCCCAGTCAGATCTTTCCAACAGGGTACTACCATAGTAGGTCCTGGGACATTGTTAGCTTTTTTGGTCCGAGAGTTGAAAGTCACTGGGAATTCGAACGGGATGTAGCTATGGTCTGTCCACGTTAGTGTTTGTGGAGTATCTACCTTAAGTGCTTCGATATTGGAGCAGATAGAATCAAGTATATGTCCAGCCTTGTGTGTGACGGAGCGCGTCCGCTGCGCGTCTGGGGGGGGCACATTATAAAGTGAAGGGGAAGGGGGTTGGCCTCCGTCCGTGGGCGTGGCCTGTGATCTGGGCGAGAATGGCGGCGAAATGAACTCCGACCCGCGGCAGCCCTTACATCGGCTGCGCGGGGAATTCTGATCCGGTGAGGTGGAGGGAGTGCTCAGGGGACAGTGCAATCAATTCGAAACAAGTTATTGTTTTAAAAGCAGTTTTTAAAATCAGCACAAAGTGAACGAACGAGCTCCCGGCTTACTCGCCTCAGGAGTGTTTTGGTCTCTAATGCGGGCTAGTTGTCAGCGCGCTTTAAAGGTTTCAAGGGTGGGCTTGGCCTCCTTCCGTGGGCATGGCCTGTGATCTGGGCGAGAATGGCGGCGAAATGAACTCCGACCCACGGCAGCCCTTACATCGGCTGCGCGGGGAATTCTGATCCGGTGAGGTCGGGGGAGTGCGCAGGGGACACTGCAATCAATTCGAAACAAGTTATTGTTTTAAAAGCAGTTTTTAAAATTAGCACAAAGTGAACGAACGAGCTCCCGGCTTACTCGCCTCAGGAGTGTTTTGGTCTCTAATGCGGGCTAGTTGTCAGCGCGCTTTAAAGGTTTAAAGGGTGGGCGTGGCCTCCGTCCGTGGGCATGGCCTGTGATCTGGGCGAGAATGGCGGCGAAATGAACTCCGACCCGCGGCAGCCCTTTCATCGGCTGCGTGGGGAATTCTGATCCGGTGAGGTGGGGGGAGTGCTCAGGGGACAGTGCAATCAATTCGAAACAAGTTATTGTTTTAAAAGCAGTTTTTAAAATTAGCACAAAGTGAACGAACGAGCTCCCGGCTTACTCGCCTCAGGAGTGTTTTGGTCTCTAATGCGGGCTAGTTGTCAGCGCTGTAAAGGTTTCATGGGTGGGCGTGGCCTCCGTCCGTGGGCGTGGCCTGTGATCTGGGCAAGAATGGCAGCGAAATGAACTCCGACCCGCGGCAGCCCTTACATCGGCTGCGCGGGGAATTCTGATCCAGTGAGGAGGGGGAGTGCTCAGGGGACAGTGCAATCAATTCGAAACAAGTTATTGTTTTAAAAGCAGTTTTTAAAATTAGCACAAAGTGAACGAACAAGCTCCCGGCTTACTCGCCTCAGGAGTGTTTTGGTCTCTAATGCGGGCTAGTTGTCAGCGCGCTTTAAAGGTTTCAAGGGTGGGCTTGGCCTCCGTCCGTGGGCGTGGCCTGTGATCTGGGCAAGAATGGCGGCGAAATGAACTCCGACCCGCGGCAGCCCTTACATTGGCTGCGCGGGGAATTCTGATCCGGTGAGGTGGGGGGAGTGCTCAGGGGACAGTGCAATCAATTCGAAACAAGTTATTGTTTTAAAAGCAGTTTTTAAAATTAGCACATAGTGAACGAACGAGCTCCCGGCTTACTCGCCTCAGGAGTGTTATGGTCTCTAATGCGGGCTAGTTGTCAGCGCGCTTTAAAGGTTTCAAGGGTGGGCGTGACCTCCGTCCGTGGGCGTAGCCTGTGATCTGGGCGAGAATGGCGGCGAAATGAACTCCGACCCGTGGCAGCCCTTACATCGGCTGCGCGGGGAATTCTGATCTGGTGAGGTGGGGGGGAGTTCTCAGGGGACAGTGCAATCAATTCGAAACAAGTTATTGTTTTAAAAGCAGTTTTTAAAATTAGCACAAAGTGAACGAACGAGCTCCCGGCTTACTTGCCTCAAGAGGCAAAGGGGTTGCAGAAACGTTCTATCTCTATGGACTGGGACATTGTGATGGAAGACTTCAAGCAGCTAGACTTCATACCTACACATGGTAACCCCACCCAATAATACACCCGCATACATTAAGTATATACCTCAAGACCCTAGTCGCGCCATAACAGTGTACAAGCAGCAAAATGAGTGTTAGTATTTTGATAGTACCGATAGGCTACGAACTATCCAAGCAATGGCAAGTTTCAGCTCTGTTTAAGCATACTATAAACAAATACTCTAGGAGTATCTGCTCCTCGAGTCTAGGTTGCATTCCCAAAGCACACACAATTATACTATGGCCACAGTAGCAGATGTAAAATCAGGAACATTTGATACTGACCTGTTTACTAAGCATTAAACTGTATATTATATAGGATGAGGGACACAGCAAAAGAGAAAAAAATGCCATATGTATTTAATATGTCACATCGCAATCTCATTCTGGTATTCAGTAAAGAATGTATAAAAAAAAAAGGCAGTAGGCCAGACTTATTTTGTGTGAAAAGTATATGTGAAAGGCATTAGGCCATTATGGAAAGATTATTATAATACTATGCCAATGCCTCTAGATATAAATTTGGTTACCTGAAAACACACATGAACTTTCTGTCACATGTCCCCTGATTTGAACGCCATAATCGCTAATCGTAGCCTTAAGGCCTCAACAGGATGGAATTGTTAACAAGTGTCAAGTCCAACTGACAGTCCTACCTCATACTTCTGCTTTACTCTCAGCCTAGACAAAAGTTAATTGCTATGGCATAGTCGCAAGTAATTTCTGTAATTCACCATTAAAGTTATTTTGCCAAGGGAGTGATGATATGCCATTGCGCCACATCTCATAGTTGAACCTTAGTTCTTGTAAAACTCCTGTCTCGGGAGCAGAACAAGGAAGAGTGTAAATAACCCAAACGCGAGTGTCTGTTGTTTGCAACACCCTCTATTTTGTGTTATTTGTTAGTGCAAAATGCATCCCCATGCCAACAATGGCCATGAGCACTGAAAAATATTGTGAAATGCCAAAGCTGGCATTTCCGATAATAAGGTATAATTTTATGTGTTTCTTTGGGGATAGTCTGCATAATTTTAGCAAAGAAAATTAGGAAAATTCCTCCCATGCCTACTTTCCTTGTACGCAGGAAAACCATGACATGGTTTTCTTTGCCCAGTCCCTCCAATATATACCCTTTATGCCTGTATAATCCCCCAAACACTCTACTAACTCCTGCTCAATCTTCACCCTGAGCTCCATATTATAATATAGATTTCCTAGATACTGTAGGTCTCTTCACACGATTACATTTCCGCCTTTGCTCTTCTATTGAACATGGTTTCCTGGCATGGCTCCATACTTCCTTGCACTAGCTCTGTCATTAACCACAACTCCTATTCATGTAAAAAGCCTTGTCATCTCCTACAACCGCCTAATAGCAGACGGTAAATAGAAAAGTACTGCTGATATATGTATTAGAGGTGGGCGGAACTCGTGGAGTTTCACTACACAGAATTCCTCAGAGTTACAGAAAAACTCCACGAGATTCCATCAACGGGCGGAAAATATAGAACTCAAGCTGCAATTTAGCACCGGTAACGTAAACAGTGCTGAAAATCAGCGCAAATGGCACCATGTGTTACACAGGAGTGTGGGGACATTCAAGTGGATTTTGCTACCACTTGAGTAGAAAATCTACTCAAGATGCAGCAAAACTACTTGAACGGCAGCCCTCTGATTTCGACCCCTCGTGAACGCCGTAGAACACCCTTGTTAGAAAATCATGCTCCGAGAGCCAAATCTGGTTCACATATTCTGGAGCCTCGCAGGAGAAAATTCCAACACGCAGCATTGCTCCTTAAAGCGGAGTGTTAAAAGTCAGCCCATATTACTATCGATGCCCGGGCGGCTGGCGCAAGACGCCTCTTAGTTCCCATCCTGAATAGTTACCAAATAAAGAGACGGGCGCTGGAAGCAGGGATACAAGAACAGGATTTATTACTCATGAGGAGAGCCTGTCATTTCGGACACGAAACACAGTGTCTTTCGGGAGGTGCTCTGACAACCTCTCTGAGGCCTGGCCTCTTATACCCTGGTTTATGACATATGACCTTTCTTTATTACAATCAAGACATTGTGAAGCAAGGAAAAAGACATCCCCGTAATCCTCGTGTCAATCCCACCCCACATATATCCACAATAGAGGCCCTCACCCTGCTGACATCAGGAGGGGGGTTATCGCGCAGCTGAGTGTTCCGCCGATTCTTAGGATGTGTGCGCCTGATCGTATTCCAGGGGGTGGGGAGGTCAGGATCAATAGTGGGTCCTTTGAAGAGGAGTGACTCCATACAAAAAGGGGCAGTAAACAGTATCTCCCGGCTTAGGCGATGGCCTCGGACCTGTGTGGACAGTCAATCGCGGAGGGAGGGTTTACCAACAGAGGGGTTATTCATGAAAGGAAAGGAGGTGTTGGTCAGGCGCGGCCGTGACTCCCAAGGACAGGGTCATGCGGACTTGTGCATGTGAGGGAGGGGGCAGCCAGGGTGCGCGGAGGGAGAGGGTCATTTGAGAGTGGGGGGGTGTTCAAATGCGCGCAGGAGGGAAGCCGGGGATTTCAATGAGCGGGCAAAGAGGCCATGGTGCCTAAAATGGCTGTCAGGTACATGTGGGCACGGGCCTTTACTGGCGGAGTGATGCGGTCAACGTCTCACGATATTCGTGGTGCGTACACGGAGGGGAATGGGAAAAGACAAATGAACGCCGTTTATGGACATCAATTTTGTAAATTTCCACAGTCGCCGCTTTTTACATAAGAAAGTTCATTTCCTAATTGATGGGCGTACATATAAACATGTGTGGTTGATGAAATTGGCAGAATGCAATACATAAAAATGTACATTTGTTGGGTTACTACAAGCCCAACGTTCAACGTACTACATAGCATAAGTGCTTCTGACTTTCTCAAAAAATGTGACCAATGAACATTTTGACTAAGTAGTTGAGGTAGGAATTCAGTCCAATACATATGATCTCTTCGTCACAGTGTCTTTTTAGCAGTGAGCCATCACTGGTAGGCTCTAGTCCGTGTCCTTTCGTTGGCGCTGTTGAGCACCGGCGGTGGAGCTATAGGTCCAGCTCGGATTTAACCTTTCGCGTTGCAAGGTGCGGTCTGTCCTCTGCTGTTAGACCACAGTCCTGTTCCCTAACCAATCCTTTTAGCGGCGCCTTATGCTCGGCACCTATATTTCCGTGGCATAACCCCATTTCCACCTAAATGCTGTTCTTCCTTTCAGCAAAAGGTCACGTGGAAAAGAGGGTGTGTGGTTCAATAGTCGATGAAAGAGAGGGCGGAGTGGGGTCAGATTTCCTGGGACACACCAAAGGGACCAAGGGAGCAAAGGATAACAAGCAAGCAGGCCCATCAATCGGGCTCGAAAAGGGGGACGGAGGCTTCAGGCACACGTGGGTTAGCGGACAGAGAGCTTCAGGACAGCCCTTCATCCTTTCGTTTACCGCGTTTGAGAGTGCTGCCTTGTCCCGTATCTTGTTGCGCTGCGGCTCCACCTTTGGTCGAGGTCGCATGTGTCTCATGATCTGCAGCCAGGCTGTGCGTCACGTCCGACCCTTCTCCTCCGGTGATCGTATATCTTTGAATGGGTAAAAACAAGTTTTAGAGAACTGGCAGGAGAAGAGATTTTTACATTTGAATTCCACTCGCAATCCTAGCACCTGGGGGTTATGCTCATTGGTCATAGTCAGAAGTCTATTACCATGAAGTAAGTATGTGGGTATTTCTACTGTGTTCGCACCAAGTCTAATCGGCGTTCATTCATGACACATATGGGCAGAGGTCAGACTCCTATCACTTGCGTATTTCATCAAAAACTCCAAAATTGGCAACATTCAGGGGAGACTCGTCCTTCTAACCCGAGCCTTAACAGTTTTACGTTTCCCTTTAGAGCTGGCTAACTCTTTCAAGCAGAGCGGGGGTGCAATCATCGAAAGACAGTGTTAAACACTTTTTTCTCGAGGGGCGACAGTTACTCATGGTCATCAGTTATACATCGGGGACAGCAGCTGGTGTCAATCAGGTGGGGCGGGGATGCTTCGGGCATTCGCGCTTGAGTGCAAAGGGGTGGGGAAATCTGGGCATTGGGGGTCAATCTGGACATTGGGGACCAATCTGGGCATTGGCGCTTGTATCTCTAACGAACTAAAAAATAGGATGCCATTGACATATAGTTCCCCTATAAAAGGCCAGATTAGGGGACATTAGTCGTCTTACCTGTCCTTTCTTTCTTAGTCAATTCGAGTTCATTCATTTTGCAGAAAGGAGAGGTAGTAATATGGCAAGTCACAATTGTTTTAGTTTCTGTCAATTTTGCTGAACACCTTTGCGTTCAAAAAAAGGGACCCAATTAGACTGGTGCCGACGGGGCACAATCTTACCATACAAAAAGGGAGAGGGAACAGGGGGAGCTCTCATGGAGAATGAGAGTCGTCCGCAACCTAAACGAGCCATTCGGTACACGTATGACATGTAGAGAGGTTGGGAGAGAGAGACAGGGAGATAGAGAGGGAGAGAGAGAGAGAGAGAGACGTGTACGGTAATAGGTCATTTAGTGCGTTCACAACACAGAACGGTAGGGGTCAGGTAACACGGAAACACAAACAGAGGGAAGACATAAATCCATACATTACATACACACAAACTCAGTCAAAGGAAGACAGTACATGTATTACATATAAAAAAAAATCACGACAAAACATAAAACAGTTATTGGCCAAAAAGATCTTTCTGCATGCTGCGCATCTTTAGTATCCTATTTATCTACGTGCTGAGCTCTTTTTACCTTTCCTCCTTTTCCTCTCGTTTGCTATCTTTGCGAATGTTCTCGGTTGCTAATACTTACACCTCGGTCAGTTGGTCAGGAATTAACCTGGTTGGGCTACTACTCACGGTGGGATCTTTGAGTCATTTTTCCTTTTCTCCCTTTGGCGGAAAGGTTCTCCAGGCTGAGGCAACGGAGGGCATTAATCGGGAGAACAGTCGGACAGCTTAGCTATATCTATAAGAGTGCGAGAAGGAGGTGGTACATTTTTGAACATCAACATCATTCCTACTTTTCCAGACGGGTAGTGCCTAGGTAAACCTTACCCCGGAACTTTCCTTGTCCTTTCCCTATCTAGTAAAACGTCATAGTTGCACTATCTGGCATGCTGGTTCGAGTCAAATTCTGTCATACAGTACTAACCCGTCAAGTTTCTATGTCAGTCCATCCTCCCAGTCGCTACGTTCTAAGGAGGAACAGTCATATCTAAGTCTATGCCTTTCAAAGCTCGTTAGCATAAGTACTATGCTCAGATTCCCTTTTTCCCCTTCTGTCAGTCGTTCGATCATCGCTCTTCCATACTTCCGCCGATGTTCCGGCGCGACCTGCAGAAGGGAGGAGAAAGAAGGGGGTGGGGGCAGCATTCAAAACACATCAACGCGCATAAATCCGAAAATGTTTTTACCTACCACATACTCGACCCATCTCCACGGTGTGCATTCTCTACCATCTCGGCGTTTAAGCCCAGAGGGACCAGTATTGTTAGATAGATAATCATTGATGGTCTGCGCATCTACATGAATCACTTGATCGTGGCCTTTTAGGTCATGTGCAAGGGTGGTGGTCAGGTGGCATTTCTTCGGTATCGCTTAAGGGCGTCTAAAACACTTTTCCGGCTGCCTGTGACACATAATGTAGCTGCTAAGTATCGGGCCTTTTTAACCTTCAACCTTAATCATGCTGAATGTATTTTACTTATATCGGTGACAGTAGCCATACATTTCGAAACTCATCAATTCAAAAGCTACAATTATTTTTGAGTGTTCATGAAACCCTTTAATAAAAACGTTGGCGCACAAATACGGGCCTACAACCCAATGGGCCGGCTACGGAGCAGACTGGAACTGTGCATAAGAGGAACGAAGTCGGTGGCCATTTATTTCATAATATAGGGTGCAGCAGTGTAATAAAATCGTATCGAACTTTCTTAAGGGGCGAGTATAATGCGTGTCAAGAATTCAAGCTTTCAATAATATCATCTCATTGTCCAACTATTTACTCAATACCTAACGTATATCAATTCATTGTCCAAATGCTCAATCAGTGCCTATTTCATACCAATTCATTGCTTCCAACACATAATTAGTACCCACCCTAAATCAGTTCACTGTCCCAACACATAATCAATATCCATCTTATATCGCTTTCTTTTCCAAGCACATAATCAATATCCATCTTATCTACTTTCATTGTCCAAAAACTGCATACATATCTTGGAGCATCAAGGCTGAGCAATCAGGGTGCAACAAGGAGTTTGAAAGTTTCATTTTGTATCGGCGCCATTTTGGGCGAGGTCAGGCAGGTCCCAGTATAGTCAGAATGTCTCCACTGACTCGTGGTTGGACCAGAACCTCTTTTGGCAGTTCAAAAAGTTTTTCGCAATTGGGTAACAGACTAGCGATATGAACCATAAGTCAAAAGTGGGGAGGGAGGCAACAATCTTTCCTACCGGGTCATTCTGGTGTTCCACCGGAACTGAACAAATCTGTATCTTTGCAGGATTTTAGTCATTTCCAAACTGAGGCTGGCGCCGGCAGGAGTGCGCCGACGTCTCGTGGCTCCATCGGAGGACGGGGGCGGGGGGGGGGCGCCCGTGGAGGGGTCAGCCCCCCCGGCTCCTTTAGAATCTTCAAGGTCGAGGAGCACGGGAAGTGTGCCAGTCCCGGGCAAGAAAACCCGCTTTTTGATATGGACCCTCTTTAAGCAGGAGCGTTGGGGTGTCGCTGGAAGCCTCCACCTGGGGAGGTGGGGGAGGCTCGTTCGCGCCGCCTCCCCCTTCCAGCGACCCCGCGCTGTTCTTCGGCTCCAGCGCTTTGGTATGGCCGTGCCAGGCAATGAAGATGGGGGGGGGTCGGAGGCAGCAAGACATCCCCCCCTTTTCAGCCTACAAGGCGCCATTTTTCTTGGACTTTCCGTTGCGGCCAGACCAGGCGAGACTACCTGCAACTCTCAAGTGTTGCCGCTGAAGGGGCTACCTGCAACTCTCCAGTGTTATCGCGGAAGGGCGCTGTCTGCTTTTGGCTCCGGTTTTGCTGACGGCCGGAGCAGGCGATAGAGAAGGGGGGGGGGGTCGGAGGCAGATGCAAGACATCCCCCCCCCGTGGCCCGCAGGGCAGAAGGAAAGAAGGGAATGGGGAGACCATAACAACCTTCGAGCCGTCCGCCCCACAGTCTCCCCTTCCGATGGCGGCCAGCCGAGCCCTGCTCTGCACGCATCGAGGCCTCGCCTTCCGGATGGGCGTAACCGCGGACCTGTTGCCCTTCGGGAGCTTCCGGAATGGGGGTAGGTATCTATTGATTTGTATCTATTTCATGTTACCGTTATTTGGGCGTGGTGGGCAGTGAGGCAGACATGTTTGGAGTAGGAATAGGCAGCGGAGCCTAGCTACCTCGTGGCTGTCTTGGCGTCAAGCTTTCGCCATTTTATATTTCTTATTACGAACTATTTCTAATGTTTCTTATTTTTAGTGAAGTCGAAAGCTCATCAGGGGGTTACTGACTTAGCCCGATTTCTTTTATTTTTCCTTCCTTTCCTTAGCGTGTTTCAAGCTAAAGTTTCTGTTAACAGGGTACGGTGATCACTTCATATTTTTATATGTCCTTTCATTAGGGGTACTCCTGGACGGACCAGATGAGTTACCTCCAATAAATGGTCCGGGTGGAACTAGATTATCAATCAGTGGGGGGGCATGTGTCCTTTCATTAAGGTACCTGGACGGACCGGATGATCACCTCCAATGAGTGTGGAGCACATGTCCCTTCGTTAGGGTATCCACCTGGACGGACCAGATGGTCTACCTCCAATAAATAGTCAATCAGTGGGGAGTGGGTAGGCCTGACGAATCATAAAGGGGCATAACCTACCCTTTACTACTTGCAAAGACTAGACAGAATATTTCTATTCCACGTTATTTGCAAACAGAAAATACCTCAAACGAACAATTCCTTGAACAATAAATGTCCAGTCAATCAATCAATCAGTGGGGGGAAAAACAGGCATGACGGATTACAATGGGGACAAAAGTCAGCATTACCTGCCCTTCGCTATCTGCAAAGGGAGACAGAATATTCCTATCCCTCTCTGTTTGTAGACAGGGAAGATCTCAAAGAGCAACAATCGATATAAATCGATATCAAACAATCAGTGGGGAGAAAGGTAGGCATGACGAATCATAAAGGGGCATTACCTACCCTTCTCTATCTGCAAAGAGAGACGAACGTTCCTATTCGCCGCTGTTTGCAAACAGAGAATGTCTCGATCTCAAGAAGAGAACCAATATTTCAAGTAGCAACCAAAGCTAAACGAACAACAACAACAATATCAGTATTTAAATATCTGATTCCAATACAATCAATCAATCAATCAGATGGATAAAACCATCCTACCAATCAGGCGTAAAAACGCCCTACTTAATCTTACCCGGACCGGACCATGCGGACAGTTCTTCGTCTTCCCCCTCCAGCGCCCGATCGTTCTCTTACTCTATGCAGCATTCCTGTGGGATTCCAGTCAGGGCAATAGGTCACTCGAGAGAGGTCCGTTCAGAATCGGTGAAGTTAATTCAATCGGCAGCCGGACGAGGGCCCTCTCAAGGCAGGTATACTCCAATCATTTAGATGTTCACCTCATCGTCTGGATCTCTCTTACTGGACCTTATGTCACTGATGGACCCCGCGTTGGGACGCCAATTGTTAAAAGTCAGCCCATATTACTATCGATGCCCGGGCGGCTGGCGCAAGACGCCTCTTAGTTCCCATCCTGAATAGTTACCAAATAAAGAGACGGGCGCTGGAAGCAGGGATACAAGAACAGGATTTATTACTCATGAGGAGAGCCTGTCATTTCGGACACGAAACACAGTGTCTTTCGGGAGGTGCTCTCACAACCTCTCTGAGGCCTGGCCTCTTATACCCTGGTTTATGACATATGACCTTTCTTTATTACAATCAAGACATTGTGAAGCAAGGAAAAAGACATCCCCGTAATCCTCGTGTCAATCCCACCCCACATATATCCACAATAGAGGCCCTCACCCTGCTGACATCAGGAGGGGGGTTATCGCGCAGCTGAGTGTTCCGCCGATTCTTAGGATGTGTGCGCCTGATCGTATTCCAGGGGGTGGGGAGGTCAGGATCAATAGTGGGTCCTTTGAAGAGGAGTGACTCCATACAATAAGGGGCAGTAAACAGTATCTCCCGGCTTAGGCGATGGCCTCGGACCTGTGTGGACAGTCAATCGCGGAGGGAGGGTTTACCAACAGAGGGGTTATTCATGAAAGGAAAGGAGGTGTTGGTCAGGCGCGGCCGTGACTCCCAAGGACAGGGTCATGCGGACTTGTGCATGTGAGGGAGGGGGCAGCCAGGGTGCGCGGAGGGAGAGGGTAATTTGAGAGTGGGGGGGGTGTTCAAATGCGCGCAGGAGGAAAGCCGGGGATTTCAATGAGCGGGCAAAGAGGCCATGGTGCCTAAAATGGCTGTCAGGTACATGTGGGCACGGGCCTTTACTGGCGGAGTGATGCGGTCAACGTCTCACGATATTCGTGGTGCGTACAGGGAGGGGAATGGGAAAAGACAAATGAACGCCGCTTATGTACATCAATTTTGTAAATTTCCACAGGAGTGGCCAAAATTCCGTGAGCGGAACAGTATATTTTGCCCTCTTAGCTGTTATGATGTACCAATATGTCTGAAGAAAGTGATTCCTTCATTTATGGTCCAAGAGAATCAATGTTGAGATCAAAAGATACATGTTGGCAGAGATTTGCAAACAATTTAATTTGGAGTTTTTACACTGAGGTTTCTATTTTTGCAACTTTATTTTTTTTCCTTTTCTTTAACCTCTTTTTTATTGCAGTGAATAAATATAGTACAGCAACAGCAGTTATTCTCGGTATATAACATGGTACAGTATAATATGTGAATAGGTTTACCAACCCCCTTCAGCACTTTACAGAGGCAGGATCTGCCACTCAACCACACTCATTCTAATCCCAATGGATTAAATCTGCCAACAGGTGCACATAGCATTCCCCTGCTTTCTTTCCCTGTCCCCAGATCTTTGTACCTTCTTGTGGGCACCCTCTGCTCTCATACACCACTCTTTCCGCCTGCAAGTACCCGCCAATGTCCGCCTTCCAGTCCCTTAACGTTGGGGCAGACTACGCGATCTATTTCCTAGCGATATTACGTTTGGCCACAATGAGGCCGAGTGTAGCCCAGAGCCGATCTACAGCGGACAAGACCAATAGATATCCTGACCGTCCAGTTTTTGAGCATTGTGTACTGTGGGACTTTCATCTTTATTCTGAAAGTTTGTTTCTGCTTTTTGCTGCTAGGGATTTTGCAGGAACAAAGATATTTACAATGGTAATGTACCTGTTTTAATAGAATCAAAACCTTGTGGCATGTAAGTGAGGAGAAATATATTTTACATTGTTTATGAAGCATTGAATTGCTATTACAGTTAGAAAATTCATCCAGAGCAGTTGCTGTTACTTCATAAAATATATTGGGTAAATTTCACAGTTGATTTTCCCTTATTCTTTTTAATGAGAACTTCAAATTTCTTCAGATGGACAAACCTTGCTAACATTATATGAACACAACTGGATAGTCAATTTATTGGCTACTATTTCTGCGTATATCATTGTATAGGTGTTTTTACCATACAAGAGCTATCAAGTTTCACAATTTCATGTTTGAGTTGATTATGAAGTCCTGATGAAGTCTGTAGGAGAGTAGGGTCTGCTTTCCTATGGTCATCCTACTTTTTGCTTTTTGCTTCACTGGTTGTCGACATTAATGTGGTTGTGGGCCTGCTAATCAGACCCACAGCCCAGCTGTTCTCTCTCTAAATTCATACCAAGTACTTTAGGTACATAACCAATTGGGAAATGGGTCACTCTTATGAGTCCCTGTACAGTGTACCATAGGTACCCAGGGCATAGGTGCACCCACGGGTTACCAGGGGCTGCAGCATATCTTATGCCACCCCTGGCTGGCCATCCAAACTGACACAACTGGCTGATCACTCAGCTGGGGCAAGGTTGTGTAATCACCCCTTGCTTAGATACAGTATTCCTATACCTACCATTATATATAGACACATATATACCTATAAGTCACTCCTATGGCAGGCCTTACAAATCCTGAAGGCAGAGTGCTTGGTTTTATGTGAGATGAGGCTCTAGCATGAGCTGAGCCTGTGTGCAGCTTTCGGAACCATGTCCTTATAGCTGTTCTATGATATAGCCATACCATATACTCTTAAGTGCATTATAATCCTCGCGGTTCTATGCTAAATGGTTTGGCTTTATCAAAACTTGTCGTGTAAGGTGTCATACGCTTTGGAATACTACCACCTCGCCAGTTCTGGCAACAGGGGTAGCATTCCAGCCTTCTAGAAGGAGTAGACATGTTGTTCCTGTTAATCCCGGTTAAAGTTAACCAGAGCCACAGCATCACAAAATGGATGCTGCTGCCACAGACACAAGTCTGACCTCCTGCTTCTGGGAGTCCTTCCAGCGAGGGAGGCTTGGACAATAGCTTTCCTGCCTTGGGAGGTGCTAGCACCACCCCAGACAGGCCATAGTGTATTGGAGCAGGGAGGGCTGAATGAAATGAGACACTGCCTGGAGCACACAAGGTGTCCCATGCATAGCCCGGTTCAAACCAGTTGCTGGGGCGCTCCAGCCTCAGCTCTGGCGCGAAAGTGGACAAAGGGAAAGGGGTGTAACCACCCCCTTCCCTGGTCCCACCCATAGGAGGGACCTAGCAGGTAATCCAGCCCCTCAGATTAGTATATAAGTAGGAGCTGAGTCAAGAGACTTTAGATTTTTCCTGAACTGAAACTTGTAACGAAACTCTGGACCTTCGACATTCTACTTCAACTAGAAGACTGAAGAATCTCCCTTGTGGTCAAGGAGTGACCACCCTGTACCTACAGGCACCATCCAGCAATCTGCGGTTTACTTTGTCGATGCTCCCACCAGAGCCCGAGCACAGAGTCCAACAAGAGCCAGACTTCCAGACTTCTTTGACCCCGATACACAGTCCCTGCAAAGCTGAGACACGTGGAGGCGACGAGAGACGTGGGACCGGCCATCTTAAAAAGCCTGCTCCTTGCTACTTGTGCAGCTTCTGAGGCACCCTTGAAGTTGTGCATTAGGGATTGAGAAGCCCCAGCCCCGAGCATCAACTGCACCGAAGATCAGCCCTCCACACTCGACGAGTTCTGCGCGGGGTCCTTCTGCATTTTCCTGCTCGACGCGTCTGTCTGGTTACTTGCCCGTTGACTAGTGGCCTCTGTGACAACAAACCTTCAAATCTGAACTGCCTGCCTGGTTGCTCTAGGTAGGCCCCTGCTTCCCTGCAAAGGAGAGGCCCCATAGACCTTGCTGGTCTAACCCAAAGCCAATACTTGATTCCTGCGTGGGTTGCATTTGCCAAGGCCTGTTGACTCCAATCCGGAAGCCGACACCTCCGACAGCGAGAACCTTAGTGGGACAGTCCGTATCCAGCTCCTGGTTGTCGTCCACACCTCCTGGTCCACGTGGCTGCAGAGTCAAACTTCACAACATCACCTGATTGCTTTGCGACATCGCCTGGTTCCTTCCTGGTTCCTTCCTGGTCACTGGCTAGTGACCCAGACTCTGTCCCTTCTGCTTTCAGGTGCTCTTCATCCTCGATCCGCCCTTGGATCCAACCGGACACTTCTCTCCTGGTCGCCTGCAGCATCTTTTTACAGGTCTCCATAGGAATCAGCGACGAAACCCGACACACTTTGACACCTATGCACCCGGCTCCTGCGGGTGAGGTAACGCGATTACTTCGGTGCTCCTGTGGGTATTGACTATCCTAGTGTCCTAGTTTTAAGTAGCTTCCTCCTAGTCCATCCGGAAGTGTCCTAAAAGAACTAGTTTTCAATTCTTTCGTTCCCATTATAACTCGATGGTAACTCGCTTGTGTGAATAGACACTGCACACACATCCCGTGGGCCTCCTGCTCCCTAACTCTTGTTAGCTTAGCATAGCCCCAGCGATTTCCTAGGCCCTAGGCCTATCCTGTGTTCGTGACGTGGTTCTTATAACACTATTTTAGTATATGGTTATACATGCCCCTAGGGCTCTACTGTATATTGTGCAACTTACTGTATGATAATTAAGTATCTTGTTATGTGCTTTAGCCTCTGACCTCATAAAGAGATCATAGGGGTTGTGTTTATAATAAATACATATATATTTTATATATAACCTGTGTGGTGTCCTTTCATTTGATATTTAAGGGGGTTACATATGGTAAAACAGCTTGCTTCACATGCTCTCTGAAGTTTTAGCCTACGACTGCTTTGTCCATGCTACCTCTAGGATAGCTGATCTATAAGGTTGACTTTACAACCATCACCATAAGGGTTGTTTGGACTAGTGCAAGGTGCTCACTAGAGTAGTGAACATCATTTACCAGGCCAACTTCTCACAAAGTCCCAAAATAAGGACGAATCGCGTTGGCTGGGACATTTGTATCAGACCTGGAGCCATATCATGGAGGAATTTCAAGATGAAAGAAGTTGAACATTTCCTGGGCTGGGACATTGATTTATTTAGACAAACTGATTGTGGAAGGATCCTGACTATCAGTATCTGATTCATGGATGAATTTGCGTTAAAATATGAGGAGATATGTTAATGTTGAAGTTAACCCCCCCATGTCTTAGATTTGTCAATGTTGTGTGACTTGAGGTTTGATGGCAGTGGGACCTCGGGGAGCTGCAATGTTTGTGAATCATTGATGAGGCATAGACCTGTGCGGTACAGAGGGGCCACTGCTGCCTTTAAGCTTCACTAACCGCTGTCTCCTACCACACACCATCCTTCTGAGTAAGTGCCCGCTGTTACCACAGACCACCTTCAGAGGAAGCCTCAACAGCCTGCCATCACTACCCCTCGAGTACCAAGGCATAAAGAGAAGGTTCCTGGGATTACATTGAGTTTGCAGTAACACCTGCTTCCTGAGATTGTAGGGACAAGCAGGGCTTTAAGGGGGATGAAAAAACTGAGGGGCGTGGCCAATGCAATTAAGGGCGTGGCTTAAAAACATGTAAGCTAAACATCTGTGCTTAGCATAGTGTGCCACCCAACTTGTATGTCACTGTTTCTGTCATTGCATCTAGATGTATGATACAAGTAATATCATAGCTATAACAAGTCAGGACTCTTGGCTTTGTGGTGGTTGTTAGTTGCATCATTTAAATAAGCTGCAACTATGGCTTGTATATAATATTGAAAAGGCTTCCACTTAAAGCCTGGTGACACCACAGCAATGTTGCTGCTCCTGAGTTTCAAAAAGAGAAGAAAAATACAGAGAGAAAATGACTTTCTTTAAAGAATGTCCCTTCCCCTACAAAAACAACAGTTGATGGACAGAATGCAGAACAAAGTCATACATTGACCCCAGTACAGAGATCTGGGCCTAAATCCATTGTTTTTTTTGCTCACCACACCACCCCAATTCAGACATGGCCATATGCAAATCAGCCTTGACCCTGTGCCTCATGGGAACAGCCCAGCCCGAACTGCCAAGCCATGTCTTCCTTGGAATGGAATCAAGCATACTAGGACCGGTTTCTGGCTATCAGCCGTCTTCAGCCAGGATAGCTTGACTCCAGTGGTGTGGAGAGTATGGGACTCACGTCGAGCATACCCGTTCCACTCGGGGGGACAAATGCAAAAACAACAGTTGATGGACAGAATGCAGAACAATGTCATACATTCGCCCCAGTACAGAGATTTGGGCCTAAATCCATTGTTGTTATTTTTGTTTTTGCATTCCTTCCCCTACAAGGCTCATCTGGCAGGACGTCATGCCGTTACTTCTCCACTAGTGAGAAGTGAGCAGTGCGAGCAGCGCACATCGATGTGCTTGCTTTCTCTGCAGTCCAGAAAAAAAACGGACCGCATGTGCCAGGGCACAAAACAGAGCACGATAGAGACCTGTTTCGAGGCCTCCTTTAAAAAACTGCCGGTGCTCAGCACCTGTGAGATCAGGCCCACTTAAAGCCCTGGGGACAAGCATGGACATAATTTAGGGGACCCCTGGAATGCTCCATGTAACCCCACCACTGGCTTTGCTACTCCTTGCGTCAGAAGAGGCAAAATCAGTGCCAGGCCAAGAAGCAGTTGGTCTTTATGGAAGTCGGTGGGGGCTTCACTCTTCTTGTGTGTTAATTGTTTATTATACTACTAAGTGAATAATATGAAATTATTCACTCTTAGTTTAATAAAAAACATGGACTACAAACAGCTGGAATATGACTTTCCCTGGCAGCTGAGGTAAGTAAACAAATGCTTTTATATGTATGTTGTGTGCGTGCTTGCAGTTGTGAGCGTGTTTATGTAAGAGAAAGTCTGTATGTGTGAAGGTGTGGATATGTGTTGGGGAGTGTGTGTGTGTATGTGTGAACATGTGTGTATGTGTAAGCATGTGTATGGGTATGCATGTGTATGTGTGAGTGAAATTGAAGGGCAGGTGAAGTCACTTCAGCTACCCGAACCATTTTGGTGAATTGACGACCATAGGGACAAGTTTCAACAGTGCTTAATTTGAGCCAGTGGTTTCCAGTGCTTGGCATCAGCACTTAATTGTCAACACTGATGCTTGTGACAGTCTGCCACATGGTGACGTTGCCTATCTAATTCAAACATGAGCAAAGCAACAGTTGTTTATTAATTCAAAAGCGAGGGGAGGCAGTGAGTCTGATGGTGCATGCCACCTTTCGTAACATCACTTCCTGTGGTGACATCAGCATCACCCCACATCTTTCTTTAGGACTTGTGCCCTGGCCCAGGAGATCTTTATTCACAAGGACAGACAGAAGAGACGGCCGGGGTCCCCTGCTCATCTTATTTCACTGAGAATAGGTCGTGAAAGACGTAAAAGGGGTCGAGCGTCCTACTGTTGACCGATTGGGACTTCTTTGGAAGGGTTGAGCGGGCTTGTGTTTCCCGCTCCTGTGAACGTGGCTGGTGATGGATAGTTTGCTGGGTGAACAGAAATAAATAGTTGTTCCTTTGAGCTAGGGTGGGGTGTGGCCAGTGCTTAGTTTGTAAAATAATAAGTGCCGGGCCCTGACCAGGGGGTCGCTGCAGCTTGCACCACCCATTGTCCCGTCGTCACTGCCAAAGACGGAACCAAAACAGCTAGGAACCATCTCTCTCGCCTGCAAGTGCGACAGATCAGATTATTCCAAGTCCCCATAGCTAAAATATTGGCTGGGGAGGCAGGTATTAGTCATTTTGACTGCATACTCTATTCATAAACCGCCATCTTGCAGCACCGGAAGCCAATTAAGCACCGGAAACCACCAGCTCAAAATAAGCACCGGGTGTGGCCCATGTGCTGCTGTGTTCGCCTTGAAATGGAAGTTAAAAGTTGAGGTCCGAGTGATTGCAGCGCTCTGCTTGTTCTTTGTTCATCTGTGTTTTCAGTCTGTTTCTGGATTCCGGGAGTTCAAAAAAGTCAAAAGTCAAAAGGTATGTTTATTATGACCTTAGTCATTTAAACAGGTGCAAGAGAGTATCAAAAAGTTAAAACGCTGAGCTCAACTCATTTAAAACATTATCACAATAAAATCCATCACATATTAGTTAAAACTCTTACACACGCTTCATCCTTTGTCGACGCCCTTAAAATTGCATTTTAGTTAACATTCCACAGTTATGAATAAAACAAACCCATTCTACTTCCTTCAGCTAGACTAGTTTCCTTAATTTAAAATGCTTTAAAATATACCTGTTATTCCCGGATTCTTAGCTCACTTAATGCTGCTTTTATGTATTTCCCAAGAGCAATCGCAATGTCGATAGTGGGTATTTCAGTTAGCAGGTTGGCTGCCTGCGCTCTAGAGCTTATATCATATTTTAGGAACACGGGACGTAACCACAGTTTCCGCTGTTCCAGTAAAAACAGACAATCGAGTAGGATGTGTACCAGGTCTCCTTTGCACCCCAAATTACATTTACAACATCCATTTTTATCTAACAATTTATTTTTCAGATCTTTATTTGTTAACAATGGGTTTAGACCAACCCTCAGCCTTAAGATCTCCTGCCTAAGTCCGCGGTTGGGAAGGATGTCTAGGTAGGGGAACCAGTTTTCATTTAGCCATGCGCCCATCATATGTGTTATTGATTTCTTTTTCGCTAGATATTCCATATCGGACAATCCCGATATTTCCTTCCCCTTTGATTTCAACTCACTCCTTGTACAAAGGAGTTGATGAGTTTCCTGGTTTACCTCTACCTTTAATTTTTTACAGATTTGCGTAACTCTTTCCCTGCACATTTTTGCCCATTTTAGGTTACTCGTTTGGATTTCCTTCTTGCACCATTGTGCTACTTTTTGTCCCTCGGGGTCTTCCAGACGTTTCCAAAGTCTAAGTATTGCCATTTGAGTTAATGTCTCCCAGGACTTTGTGCCTATTTCCCTTCTTATGGCTTGCACCATCGCAGATTGTGGGAGAGAGAGGAGTCCTTTGAGGCATTTACCCTCTACCAAGTCCCAGGCTCCTTTACCGCTCAAATAAAGGATTTCTGCCCCATACAGCACTTGGGGGGGTATCATTGCCTCAAAGGCCCTTAGCATTGGTCTGTGCGACATCTCACCGTAATCCCTGTTGAACATTTTTAGGCCACATATCGATGTGTGTGCTTTGGCTTTTTGTGTATCCCAATGCATATCCCATTTTAGGCTTTTGTCGAACCATATACCTAGGTAACGATACTCATTCACCGTCTCCAGTTTGAGCTCCCCTAGGTACCAATTGAATCTGGTTAATTTTTTCCCAAAGCAAAGTACTTTAGTTTTATCCAGGTTGACAATAAGAAATTTATTGGCACAGTATGCGTTGAAGGCATTGAGCTTACGCTGGAGGCCTATTTCTGTCTGATCTACAATAACTAGGTCGTCTGCATATAGTAGGCAGGCCACCTTGTTTCCGTTCATTCTGGGACTTGCACTACCCTCGACCTCTAGATGGGCCGGTAGGTCTGACAGGAATAAGGAGAATAACTGCGGCGCTAACACACACCCCTGTCTTAGGCCGTTTCTGATGGGTATTTTTTGCGTTAAGGAGCCCTCCGTATCCTTGATGACTTGCGCCCAGTTCTCATTATGAAGTTCCTTTATTATTGTCAGGAGGTCACTCGGGATGTTTACTTTAAGTAATGCTTCCCATAGGCACGCGCGATCAACCGAGTCAAATGCGGCTCGGAAGTCAACGAAACAACAGCACAGCTTGCCATTTTGTTCCGTTGACTTCTTCGCCAATGCCCACAGTGCAAACCCATGGTCTATAGTCGAGTGCCCTTCCCTGAAACCTCCTTGCTCTGTAGGGACAATCTGGCGCTCTTTTACCCATATGTTGAGTTGCTTCAGTACAATTTTAGAGAAAACTTTCTCTCCTATATCAAGGAGGTTAATCAGGCGGTAGTTTTGTGGTGCCTCCATGCTACCTTTCTTATGGATGGGCCTAATTATAGCACCCTTCCAGTTGGATGGCATTTTGCCTTCTGTTAGTATTGTACCAAACATCTGAGCAAAGAATCTTGCCCACCAGTTTATGTCTGACTTTAAAATTATTGCTGGGAGGTTGTCCGGACCTGCTGCTCTGGATAATTTCAGCTCTCTTATTGTATCTTCTACTTGTTTTACGCAAAATTTAGCTTTTAGGTCTGCTGATATTTCCTGCCATTTATGTGTCACTACCTGGTTTGTGGTGGCTCTTGCCCCATACAATTCCCTAATATACTTTTCCCATTCGGCCTCACTAACTACACATTTTAGTTCCCCATCAGAGGGGCTAAGGGCTGCCTTTACCAATTTCCAAAATTGTCTTAGGTTTTTATCCTCAATCGCTTCCAGCAGGTTTGACCAGCATTTCTCTTTAAATGCCCTTTTAGCGTCATTTACCATTTTTTTATACTCTCTTTTTAGACGGGTTACCTGATCCTGTCTCTCCTGGCAGAAGTTCTTTTTTTGTTTTCTTTGTGCTGCCCGGATCTGACGTTTTTTGGATTGACACTCTACTGAAAACCATTTTACTCTACTGGGTGGTTTTCGACTTGTATTATTGACCCTTTTCAGTTCAGTTCTTAAACAACAGACAACTTCCTCTAGTTTACCTATAAACCAGTTCAAGGTTTTGTTCTCAAGATTTTCCGGCTTTATTTTAATTTGCATAGCTAGCAGTTTTG
This sequence comes from Lissotriton vulgaris, assembly GCF_964263255.1. NCBI lineage: Eukaryota > Metazoa > Chordata > Amphibia > Caudata > Salamandridae > Lissotriton > Lissotriton vulgaris. The sequence goes on along the minus strand of NC_141699.1, from coordinate 55,799,813 downwards.
CCTGATATTCCTCCGTGAGTCGTGTCGTCACACGTCTAGGGTACTCCACCTCCTGGGTGATCACTTTATCTCTGGGTAAGCTTCTTCCCCCTTGTATTTTTAGATATAGAGGGATGTGGTCGCTAATCTCTTTTTGTTCCAACCTAAATTCCCGTACTTGGGGGAAGTTCCAGGCATGTAAAAACATATAATCAATTGGGCAGTTCTGAGAACCTACTTTAAAAGTTTTCCCTGCTGGGCAGTCGTTCTTCATTCTTCCATTCAGGCATTGGAAACCCCTGCCTCCTAGGAAGTATACCAGAGCTGCTTCATGTTTTGATATCTCCCCTACTGGGAACCTTGCTGGGTTTATACCAAACACCTCTAACATTTCTCTGTTCCAGATATCCGCCTTTTTTGGGTTAAGTTTATGATTGAAATCCCCCATTATTATCACGGTATCCAATACATATTTTTCTGCAACAGAATCTACATCTTCTTTAAACAGCTTCATCTCCTTCTCATACTCTGCCCCATTCTCCCACTGCATGTATACATTCATTATAGTCAGCATTTTATACTTCTTTTCCACTGTCAATAATTCTATTCTGCTAGTCTGAACCCATTTACATTTCATTTTTATCAGTTTTACTTCTCTGAGCACTTTCGTTGAAATCAAAGTCATTAAACCACCCGACGGACGACCAAAGTTCTTTTTCTTGGCCGGGCAGTTTAGTTGTAGGTATCCTTCATTAAACGGGGTTTCGTCACATGACCAGGTCTCTTGCAAGCAGGCAATGTCCACTTTATTTACTATCTCCTTTATAGTTTCTCTCTTTTTCTCATTGCCTAGCCCGTTTACATTCCATGACAGGAGACCTAGACTTTGCGACACCCCCTCATCCTATTCTATCTCACTCATACCTCCCTCATCTCCCTCGGCCTCCGTATGACTCCTGTTTAAATCGAACCTTGGGCTGCTACAGTGTGACCAATTACCCCATGGGCCTTCGTTATCTGTATTGTCTATTTCTATATTTAGACAGCTTTGGTTCCCTTCCTCGTCTTTATATAATCTCACCTGTCTTCTCCCTAAACCTGCATGATGCTTTAGGAAGGTATTGTCATTGGGGGCTTTTACTTCCCTCTCCGGGATTATTCTTATTCCCAGGTGGTTTATCTCGCTAGTTGCTTTGAGGATTGCCATTTTTACCAGGACTGAATGTAATGATACTTTTGTTATTTCTTTACCATTTCTGGTCTCTACAAAGCCAATTTGCCGGAGATCGCTTGTACTGATCCCACTAAGGCTACTACATTCCGCAAAGACTTTCAAGATCTGTGCTCTGTTCAGGGGGTTCCTTTTCCTGTTCGTACTCCCATTCGTACTACCCCTTTTCCCCGACTGCATATGGTCCAAATACACCCATTTATTTTTCTCTCTCTCTTGTACTTTTTTAGGGGTGTCATATTGGAGCTGTCTTGTCTTTGGTCCCTCTGATCGCCACCCGATATTTCCCGTTCTTGGAATTACCTGGACTAGAGGGCTTACAGCTCTATTACCCCTATTTGGATGTCCTAAGGCTACTCTTACTTTCTGTTTCGTAGCACAGGGTGTTAATGGCTTCTCTTTTATGACCTTTGTTCTCCCATTTTTTCTTGGGTTTATCGGGGTCGTTCTTGGGTTATACTCCCTTTGCCTTGGTCTATTTGGTGCATCTATCTGGGCTGGTGATTTTAGGTCTGCCTGTGCCTGTGCTTCCCTCCCTGCTGTCCTCCCATTTTTCTTTACTTTTGAGGCTTGTTCTCTCTTCTTTCTACCCCTACACTTATGGGGGACCCCTGTAAACACCCCGCGCCTTTTTATCAACATTGGGCGTCTGGAGATGTATACATTTTCAGATGCTTCCATAGAGTCGTTTGATGACTTTCGGTTTGTTGGATGTGGGGATCCTACTGGACTTCCCGCGGATACCTCCACCAATTCCATCTCTACTCTTTCATCAATCGAATGTTCAGTGACAGGAGTGCTTTGCATCCTCGGCATTTGGTTCTTTATCCCCACTAGTTCCTCTTCGATCCTTTTTAGGTTCGATTTCTGGGCTTTCAATACTCCATTATTTGATAGAGTTACTTCAAGTATTCCTTGTAACGTCTTTTGTAGTATCAATATCAGGTCCACCAATGAAGAAGTGGGTGTTACGGAACACTCCGGGTCCTGTGTGTGGTCTCTGCCTGGGTTTGTTTGATGACCTGTTCTTGTGGGTTCTTGCTGTTGGATTGAATTTTTGGTACCGTGTTGTTGAGGGGAATGGGCTGGCTCCCCGCCCCAGATTAAGCTCTGGCTCTGTATTCCATTTCCCCTTGGTTCCTCATTTCCCAGTGACTGTAATGAGAAAAGTTTTGGTGACGATGAGAGCCGGGGCGCTGAGATGTGGATATTTTGGCTCTGGAGCGTCAGGTTTATTAATACGGAATCCTCCATTCCTACTTCCATATCGGGATTCACCACTACTGCTTCTATCCTTCCTACTCCTTCCGCACCATGTTCTTCCGTATCTTCCTCAGGGTCCGGTCTTATTACTGGCTCTAAAGGTTTGTAGTGTTTCCCTACAAAATCCTTTATAGCTTTGGAGGTTAGCGTATTGTCTTTCTGTTTAGAATTTGTTTGGTCCCCGTCCCTTTTAGCCTGTTTGGCGTTTTTATTTACCCTTTTGACTTTCCTTTTCTTGCGCCGCCCTTTATTATTCTCTATGTGTGAGGCCTGGCTTTCTTGGCTCTCTTCCACAGATATTGAGCCCTCTGTTATTTTGCTCTTCTCTGGGCTATCTTCTTTGCGCATGGTTTGCCCTTTTTTCGGTCTCATTTCTCGGTTAGGTTGCCTAATGTGTAATGCAGCTATTTCTCGTTTCGTGCGGTCGTTTCTCAGATTTAAAAGTTTAAAAAAGGAGTAGCTGTAACTTTACACTTACCTCTGTTGTGCCTTATGCCCACCGGTTAGCCTGCCTGCCGCCTCTGTTATCCTCTCTTGCGGTGTCTTTTGGCTTATTCCTCGCCTGGTTCTCTTTATATTGTTCACAGTTTTCCGTTTTCTCTGCTGCTCCCTCTCTTCTTCCCCCCTTACAGCAGTGCCTCTGGTGATTTCTGGGCCTCCTATTCACCAGACTGTCCGCTTGTGGTTCCGTGGGGGTTGGAAGCTGCCTAATCCTAGGCAGGTGCACACGAGTGCTGTACTTTCCAGTGCAGCCAGGGGTGGCTAGGGTGCTCTCCCAACCTGCGCCCCACGCTGCCCCTGCACTGCCCCGCACTCCGCTCCGGTTGTCCTGGGTGCAGGATGCTGATATTCTCACCCCCTTGAGGCTGCCAGTTCGCTCCCAGGTGGCTACACGTCGTTTGCTACGACGCACCGTCGGTCCCCAGGCAATCCCCAAACCTACTCCGCCCCCTCACTATACTACGCGTTTATCACGCGCTGCGTGTCCGGGGGGGCTAGAGTGGCTAGAGGGGAACCCGGGCTCACCGGTGATTTTCTGTTAGGCGTCCTCCTCCAAACGGACCGGCGCTCTCCTCCTCCGCTGGGTCCGCTGGGTCCGTGGTGTGTGAGGTTGCTCGGCGCTCCGCGATCGGCTGGTCGGGTCTGTCAGGCAAGGCAAGGCTAGGCTGGGCTAGACGACAACAGAGCTTCAATTCCGGGAGTTGTTTGTTGCTGTAGATTAGACGGGGCACTTTAGAAGAATGCAGCGCCCATTATGTTAGAGTTCACGGCTGTGTTTGGGTAGGGGGCGCTGTGCTGAGAGTACTACAGTTAATGCCCAGCCATTAGCAGCCGTCACAGCTGATCCAAAAACGGGCTTTAATCCTTCATTAATGCTCAACGCCTGGGTAGGGCTGTATTCTGCTCGCACCCTGCCGCCCTTTCCACCGAGCCGAGTCCATGGCAATGCCCCTTCCCCCAAGTCTGCCAGTTTAGGCGGTACGGGGCAGCAACTGAAGCAGTCAACCTCTGAAATATCACTTATGTTGGTATTTTTTTTAAATATGAATCCAAACGGTTCTAATCAGGTGGCATTTGCCACAAATGTAACTTTTCCCGCAGCTTCTGTCTGGAAGCACCCCGGATCCTCCCCACCCCGCAGGCCAGTCCCTCACTCGTGGCTGCACTGCGAGGGACAGCTGAGCTCCGAGGGACAGGAAGCACAAGGGCCGACCAGGGGCCGCCACCGCCGGAACGGAGCACACACAGAGACGAGGTAAGGAGAGAAACAGAGGCATGAAAGGGGGTAATGGTTGTGTGAGGACTGAGGAAGGGCAGCGGATGAGAAGAAAACTTTCATTTATTTTCCGTGTTAATATATTTCTTGGCTGTTAATTAACGGTGTATGTGGTGATACTTAACGCAACACCCCTGTCAAATTGCCAGTCCGTGCGGATGTGTTAATCCAGCCCACGTGTTTTCTTTGTATTCTAGCTTTGTAGTCTTGTTCAATCTTTTATGAAACAAGACTACAAGTCCCAGAATTCCAATACAGAAACGGAGACTGGCGCAGCGCAGCATACAGGACAGAGCCGGGTAACGCGGCAGTTCTAGCGCATCCCTTTTGATAATGTGGCACTAAATTCATACATGGGTGTTTATAATATAGCATTAGCTCATCCCCACTCAACAAGTCGATGAGTGTCAGAATTGTTTGGGCGTTGGGTCTCCTGACTGGAAAAATATACGAATTCACTATGATAATTTCCCACAAAAAATAATAATAATTTGTGCCATTGTTAACTCCTTTTTTGGTCTGTGCTCTAGATGGTGCGCATTCGCTGTCTCGATCCTAGACCTGCTGTATCTACTCTGGTAGATTTCAAAACTTTTAATTGTTGTTTTTGTGTCTTAAACTTTTTTATGGTCAAACTGTCCAAATTGTCCTGCCTTTGTTTTCGTTTCCGCCCACGGTGATTTGCCCTTTCAAATGTTTTCTTTCTCCTGTGTTCTTTACCTTGTTTTGTTTGACTTGCCACGAGATTTTGGAAAGATGCGTTTTAAAGGTGGTAAATCAGCTATGTTGAAGCATATATACGTTGTACATGTTTTGGGAAGCAAATGTGATTCCTCTAACAATGCGTCCTTTGTTTAAAGTTTTCTCGTATGGTCCATGTTAATCGTTTTTTTAGATTTCTACTTCCAATCCACACAAATGAGGTCAGTGAGGTGATTAGTGCGTGGACGACTGCCATGTTTGTAGAGCACGGACCGTACAGGAATACTTTAAACAAAGAACGCACCGTGTACAATGTGCCAGTGCCCTTTCCCTTTCGCCCCTTCGCAATGCTGCGCACGTGCACCTTTAATGGCGGCACGGGTGATAAACCGCGTGGGACCCGTAGCACCTTTTCATGGATTCACATTAGACAAAACCAAGTCACATACTGGAAAGTTCCGCTTTTCATTCTGTATAAACAGCTAAATCCAAGCGTTACAAAAAGTGCAGGCCAGGAAGCCCAGACAGGTTTGTCATTGGCTCTCGGCCCGCACCTGTGCACCAATCCGTTCTATCTTGAGATGTTTCTGCTACAATGACGTGTGTATGTAAAGTGCGCGGCTGCTCCTCGAGGCCAGATCTGCGCTCGCGCAAATATCGAGAACGCATCCTAAATGTGATGTCAGCGTTCTTGTCGCTCGAAGAAGGGGCTTTGATTTCAGGGCGTGGTCGTATGTATGTGTGTTTATTATTCCTTGCGGAGTCTGTCTCCTGGATTTTTCGAACACCGTTTTGCTGCAAATAAAGTTTCTAATGCGATTGTGGTGGGGCCAATGCCGTCTGCTTCACTAGGACTGTAGAATCTCTAATTATGGTCGCATTTTGCGCACCTGCAGGGATGGTGCAAATGGAAATTGCAAAGAAGTTAACATTGTAAGTTTTTTTTTCATTTTCCGCGCGCGATTATCTCCAGAGATAAAAAAGAGGGTTTAATTTGCAATTTTATGCGCCCTCGCTGCTCAGATTTGTTTTGTATTTGTATATGCATACTTACTGTCATATCTGGAATCATAAGCATTGTTAATGTAATCATATATAGCATTGTTTCAAACCTATGGCCTCACTGTGCTTTACAGCCTGTAATTATAAACAAAGACACAACCCGCTATTGTAAAAGTTGCGCAACTATTGTGGTGGTGTAGAAAAGAAGGGCGCATGTTTGTGCTTATCTCGCTTGTTCTTGTTGTAAACCCTCGTCGACCAATACGAGTCTGTTGAGGGGGTGATGTTCCCTGGCGACTTTTGTTTTGACTGTACTCGGGTTGTTTCCAGGCAAAGTCCAGGGGGAGGGGGCAGCAGACTTGGCATGCTGCGCGTGGGTGGCACACCTGGGGCCCCGTATGTATCACCAGGGAGTGCCAGGCACCCCTGTCGGAATCAGCATGGGGCCGTGGTCTCGGGGACCCCGGCTCAGCTCCTGTGAAGCTCTTCATCTGCACTGAATGTGGTGGGCAGCGTCTGCCTGTCTGTCCCGTGCCATGCACTCCTCCATGCCTAGCATGGACACTACTGCAAAGGGAGTGAGGTCATCAGCAACGCAGCAACCTGCCGCCATCAGGCTCTGACATTCCTTCATGCTAAAGATGCCACGTGCATAAGGTCAAACCTGTAGTACCCGCTCACCACAGAGGTCAAGGGCTCGGCATTTCGGTGGATATTCACTTAACTCCTGGAAAGTGTTCATTTTCACCCTCTAGTGCAATGTATCTTTTGTCAAATAATTGCAATCCAACACTTTAGGCAAGTTGTGGAGAAGCAGGACTACATCACCCAGAGTGCATTGTGTTGTTAAATGAATGGTAAACTCTGGTAAACACACTTAAGGTTGTTCCCGCCTGGAGTATTGCTCCAGGTAGCATTGTGGAAGTAAGCAGATCACTTGGGCTACTGAGGCGTTCACTACTCAAAGCTATTTCCAAGTGGAGAAGTGTGGCTCAGGGGTTAGAGGCGGCAGACTCGGAAGCTGAGATCGGCCCTGGACCAGGGTTCAATTCCCCGCCTCGGCGGGTCTTGGGCTCAAAAATTCCACGGACTCGATAATTCTCGCTCCGGTGCCTTCTCGACTCACGGGTTTCACACTCTGCGACTCTGGGCAATAGCTTGCTTAATCTCCACAACGGCCCCTCGCAATGGGATGCCTGGCTTTCACCTTGTGGATACCCTGCCGGGGTTATCTCACGGGAATACCAGGACGGGTTCCCTAAGCAAGCGCCGGGAAACCCACTGCGGGTAGCTGTGCGCTATATAAGCTCAACTACATTTAAACTACATTTACATAGTGTCTCTCTGGTTTATTCCCCCCCCCCCTCCAATGCTTGGACCCTTTTGTTAAAAGGTCTTCCCCGGGTCAACTCTGTTGGCCTCAATCTCTGTGCCCCATTGTGTCACATTGGATTGGCCCAGAGCAGCTTGACACCAACTGGTCAACAAAATCTTTCATAGATTTCGTGGTCGTTTGAGGAGGAGACTTTTCAAGTCTGAGCTCTGGGGAGGGCCAGCGCTTCTAATAAGGCAGGTACGGAACCGGTCGTACTGCGTCACATAATGGGGGTGATCAATTATTACATGTGACTTATAAATGTGACTTTTTTTGGGTGTTTGAGGCGCGCTCTGGAGATAAAATAATCTTTTAGTTGGAGCACTGAAAGTCCCCACACCATTCCTGACTAAGGTTTTCACCAATCCACTCCAAAGTCACCCCGGAGTTGCTGGTTTCTGCGACACTTCCTCTTGCAGTGTCACTTGTGGAGGCTTCACTTTTTGTTGCCTCAACAAGATTAGCTGCACCTCGAGGCTTCTGGAGCTGGACTCTCTAGTCAATAACTCTTCGGTTGCGGGCTGCCCCAGACTTTTGCAGTCCCAAAGTACAATTTTATTAGTAAGTGTTCGGATTCTAAGGAAATTCCGCTACATATCACATACTTCGAATCCACACAACGGACTTCCACATCATGCCACAAAATTCAACACCACATCACATAATTCCACTGCACTGCATGCCATTCCACAATACCACTCCGCCTAATTACACTCCATAACAAACAATACCACTCCACATAAATACAGAACACTAAAAACCACACAATTACTATCCACATATCTCCACTGCACACCATGCCACCTAATTCCCCTACACATAATTCCACTCAACACCACACAATTCCACAACAAACAATTCCAATCCAACCCACATACTCCGAGTCAGACTGGCAGAGGGGGAATCGGCCGGTGTCCGAGGGGCCTATGGCAGAGGCCAGCTTGGGGCTGTTTTTTTTGGGGCCTGTGGATCAAGCAACTCCAAATATCTGGGCTGGTTTTCCCCATAGAGCTGCAGCTTCAGATGAGAGGTAGTCTGAGCAGGCCACATATCAGACCCGTTCATTGTTATGTGCAGTATGGAAATAAGGCGTCATGAGGACCTCATCATGAGTGGCACCTCCTTCCACCCGGGACCCAAAAGGTGTCCATGAGTCTTTGAGAGAGGTGTCTCTTTAGAGCAGTGCAATTAACAAGTGGTGGGTGTGAGGAACAACCTTCTGTCCCCACACCAGGTCACAATGACCAGACAGACAAGCCTCAGGTGCCTGCTGACGGTTTTCTCAGATTGAGGTTAGGAGTTTCATTCAAATTGTAATGGTTTTAATTAACTCAACAATAACATTTTACATTACATTACATTCAAATACTGTGCAAAGGAATGAGAGAAAAAAACAAGAAACACAAACGTTTTAAATAACTTTGCAATTAAAAAATATATATATGGCTAGAAACGGATAGGAAGAAATCAGCTTTTTCAGCGTGAATAGCTACGATCTGCAATTGTGGTCCACCTTTTTTTTGGGGGGGGGGGGGTGCACCTGACAATTTTTAATGCCAAACCGACCCTGCACATACATGCACCCCACTCTATAACAGATGGCTAAAATACTTTGCCATTGACAACGACAAAAGCTCTTGCATTGCGCTGAACTTTTGGCCTTGTCAATTCTTGTTAAAATAGCCAGTGATTTCGATTATATTTTTTTTAAAAAGGGAATCTATTACCTTATTTCTTAATTTCCAGGTTTCAGAACATTCTAGATCTGAGAAGTTAAACCCGCACTTGCAGTATTCCCGGCACAGCCGCCGACGCACAGTGTGTCACGTGGCTCACCCGCCGCTCCTCCGGCCTGCACAGGTGTCAGATAAAACCGGAAGTGGAGTGTTGACATCTTCGACGTTGGATATAGGAAAAAAACCGCCGCCAGTTTGTAAAGTTCACCGTTCAACTCGTTGGCTTGGCTACTTTGGTAGGTATCATAAAATTCTCCCAATCTTTGTTTTTCTAATTTTTCTAATTTCTATATTCAAAATAGGACGCTGAAAACTCCAGGTGTCGCTTCCGACCTGTGACCTTCACTGTTCGTTAAACAAAGCAAAATATGAGCACAAACGCTTTCAGAAAAATAATGTGCCAAGGATGTTCAACAGAAACAATGTTGGGAATTGCAGTCGTGATCGCGTCAGCGGCGTTTTTATTTTAATCTGCAATAACTATTGGTACTCCTCGATTCTGCCGTCGTCAGGAGAGAATCACAACAGTTTACCTATATAATAATTTTATTTATATATATATATATATATATATATATATATATATATATATATATATATATATATATATATATATATATATATATATATATATATATATGAAGCGAAACGCGTCATGGCGGATTTTGCTGGGCAAACGGCACAATAAAGCACTTGTAATTTGGCACCATTCAAGAGGGTCTGCTCTTATATATATATAATAACAATGTAAAACAAATCTAGTGTTTTTTCAATAATCTCCCGTCCCACGGAAGTACATTTAAGGAAAGTCAGGCGCGTCGATTAACACTTGTTAGTGGAATAGAACCCCGGATTTTACACTTTTACGGCTGGAGGTCTGCCGTAAAAGTTCAAAACCCAGGGTTGCGTTGCATTTGGTGCCTGGGTTTAGTTCTTGTGACGTAAGTGTGTTTCTGACTTCGGGGTGCTTGTTCTGCAGCCGGGGTGCTTTTCGGTGGATGCAGCACCGAGTGTGCGCAGCTCGCGGCTGCGGGTGGTGATGGCGAGTGCCTCCCTCGCATCCGGCCTCCGCCCCGCGATGGAGAGGGGAGCCCCACCCTCGTGCGCCGAGCGGGGTCCGTGGCAGACCCCCAAGTCTGCCGGTTTGGGAAATAGAGGACCGCAGCTGAACTACCTCTTTCAATATCAGGTAAGTGTTTTTTTTTTTATACAAAAAATAGTACTTCAGACGGCTCTGGATCGTGGTGGCTTCCTGGCTGCACCTGTAACAAGTGTGACTTTACCGAAGCTTCTGTCTGATGGAGGTGAGGAGGACGGGGGGGGGGGGGGGGGGTGATGAAAAGAATTGAAGGGAGAAGAAGTGTGCAGATCACACCCGGAGCAGCAAGAGAGACCAGGCAGGGGGAGAAAGAGAGGCATGAACGTCGCGTTTAATCCATTGTGGCAGCAGTTCACACTCGGAACTGGAGCCTCAGCGGCTCTACCGCATCCATGTTGGCAACATTTCTCTTAGCATGTTCATATAGCATTATAATGATTTCGGTCCGTGCCGCCTGCCCGGTGGTGCAGGGGACGCCACCATTCTTGCACGTGCTCTCGTGAAACACCCGGGCGTGTGCGCGCCTGACTGAACACGGCATGTTGTAAGCACCGACCCCGCAGGGGCAGCAGCATCGAGCACGGTGCCACCACGTGTCCGCTTCACAAGATGCCGTAGGATGGATCAACGGGTGTCTGGAGACCCCCTGCAGAGCGCCCGCGTCCATTAACTAGTGTGAATACAGCCCAGGGGCCGGCGGCGGGCTCACAAGTGTGGGGACGGGCGTGGCCCCACCTCTCTCGCTGCCAGCCTGGCACCTAGTATCCTTCATCCACAGGCCCGGGTGCGTGGGCAGTGCACCCGTCCAGACGCAGTGGGATGGGGGAGGGCGGGCCAGGACATCATGAAAAGGGGGAGAGGGTGCCAGAAGATGTGACTGCTGAGAGGGCAGGTATGCCTAATGCCGGTTCGGCAGGGAGAGGCCCCTGGAGAGGGCGGTGCCAGGAGGCGCCGGTTGTGGGGGACCGAGTCCATTCACTAGAATGGCTTTGAGAGTTGAGTGGCAGTCCCGAGGTCTGAGGACTCGAATCGGGACTGCTGAGAGCGAGAGCGAGTGAACTATTAACACGACCCTGATATTGAATAACGAATGCAGTTTTTCCTAGTATGATTTTTAATATCTTTATTTATTCCAAGTGAGTTTATATTTGCATTTTGTATGCCCCCTTAAGCCTTGCCGAAAGTCTTCGTTCTGGAGCCCAGGGCCGAAAGTCTTTTGGTTAAAACTATATATGTCGTTGAGCCTCGCGTGCTGTGTGCACACGGGTATCGTGTTTTTAAAGTGGCATCGATCCTCCGACTCATACTTCTGGAGTCTTCAAAGGCACCGCATAACAGGAGCATTCTCAGGGGTCTTGATCATGTTTGGGCTCAAGGAAAGGGCCCCCTTGTTGTCAGACCGCACGGGGAGATTAAGTGACTTGACCAGAATCACAGAATGCTCAGAGGACGCCGAGGCTCGAACCTGGTTCCATAGCTCCAAGGTCAGCAGCTCTAGCTTTAAGGCCACAACCTGTCCCACCTTCATTAGTTTACAGGAAGGCACTTCCACTTGCACAGGGTTTTCCCTCCAGCGACCTCCATTTGCTGATGTCAATGGGCAGCCTCAGTAGGGGGCGCAACGAGATCTGAACTTTTAGTTGGGGGGGGGGGGGGCGGTGGGGGCTAAGACTCCCAGCCAGGGTCGGCCCGAGCTCTTGTGGCGGCCATTAGGACATGCGCACTCCTCACCCCTAACCTCCCTCTCCATGAATTCCCGCAGTACCACTCTCAATAAGTGCACCCCATCTCTCCATTACCTCTCTCTGACATACATTTAATTTTTTATAGGCTACTCATAGTTCACTTGTTCAGTTCTGCGATCTGCATGGTACATGCCCTTTGCAGAAGGCACATTATCCCTCTGTTCTACTTAACGATGAGCCAAAACTGCAATAGACAAAATTCAGAACTCTCACTAGTAGGAAAATTAATCACCAGAGTTATTGTGATATTTTTAGTGTTGCTTGAAAACTTCATGATGCACAAGGAAGTGCATATGCTTTAAAACCAAAAAAATATTTTTAAAGACCACACCCCCCACCAGAGTCTACAACAGGTGCAGCTGCACCAGTCACATCGTCCAGTCTTGCTCCTACAAATGGGGCAGGACAAATATTTTGAGAAACGGGGCACATCTAACCTCCTAGCCATTATATGAGGGGAAAGATTGCTGTACATATTGAGGTGTGATACTTCCCCAAATTCCAGTAAGCGAAAAAAAGTGAACAGATTTCTTGTAGATGATTTAAGGGAGAGACTTCTCCTCTGAAAATGTTTATAAACGTTTTGTTAGACGGACCGGGAGGGTCGGCCGAGGATAAGGGGAGAGGTCTCCGGGGAGAGCCGTCTCCGACGATCGTACAGACAAGTAACTTCCCCCCCACAGACGGACACCACACAAGGGTAAAGTTCAACGATACTTTATAGGCAATTCTTTAAGTACGATGAATGGTACAAGGAGGTCTGGACTCAGGGGTCCCCTCGGTTCTGGTCTCTGGTTTGGGAAAAGGGTAGCGGGACAGTCTTGTTACCAAAAGATGGGAATAGCTCTCAATCCTCGAGCTCGGCGTTCTAGATGATCGGGCCGCGGCGGAGCCAGGCAGGTCCCGAGATGGACGAAGGAAGCGACGGTCCGCGGCGGAGCCAGCAGGTCCCGATGAAGATGGTGGTTACAAACGGTCCGCGGCCACGCCAGCAGGTCCCGACGACGATGAAGGTTTACGAAGGTTACGAAGGTTGCGGCAGCGCCAGCAGGCAGGACGATGATGCGCAAGGCAGAGCTACGGCAGCGCCAGTAGTCCGTCAAGGATGAGTTCTTCTCTGCGTCTCTCGACTCCAGGATACAACTGCCTTCCTGCTCTGGAGCTGCCCCAGTTATAGGGCTGGTGCCCTTTGATGTCCGGACCCTCGCACTTGGAGGTCGGGAGGTCCGGGATGAGGGAGTCCAGACACCCAGCAGGGGGGTGGAGCCAGCGCCCGGGGAGGCGATGGGCGAGCGGCACCTGGCGGGGGAGAGCCATCGACGCCTCTTTCTCCCATTGACTTGCCAAGTAGCCCGCTCACCTCCTGGGTGGATGGTGGTGCCGGGATGTCTGAGGCCTGGCTAGGCCCAGGGTTGAGGTCGATCGGGGGCCAGGCGGCCTCGTGGTGGAGTGTCCAAGATGGCGCCCAGGCTGGGCGCGCGGGCCAGTAGTGGGTCGGGCCCACGAGGTCGATATGTTCAGGGGCCGGGGTCCCGGAGGGGACGGAAGACGAGCAGTGGTGGGGTGTGGCACTTGTGTGACCGGGCTCGGGCCTGGTCGGGCCGAGGGGGGAGCGGCCCTTCATGTGGCCTGTCCAACATGCGTCCCCCCCAGCTGAAGGCGGGGAGAGTCACCCATCCTCTTGGGGACTCTCCTCGTCGAGGCGGAAAAACCGGGACAGGCCATCCGCGTTGGCGTGATCTGGCCCAGGCCGGTGCTCCACAGTGAAGTCCATCCCTTGTAGGGAGATGGACCAACGTAGTAGTTTCGGGTTTTCCCCCCGCATCTGCATCAGCCACTGCAGGGGTCGATGGTCGGTCTGCACCCGAAAGTGCGTGCCAAAGAGGTAGGGCCGGAGCTTTTTGAGGGCCCATACCACAGCGAAGGCCTCCCTCTCTATGGTGCTCCAGCGTTGTTCTCGGGGTAGGAGTCGCCTGCTGATGAAGGCCACTGGCTGATCAAGGCCTTCGGTGTTCACTTGAGACAGGACTGCCCCAATGCCATGGTCGGAGGCATCCGTCTGGACGACGAACTCCCGGCTGTAGTCGGGGGCCTGGAGCACAGGGGCGGAGCACATGGCGGCCTTCAATTGTTCGAAGGCTGTTTGACAATCCGGGGTCCAGTTGACTTTCTTGGGTTGATTTTTGGACGTGAGTTCTGTGAGGGGCCCCACTATGGTACCATAGTCTTTCACGAACCTTCGGTAATAGCCCGTGAGGCCCAGGAAGGCGCGTACCTCGGTCTGGGTGATGGGGGGCTGCCAGGACTGGATGGCGGCAATCTTGAGCTGCAGAGGGGCCACCAGACCGCTTCCCACCTGGTGTCCGAGGTAGGTTACGGACCCCTGACCAATTTGGCATTTACTGGCCTTAATCGTGAGGCCAGCCCGCTGGAGGGCCTGTAGCACCGCTTGGAGGTGGTGGAGGTGCTCGGGCCAATGGTGGCTGTATACAGCGATGTCGTCTAGGTAGGCGGCGCTGAATCCTTCGAGCCCTGCCAGGACCTGGTTGACGAGCCGCTGAAATGTTGCTGGAGCATTCTTCATGCCAAAGGGCATGACCTTGAAATGGTAATGGCCATCAGGGGTGGAAAAGGCAGAACGTTCTTGGGCCCGGGGTGTGAGGCCGATCTGCCAGTAGCCCGCCGTCAGGTCGAAGATACTGAGGTAGCGGGCAGCTCCCATGCGGTCGATTAGTTCGTCTGCCCGGGGGATGGGATGTGCGTCTGTTCGGGTGACCGCATTCAAGCCCCGGTAGTCGACGCAGAACCGGAGTTCTGGTGTGGTGCCGGGAGCGGCTGCTTTGGGGACCAGGACTACAGGGCTGGCCCAGGGGCTGTCTGAGGGCTCGATGACCCCGAGCGTGAGCATCTTGGTGACTTCTTCCTGGATGCAGGCCCGTACCCGATCTGGTACGCGGTAGGCCCGGTGGCGGATAGGGGGGCTGTCCCCCGTGTCCACGTCGTGCACACACCAGGAGGTGACACCTGGGGTGAGGGAAAACAGGCTGGCGAACTGCAACAGAAGGTCTCGACATTCTTGGCGTTGTTCCAGGGTGAGGGCCTCCGAGAGTCGGACCCCATCCACGGAGCCGTCTTTCTCCCGAGTCCGTAGGAGGTCAGGGAGGGGCTCGGAGTCTTCTTCGGCCCCATTGTCTGTGGCCATCAGGAGGCTGAGTTCTGAACGCACAAAGTGGGGTTTCAGTCTATTAGCGTGGAGGACCCGGAGGGGGTTCCGGGCAGATTCCATGTCGATGAGATAGGTGGCAGGGCCCTTGCGCTCGACTACTTTGAAGGGCCCCGTCTATTTGTCTTGCAGGGCGCAGGGTTCGGTGGGGGACATCACCCATACCTGTTGCCCAGGTTCAAATTCGATGGAGGAGGCATTCCGGTCATACCACTTTTTCATGTCCTCTTGACTGGCCTCTAGGTTGGCTTTTGCCAGCTCTCGGAACCGCCGGGTCTGGTTGCGGAGGGTTAGGAGGTATCGGAAAACATCTGGGGGGTTCTTTAGAGGGGGCATCTCCCAGCCTTCCTTGACTAGGCTGAGTGGCCCCCGTACTGGATGTCCATACAGCAGTTCGAACGGGCTGAAGCCGAGGGACTTCTGGGGGACCTCCCGATAGGCGAAGAGGAGGCACGGCAGCAGCACATCCCACTGGCGACGGAGGGGCTCTTCCAACCCCCCAATCATCCCTTTGAGCGTGCGGTTGAACCGCTCAACGAGTCCGTTTCCTTGAGGGTGATAGGGGGTCGTGAATCGGTAGGTAACCCCACATTGTTGCCAGAGGGACTTCATATATTTGGAAATAAAGTTCGTGCCTCTGTCGCTGACGACTTCTCGGGGGAAGCCCACACGGGAGAAGATTCCCATCAGAGCCCGGCCGACTACCGGGGCTGTCACAGTCCGCAGGGGAACAGCCTCGGGGTAGCGGGTGGCGTGGTCCACTAGCACCAGGATGAACCGATGGCCTTGTTTTGTACGCGGGTCCAGGGGCCCCACAATGTCTATTCCGACCCTCTCGAACGGGGTGGTGACCACGGGAAAAGGTTGCAGGGGGGCTTTTAGTTTGCGGCCGCTCTTTCCACTGGCTTGGCATGTGGGGCAAGATCGGCAATGCTGGTGTACATCGTCCCTCATTTTGGGCCAGAAGAAGTGGGTCACCAGGCGGCTGTAGGTTTTATCTTGACCCAGGTGTCCAGCCAGGGGGACATCGTGGGCCAGGTTTAGCAGAAAGCCTCTAAAACGGAGGGGCACCACTAGCACTCGGCTGGCCCCCAACTCCGCGATTCTTTGTTCACTGTATAGCAGATCATTGTCCCAGTAGATCCAATGTTTTCCGGAGGTATCCCCTGCGCTTTGGGCGAGGGCTTGTTGGCGGAGTCCCTCGAGGGAGGGACAGGTCTTCTGTTCTTGGCGAAACTGTTCTTGCGTGGGCCCCCCCTCTTGAGGCCACTGGTCGAGGTTAGCGAGGTCTGGAGGTTGAGCTGTTTCTGGGGGGACGTCACGGTCGGTGGTTTCGGCTGGTGCGACCGGAGGCGGAGGCGCCGGCCATTCGGGTTCCTCGGGTCGGGGTTTGGCACGGGCGGCCATGGACCGGGTGGTGACGCATGCCCAGTCCGGGATGCCTAACATCCCCAGGTGTTCTCGTCGTTCTACGGCTGCCCACGGAGAGCTTTCAAGGTCATTCCCCAGGAGGCAGTCTACGGGGGCATCGTCTCGGACCGTTACTTTCAACATGCCGGAGACTCCTCCCCATTCGAAAGGGACGCAGGCCATCCGACACAGACTCTCTGAGTTATCGGCTGAACGGACAGGGCAGAGAATGTTTGGTAGGAACTGTTCTGGGGCCACCAGGTGACAGCGGACGGCTGTCACACTGGCCCCGGTGTCACGGAGGGCTTCGGCCCGGCGTCCATTGATGCTCACCCATTGGCTGTACTTCTGGGTGTTAGCGGGTAGGGGGACCCGCGGGACCATGTCTTTCCCCCCTAAGCAGGCTAGAGCCATGGCGGCTGGCTCCCATTCTTGATGCTCTTGCTCATATTCTTCTTGTTCCTCTGAGATCTGTTCCTCCCCCAGAGCAGCAGCGGCTACTTGGCGGGGTCTTGGGCTCTGATACTGGGGGCAGTTTGGGTCGTTTGCATAGTGGCCGACTCGTTGGCATCGATGGCACGTAACATTGGCTCGATATCCCGGTCGCGCCGGGGTGCTGCCCCGGTTGGCCGGGGGGTGGTGCTGCTAGCGGGGGCGACCGGAGCGTTGTCTCTTCCACGTCCTTGGCCTCCTCCTCCTCCTCGGGGACGGTGCTGACCGTTGTTGTTCCGGCTCTGTTCATAGGACCCATTCCGGCCCACTCTGGTGATTTCCCACCGGTCGGCTTCGGCTGCGAGCTGCCGGGGATCGGTCAATTTGCTATCGAGGAGGTGCTGGCGGAGCTCAATGAAGCAATTGTTCGATAGATGCTCCCATACCATGAGGTTGAAGAGTTGTTCGTAAGTTGTGACCTTGCTTCCTTTGATCCAGCCCTCGAAGGCTCGGCTAAAATAGTTTACATAGTCCACCCAAGTTGTACCCGGGATGCGGGTGCAGTCTCGGAACCTCTGACGGTACATCTCGGGTGTGAGGCCATAGCGGGTGAGGAGTGCAGCTTTCATATGGTCATAGGAGGTCATCTGGTGGTCCGGGAGCTGTAGCAGGGCGTCGCGGCCCTCGTTGAGGAATCTCCCCCATAGACCGGCTCCCCAGTCGCTTCTATCGATCCGGTGGGCGGTCATAGCGATTTCGTAGGCCTTAAACCATTGCTGGATGTCGTCCTCTCGGAAGTACTCTCGAACGACATCCTTGGGGATGTGTACTTTTTTCTCTGTTGCCCCTGGGGTGTGGGGTTGCTCGGGCACCCCTACTTCTTTATTCTGCTTGCGTAAGTCGATCTCCGCTAATTTTTGCTCGTGTTCATATGCCAATTTCTTCTCCTCGAGCTCCCTTTGTCTCTGTTTTTCCTCTCTTTCTTCTCGGAGACGCAGGTGCTCTAAGTTTATTTTTTGTTCGGCCAACTTAAGTTCAACATCCATTTTGAGCCGGGCCATTTCCAGCTCGTGTAGTCGGGTTTTTTCTCGTTCCTGGATCTCGTCTTGCGAGAGACCCGTTCTTCGCTCTTCAGGGGCTGTGGTTTGTTTTTCTATTGCTGCGATGTTTTGATCGGGGGTTCCGGCAGCCCCGGTTTCTGCCCAAGACTCTAGGGCATGCTTGAAATCGTCCTTGGTACTTAGACCGGTGGTAGCGATACCTAGTTCGATGCAGAATTGTTTTAATTCACGATGGCTGTACTCGTCCAATTTCTCCATCTGAAATTTCTCGGTGGATCCGCTTTCTTTGTTTGACATCGTGATTTCGTCGTGGGGTGAGCTACTCTCTGTACGATAATGCGGTGATTCGGATCGCGCCGCTGGCCACCAATGTTAGACGGACCGGGAGGGTCGGCCGAGGATAAGGGGAGAGGTCTCCGGGGAGAGCCGTCTCCGACGATCGTACAGACCAGTAACTTCCCCCCCACAGACGGACACCACACAAGGGTAAAGTTCAACGATACTTTATAGGCAATTCTTTAAGTACGATGAATGGTACAAGGAGGTCTAGACTCAGGGGTCCCCTCGGTTCTGGTCTCTGGTTTGGGAAAAGGGTAGCGGGACAGTCTTGTTACCAAAAGATGGGAATAGCTCTCAATCCTCGAGCTCGGCGTTCTAGATGATCGGGCCGCGGCGGAGCCAGGCAGGTCCCGAGATGGACGAAGGAAGCGACGGTCCGCGGCGGAGCCAGCAGGTCCCGATGAAGATGGTGGTTACAAACGGTCCGCGGCCACGCCAGCAGGTCCCGACGACGATGAAGGTTTACGAAGGTTACGAAGGTTGCGGCAGCGCCAGCAGGCAGGACGATGATGCGCAAGGCAGAGCTACGGCAGCGCCAGTAGTCCGTCAAGGATGAGTTCTTCTCTGCGTCTCTCGACTCCAGGATACAACTGCCTTCCTGCTCTGGAGCTGCCCCAGTTATAGGGCTGGTGCCCTTTGATGTCCGGACCCTCGCACTTGGAGGTCGGGAGGTCCGGGATGAGGGAGTCCAGACACCCAGCAGGGGGGTGGAGCCAGCGCCCGGGGAGGCGATGGGCGAGCGGCACCTGGCGGGGGAGAGCCATCGACGCCTCTTTCTCCCATTGACTTGCCAAGTAGCCCGCTCACCTCCTGGGTGGATGGTGGTGCCGGGATGTCTGAGGCCTGGCTAGGCCCAGGGTTGAGGTCGATCGGGGGCCAGGCGGCCTCGTGGTGGAGTGTCCAAGATGGCGCCCAGGCTGGGCGCGCGGGCCAGTAGTGGGTCGGGCCCACGAGGTCGATATGTTCAGGGGCCGGGGTCCCGGAGGGGACGGAAGACGAGCAGTGGTGGGGTGTGGCACTTGTGTGACCGGGCTCGGGCCTGGTCGGGCCGAGGGGGGAGCGGCCCTTCATGTGGCCTGTCCAACACGTTTTGGATCAAATTTGCTAAAACACGACAGACCCTTGTAGGGGATTCATGAAATATTCCAGTACTTTCATGCTGCACCAGGGAACACTGGCCTTTCCTAGGAGTAGATCTCGTCTTTTTTAAATGTCTTAAGTCAAGTATTACTTCCACTATCCCAAGGTCAACAATTTTTATCATGGGGGAGCTCCTTATGCCAAGGATTACATACAGTATGACAGTGCCAGAAATGTACAATGGGTACTACAGCCACAGTCATGGGTATCTCTAAACATTCCCTCTGGTATACAAGGGAAGGCATTTTGCCTCTGAAACTCCCTATAAAATGAGTACAGGAAATCTTATGAAAAGTGTTACCTCAAATATCAGTTCCAACATTTTGCTATCTATCTACTCAATATGTTAAGAATTAGGTGCATCATTTCAGGGCCTTTGGCCAGGCGTGGTGGCACAGGTTCTGTTTTCCTGCTGCTCGGTATGACTGGATTAGTGGCTTTCTCAGTTAGACAGTTTGAGTCCCCACAGCCAATGATGGTGTCTTAAAGAAAAATGTCAGGGTCTGCAGTATTAGTGGCCTTGTCCATTAGGCAAGAATTACCTCCAGTATTCCAGACCAGCAGCACACTTGCAGGCATAGCACACATCCACAGAGACACGTTCTCCCAGTATCTCTTGCTGTCTTTCATACATTTGTACTCTGTCACACTCAGAGACACACTGCCATTCACACTTCCATTACTCAATCTGCTTTTGTGTTAGAAAAGCTCGCCCTGATTCTTCTTCTACACCTGCCTTGCCTTTTAGTGAAGCTTAATAATAACATACTCTCCGTACACTATTAAAAAATAATAATATATTTCCTAGCCAATGTTTGTTACAAGTGTAATGTGAATGAAAAGTGCACTTCCTCAAAATAGCTGTAAGGGGTTTATATTTGGATTCATGTGTGGATCAAGCAGTTACATTATTGGAAATTAACTAATTCATGTTCTAACATGTAATATCTATGTAGAGAAAGACAGTGTAGCAAACTCTAAGGGCGTAGATAATCCTTAGATCAGAATCCAAACAGAATAATAGACCCTCCAACACATTCAAATAACTGTGTGCTGAAACAGTAATTTATACAAAAATTCTTCAATTTATTTATTTTGATTTTAGTATATTTTGTTTGTTATTTTTATCCTTTGTATAAATTTCATTTGCTTATTTAGTTCATTGTCCACATTTAAAAAGAACCTTGGTGTATAATACATAATGTTCAAACATAAGCAAAAAATTGATTATTTACAGCTAAAGACGTACAAAGACAATAAGTGAGAACAGAAAAAATTACATGACCACAATTACAAAAGCAAATTAACCCAGTGATATACGAGATATTCAGTCGTTGGAATAATTGATGAAGGCAATGCGGTTGAATGGAACTACGCGCGTTTCGGCCCAAGGCCTTCGTCAGGTGACCGTCATTCGTATATTTTAAATAAATAGAAAAGGTGATATAACCTAAACAGACAAAACAAAAAAAGATATAGATGTATCAACAACTCAGACACACATATTCATTTCAGCTATTTACAATGCAGTTTCTGTTTCTGTATTTTTAGGGTCTATAGCAGTTACAATACAGATGTATATATATATACAATGTTAACGTCTTAGTGCCACCACCTAATTACAATTAATGCCAGACCATCTAATTTTTTGCTTTACAGATGCATAGGTACCTATTTGATGATTCTTGTTCCATATTGGCTAAGCTAAAAAACGTCACTTAAAGTATATCTATTTTTGTTACATTTCTAAATGTGATAGTTTTTCTGAAAGGTTCTCTGACCAACAGTTCCATATTAGACACTAAAGTTTCAGAAGGAAAAGAATCCAGAAACAGAATAGATGTAGACACATATAAAAAACCTTATACACTCACCCTAAAGATACTTTTACTAATGAAAAAGGGGAATATAGCCATTTTTACTTACACAACAATAGACAAGTTGACGAATCAACACTTCGCTTCCTATGGCGACAGTTTTAATTTCATTTGTATCGAGTCAGTTATGCTGAAAAATAGACATGCACCCATTTTTAGATATTGATATCCAACCATATACCTTTCGTCATAGTCTTAACTACTCTACAATAAAGATGTACCTTATTTGTTCCTGCAAAATGACTTTCTACGCACTAAGTCACGTGTAGATTATAGTGAGTCTGGTTAATTGGAGATAGAAGCAAATCCTTAGGATCTTTATTCCAATGGGCTGATTCTAAATTAAACGAGAGCAAAAAGAAATACTATTTATGTAAATTAGGATTTTGTTCATGCTATATAGATTTTACTACATTTAGGTCCATTGCGAATTATATGTTATTTATGCCGCAAAACTCTCACAAATTTCACACCAAAGGGAGATCCTAACAGTGTATGTCTTAATTAACTCACACACATCACAATTCTAGCCTCATGAGAACACTTTTCAGGGGATAAATGCCTACCTCAGATGTCCGATGATTAATATTTGTAAAATTTTTTCAAGGCAACCCGCAGAAAATGTCAAAGCTTTTGGTCACTTTCCTTGTAGTCAATCTGCACTAAAGAGATATAAAACGACACTATTGTACTAAGCATGATACCACTATACATCGCCTTTCTAATCGTGTCTCTTAGGTTCATTACCTTGATGTAGTGACGCTGGCACATGTACGGGCTGAGAATATTAGATTATACAGCCACTGTTAAAGAAAATCGAGAACAAAACCACTATTATAATGGGCATGACCATAATGAAAATGACTTATCTAAATTAAGAGTCTAGTCTGACCAACACGATGTCGCTTGGGTGTTAAACACATACCTTTGTCTTAAGACTCTCGTGCGTTCAGACGGGGGTTCTGATCGGTCGATGCTTCTGAAGTCCGCGATCTAGACGGACTGAGCGATTTTCGGCTTTTTATTTAAGAAAACGCGCGCTCGTTTGCTCGCACTACGTACGTTACAGCTGTGGCCAATTGCTGAAGGCGCGGCTCGATGACGTTTAACCAACGAGTCACGAGTCACAATAATTAACATCGAGGTCGAAAACAGACTATTGCCGAATAACATGTAATATCCGCATCAAATCATCTTATGAAATGCTTAACTTCTTTGGCAACCATGGATTTTATCCAATAACACTTTGCATTTTAGGGTTTTTGAGAGCCAACTTACAATGTAAAAAGAAACCTACAAGTCTTGTAAAGAAGCATTGTGGTGAATGGAAAGCCAGGAATGGTTAAAGGTGTCACACAATCCTCAATCCAATCCATCACCAGCCCTAGTCTACCTCCTCATGCCATCCCACATTCTCAGTCCGCTCCCCCCTTTTGCTGGCAGCCCCGTTGTTCACATGGAATTAAGTGTGCATCTAGTACTACCGAAAGAGCAGGTATTCTGCGAGAACTTTTGTAGAAATATAGGTATATTCATGAGTTGTCATTTTTATTTGTGCAGAGAAGAGGTGGGCCCATGTAAGTGCTGGGTGTTTGTGAAAAATGAGAGTGAGTGCAGAATGAGTGGGGCGAATGCAGGGTGAAAAATGTAACGTGTCGGGTGAGCTGCATGAATGGAATGAGAGAGGAAGGCCCATGTGAGTGTCGGGTGAGAGGAGTGCGTGCACAGTGAGAGGAGTGAGTGCAGGGTGGTGTGAGTGGTGTAAATGCAAGGTGAGTTGTGTGCATGTGTGTGATGCAGGGTGACTGGCGAGAGTGAAGGGTGATCTGTGAGAGTGACTAGTGAGTGAATGTGAGAGGAGTTAGTACAGAGTGAGTGGTGTATCTCTATAAATTCCAGAAGACTATTGTTCCTGTGTGCAGGTGGGATGAACAGAGTACCTGTATGAATGCAGGCTGAGAAGAGGATGAGCAGGATAGTGGTGTACCTCCAGGGTGAGTGCTATGTTTGTGTGTGTGTTGTGAGTGCTGTGCCCATGTGAGTGAAGGGTGAGCTGTATGAGTGCACAGGGAGGGTTGTGGCAGTGTGAGAGTAGGGTGAGAGGAGTGACTGCAGGGTGAGTGACAGGAGTTTGGGTGTGGGTGAAAGTGGAAGGAATGAATGCATGGTGAGTGATGTGCTTGTTTGAGTGAGATTGCAGAGCGAGTAGTGAGAGTGACAGGTGAGTGAAGTATCACATGAGTGCAGGGTGAGAAGTGAGTGTGTGCTTATGTAAGTGCAGGTTGAAAAGCATGAGTGTATGGTGAGTGGTGTGAGTGGAGTGTGATCACTTTGAGTGGAGGGTGGATGGTGTGCTCATATGAGAAGAGGCTAAGTGGAGGGAGAACAGCGCGAGTTCATGGCAAGGGCCATAAGTGCAGTGTGGTCGCTGTGAGTGGTGTGCTTGTGTGAGGGCAGGGTAAGAGGAGAATGAATGGTGGCAGTGTAGGGTAAAAGCATGAGTGCAGTGTGATCACTATGAGTGTAGGGTGAGTGGTGAAGGTGACAAGTGAGTGGAGAGTCGTGCGTTCATTAAAATTAGTGACATTATCGTGCGGTTTAAAGTATCTAAGAAAGTAAGAAGCCTTGAAATTACCATGGACTTCAAGTTATCAATGAATGCCCAAAGCAGAGAAATTTGCAAGATCAAGCTTCATCACCATGAAAAATGTGCAAGATATGTTCCCCCACCTGAAACTTCCACGCAAGGTCCACAATGTTGCTAAGCATTATTGCTTAAACTTGGAAGTACAAAGGGATGGGCATTTTCAGGTTTTTTCTGATATGATTATTTTCTCAGACGGGCTGTTGTATTCAAAAGTTGAGTAATCTGTATGTAGATGTATCTTCAAAAGAATAAGTTGCTTGCCTTTGGTAATGTGCTTCTATGTCGTTATGCCTCTACATATGCCTCTGTGTCATCATGTCCGTGGCGGGATGGAGCTGTGCCTGATACCAATGGCACCCCCTACTAGTGTGCAGGAAGTGTAAAAACGTTTCTGAATCTAGTCTGGCATCTGAGAGGATTAAAAAAGGTAAGCAATATGATTTCTGGAGGATGCGCCACCTACCTGCAGATTCCTTAAGGTAAGTTAATTATTCTTCACTCTAGCTCATGACTTTAGTTTTAAGCGAGTGTGCAGTTTGCTCAAAAACGGTCCTGCAAGAGAGTGATTCAAGCAGAAAATGATTCAGAGAGTACATCAAACTGCATAATGAGAAATTTTGCAGACTTCGTATAACCTGAAATTTGAGAATTTTGCTGACACAATTACAAATGTAGCCAACTGTTTTTGCAACGGTCGCATCTCCAGCTGTCATTTCTGCAGTAATATTTTTCATTTTTAGGTTTTGCCTTTATATACTTCAGTCTTACAGCATGCCACGTGTTTAGCCTTTGTGGCTTCATTGTCACTCTCTTTTGCTTGGTTCTTCTTGGTCCGCTGCCCCAGGCCTCTGTCCTTCCCCTAAAGCATGGATGCCGTACTTGTGTTCTTCCACTGCTCTCTTTTTTCAGGTGCTCCTTTTTTCTTAGGGTTTAAGAACTCTATCAGAGTGTGTCTTTTTCAACTGGCTCCCTTGTGTACTTCTTTTCTCAGTTTTCCTTCTGTCAGTCTTCCTGCAACCTTTCCCAACCTCCCTCTTTTAGTTGCCTGTGTTATCCCCCCAATCTCTCTCTCTCTCCATCTCTTGTCCCTGACTCCACCCACTTGTAATGGCTGGATTTTCTGTTTAGATGGGATCAGCCCCCAGGGGCCCCTTTGACCCAGCCAAAACGTACTCACCTTCCCTCCTCAGATCGTATTCACAATGAGTAGATATACAGGTAAATATACAGGTCGCACCTAAGGATGGGGAATGACAATATATGTATGTACGGATTTTCTACAATATCTTATTCACATCAGTTGGTCTCGCGGCCACCCCGACCCAGACCGTTCTACCCTAGGGCAGATCTGACACACAATCCGGTGTGTCTACACATGGGCCTGCAGAACCCAATGCTCCCTTTTCCAAACTGTTCGCAATCCTGCGAAACTACACGTTAGTTCGACCTCCTAACGCTCTCACTTACTCAAGCCACAATCCAGTGGGTATTAACACTGGTCTCCCACCCAGTGCTGTCACTAACGCCGCATATCAACGACGACCACATTCCTATGAACCATTATTTGGGGTATTATTCCAGTGGTCTACTTGGAATAGAACTACAATAATAACTTTGAATAGGGTTCCAGATTGTATAGTGTACTCCCTGCTCTTGACATCGAAGGTCCACCCACTCCCTCCTTATTCAATCACCATTTACCTGATCGGGATTTCTCATCCGTTCACCCAAACAGTTCCTGACTAGAAGTGCGGTTTACCAAGATTGAACATAAGCACCAGGTACACGATAATTCTATATGAATTAGGGTATTTATTAACAATAAACACAAATCACATTACTATGCGGCATAACTTTTGCAAAGAAAAAGGTAAAGATTAGAGTGCACATTCTATGAGCAATGGACGGACATCACCTGGTTAATATGAAATCTGGACTCGGCAGTCATCTAGGTTCCCTTCTCGTCTCTGTGTCCTGGCTCTCCTTGCAGTCACACCCCAGCCGTCACAAGTACACGTCTGCACCGCTAGGCTCAACCTCGTCTGCTTCCTTCCAGGGCACCGGAACCTTGCTGATTATTAGCTACCGTCTCTCTCTCTCTCTGTATCAGTGCGCTCCGCGCTACTTCTCGTTCAGTCTTTCTCAGAGAGTTTCGGTCTTAAATCTTTCTCGGACTTCAAAGATGGCGACTGTCCACCATAAGATGAATAATAGCGGAGATGCTAACGGCTAGATGCCGCCTACGGACTAACTGACAAACTGACTAACACCTTCGCTAATATCAAAGCCCGTTCCTTCATGGAAATTCACGGCCAGTAACCTGCCGCCCACCAAATTCTTGTACCTCCCCGTACCAAGGACACTTTCCCAGCCGGCCGGCCTGAAGTTGTGTCTTCGGAGTGGAGAAAAATACATTCCTTCGATAAGGGTCAGCCTGAACCGGTTCTCTCCAAGCGAACAACAGCTTGAAACTAAAACATTACACTTGACCTAGAAGGCCTTCTCGAGCTACCGGGCAGAAAGCAAAATGGAGTCTGTCTCGTTTAAGGCCTACGGAGCCCATAATATGCATAGCTCCATGAAAAACAGCTCAGCATGTTAGCAAATGAGCGAATCATGACTAATATTTATATATCTATCCCCTAACTTAAATTCATAAGCCTTACTCTAAGGAAAATGGTACGAAAATGCCCTAATATATGTAAGATAGGGTCCCTGTCTATCGGCCTAATCCCTATACTATGGGGGTGATAGGCTGGAGTCACTCTCCATCATTCTCCTTCTCCAAAGAGCTAGCAAAAAGGCAGCCATAACATTACACCCCTTGACTCCAGTCTATTAACCACAAACTAAATGGAGCTAACGTCAGTAGACGAATAATATGAAACAAAATTAACTGATCTACGACCCTTACTAAGTCTAAAAAATTGTAGCAGGGAAGGGATACACTGAATAAAGCAACAAATAGCTATAAGGATACAAATAGTAAGAATAACCCCCCCTAAAATTTGTCGTATGAAATGCATGTCCGGGAGCCAATTAAAAAGCCAGTCAAAGAAACCCTGATCTATATGTTCTCTAATTTCTGCAGTCAAGTCGTGGAGTTTGTTAATGTGGGATTGGATAGCTTTAGAATGGTCAGACAAATTAAAACAGCATAGACCTTCAAAATCAGAACATTCATGTCCATGTTTCAACAATAAGTAATCGATAGCGGCGCGATTTTGCAAAATAGCTCTACGTTCACCTTGGGAATCTAATAATAAATCAGATAAAACAGTAGATGTTTGGTTAATGGATTTGACCATCCAGCAGGCCATTTTGCCTATTGTTTTGGCATTATAAACGGCCAATGCTGGCACTCCAATAATAGAAAAAGCTAAACCAAGATATTCAGATCTAGAATAGAGGTGAACAGAGGAATCACAATCTTCATGTAATGACATCGAATCACGTACAATACGGGAATGTGAAGTAGGATGAGAGGAAAACATTAGCAAACTTAATCTAGTGATGGCACACGGGCCACCAGAAATATTCGCAGGAATATAGGGCCAAGATGAATTCCCACAGGAAAAGAGCCATCCAGCTGGCAATAACATTGGACGATAATGGCTAGTGGCTACTACTAAACGTTTACAGGTCATATTATTCTTAACTGAAAGACATGAATCCGGAAGTCTCTTTGAACATAACAAGCGTTGATGAAATGAAAAAGTAGTAGCGGCTTGGAGCTTCAGCCGCAGGCACTCGGTAATAGCTTTAGGGTTGCAGGTCATTATGAAGCAAAGATCTCCAGGGGTAATATTAAAAGTAGTAATTCTGGAATTAATAGAGACATCAAGGTCTGGAATAAGATTACATGAGGGACAAAATTCGTGTGCTGCAAAGTCACCCAGAATAACATTAGGTCGGGCATTAGAAAAATTAAAAATATGGTGAAGCGTTTCAGTGGATGCAGGGACAGCTACCAGACAGGTCGCTAAAATGTCAGTAACGCTCTTCATGGGGGTAAGGCAAAAATGCGGAGAGTTCGTCACCCGCTTCGCGAGTGTGATCCAAAAGTTAGACGAAGCAGCCCACGCAGACCGCGGGGCTCGTATTATCCCATCAACCGGCATCGGTAGATCCTCTCCTCTCCCGGCGTAGCAGGCCAAAAGGAGTCCAGCGCCGACACATCCTGCAGCAGCAATCCAAAGAATGATCTGGAAGAATACAAACACAGGCCTTAATCATTCTCGTAAATAACATTTATCAGCTGGGACAGCTTCCCAGCCATCTTTCCCTGGCTTCATCACCAAAACGGTGTTGTCATGACCGGTCGCAATAATATCAGCCTGTTCAGGAGGATTTTTAGGCGATTGCACCCATATTTTAGCTCCAGGAAGATCAGACGATCCGAAGCCTTTTTGTCCTCGCACAGTTAGCAACGTTGGGGCAGGGCCTTTTTTGATTTCACCACTGAAAACAGGCATAATCAATAACTGAGCAACACGGTCAGACTTTTTAATGAACAAATCCGTCTCACTGCTATTAAGCAAGAGAACCTTAATCTCTCCCTGATAATCACTGTCAATTACTCCTCCGAGTACTTGTACACCTTTCAGGGCCAGGCCAGATCTAGGGGCAATTAATCCAAAACTACCGGCAGGTATACAGACACCAATGCCAGTTTCAACAATGATTCGATCTTTTCCGGGAAATGTTGCATCATTTAAAGCATGCAGGTCGAGGCCTGCGGAACCTGGGGTCGCTCTACATGGAGCCAAAGCACCGGGGGTAATTTCCCAATACATGACAGTGTTCGATACAGAATTAGGTCTCGCATCAACATTTGGAGGAAACAAACGCATTAAAGGAGATTCAGCATGTAACAAAGGGCGATTATTTAAAATCAATAAAGCTTGAAGTAGGACATCTCTCCACTGGCTGTAACGATCATCAGTCAACTTGCGCAACTGTTCTTTCAACAAGCCATTCATTCTCTCAATCAATCCTGAAGCTTGTGGATAATATGGAATATGAAACACCCAATCAATATTATTTTCCGTACAGAATTCCTGCACCAATCTTCCACGAAAGTGGGATGCATTGTCTGATTGAATCTGGAATGGGACACCATAATACAGAATAATGAGCTCCAGGGTTTTAATTGTGTTCACTTGGGTAGCGTTCTTGCAAGGGAAAGCGACCAAAAGGCCACTATAAGTATCAACCACTGTGCAAATATATTGACAATTTCTGCTCATAGGGAGCGGGCCAATATAATCAATCTGCCAAATTTGGGCGGGCAATTTACCTCGATGTAAGTGGCCTCGAACAATCTGAGGCACCTCTTTTTTCCTAGAATGTTGGCAAATGGGACAATGTAGAATGACATCTTTAATTAAAGAAAAGGGAATATGAATTCCCCTATCGGCAGCCCACCTGCTAGTGGCTTTCTCTCCAAAATGTCCTGCTTTCTGATGGGCCCACTTCGCCAATCCCGCCAAATCAGAATCTTGCATGTCAACCAGTGCCTCAGAAATTTTAGACTGTTCATCTGCAATATTATGAAAAAATTTGTCAAGGGAGTCAATTGGAGTATGAGCATCCACGTGAAAGATTGTTACAGTACTCTGCGGGAGCAATTCCCAAATTTCTTGCCACAATTCTTTTCCCCACAATTCTTTTGAATGCAATTCCCAATTATGAGAATGCCACGTAGGTAACCACACCGCTAGTCCATTTGCAGTGGACCAGGAATCAGTGAAAATATGACATGTACCTGGTAGTTCCTGTTTCAAAACTTGGTAAACTGCATAGAGTTCAGCATATTGGCTACTCTTACCATCTCCAGTTGTACTTATCAATTTCTTCGTAATCGGATTAAAAGAGACAGCTTTCCAATGTCTTTTGTCACCAATGAACTTCGCAGAACCATCCGTAAACCACACATGTTTTCTATCCTCCGCGGACAGATCATCAAATGATTTACCCCACCTCACGGGAGACTCCTGCACTACGGGAACCGAACACTCACTTTCAGCCTCATTGGAGGGCGCCTGCGCCACTCGCTCATGTAAAACCGCCACACCTTTCGGACCCACACGTGCCCTGTCCTGAATGTACCATTTCCATTTAATCACACTAGCCTCCTGAGCATGTCCAATTCGATGGGACTTTGGTGAACTCAAAACCCACTGCATAATAGGAATTTCAGGCCTCAAAATCACAGCATGGCCTAGGGTCAATTGCTCGGTATCCACCAGAGCCCAATAACAAGCAAGCAATTGTTTTTCAAAAGGTGAGTAACGCTCACCAGCCTCGGGTAACTTTTTGGTCCAAAAACCTAATGGCACTTTTTGTCTGCCCTGCTTTTGCCATAAACTCCAATTGGCATACAGGCCTTCCACGGACACATTCAAATCCACATCACCTTCACTCACGGGCCACAAATCCAAAGCATACTGAATAGCTTCTTTAGCCAAATTAAAAGCAGTCTGTTGATGTTCACCCCATTCAAACGCATTCTTTTTACGAGTGACTCGATACAGTGGAGCCAAGATTTGACTCAAATGGGGAATATGCTGACGCCAAAATCCAAACAAACCAATAAAGCATTGAGCTTCCTTCCTGTTTCTGGGAACAGCAAAATCAAGTATCTTTCGTTTAACCTGTGGAATCACTTCTCTGTGACCCTCATGCCAATTAATTCCTAAAAATTTTACAGCTTGGGATGGAGTTTGTAATTTGTCAGGATTAATTTCCCAACCTTTCGCTCGCAAACAGTCAATGATTTGATCTAAATGGGACTGTACCTGGTCTTGCGTTTCACCTTGAATCAAAATGTCGTCAATATAATGACAAATCTGAACTTGTGGATTCGTGGGTACTTCAGACAAATGCTCCGCCACCAGCCGGTGACAGATCGTAGGACTATGTGCATAACCTTGAGGAAGACTTCGGAACGTCATTTGACGTCCATTCCATGTGAAACTGAAAAGAATTGAAGGAATTGAAAGGAATTGAAAAGAACGCATTAGCAATATCAATAGAAGCATACCACGTACCAGGATGCTTTTGAATTCTCTGAATCAGTGTAACAATGTCAGGCACAGCAACAGTCAATTTAGGTGTATGTTTATTCAATTCTCGATAATCAACAGTCATGCGCCAAGAATTGTCACTTTTGCGCACGGGCCAAACGGGATTATTCCAAGCAGATGTGACCGGAGTAATGACTCCTGCGTCAACCAAATCCTGGATCGTAGCGGTAATCTCTTCATGACCACCTGGGATGCGATATTGCTTTTGTGAAATCACTTTCGTTGCTAAAGGTATTTTAATAGGTGGCATGCGTAAACGGCCAACCCGTACGGGTCTGGTCTAAATGTACTGTCGTGTACCAAATTGATAGTACCCATCATCCAGATGCAAAGTCATACCTTTCAAAATGTCAATTCCAAAAGTGGCACAACCAACACAGAGTATTCTCTACGAGGAATTCTACCAATTTTAATTTCGAGTGCAGTTTGAACTGCGGGTGTCTCTTTACCACCCAGACCGGTAATTGTAAAAGACTGTCCATTAAATTTTCTCGACTTACCATGAATTAAAGTGGCCTCCGCCCCAGTATCAACCAACGCTCGGGCCCTTTGGATATTACGATGTTTCCAAAAAATCTCAATATCTACATAGGGTCTGTAATCTCTGTGGGCCCACTTGCGTACCGGAGCTTGACCTATTTCCTAGTCATTTTTCCTGCGTTCTGTCAACCAAGACAAATCAGGGTAAATGTTCTCAGTTTTCTTTGGTAGTAGAATGTCTTGTTCATATCCGTCTCCAGTACGAAACGGATTAGTGTCAGGTTCAAAAGGTTGTGAGTTGCGGTCAGGGAGTCTGTTACGATCCTCCCTATTTCTTACGTCAGGGGAATAACTCCTTGCATCTCGTCGTCTGCTAGAACCACGATCATCTCTTCCCCTCTCACGATCATCCTCTCTCCCCCTCCCATCATGACGACGAGGGGATCCATCACGTTCATGGCGCCGATCATCACGGCGATCAGAATTCACACGTCGTCTCTCATCACCACTGTCATCCGAACCACGATCATACTCATTCTTTCGCACACGACGGGCACCCTCCTTTCGATCCAAACCACGCTTACGAAACATGTCCCATAAGCGATTATTAGGCTCGCCATCAATGTCTTCTCTTTTGACACCATCAGCAATGAGAGCAAGAAACATGTCACGTCTAGAGAACTTATAGTCCCCACCAGTATGACCCTCAGGTCGAGATTGTCTTTCAGGTTTAAACCATTCACCCAGCTCACCAAGCTGACGAACAGACTCAAGCACAACAGACAAAGGGTTGCCAGTTTGGTTAATCAATAATGTCATCATGACCTGCTTGTAAGCAACAGGAGAAGCACGGATTATGCGATTACGCACAGAAGATGTTAAAAGACCATCCAATAACTTGTCAGCAGTACTAAGGAAGATACACGTTTTCATGACTTCCTCTTTCAAACGTTGCGACGCATCGCGCAGAGTGTACCAAGGTTTTTCATCAGTAGGCCAATCAGATTCAGTTGGATATTTATGATTACAGCCGTCAGACGCAAGCTGGAGCAAAGAAATTTGACCAGCACCATTATAATTCCGAAAATGATCCTGAATCGTAGAATCAGAACTCAAAGAACAAAAACGTAAGCAATCAACAGCATCGAGCATAATACCGGCAGCGCCAAGCTCATAAAGGCGCACCATCCAGGTAAGCAAGGCCTCACCAGGCCGTTGTCGAAATCGTTGCAGAATGTCACTAACCTCCTGCTGAGTAAAATCTTCAATACAATCAAGAGGTATACCACCCGGATTACCAGGGGCCTGTTGTAATTTTCGTCGAAAAATCGGGTGAGCGGAAACTGCGGGAAGAGCTTCCGAGGAAGCCCGCATCTTAGATTTAACAGCACAATCAGGGCAAGCTACGTCATCCGCACGGGAAGAACGAGCACGGTCACAATCGGGAGTCGAATCAATACATGAAGCAGATTTACAATCACGTCCGGAGCGAGAAGACTCGCGCTTGTCACCCTCCTCTGCCGAGGAGTCAGAAGTATGAGAATCCCAGATATTACCGTCCCACTCATCGGGGTTCCAATCCATTCCAGCTTTTGCTACAACCATACGCACTTTGCGGGAAGACACACGTCCACGACGATGTTTATATTTGTATCGTGCAATACGGACCGCAGCTCTTTCGGCAATGGTCTGATATGTTTCAAGTTTATCGGCAAGCAATTTATTTTGACAACGCAACAAAGTGTGCGCATTTTGCAACTCAACACACTGTCCTTCCGAATCTTTAAACTGTTTCTGTAGTTGAACAAACCTCTCATGCAATATTCTGTATGCATTAAGAACAATCCACCCTCTGCGTCCTAAAATAGGAAGCTCATCACCCTTCACTACTGGCGCTTTCTGTAGGCACAAAACTACATCAGCAGGCTCCGCCTGCTCCAAGCATGAAGACCAATTTTCACTTAAACCAGTAGAATCAGCCCACTCACGGGCCAAAGCCTCGTAAGGCGTACACTCCCAGCCGGGAATCTGAATCGGTAATTTGAAAACCGACGATGATTTTTTCGCAAACATAATGACACCCAAAAAAAAAAAAAAAAATTATATACACAACTATAAACAAAATTTTATACGTACAAGCCGAGCGCAAACCAACAAGATGAAAACAACACAATGCACACAGGCTTCGTAAACAGTTCGTGACGCCAGATGTAATGGCTGGATTTTCTGTTTAGATGGGATCAGCCCCCAGGGGCCCCTATGACCCAGCCAAAACGTACTCACCTTCCCTCCTCAGATCGTATTCACAATGAGTAGATATACAGGTAAATATACAGGTCGCACCTAAGGATGGGGAATGACAATATATGTATGTACGGATTTTCTACAATATCTTATTCACATCAGTTGGTCTCGCGGCCACCCCGACCCAGACCGTTCTACCCTAGGGCAGATCTGACACACAATCCGGTGTGTCTACACATGGGCCTGCAGAACCCAATGCTCCCTTTTCCAAACTGTTCGCAATCCTGCGAAACTACACGTTAGTTCGACCTCCTAACGCTCTCACTTACTCAAGCCACAATCCAGTGGGTATTAACACTGGTCTCCCACCCAGTGCTGTCACTAACGCCGCATATCAACGACGACCACATTCCTATGAACCATTATTTGGGGTATTATCTCAGTGGTCTACTTGGAATAGAACTACAATAATAACTTTGAATAGGGTTCCAGATTGTATAGTGTACTCCCTGCTCTTGACATCGAAGGTCCACCCACTCCCTCCTTATTCAATCACCATTTACCTGATCGGGATTTCTCATCCGTTCACCCAAACAGTTCCTGACTAGAAGTGCGGTTTACCAAGATTGAACATAAGCACCAGGTACACGATAATTCTATATGAATTAGGGTATTTATTAACAATAAACACAAATCACATTACTATGCGGCATAACTTTTGCAAAGAAAAAGGTAAAGATTAGAGTGCACATTCTATGAGCAATGGACGGACATCACCTGGTTAATATGAAATCTGGACTCGGCAGTCATCTAGGTTCCCTTCTCGTCTCTGTGTCCTGGCTCTCCTTGCAGTCACACCCCAGCCGTCACAAGTACACGTCTGCACCGCTAGGCTCAACCTCGTCTGCTTCCTTCCAGGGCACCGGAACCTTGCTGATTATTAGCTACCGTCTCTCTCTCTCTCTGTATCAGTGCGCTCCGCGCTACTTCTCGTTCAGTCTTTCTCAGAGAGTTTCGGTCTTAAATCTTTCTCGGACTTCAAAGATGGCGACTGTCCACCATAAGATGAATAATAGCGGAGATGCTAACGGCTAGATGCCGCCTACGGACTAACTGACAAACTGACTAACACCTTCGCTAATATCAAAGCCCGTTCCTTCATGGAAATTCACGGCCAGTAACCTGCCGCCCACCAAATTCTTGTACCTCCCCGTACCAAGGACACTTTCCCAGCCGGCCGGCCTGAAGTTGTGTCTTCGGAGTGGAGAAAAATACATTCCTTCGATAAGGGTCAGCCTGAACCGGTTATCTCCAAGCGAACAACAGCTTGAAACTAAAACATTACACTTGACCTAGAAGGCCTTCTCGAGCTACCGGGCAGAAAGCAAAATGGAGTCTGTCTCGTTTAAGGCCTACGGAGCCCATAATATGCATAGCTCCATGAAAAACAGCTCAGCATGTTAGCAAATGAGCGAATCATGACTAATATTTATATATCTATCCCCTAACTTAAATTCATAAGCCTTACTCTAAGGAAAATGGTACGAAAATGCCCTAATATATGTTAAGATAGGGTCCCTGTCTATCGGCCTAATCCCTATACTATGGGGGTGATAGGCTGGAGTCACTCCATCATTCTCCTTCTCCAAAGAGCTAGCAAAAAGGCAGCCATAACACCACTCTTCCTCAGTTGTCATTGTTGGCCCCCCACCTAACAAAAAAGTTCCTATGAAGTGGACACCTCTGTGTTTGTCATATTGCTGCTGAGTCCTTCCAGCGAGGGAGGCTTGGACAATAGGTTTCCTGTCTTGGGAGGTGCTAGCACCACCCCAGACAGGCTCTTGTGTATAAGGGCAGGGAGGGCTGAAAGAAAGGAGACACTGCCTGGGGCACACAGGGTGTCCCATGCATAGTCCAGTTCAAACCGGTGCTGGGGCACTCCAGCCCCAGCGCGAAACTGGACAAAGGGAAAGTGGTGTAACCACCCCCTTCCCTGGGCCCACCCATAGGAGGGACCTAGCAGATAGTCCAGCCCCTAGATTTGGTATGTAGGTAGGAGCTGAGTCCCAAAACTTTAGATTATCCTGACTGAAACGCTGAAACGAAACTCTGGACCTTCGACGATCTACTTTGCAAGAAGACGACTGAAGAATCTCCCTTTTGGTCAAGGAGTGACCACCCTGCACAAGCAGGCACCATCCAAGCGATCAGCGACTTGCTTTGTCGACGCTCCCGCCGGAGCTCGAGCACAGAGCCTGACAAGAACCGGACTTCCAGACTTCCTTCAACCCTATCCACAGCCCCAGCAATGCTGAGACCCGTGGAGGCGACGCAAGACCTGCGACCGGCCATCTTGAAAAGTCAGTA
The DNA here is from genome assembly GCF_964263255.1 of Lissotriton vulgaris. NCBI lineage: Eukaryota > Metazoa > Chordata > Amphibia > Caudata > Salamandridae > Lissotriton > Lissotriton vulgaris. The sequence continues at coordinate 55,763,596 of NC_141699.1, read as the reverse complement.
ACCTGCTTACCGTGCAGCTTCTGAGGCACCCTCGAAGTTGTGTATTGGGGATTGAGAAGCCCCAGCCCGAGCATCATTTGCACCGAAGATCAGCCCTGCACACTCCACGAGTTCTGCGTGGGGCCCTTCTGCATTTTCCTGCTCGACGCGTCTGCTCGGTCACTTGCCCTTTGGCTAGTAGCCATCTTGGCAACAAACCTTTGAATTTACACCGCTGGTCTGGTTGCTTCAAACTGGCCCCTGCTTCCCTGAAAAGAAGCAGCCCATCAGACCTTGCTGGTCTGATTAAGAAGCCAACTTCAATTCCTGCGTGGGTTGCCTTTGCCAAGGCTTGTTGACTCCAATCCGGAAGCCAACACCGCTGACAGCGAGAGCCCCTGTGGACAGTGCGTGCCTGAATCCTGATTGTCAACGACGCCTCCTGGTCCACGTGGTTGCAGAGACAAGCTTCACGACATCACCTGATTGCTTCGCGACATCGCCTGGTTCCTTCCTGGTCACTGGCTAGTGACCCAGACTCTGTCCCCTCTGCTTTCAAGTACTCTTCATCCTCGATCCGCCCTTGGATTCAACAGGACACTTCTCTCCTGGTTGCCTGCAGCATCTTTCTTCAAGGCTCCATAGGATTCAGCGACTAAACCCGACACACTTTGACACCTATGCACCCGCTTCCTGTGGGTGAGGTAACGCGAGTACTTTGGTGCTCCTGTGGGTATTGACTATCCAACTGTCTAGGTTTCAAGTACCTTTCATCGAGTCCAGTCAGAAGTGCCCTAAAAGAACTAGTTTCCATCTTTTACGTTCCCATTCATTCTCTATGGTAACTTGCGTGTGAGTAAAGACTCTGCACATGCCTCCCGTGGGCCTCCTGCTTCCTAATTCTTGGTCGTTCAGCGTAGCCCCAGCGATTCCCTAGGCCTATTCACTTTCCGTGTAGTGGTCCTTATACCACTATTTTAGTATATGGTGTAGCGTGCCCCTAGGGCCCTACTGTATTTTGTGCAACTTATTGTATTTTAATTAAGTATCTCGTAATGTGCTTGTGCCTCTGACCTCATAAAGAGTTCAGAGGGTTTGTCTAGAAATAAATACATATTATTTTATATATATATCCTGTGTTGGGTCCTTTCAATTGGTATTTTAAAGGGGTTACATATGGTAAAACAGCTGGCTTCACATGCCCTCTTGAGTTTAGCCTAAGACTGATTTTTCCATGCTACCACTAGGATAGCTGGTCTATAAAGGTTGACTTTACAACCATCCCCATAAGGGTTGTTTGGACTGGTGCAAGGTGCTCATTAGAATAGTGAACATCATATACCAGGCCAACTTCTCACACTGCTCAATTGGAAAACAAATTGAAATCCTGTATACCTAGGATCTTAAGAAATGTAGACCCAGATATTTCTGACTACAATGCTTGGCTTACCTCCGCTGCAGATCAGTTAGCCTAGAGCAGACCTCTCCTGAGTAAGAGACTAACCCCCTCTCAACCATGGTTCTCTCAGAATCACAGAGATCTGAAGCAGCTGTGTAGATACCAAGAGCATCTCTGGAGGCTCAACTAAAACCACTTGGAGAAAGTGAAATATAAACAAAAAATTGTGGAATATAAGGCTCAGATCTTGATAGAAAAGTCTGCATATTTTCCAAACAAAACTGTTTCTGCAAATAATTCCAAGAACAAACCTTTGCCGCGATCAGAAAACTCGCTAATTTTAGTGATCAGAAAAAAACTGAGAGCAGTCAGACTCTCTGCAACAACATTACGTTAGCTTTTCAGGATAAAAGTATTTGTTATCTCCAATACATTCTGTAGCTTTCCAGCGCGAACCTTGTCTGCCACACAGGGAACAAGGAGCTCGTCCTCTGGGTCGGAGCCCTCACAGATCTCCTTGCAGAGGTCATGTGCCTCCAACCTATCATCCTTTTCTTCTTTCTCTCTGCTATCGCTGGACCAAGTGCAGGATGTAATCCTTGCCACTCGGTCCAGGTCTCCTTTGGACCCATGCCCCCTCATGGCATCTGCCATTGTAGCCGGCCTTCTAATACAGATCTTCAATTAAATGTTTTTGCAGGGATCCTTCCCTACAGAATAAAAAGTTGCATCAATTCTCCTTCTGTAAAAGAAAACGCACCTGGATTCATCAGTGGCAAGTAATTACCACCCTAGCTCACGGCTCCCTTTCCCCTTAAAAGTTGTGGAGAAGGCCATTACCAGGGAACTGAGCCTCTATTTGGAATCTAATAACCCACTGGATCACTCGCAAACAATTTGGGTTTTGAGGCCAGCCTAGCACTGAGTCAGCTTTAATCACCACAGCGGAGGAACTGGGAGCTTCGCTGGACAATGGAAATCCTGCAGTCCTTATCCTTATTGATCTATCAGCCGCTTTTGACACTGTCAATCACAAGGTTTTTTTATTGACCTTGTTGAATCCTTGGGAATCAGTGGTCCTGTTCTAGCCTTGCTCTCTTACTTTCTCTCAGGGAGGGCAGTTTGTTTCCATAGATGGCTTTCTTTCTAACTCCTTCTCCCTCCCTTGTGGTGACCGCTGGTCTCTTCATTGAGCCCTACGTTGTTTAATTTGTATGTCACTTCACTAGCCACCCTGATTGATAAACATGGCTTCTCTGTCATCAGCTATGCTGACAGCAATCAAAATATTATATCAGTCTGGTAATCAGCAAGAATCAGCAGCCAACTTACTTTTTGTTGTATGCAAACAATCAACAAACGGATGAGTAATTGCCTGAAACTAAAATCTGACAAAACAGATGTGTTATTGCTGGGCAATAATGTTTATTTCAGGTCTCCTAATTGGTGGCTATCTATTCTAGTTTTGGTCCCGCTTCCAGCAACAAAAGTGAAGAAGCTTGGCTTCCTTTTTGGTAATCACTTATCCTTTGACAAGCAGGTGAACGCAATCACTTCTTCTGCTTTTCTCCCTCTAAATTCTCAGAGAAAGACTCTGCCTTTCATTCCACTGGACTCAAGGAAACTGGCTCTAACCGCCCTGACCCTTTCCAAAATTGACTATTGCAATGGTCTGTACATTAATCTACAGAAATGCCTACTCAATAAGCTTCAAGTGTTGCAGAACCTCTGCCTGATTAATGTTTGGAATACCCAGTCTGTTTCTAAGGTGCTGGCTCATTTTCACTGGTTACCAGTGCACAAGGGACTAGACATCAAGCCTCTATGCATTGCATTCAAAGCCTTGCATGATGAGGGCCCAGACTACTTTAAAATTAATTTAATCATATATGCTCCATCAAGGCCACTCCGGTCCTCTTCATCAGTCAGTCTTATAGTACCCAAATTCAAAAGAATCTGCTGGGGTGGAATAAGCTTTATCTAAGGTACAACCAACCGGTGGAATGCCTTACCTCTCCACTTAAAGACTAGTCTTTCCCTTTCTTCTGTTAGAAAGAATCTTAATACTCAGTTTTTTAATCTATAGCTCCCCGGTTGTGCCCACCGTCCTAACTGCTCTGTGATAGACTAGCGCCAAGATGCCCTCGGGCATTCGCGTGCTTTTCAAAACTCCTTTTCATTCATTTTATTTAATCTGGAAACGTCATCCTCCAACATCACTTCATGATACTTCAATTTGGGCCTGTCACTAAAAACTAACAACGCAGACATCTTAAACATGCATCCATAACATGCAAAGACTGAAAACCTTAACTCAAACTGGCCATAGCAGAATACCAATACCTCAATTACCTGACTTAACAGAGAAAAATACACTGTTTACCTACATTTCTCCCCTCATCCATGAACCTGGGACAACCTCAACACTACTCTCCAACTCCCATTCAGCAGGGTCATATCTCTAAAATAGTTAACCATAAAAGAACAAACCTATAACTTACCAGAAATGGCAACTGCAGCCAAACCTTTGTCATTTAGTACTAAAACACAAATCATCACATATTCCCGATACTGCTCTGAACCTCTCCCCTCACTATCTTTTGCGTGCTGTAGGAAGGTCGATACCTGACTATGGTTACCCCCAACTTTTTTCCTGGTGTTTTGCTGGTTTTCTGACTTAGTTGATCTGGGGCCCTGCTATTCAGGACCCCAGGCCCACTGCTCTCTCTCTAAAATGGATTCCATGTACCTTAGGTACATATCCAATTGGTACTGGGCCACCTTATCAGACCCTGTAACTCAGGGCATAGGTGTACCCAGGGCCTACCAGGGGCTGAAGCATGTATTATGCCACCCCTGGATGGCCATCTAAATCTGACACAACTGGCTGCACGACAGCTGGGGCAAGGTGGTGTAATCACCCTTTGCTTTAGATATAGTATCCCTATATCTAACCCTAAAAATGGACACACAGATTCCTATCAGTCACTCCTATGGCAGGCCTTGACAATCCTGAAGGCAGAGTGCTTGGAATCGTGTGAAATGGTGCTCTGGCATGAGCTGAGCCCGTTTGCAGCTTGCGGAACCAAGTCCTAATAGCTGTTCCATGATAACGCATACCATATACTCTTAAGTGCATTATAATCCTCGCGGTTAAATGCTATCTTTGGTATTGCTTTATCAAAACATGTTGAGTAAGGTGTCATACGAATTGGAATACTAACCCCTCGCCAATTCTGGCGACGGGGTTAGCATTCCACCCTTCTAGAGGGACACGACATGTATGTAACTGTGAACCCCGGTTAAAGTTAAACGAAGCCTCAGCTCCACAAAATGGATGCTGCCACCACAGACACGAGTCTGACCTCCTGCTGCTGGGAGTCCTTCCAGCGAGGAGGGTTTGGACAAAGGGTTTCCTGTCAGGGGCGGTGCTAGCACCATCCCAGACAGGGTTTTGTGTATCCTGGGTAGGCAGGGCTTTACAGGAAGGTGACTGCAAGTGGCACCCCGGTGCTCACTACGCATCTGCCGGCTAGAACCAGTTCCAGGGGCACACCAGCCCCTGGCCTGGGGAAAGTCCGGCATGGTAGAGGGGTGTAACCACCCCCCTTCCTGGTCCCACCCCTAGGGCAGGACCTAGTTGCGTACCCACCCCTTTCTTTAGGATAAAGGCAGGAGATCATCTTTGAATCAAGAAACTACTTTCTACGAAAGGAACTCTCGACTTCTTCTCAAGATTTCTCCCTTGTGACTAAGGAGTAGTCACCCTGCATCCGCAGGCACCATCTAAGAACTCTGCGGTTTGCTGCACGTCCTTCCTCAGAAATCCGACCGACCAGCACGACGAGACCCGGCTTCCCTGGCACCTCTGACCTCTACCTACCTCTACAGCTAAGCTGAGAACCGTAGGTGCGACGAGACCTCGAGGGACCGGCCATCATCAGAACTGCACGACTTCGCTCCAGCACGACCGCCGAGGGATCCTCTGGTAAGTGCTTTGGGGTCCGAGAAGCCCCGACCCTGAGCAGCTCCAGCACCGAAGTCCAGCCTCCCAGCATCTCCACGATCTGCGTGGGGCCCTTCTGCGTTTTGCTGCTCACCGCGTTGTTTGGCTACTAGCCCGCTGGCTTGTGGCCTTCTTAACGACGCCCGACGACATCACTGCTGCTGGTCTGGTTGCTCCAGACTGGCCCTTGCTCCCTTCCAAAAGAGGAGCACTCCGGACCCTCCTGGTCCACACCAGACGCCATTTTAGGTCCACCGCGTGGGCTTGAATTTGCCAAGACTTGTTGCCCCAATCCTGGGTCCAGCGACGTCGACAGCATCATCCATCGTGTGACAGCTCGCACCTCCATCCTGGTCGCCGACAACGCCTCCTGGTCCGTGAGATCTGCAGAGCACAGCGTCGCCCACTCACCTAGTCGAGGTGACTACCATCCGGTGCCCTCCTGGTGCCACCTGACTACTGGCTAGTAGTCACGAACTTGGTTCCCTCTGCTTTCAGGTGTCATCCATCTTCGATCCAGGCTTGGATCACTCGAACTCTCTTCACTGGTCGCCTGCCAGCAACTTCTTTTCTTTAGGCTCCTGGTTCGTCTACGAGGATTCCCGACGTCTTTTGAGACCTATGCAGCTGCAGCCCCTGGGCTAGGTAACTTCGGCATTTCGGTGCCCCAGCATAGCCTCACTATCCAAGGGTCAGTATCCACTGTCGTTTTCGACCTACCTTATCGGGTTTGCCCGAGAACACTAACTTTGTCTTTGCTAGCTCCCATAGACTTTGTCCCGCATCCCGTGTGAGAGTGCACACTCTGCACCCCAGTCCCCTAGGCCTCCTACTAGTAATCTGAAGGTTCAGTAACGTAGTCCTAGCGATTCCAAAGCCTATTAGTACAGTACTTACCTGCTAGTAATTTCGCATTCCACTTTCAGAGTATATGGTTTTCCGTGCCCCTCGGGCATTTGTGTAAATTGTGCAACTTGAAGTATTTTTATAAGAGTTTTGTTGTGTGCTTAGTACCCTGTCCTCATAAAGAGTACAGGGCTGTTGTGATCTAAATAAATACACTGTTTATTTTCATAACACTTGTATGGTGTCCTTTCACTTGGTGTTCAAGGGGTATATGTGATGGTATAACAGCTGGCTTAACACGCCCTCTAGAGTTTAGCCCGAAGACTGCTCGTATCCACGCTACTAGGATAGCTGGTCTATAAGGTTGACTTACAACCAATCACTGTAGGAGAGTAGGGTCTGCAATCCTATGATCACCCAGATTTTTTGCTTTTGTTTCACTGGTTTACGACTTCCTCTGGCTGTGGGCCTGCTAATCAGACCCACAGCCTGGCTGTTCTCTTTCTAAATTACGACATGTACCCTAGGTGCATTTACCAATTGGTACTGGGCCACCTTATCAGACCCTGTAACTCAGGGCATAGGTGTACCCAGGGCCGCCAGGGGCTGCAGCATGTATTATGCCACCCCTGGCTGGCCTCCTAAATTTGACACAACTGGCTGCATGACAGCTGGGGCGAAGTCGTGTAATCACACTTTGCTTTAGATATAGTAGCCCTATATCTAACCATACAATGGACACTCGAGCTCCTATCAGTCACTCCTATGGCAGGCCTTGACAATCCTGAAGGCAGAGTGCATGGGCTCGTGTGAACTAGGCTCTGGCCCGAGCCGAGCCCGGTTGCAGCTTGCGGAACCAAGATCCAATGGCTGTTCCATGGTAACGCGTACCACATCGGTAACTTCGGTGTCGCGTTATCAAGACATGTCGAGTAAGGTGTCATACGAATCGGGATGCTGCCCTCTCACCAACTCTGGCGACGAGGTTAGCATTCCGCCCTTCTAGAGGGACACGACATGTACGTAACTGTGAACCCCGGTTAAAGTTAACTAAAGCCTCAGCTCCACAAAATGGATGCTGCCACCACAGACACGAGTCTGACCTCCTGCTGCTGGGAGTCCTTCCAGCGAGGAGCGCTTGGACAAAGGGTTTCCTGTCGTGGGCGGTGTTCGCACCGTCCCAGACAGGGTTTGTGTATTCTGGGTAGGTAGGGCTTTTGCGAGAAGGTGACTGCGGAGTGGCACCCCGGTGCTCACTACGCATCTGCCGGTTAGAACCAGTTCCAGGGGCACCAGCCCTGGCCTGGGGAAAGTCCGGCAGGGGAGAGGGGTGTAACTACCCCCCTTCCTGGTCCCACCCTTAGGGCAGGACCTAGTCATGTACCCACCCCTTTCTTTAGAATAAAGGCCGGAGCGGGGACCCTTCCAAATTAGATCATCTTTGAATCAAGAACTACTTTCTACAAAAGGACACTCAAGACTCTTCTCAAGATTTCTCCCTTGTGACTAAGGAGTAGTCACCCTGCATCAGCGGGCACCATCTAAGAACTCTGCGGTTTGCTGTAAGTCCTTCCTCAAGGAATCCGACGGCCCAGCTCGACGAGAACCGGCTTCCCTGGCACCTCTGACCTCTACCCACGTCATCAGCTCAGCTGTGATCTGTGGGTGCGACGAGACCTCGAGGGACCGGCCATCATCAGAACCTGCACACTCTTAACCAGCACGACCTTCGAAGCAATTCCCTGGTGAGTGCTCTGGGGTCCGAGAAGCCCCGACCCTGAGCCGCTCCAGCACCGAAGTGCAGTCCCCCAGCATCTCCACGATCTGCGTGGGGCCCTTCTGCTCGCTGCTCAGCACGTTGTCTGGTCACTAGCCGCTGGCTTGTGCCCTTCCTTGACGACGACCGACAAACAACTCTGCTGGTCTGGTTGCTCCAGACTGGCCCTTGCTTCCATCTTTGCGAGAAGCACCCCGGACCCTCCTGGTCCACTCAAGACGCCATCTTAGGCCCACCACGTGGCCCTGAGATCTGCCAAGGCTTGTTGCCCCATCCTGGGCCCAGCGACGCCGACAGCATCATCCTTCGTGGGACAGCTCGCACCTCCACCGTGGTCGCCGACAACGCCTCCTGGTCCGTGAGACTGCAGAGCCTAGCGTCGCCCACTCACCTGGTCGAGGTGACGGCTAACCGGTGCCCTCCTGGTACCCGCTGACTACTGGCTAGTAGTAAGAACTTGGTCCCCTCTGCTTTCAGGTATCAACAATCTCTGATCCAGGCTTGGATCTCTACGAACTATTCATCACTGGTCGCCGGCCAGCAACTCCTTTTCTTCCGGCTCCTGGCTCGTCAGCGAAGACCCCGACGCCTGTAAGACTTGTGCAGCCGCAGCCCTCGTGGCTAGGTAAATCGGCATTTCGGTGCCTGCATAGCCTCTTTACTCTAGGGTCCCGAGTCCCTCACTTCCGACTTGCCTTATCGGGTCCGCCCGAGACCTTAAACTTTCCGTGTCCGAGGACACTTGTTTTAATTGTGCACTTGAAGTATTTTCCTAAGAGATTTGGTTTGTGCTTAGTACCCTGTCCTCATAAAGAGTCCAGGGCTGTTGTGAATCTTAATAAATATCCTGTTTATTTTCATAACACTTGTGTGGTGTCCTTTCACTGGGTGTTCAAGGGGTACATGTGTGGTAAACAGCTGGCTTAACGCGCCCTCTCGAGTCTTTAGCCTTAGACTGCTCGTATCCACGCTACTAGGATAGCTGGTCTACAGGTTGACTTACAACCAAACACCATAAGGGTCGTTGGAACGATACATAGCGGTCGCTAGAATAGCGAACGTTGCATATCGGGCCAACTTCTCACAATCACCATAAGGGTTGTTTGGACTGATACAAAGTGTTCACTAGAATAGTGAACATTATATATCAGGCCAACTTCTCACACGTGCCACTCCAGAACCTTCGTCCATGCCTAAAAGTATGCTTGTTTACTCATACTTTACACAGAGTTCTCTTACAAACGTAAAATACTCATTCCCCAAGGACCAAATGTCCGCCGGTAACTCGTTTTTTCTCTCCTCCTCCTCAGTAGCCGACTGCCAGATCTCCACCACCGCAAACGGGATAAAGCATCACTTGCTTCATTGTTTGCTCCAGGGGCATGCCTTGCTTGAAAGACAATATTATAATGCAGACAACCCCACACAAACCTCCTAAAAATACTCAGCACTTTCAAATCTCTTGGTGTCTTCTTACTCACCAACTGGACCACTGTAATATTGTCCACATTAAAAAAACGCTCTCCCATTCCCCATCTACTTGGTCCTCACTTCAATCACTTCAAACAATGAGAAGAATTTAAGAAACACGATGTTACTGCCTTGAATCTGTCTGTGCCCTGGCCACTGCCTTGGGCACCACCGTCCGCCCAGAAAAGACAAACACCATCTGCACCCTCCACACCCAAAAAAAATCTGCACATGCCATTTACTGTATCGCTTTTTAAGAAACATGCCTACACTGTCAAAACACACCATAAAATGCTGCTAGCCTCTGTAGTCTGCCCGCAAGTCTAACATGACCCCTACTCTATAATGCGGTAGGACAGTGGCCACCATGGCTAAAACAATACTCCTTCAGAAAGACCTCTCAGTCCTTTCCACTCTGCAAGCAAAGTTAAGGTGACCCAAAAAACTTGGAATTGTTCGTAATTCCAGCTTCTGCGCCTCACTAGCCTCCACCAACAAAGAAACAATATCTCTCACTTTGGCAATCAGCAGTCTAGCTTTCATCCTCCGTGTAATAAGTTCAAAACCCAAGAAAATGAGAGCAGTGCTAGGGTTCTTTTATTCTCTCCAGAGCAAGAGGTACATGTAACACATCACCAAATCCCAAATAAATGCCTAGAACCATTCGCCTGAAACACCCTTATCAACAAACAGAAAGTCCTCTGGGAAATGTTGAATCAATTTATAATCTTAATTACCACTGAAAGTAAAATAATAAAATGAAATAAAAAGTACTGAAACACTCAAACAGCTATCAAGAATTTATGGAGCCCATTGGTAAAACTCTGTCCACGTATCCAGTTCCTTCAAACTGCATACCAAGCAACTGAAAATCCACTGGGTGAACCAGTAATTTGCAAAACGATGGTTTGATATAACTTTTTGCCATTTCCGTTCCCTGATCACAATATATCGCCAACCTAATAGCACCATGCACAGCATATTGCACGGTTGCATTCTCCGATGCATTGTCATCATTCACTAATGATCCTTCGGGCAGTGATAAATGAGGTATCAACATACAATCCTTTAGATTTTTCTTAGGGAGCACGCCTAATGGAGATACTATTAGATGTGGTAACTGCACATGAAATATGGGCCAGTAATCCTCCTGTCTCGTACCTCTTTGTTCAATGGACCCTGAGGAATGTCCATAGCAGATTTCAAATTATCCTGACATCGTTGCTGCCTGGGGCCCTGGTGTAGGAAGGTACCTCCTGACTATGGTTGCCCCCAACTTTTTGCCCTGTGTTTTAGCTGGTTTTTGACATAGTCGACCTGGGACCCTGCCAATCAGGACCCCAGGCCTACTGCTCTCACTGTAAAATGGATTCCATGTACCTTAGGTACATTTCCAATTGGTACTGGGCCACCTTATCAGACCCTGTAACTCAGGGCATAGGTGTACCCAGGGCCTACCAGGGGCTGAAGCATGTATTATGCCACCCCTGGCTGGCCTCCTAAATCTGACACAACTGGCTGCATGACAGCTGGGGCAAAGTCGTGTAATCACCCTTTGCTGTAGATATGGTATACCTATATCTAACCCTAAAAATGGACACACAGATTCCTATCAGTCACTCCTATGGCAGGCCTTGACAATCCTGAAGGCAGAGTGCTTGGAATCGTGTGAGATGGTGCTCTGGCATGAGCTGAGCCTGTCTGCAGCTTGCGGAACCAAGTCCTAATAGCTGTTCCATGATAACGCATACCATATACTCTTATGTGCATTATAATCCTCGCGGTTAAATGCTATCTTTGGTATTGCTTTATCAAAACATGTCGAGTAAGGTGTCATACGAATTGGAATACTAACCCCTCGCCAATTCTGGCGACGGGGTTAGCATTCCACCCTTCTAGAGGGTCGCGACATGTATGTAACTGTGAACCCCGGTTAAAGTTAAGCGAAGCCTCAGCTCCACAAAATGGATGCTGCCACCACAGACACGAGTCTGACCTCCTGCTGCTGGGAGTCCCCCCAGAGAGGAGAGCTTGGACAAAGGGTTTCCTGTCAGGGGCGGTGCTAGCACCATCCCAGACAGGGTTTTGTGTATCCTGGGTAGGCAGGGCTTTACAGGAAGGTGACTGCTGAGTGGCACCCCGGTGCTCACTACGCATAGGCCGGTCAGAACCAGTTCCAGGGGCACACCAGCCCCTGGCCTGGGGAAAGTCCGGCATGGGAGAGGGGTGTAACCACCCCCCTCCTAGTCCCACCCATAGGCAGGACCTAGTCACCGGGTCAGCCCCTTTTCTTAGTATAAAGATAGGAGCGGGCCCCCTGTTCAAATGAGATCATCTTTGGAATCAAGACACCACTTTCTGCGAAAGGACATCAAGATTTCTTCTTCAAGATTCTCCCTTGTGGCTAAGGAGTAGTCACCCTGCATCCGCAGGCACCATCAAGAACACTGCGGTCTGCTGCAAGTCCTTCCTCAGGAATCCGACGACACAGCTCGACGAGACCCGGCTTCCCTGGCACCTCTGACCTCTACTCACCTCTACAGCCAAGCTGAGAACCGTGAGTGCGACGAGACCTCGAGAGACCGACGATCGCCAAGACTGCACGACTTCTTCACAACAAGCCCGCCGAGTGTCCCTCTGGTGAGTGCTTTGGGGTCCGAGAAGCCCCGACCCTGAGCAGCTCCAGCACCGAAGATCAGCCTCCCAGCATCTCCACGATCTGCGTGGGGCCCTTCTGCTTTTTGCTGCTCACCGCGTTGTTTGGCTACTAGTCCGCTGGCTTGTGGCCTTCTTAACGACGCCCGACGACATCACTGCTGCTGGTCTGGTTGCTCCAGACTGGCCCTTGTTTCCTTCCACAAGAGAAGCACCCCGGACCCTCCTGGTCCACTCCAGACGCCATTTTGAGTCCACCGCGTGGGCTTGAATTTGCCAAGGCTTTGTTGCCCAATCCTGGGTCCAGCGACGCCGACAGCTTCATCCATCGTGGGACAGCTCGCTCCTCCATCCTGGTCGCTGACAACGCCTCCTGGTCCGTGAGATCTGCAGAGCACAGCGTCGCCCACTCACCTAGTCGAGGTGACTACCATCCGGTGCCCTCCTGGTGCCACCTGACTACTGGCTAGTAGTCACGAACTTGGTCCCCTCTGCTTTCAGGTGTCATCCATCTTCAAGATCCAGGCTTGGATCACTTCGAACTCTCTTCACTGGTCGCCTGCCAGCATCTTTCTTCCAGGCTCCTGGTCCGTCTACGAGGATTCCCGACGTCTTTTGAGACCTATGCAGCTGCAGCCCCTGGGCTAGGTAACTTCGGCATTTCGGTGCCCCAGCATAGCCTCACTATCCAAGGGTCAGAATCCACTTTTGTTTTCCTCCTACCAGGTCGGGTTCGCCCGAGAACACTAACTTTGTCTTTACTAGCTACCATAGACTTTGTCCCGCATCACGCGTGAGAGTGCACACTCTGCACCCGAGTCCCCTGGGTCTCCTAGAAGTAATCTAACGATTCTATAGTAAAGTCCTAGCGATTCCAAAGCCTATTAGTACTGTACTTACCTGCTAGTAATTTCGCATTCCACTTTCAGAGTATATAGTTTTCCGTGCCCCTCGGGCATTTGTATATACTGTGCTAACTTAAGTATTTTCGTAAGAGTTTTGTGTTGTGCTTAGTACCCTGTCCTCATAAAGAGTACAGGGCTGTTGTGATTTTAATAAATACACTGTTTATTTTCATAACACTTGTGTGGTGACCTTTCACTTGGTGTTCAAGGGGTATATGTGTGGTATAACAGCTGGCTTAACACGCCCTCTCGAGTCTTTAGCCTTAGACTGCTCGTATCCACGCTACTAGGATAGCTGGTCTATAAGGTTGACTTACAACCAATCATCAATAAGGGTTGCTGGACTGATACATAGTGTTCACTAGAATAGTGAGCACTGCATATCAGGCCACCTTCTCACACCTGGTAACCAGCCTGAAATCAAACTTGAAACCGCTGTACAGTTTAGAAGCAGCTTCCCTATCTGGACATTGCCCCAGCCGCCATTACATTTTTTCTAATTTAACTGGAGCAGGCTTCCATGTGTAAAGGTTGTCCTCCCCAGCCCTTAAGAGATCTCCCCATGTCGTCTGGTGGCATCTGCGCGAAACATTGAATAAGTGTGTGTAAGCCTCCCATCTTAACATTATTTAAGGTGCAGATGTGTTAGTGCCAGACAATGTTTTCACAAGCGAGTAAGATTTGTATTGAACACCACATCTCTTGATTAAAATGGAACAGATGAGCCCTGCATCTGGAGATACAACTTAAGAAGTATTGAAACGTGATCAAGAAAAACAAAAACAAAATTCTGTCACTATGGAATGAGAGCCGCTCACTCCATGTACACAGAGAGCACTTACGACTGCTCCATTTTTGGAGCACATAAAACTATACTGCAAGCTCTAGAAATTGCATTCTGTGTTACTTCTGTTTACAAAAGCAAGTGTTGGTGCACCAACTGTAAAAACTACTCTACTCCAAGGTATGGATCAGTGAAATTTACTGAAAACCCGCTGCTCTTCTTACGGAGGTAAGCTAGCATTGGCAAAGCCAATGGGACTTGTCTACATGAGGTATTGGGTTTGTCATTGTTTTATAAGCCATGAAGTACAGAAGCTCAGCTGCTGTGCAATATGGCTGAAAGTTAAACCAAGAAAAAATGTTCTAATGCTTCCAGCCAAACGCTGCTGAGACCTGTTGGCTTTGCTATTGCTTGTTTAGATTTTGGAGGTGGCTTGAGTCGGAACTGCACTCTTCTACAACGGCTCCAAAGCCTGTTTAGAGAATCTGGGTTTGAATTTTTTCAGCTCTTTATTGGACTGTTGTTTTTGATTAATTAGATAGACTTAACTTCAACGTTTATTCAACATAAACATTTCTTAACCTATCTTATTTATGTTTGCCATGTAGTTCATCTTATTTAGTTGGAGTTGAAGGATGGGTGATGCTTTGGGTATAAGGTCGAAGAATGTCCTTGGTGACTCGTACAGCTTGGATAGAATTATCTCTCTCTTGTCTTCATTTGTTTGGTCCTGTCCTCAAATGTTGTTGATCTACCATGACTACAAGGAAGTTGACCTTAAAAATGAATATTGTCGCTGTCTCCTGCTTTGGAAGATATTAATTGAACAAAACAGTTTCAAAGCAGTGATTACATCATAGTGGTTTTGTTCTTAGGAAGGTTTGAAGATGCTGTGCTTAACATTATAGGTAAAATCCACCAAGGAGTAAAGTAGAAGCAACAAAGAGAAGACGGTGACAAGGACGACCGGTCAGTAGAGGAAGCAAAAGGCAGGATTTGGCATAGAAGAATCCGTAAAAGCAAAGGTAGAACATTTGAAACGTGCCATAGATGATCATGAAAAACAAAATGTGCAGCATTGGAGACGGAAGAGTCGAAATTGGTACCAGAGGAGCATGGAGACACGGAACGGGTTTCTGTGGATACACAATCAGAAGAATGGATGCCAGAAACACACTAAGGGACACTACGTTCGCATGAAGGCTACTTCAAGAGGGTAAACATTTTTTATGAATTTATTATTATGGTTTGTTTATATGTTAATGTGCTTTGATTTTGATAAATGAAAGCTGCTAAATGCTAGTAATGTAATATGATAGATTTTTGGAACGCACTTTAGTATTGTTTTTGCCTGTAGCAAAAATGATAAAAACCGTTAACTTAGTGTATGGGTATACAAATGAAATAACAACAAACAATCTTCATATTATAAAAAAAAGGTTAAACGGCACATGAAATGATTAACTTTAAACTGATAATGAACCATGCTTTGCAGTTGAAATGGACAGTTGACCACTGCACAGACCTACTGGCTAGCACAGAAAGGTAAAGCTGCATGTTGGGCTTGCACCTACACTGCTCCTGGGCCACTTCATGGTTCCTGAAATCCCTTGTAGTTCCTGCTGTATGCTGCATTTCTCCTGGATTTGTACCTGTGTTGCCTTTGGGGGATTTCATAGATCCTGAAAGCTCATGGGGTGGCGCATGTACCAGAGGACTCTGTCTTCCAATCTCCTCTCAGTCTGCACTTTGGGCCATATATTCTATATCTTTGTTCCTGCCCATCCATTCGATATCGCTCGCCAGTAAAAAAAATACTTCATTTCGTTACATTGTTCAGGTTTCGTCAGACAATCCCTAAGAGGGAAATTCCTAATTTTCTAACCCCACACCTTTTAGCATATTTTGTAGGGGCCACCTCATTCTCCGCACTACCAATTTTACAGTCTTACAATGATCTTACAATCTTTATCTCCACTCACATCTCTTAGTCCTCTGTCTAAGAAGTCTCATAATTTCACACAACCATGCATTAGTTGCTAACTGCTCTGCATCTTAGCTGCCCTCTCCACCTCTCAATATCTTCCTCACTTCTCTGCATTCCTATAATCCTACCTCCTCACCAGACTTACCCTTTCTATATCTATTTTTTCTATATCCCTTAAATTCTAATTTATCGCCATGTTACTTCTCAGCTACCTTCCTTCTACATCACTCTCATTATTGTCCCTGCTGGTTAAAAATTCCTGTCAAGTGTATTCTCCCTTCTGCTCACTACCTATATCTTGTAACAATCCCTTACTTGACTGACCCACCCATTTTTCCCATCTATCTGCAACACACCTTCTTAACTGTGCCTATACCATTTCCTCTAATAACCTCCACACCCTAACTGCACAGTGGTGGCTCCTCCGCTAAGGCAGAGGAGCGTCGCTCCACTGCTTTTTACTGGAAAATAAAGAGAAAATAAAATAATAGCTTGTGTTATTATCATTTTATTTTCTCCTAATTCTGCTGCTTTGGGTGAGGGGGCGGGGTCAGGTGAGGAGTGTTAGCTCCCTCCTAAATGCGCAATGGCTTCTTGGCCGGCTCTCCCAGGCCACCTAAAACAGTCTTGCACACTTCACATTTTCTCCATGCAGGCTGCATTACATCTTGCATGGAAATATGGCCAGGCTCCCAGTCAGCGTCTGAGCGCCGAAGCGGTCGCTCCCCTCGCTGCTCCCTGCACATCAGCTGGTATCGTTCCGATCATGCTCTGCACGCATTGCTCGCACTGCTAGAAGCTGCTAGGATTTGTAGCGCCTACTACCTGACTTGCTCGCACTGCAGATTGATTAGAGATTGTAGCGCTGTACTTTGGAGACCGTGCATAGATATTTACTGCACCATTATTTTTTGTCTGTGTCACACGCTTTGCCTGCTCTGTTTATTGTTGTCTGACTGTGCTGACCAGTCTATTAGTGCTTTTTTAAGGTCGTGCCCCATCTCGTCCTATAGCGCTTTTTGGCTCGCTGCCATTTTGTTTGTTTGTTTGTTGTTCTGCCTCACAGCCCGGCTATCCACCCGCTCCCGCCTCCGAGCTGCTCCTCCCTCGCCCCACCCCCTCCTCTATCCACTTATGACAGATGCATTTGCTCTCAGCGTTCACGCGCAGCGGACGCGCCCCATTCCGCCGAAGGTGCGCCAAAGGTAAGCCCGTCTACGCCCGTCCGCGCCTGGACTGCGCCCAGCGCCAGACCCCCTGTCCCCCGCAAAATCCACTCCACCCGCATAAGGTATGCCGCCGCTACTCTCCTTTCCCTTAACCCCGGTCGCACCCCACAATGCTACGTAGCTACCCCAGGACACACCCATGGTCCTTTCTCCTGCCTCTCCTGCAAGTTCGCCTGCATCAAGACCCATACCAAATCCTCCTCCTCCAAACACAGCTCCGATTCTAACCACCTCAAATGCATCCTGCTGAACACCCGCTCGGTCCACAAACACGCCACTGAACTCTGGGACCTACTCGACACTACATCACCGGACGTCGCCTTCCTTACAGAAACATGGATGAACACCTCATCAGCGCCCGGCATCGCCATAGCCGTCCCGGACGCCTACAAGATCATCCGAAAGATCGCACAAACCAAACAGGAGGAGGCATCGCCATCGCCCATAAGAACACCATCCGAATCGCAACCAGCTACGACGATAACCTCGCGACCGCCGAACACCTTCACTTCCAGATCCGCACCAACCCCAGAACCACACTTAGAGGCACCCTCATCTACAGACCACCAGGATTCTGCACACAATTCAACGAAGACATCACTGACTTCATCAGCCCACATGCCCTCACCTCCGAGAATTACATCCTACTGGGAGACCTCAACTTCCACCTGGAAAAGAAAAATGACAGCAACACCACCACCCTTCTGGACAACCTGGCCAATCTCTGACTCAAACAACTTGTTGACACCCCCACCCACTTAGCCGGACACACGCTCGACCCCATTTTCACCTCCAGCAAACACATCTCCTTCGATCACACCACAGCCCTCCACTGGACGGACCACAGCTGCGTCCACTTCAGCTACAAAAAGACCACAACCCACATCCCACCAGAACCTATTCCTCGAAGAAACTGGAACAAAATCACCACCGACCAACGCTTCACATCGCTTAACCAAATCCCCCCCGCCATATCATCGGACCCAAACCAAGCTGCCACTAATCTCACACAATGGATCACCCACAGCGCTGACGAATTAGCACCCTTTAAAAACCACCAGATCAAACAAGGAAACAAAAAGGCCCCTTGGTTCAACGATGACCTTAAGAAATCCAAGAAGTTATGTCGTACCCTCGAGAAAACATGGAGAAAAAACCCAACCACTGACAACCTGATCGCCTTCAAGGACGCCACCCGCAAACACCACCAATTGATCCGATCCACCAAGAAATCAGCTTTCAAGGATCGACTCGACGACAACGCCCACAACAGCAAGGAACTATTCAACATCGTCAAAGAATTTACCAACCCCACCGCCGGCACCAACGACATCACTCCCTCCCAGGACCTCTGCGATTCTTTATCCTCTTTCTTCCACAACAAAATTGCCGACATTCATAACAGCTTTGTAAACCTGTCCGAAGACCAACCCACTCCACCCAACTCCGAACCAAAACAGCACTCTTACAACCTTTGCGCCTGGAACCCAATCAGGACTGAAAACACCAGCAGCCTGATGAACTCCATCCACCCGGGATCGCCAACTGACCAATGTCCCCACCAAATTTTCAGCAAAGCAGACTCCATCATCGCACCCCATCTCCGCGATGTCATCAACTGCTCCTTCATCTCCACTACCTTCCCAGAAAGCTGGAAACATGCCAAACTCAGCGCTTTCTGAAGAAAACCACAGCGGACCCCTCTGAACTTAAGAACTACCGCCCCATCTCACTCCTCCCCTTCCCGGCCAAAGTCATCGAGAAAGCCGTCAATACTCAGCTCGCTGCCTTCCTTGAATCCAACAACTCACTTGACCCCTCACAATCCGGCTTCCGAGCCAAACACAGCACCGAAACCGCCCTCATCGCTGCTACAGACGACATCCGAACGCTACTGGACAACGGAGAAACAATTGCCCTCATCCTACTTGACCTCTCCGCCGCATTTGACACAGTCTGTCATAACACACTCATACAACGCCTCAACAACGTCAGAGTACAAGGAAAAGCGTTGGAATGGATCACCTCGTTCCTCGCCGGAAGAACCCAGAGAGTCCGCCTCCCCCCTTTTAGATCAGAGGCCACTGAAGTCATCTGCGGCGTACCACAAGGATCATCATTCAGTCCCACCCTCTTCAACGTATACATGAGTCCCCTCGCATCCATCGTGCGACAACACAACCTCAACATCATCTCCTACGCTGACGACACCCAGCTGATCCTCTCCCTCCCCCCAAAGACCCAAACACCGCCAAAACCAATCTACACGAAGGAATGAAAGAAGTAGCCGAATGGATGAAGAACAGCCGTTTAAAACTAAACTCTGACAAAACGGAAGTCCTCATCCTAGGATCATCCCCCTCTGCCTGGGACGACTCATGGTGGCCACCGGCCCTAGGTACAGCACCCATACCTACGGACCACGCACGTAACCTTGGCTTCATCCTTTACTCCTCCCTATCGTCTCATCATCATGCTTCAACATCCTGCGCATGCTCAAAAAAATCTTCCTCTGGATCCCCACTGAAACAAGAAAGACAGTCACCCACGCACTAGTCACTAGCCGACTAGATTACGGAAACACCCTTTACGCCGGAACCACAGCCAAACTACAGAAAAAACTCCAACGCATCCAAAACGCCTCAGCCAGAATCATACTGGACATCCCCCGTCAAGCTCACATTTCTGGTCACCTGAAAGATCTCCACTGGCTTCCCGTCAACAAGAGAATAAAGTTTTGTCTCCTCACCCAATCACACAAGGCCCTCTATGAACTAGGACCCGAATGCCTCAACAAACGACTATCCTTCTACACACCCACCCGCCAACTACGTTCATCCAATCAAGCCCTCGCCGCAATTCCACGCATTAATAGGTCCACCATGGGAGGAAGATCTTTTTCCTACTTAGCGTCCAAAACCTGGAACTCTCTCCCCACCCACCTCCGCCTCACACAGAACCACCTCTCTTTCAGAAAGCAGCTAAAAACCTGGCTATTCGATAGGTAACGCATCCACCCTCCCTCAAGTGCCTTGAGACCCTCCGGGTGAGTAGTGCGCTATACAAATTACTGAATTTGAACTTGCGCTCCGACCAATCACAATGCTGCTAAGACAGTGATCTGATTGTCTGACTGGGAATTTGGGTGTGCTTCCTGCTGTTCCAGTCAGCGAGGGAGGACTATGGAGGAGAGATGCGGCGAGGAAGCAGCGAGAAGATACACTTTTTATTTTATTTTTTGGCACCCGCTTCCCCCACATTATCCCCCCTCCCGTACTTGCCCCCTACCTCCGATCCATGCTGGGTTCCGCTGTGACTGCACAAACTCTAATCTGCTTTCCACTACCTCTCATACTTCAATCTTCCTGTCAAATCTTATCATGTCTCAGACTAAACCTACTCGATCACTTTTTGCAACATGTTATGTTATGTTAACTGTTTTTGTACCGCGCACAGCTCCCCCAGCAGAGGGGCGTCCTGGCGCCATAAGAAGGTATGCACAACACAGCATAAAAGAGACTCAGAGATTTTTATTAAAAAGGAAGGTTAAAATAGCCCGTCTAAACTGGAGTAAATCATCCAGTGCCCGAATTTCAGCAGGAAGAGAGTTCCACAACTTTGCGGCCACTACTCGAAAGGAGCGGCCACCTGTCCTACTCAGCAAGAAACGTGGGACAACAGACAGGATCTGACCCATCGATCTCAAGGATCGGGAGGGAACGTAAGGGGTCATGAGGTTCGTCAGGATTGGGGGGGGCGTGCCTTTTTAAGATTTTAAAAGCCAGGCAAAGCACCTTAAACTCTATCCTCCGACCAACAGGCAGCCATTGGAGCGCTTGCAGTGTTCTCGAAACCGGACACCGCCTTGGCAAGCCCACCACCGCTCTGGCTGCGGCGTTCTGCACTCGCTGCAGCCGCGTAAGTTCAGCCTGGTTTATTCCTGCTAGCAACGCACTGGCATAATCTATCCTAGATAGTACTGAGGCTTGGACCACTAGCTGTCTGGTGGGGGCATCGAAGAATTTAAGTACAGGTCTAAGGCCCCTGATAATGCCAAAGCAAGAGGCTGCCATCCTCTTAGTATGGCAGGTGAAACTGAGAGTAGGGTCCAGCCAGACCCCAAGGTTTTTTATCTCCATTACAGGAGAAGGGATCATTCCTAATTCGGGAGGCCACCAGTTATCATTCCACCATCCTGCCTGCTTGCCCACAACCATGATCTCTGTCTTCTTAGTGTTCGATTGGAGACAGTTCTGATTCATCCAATTGGCCACCGCACGTAGACCCTCGCAAAACCTGAGGGCCTCCACATCTGAGTCCCCACTCAACGTGACCGCCAGCTGCGTGTCATCCGCATAGGAGACCATTGTCAGGCCCCAGCGCTTGACTACCGCAGCCAGCGTTCTAACGTACAGGTTGAATAAAGTGGGACTCAGGGATGATCCCTGTGGGACCCCCAGTGTCAGCGGGTAAGAGGTAGATTTGACGGGTGGGATAGCAACCTGGAATGATCTATCAGAGAGAAAGGACCGGAACCAACACAAGACGGACCCTCTGACATCTACCTTGGAGACCTGTCAGCCGTAGAGTGGTCTTCCCCCAAACTTTTTGCCCGCTTACCTCTTTTTGCTGTACCTTTTTGTTGGCCATACGACTCTGAGCACTTTACTACTGCTGATAAATGTTAATGTACACGTGTTTCGCCCCTAAAACATGTTAACATTGGTGGTGTACACAATTGGGATACATAATTTATCTGTAAGTCTCCAGTAGAGTGCACTATTGTGCTCAGGGCATGTAAATTAAATGCTACTAGTGATCCTGCAGCTCTGATTGTGCCACCCACACGAGTAGTCCTTTAAACATTTCTCGGGCATGCCACTGAAGAGCCTGTATGTATAGTTTTACTGCCACTTCAACTTTACATTTCAAACCCATTGCCAAGCCCTAAACTCCTTTTTTTAAAAAAAAAAAACAATTTTTATTGCGTCAAGTGTCAAATATACTGCAGCGCTCTGTAACCCAGATGCTAACTACTACATTCTACAACACAGATATTTCTTTGACTTTTAAAATATACATTCTGCAATAAAATAAATAACTAAAAAAGAAAAAACTAAAAAATAATAAGTCCCCAACAAAACTCTCCCCCAATGCACTGTCTTTGCTCCACATACTAGACATCCCCCGCCCTCCCAACTCATCTGTAGCAAGTCTCTTTACTGTTTGACCCCTGTACCACAGTCCTACCCAATTAACCCAGTAGAGCAGCATCTCCCTCAGAGACAGGTTCCTAGTAGAGGCCTCTATAATCTGCCCATCTCTTCCAGATCGTAGGGTGCTTTTGCGGACAACCCGAGGTTTAAAAAATAGGAACCCTCCAGACCCATATTAAAATCCAGACCATTTTTTCCATGCAGACAACGAGTGTAAGGCCTCTGCCTTCCACTTTCGTGCAATGTCTTGCTTGGCTAATGTGAAGCCCAATGTCATCAGGTGGGGCTTGTAGATATTTCCCCCCACCTCCTTCATTATATGCAGCAGCACCAATTTAGGCGAGAAGGGAAGCTCCCACCCCTAAACTTCTGCAAGGCAGGCCAATTCCCCCACCAGAACTTCACAATCGGGATACACTGCCAGACCGTATGAAATAGAGTACCATCTTCCCCTGCACATCGCAGGCATACCCGGGATGCCACTAGGCCTGCCTTCCATAGTCTGACACGAGTATAATAAACCCAGTATATGAATTGTATCAACCGGAGGCGCATTGCTATTGCTGCCTCCCGGTGGTGGCCAGCGCCTCTGTCCAATCATTCCCTTCCAAGGGCGCAAGGTCCCCCTCCCATATCGCCCTAAGTTTATCCAGTGTAGTGGGGCTATTCGTCACCAGAGTCTGGTAGATCTTGGAAATTGTATGGTCTTGTAAGTCGCCCATAAACAGTTTAGCTTCAGTGAGACTGAACTCTGGGAGGGACTGGGAAGAAGGGCGTGCCTAATCTGAAGATATTTCTAAAATTGTGTATTTGGCATCTGGAATTCGTGCTGAAGATCCTGGAAATACTTCAGGACCGTCCCTCGCATCACGGTTCCCAGGGTAGAGATCCCAATATTGTCCCATTCTCGAAAGCCCGCTAGGCCAGCTAATTGTGGCAGTCTTCCATTGAGCCAAAGTGGGGTCTATTTCATCAACTTGCCTCACCACCCCATCTTTCGTAGCGCCTGCCTCCACACCTGAAACACTACCCTAGTAGCGGACGACCGGGCATTATGGACTGATGCCAAGTACAGTACTAAACTCCTCTTTTATTACACATTTGTCACACCTAAGGTAGGCCCTAGGGTACCCATAGGGCAGAGTTCTGTGTAAGTAAAAGGTAGGACATGTACTTTTAAGTTTTGCATGTCCTGGCAGTGTAACACACCTGAATTAGTTTTTCACTTCTGTGAGGCCTACTCCTCTCATAGGTTAACATTGAGAATTCTTTTTTTTACTCACATACTTTATAGGGTTTTAATTACTTACTTTGCCGTAATCGTTTCATGTAGAATCACATATTATTTTTCAGTGCTTGTATGATTTTTCACAAATTTACTTGCATTATTGGCATAAGCTAAGATAGGTGTTGCATAATAAGTTCCCCAAAAAGCATCAGGTGGAAACAACTAATTTCCTAACATAACAGAACCCTTCCCTCACGGTTTGCCATACGTCAATTAAAGCATGCCTTGTTTCAGCATTGTAGGTAGTATGTAATCAGTTGGTGAATATACCCTCGGTACAGCATTATAGGGGAACAATCTCAGGGGTTAGGGCTTCGCGGGTGACCACTGCATTCTTGCAGCTGTGGGTGGTGCCCAACCATGGCTGCTTCTCTGGGGGCAGGTGGTGGTCTGAGACTGGTGCACAGCAGAGCTAGGTTAACAGTGTGTCCCATCCAATCGTTGTTGGTCGCTTCCGCAACCCACAATATTCTTCCCGGCGGAGCACACTCTCTCCGCCATACCCCACCTCTCCATCCACTCCCTCCACATGGACAATGTGGGATGCGCTTCTGATTTCCACCTCCTTCTTGTTGGGCGCTTTGCCAAGAGAAGTGCCTGGTCCGCAAAACTCACTTTCAACGTATTATCTTTAGGGCACTGGGAGAGACTCAGAAGGTAGCTTTCGGCAGAACGCCGGTTGGTCCTTCGCGCCACCCCCTCCAGCTTAGTGTCGACCTGTGCCCAGTATAAAGATATTGTGGGGCAAGCCTAGAGGCATCTGTATCTGATCAGCATCTTATTCAGGCCTTCTGGGGCATACAGAGGAAACATTGGGGGATATAGTTTGCAGTCTATGGTGTGAGTTATGCATGATGCAGAATTGAGTATGGTATACATTTGAACATAGAGTTACTGTGAACTTTCTTTGGGACATTCATGGAGGAAATGCCATTCCGTGTTTCGGAACCCTCGTCTCATTTCCTTTCCCTCCAGTTCTTCAAAGGGACCAGGGAGGTTGCTAGATGCGCACACAGTCCCAAGTATAACCATTGTATCAAATGCCTGCCATGTCCCATTATGTACAACAACTGTATAAATTTGTGTGTGGTTCTATCCCTTCCTTGGAACAGTGTTGTCTGACACACCATAAATTTTACGCATGCTTGGGACAGTGAGTCTGAAACACCCTGCTCACTTGCAAAATCTGCATGGCTCAGCAGTGCTGCATCCTCAACAGTGCCCACCCTGCTGTCCCTCCTTTTGTCCATACGTGTAAAAAGCGTTGCGTCAGTGTCACGGTCAGCGTGGGGAGGCGAGTAAGGTACATTAGGAGCATAGGGAACAGTTGAGACAGTGCATCCCATGTCTGTTTTCCAATGGGTAAGAGCATCTTCTAACAGCAGTGGGGCTTCTGGGGGGTGGGGAGTGCAAACCGGGACAGAGTAATTTGTGTAGTTTACCCTGTGTGATCATGCGGTGTGTGAATACTATCCCCTGAAGATTGTCGCCTTCCAGCCAATAGGAGAGACAATTCAGCCTGCCCTCAAGGCAGTAAGATTTAAAGTCCGGTGCTCTAATCCTCCTGCTGTCTGATGGCAGCTGCAGCTTTGCAAGACTGATGTGCCTCCTCCCATGGCCCCATATTAAGTCTATCGGGAGAGTGTTCCGGGTTTTAAAATATCGAGCTGGTATTGCTACAGGCACATTTATGAAGAAGTAAAGAAGGCGTGGAAGCATCACCATTTTGGAGATGGCGAGGTGGGCAGTCACTCAAAGTGGGAGCGAGGCCCAAAAGGCCACACGAGAGCAGAGTGAAGTGATCCCCCTCTGGAGACTACCCTCTAATAGATCCTATGTGTCTCGATATATTTGAATCCCCAGGTATCTGAATGTAGTGGGTGCCACCTGGATTAGTTTGCCACCAGAGGGGACGGCTGGGACAAAGCGTCTGTCAGCAAAGAGAATAGCATGGGAATTACCATCATCGTGGCTAATCCTGAGACTGACTCAGAGTGTAAATGTCTGGGCTACTGTCTGTAGATCCTTCCGTAAATCTTGGGATATCATATTATATCATCTGCATAGAGAGGCAGAGCATGAACTGTAGGTCCAATAGAGATTCCCTAGGCATGGGTGTCTTGTCTGAGTCTTTGTGAAAGGGGTTGTAGTGCAATCACAAATAACATCGGGGAGAGCAGGCACCCTTGTTGAGTGCCTTGGAGAATGGGGTAAGCATCCGATATGTGCACTCTTGTTTGCACACTTACAGTGGGCAAAGTGTATAGTAATTCAACCCAACAGGTATAGTTAGGAGGGACACCAATATGTTGAAGAACGGCTAACATGAATTCCCAGCTTCAGGTATCAAACGCTTGGCGAAGGTCAAGGGAGAGCCAGCTCTTCTACAGAGTGGAACCAGAGACCGTATCCATGAAATGGTATAGTCTATGTATATTTAAAGATTTTCCATGACTGGGTACACATGAATACGTTTTGGAAGGAGAGGAAGGAGTTGAAAAGCCAGTCCCTTAGTTAGAATTTTGTGCTCAGTATTTATTAGCGATAGAGGCCTATATGATGCCTTATCTGTGGAAATCCTGATAGGTTTCGGTGGGGAGGTCACTAGGGCCTGAACCATGGTGGTGGGCAGCACTCCGTTCAGTTCAGTTCATAAAGCTTTTATTCGGTTTGTATATGTACAATCATGTAAGCCGAACAATAAAATATATATACACATTCAAAATATCAGCATAAACCCAACAGTATTATGCACTAACCTCTATGCTATATAACAGGATAATTTCATAAACCGACCTCCGTGTTAACTTAGTACTAGAATGGAGACACACTATTATATATAAATAAATGCATCATAAAATATTAAAGTGCATAGTGCTATAAAAAAATATCATGTACGAGAGTCCTGATGTACAAAATCACAATATTTATACAGTTACCTATTCCAATAGTGGCGGAACTGTGGGGCTGAGCTGAAGTGCTGCTCCCTAAAGTGACATATGCAAAATAAAGTGACCCATGCAAAAGTGCATATTTAGCCATATAACAGAGTTCGCACCATGATAATATATGCCTCCTCACCACTCTGTCACTATGCATTCTTCACTGTATTATTTACACCCAATAGACAGTGATCAGCAGTCGGTAATTATTCTCTCATAAAAGAGATATGTGCAAAAGTACAAATGTGAAAATCAGGCCATAACAAAAATAGGATTTCACTGTATTTTACAATAATATAGATTTCCTAGCAGCTCTACTTTTCACTATAAAATGTGCGACATAAAAACAGACATCTGGGGTCTCAAGAGAACATAATAATTTCATTGCATCTACTGTTAAACGAATTCCATATTTTAAAAGGATGGGCTTCAAATAAAATTTCCTTAACCCCTTTGCATGCTCGTGACGGAGCCGCTCCGTCACGAGCCGCGGTTGAGCTGTGCTCATGACGGAGCGGTTCCGTCATGGCCCCGCCCGCACAATGGAACGTCCAGCGCAGGCGCGGAATTAGCGCTGTGCAGGCGCGCTGAGCGGGCCATGACGGAACCGCTCCGTCATGAGCACAGCTCAACCGAGGCTCATGACGGAGCGGCTCCGTCATGAGCATAGAAGGGGTTAAAAATACATAAAATTTACAAAATAGCAGGAAATGACAACAACTTTGCTTTGAGACATTATCACAGGGGCAATTTGTATTAGTGCCTTCCCCTATATTGGGGAACGATACAAGATGGTGTACAATGCCCAGCCGTAAACGTGTTAGTACAAATCGATGAGAGGGTCTGGACACATCCACCAGCACTCATTTCTCCAGTGAGGAGTTGTAAAGGCACTCCAGCTGTGGCACCAATTAAGTGGAAAAGGTGTTGTATAATTTCATTAGTAGTCCATCTTTTCCCAGGGTTTTGCTGTGGGGGAGTTCTTTGATGGCCTGCTGAATTTCATTGGTAGACAATGGGGCCGCAAGTGCCTTCCTGCCTGGAACCTGTGGGAGGATTAAGGCATTAAAACAATTACTACTAAACAGCCTGAGGGCCAGCCGAAGGACGGATAACGAAGAACTCAGAACAATTTTTGTGGAAGGCATGATTGGCCAGCTGGGGTGTGATGATATCAAGTATGGGGACTGAAGGGGGTACATCTCTGTCATCTGGGCAAGTAAAGTGCCTGATTTGTCAGCTTAGCATGTGACCACTGTATGTACGACCAGTAATCATGGCACACAAATGCTCTAAGAGGTTTTTCATATTCAATCAGCACTGCTTGGAGCTCCTCTGTTCTGGTCTCATTCTCCGCTACAGCCCATTCAAAGGATCCCATTTCTCTCTTTACACGTGTCAACTCCTGATTTACCGTTTGGTGGGCTCCAGTTCCTCCGACTCTATGAGTGATGTGGTGGCAGTATTAGTGTTGTCTGTGAAGTAGGTATCTATGGTTTTAGCCAAGGTGTCGCAAAATAGCCCATCCTCCAGAAGACTAGAGTCAAGTCTCCACTTGGAGACCGGGGTGGGCACCAGCTCTAGACTAAAGCGAGTTCTGAGGGGGTGTGGTCTGTCCGGATTTTCCAATGGTAGGTAGTATGTGCGACATGATAAGCTTAAAGGATGCTGACATCTGTGGTGAGTGATTGTAGTAGGCTGGCTTATATATGGTGTACACTTATTATGTGATGCATCTTGCACTAATACAGGCAACCCTTATGGGGATTTTAGTAGTGTTTGGTAACTATTGAGAGCTCTCAAAGTGGTAGCTGTGGAGAGCAGCCTTCAGGCTTATCTTGAAGGAGTGTTCAGCAGCTAGTTTCACCAGTTTAATCATGTAGTGTAGGTTAAACAAAAATAAACAAGCAGTGTATATATTGTAGGAGAGTAGGGTCTGCAATCCTATAATCACCCAGATTTTTTGCTTTTGTTTCACTGGTTTACGACTTCTCTGGCTGTGGGCCTGCCAATCAGACCCACAGCCTGGCTGTTCTCTTTCTAAATTACAACATGTACCCTAGGTGCATTTACCAATTTGTACTGGGCCACCTTATCAGACCCTGTAACTCAGGGCATAGGTGTACCCAGGGCTGCCAGGGGCTGCAGCATGTATTATGCCACCCCTGGCTGGCCTCTTAAATTTGACACAACTGGCTGCATGACAGCTGGGGCAAAGTCGTGTAATCACCCTTTGCTGTAGGTGTAGTATACCTATACCTAACCCTAAAATGGACACACAGATTCCTATCAGTCACTCCTATGGCAGGCCTTGACAATCCTGAAGGCAGAGTGCTTGGAATCGTGTGAGATGGTGCTCTGGCATGAGCTGAGCCTGTCTGCAGCTTGCGGGACAAAGTCTATGGTAGCTAGAAATTGCAAAGTTAGTGTTCTCGGGCGAACCCGACCTGGTAGGAGGAAAATGAAAGTGGATTCTGACCCTTGGATAGTGAGGCTATGCTGGGGCACCGAAATGCCGAAGTTACCTAGCCCAGGGGCTGCAGCTGCATAGGACTCAAAAGACGTCGGGAATCCTCGTTGACGGACCAGGAGCCTGGAAGAAAGAAGTTGCTGGCAGGCGACCAGTGAAGAAAGTTCGGTGGATCCAAGCCTGGATCGATGGAAGATGACACCTGAAAGCAGAGGGGACCAAGTTCGAGACTACTAGCCAGTAGTCAGTGGGCACCAGGAGGGCACCGGATGGTAGCCACCTCGACAAGGTGAGTGGGTGACGCTGTGACCACAGATCTCACGGACCAGGAGGCGTTGTCGGCGACCAGGATGGAGGAGCGATCTGTCCCACGATGGATGAAGCTGTCGGCGTCGCTGGACCCAGGATTGGGCAACAAAGCCTTGGCAAATTCAAGCCCACGCGGTGGACCTAAAATGGCGTCTGGAGTGGACCAGGAGGGTCCGGGGTGCCTCTCTTGAAGAAGGAAGCAAGGGCCAGTCTGGAGCAACCAGACCAGCAGCAGTGATGTCGTCGGGCGTCGTGAAGAAGGCCACAAGCCAGCCGGCTAGTAGCCACACAGCGCTGTGATCACGCAAAAGCAGAAGGGCCTCACGCAGATCGTGGAGATGCTGGAGGGCTGATCTTTGGTGCTGGAGCTGCTCAGGGTTGGGGCTTCTCGGACCCCAAAGCACTCACCAGTGGAAGACTCGGTGGGCTTGTTACAAAGAAGTCGTGCAGTCTTGGCGATCGTCGGTCCCTCGAGGTCTCGTCGCACTCACGGTTCTCAGCTTTGCTGTAGAGGTGAGTAGAGGTCAGAGGGGCCAGGGAAGCCGGGTCTCGTCGAGCTGGGTCGTCGGATTCGTGAAGAAGGACTTGCAGCAGACCGCAGTCGCCTGCCAGCAACTTCTTTCTTCCAGGCTCCTGGTCAGTCAACGAGGATTCCCAACATCTTTTGAGTCCTATGCAGCTGCAGCCCCTGGGCTAGGTAACTTCGGCATTTCGGTGCCCCAGCATAGCCTCACTATCCAAGGGTCAGAATCCACTTTCGTTTTCCTCCTACCAGGTCGGGTTCGCCCGAGAACACTAACTTTGCAATTTCTAGCTACCATAGACTTTGTCCCGCATCACGCGTGAGAGTGCACACTCTGCACCCGAGTCCCCTGGGTCTCCTAGAAGTAATCTAACGATTCTATAGTCAAGTCCTAGCGATTTCAAAGGCTATTAGTACTGTACTTACCTGCTAGTAATTTCGCATTCCACTTTCAGAGTATATGGTTTTCCGTGCCCCCCGGGCATTTGTATATACTGTGCTAACTTAAGTATTTTTGTAAGAGTTTTGGTTTGTGCTTAGTACCCTGTCCTCATAAAGAGTACAGGGCTGTTGTGATTCTTAATAAATAACTGTTTATTTTCATAACACTTGTGTGGTGTCCTTTCACTGGGTATTCAAGGGGTATATGTGTGGTAAACAGCTAGCCTAACACGCCCTCTCGAGTCTTTAGCCTTAGACTGCTCGTATCCACGCTACTAGGATAGCTGGTCTATAAGGTTGACTTACAACCAATCATCAATAAGGGTTGCTGGACTGATACATAGTGTTCACTAGAATAGTGAGCACTGCATATCAGGCCACCTTCTCACATTGGTGAGCAGCGGTTGGGATTTGAGCTTGCTGTTGTTTTACCACACGTATCCTAAGAATATCTTGTTGAAAGATCACATAAGTACTGTTGGTACATATAACTAAGCTTAGAATACTCTGAGTTCTACTGAACCAGCTGTTGCAGCTCCTCAAGGCTTAGCACACCTTGGCTGCAACTCTTAGCAAGGGATCAGTAGGTAAACACATAGTGTAGGTAGGTGCATCACTTACACCACACTAGAAACAGTATGTCAGAAAAAGGAGGAAACTCTGAGTCTCCCCTTGTCAGTTGACCCTCCACAGGTCATTCCTTCCAGATATACTGTGCTTAGCTTCCATGAGTTACGACAAGTGTGTACCTCTAGGAAGATTAAGCAAGGGGCTAACCCCACCACCTCCTTTCTGATTGGTCTCCTGGAGACTTATGATGCCAGAAAGGCTGAGAGACTTCTTAGCCCTTCTAATCCAGATGGAGGCATGCCTCCCCTTGAGGGAACCAGAGGAGACCCTGACCTAATCCACCTCTCCACTGAGAATGAAGATGGGGAGGAGGATGAGGATGAGGATCCCTCTGGGGATGAGGCAGACAAGGGACAGGTAGAAGTCAGCAGACTAACCAGGTCCAACTTAAGCAAACATGACAGTGGTACTGGGGGACCCCTGGGGCCACTATCAGGTCAGCTTAACATTGGGAATGGACGAGCCAGATCTCTGTCAAGAGGCTCTGGCAGATCCCTTCAAACCAATGGCTCTCACAACTCTTCTCAAAGAGGGATGACTTCCCCCTCAGAGGAGAGTGTATGAAGCTAAAGAAAGGGCAGCCAATCTGAGGATTGAAAGGGAAGAACTTGCCCTGGCCAAAGAGAGGCTTGCCTTTGCTAGAGAGCAACAGTTAAGTGGGGTAGTCCCCACTGGTGGCAGCATTGTACCTAGCAATAGGGAAAGGAGTTTTGATACAAAACACCTGGGTAAGATAGTGCCCCCCTTTAAACAAGGGGGTGACATCCACAAATGGATTACTGCTTTGGAGAGGGCCTGCACGGTGCAAGGTGTTCCCCAGAGTCAGTGGGCAGCTATCTTGTGGCTCTCCTTTGAAGGTAAAGGTAGAGACAAGCTCCTCACTACAAGAGTGGAGGATGCTAACAATTACCAAGTCTTGAAAAATACACTGGTTGAAGGGTTTGGCCTAACCACTGAGCAGTACAGGGTGCTGTTCAGGGATACCCAGAAAACTCGGTCTCAAGATTGGTCTGACTTTGTAGATTGTGCCACTAAGGCTTTTGAGGGCTGGTTGCTGGGCAGTAAGGTTACTGATTACAAAGGATTGTATAATTTGATGATGAGAGAACAAATTTTAAACAATTGTCAGAACCAGTTGTTGCATCAGCATCTTGTCGACTCGGATCTGACCTCTCCCCAAGAATTGGGAAAGAAGGCAGACAGATGGGTTCGTACGAGAGTTAAACAGAACCAGGGCCAGAATCAAGGTGGTCAGAAGAAAGCAGACCAGAAGGGTAAAGATTCTAAGGGGGAACAAAATGACCAGAAGTCTTCGACAGGTCCCCAACAACCCAAAGAGGGTGGGGGTCAGGCTCCCCAGAAGAAGAAAAACCAAGAAGGCCAATCTAAAAGGTGGTGCCAATACTGCAAAAGTAAAACTCACTGGTTTAGTGAGTGCACCAAGAAAGGAGGAGGGCAGACTCCTGCCACTGCAGCCCCTAAGGCACCTGTGCCCCCTAGTACAGTCAGCAGTGGTAGTGCACCTCCCAAGGGTTTAGTAGGGTTAACCCTGGGTTCTGAGGGGTGTGACAACTTAGTTGGTACATTCACTCAGGCTGTCCTTGTTTGTACAGGGGATGTGGATATGTCCCCTGACATAAGTCCCAATACTTTGGGCAAATACAGACAGACACCTTTCATTAATGGAAAAATGGCTCCGGCCTATAGGGACACTTGTGCCAGTGTCACAATGGTGACACCTAACTTTGTGGACCCTGGACAGATCATGCCAGGTACAGAATTCCTGGTGACCAATGCAAGCAATGTCAGTACCAATCACAGTATGGCAATTGTAGCTTTCTCCTGGGGAGGGGTAACTGGCCAAAAGAAGGTTGTAGTTAGTTCAGACCTCCCAGTGGATTGTTTGTTGGGCAATGATTTGGAGTCATCACAATGGTCAGAAGTGGAGCAGAGGACTCACATGGAAATGTTAGGCTTGCCAGCACATGTGTTTGCTGTGACCAGGTCACAGGTCAGGAAATGCCCCACTGAACAGGTGCTGGATCCTGGAACAATGGACCAGACACCTCCCAAGAAGAAGAACAGTAGGGTTAAGGCTGTGCCTTCCCCCTTGCCCCAGGTTGAGGATCAAGTCTCAGAGGAGGCTGACCTACAGGAATTGAGGGAAACTGAGCCCAGAGAGTTTGAACTTGATCAAGTTGAATTCTTGGGTTCAGGGGGACCCTCAAGGGAAGACCTGGGGAAGGACCAGTTAAGCTGCCCTTCTCTTGAACACCTCAGACAGCAGGCTGCTGCTGAGGCTGCTGGGAACGCCACAGGTACCCACAAGGTATACTGGGAAGATGGACTCCTATACACTGAGTCAAGAGACCCCAAGCCTGGCATGACCAGGAGGCTGGTTGTACCCTTGTCTCAGAGAGGTTTCCTACTTACCTTGGCCCATGAGATTCCCTTAGCAGGTCACTTAGGCCAGACAAAGACTTGGGACAGGCTTGTCTCACACTTTCACTGGCCTCACATGAATGAGGATACCAAGGAGTTTTGTCGCTCCTGTGTCACTTGCCAAGCCAGTGGTAAGTCAGGTGGCACAACAAAGGCCCCCCTTATACCAATGCCTGTGGTGGGGGTGCCCTTTGAAAGAGTGGGGATTGACATTGTTGGTCCAATGGAACCCCAGACAGCATCAGGGCACAAGTTTATACTGGTGGTAGTGGATCATGCCACCAGGTATCCTGAAGCTATTCCACTTAGGACCACTACAGCACCTGTAGTGGCAAGGGCCCTAGTTGGAGTGTTCTCCAGAGTGGGCTTCCCTAAGGAGGTTGTCTCTGACAGAGGTGCAAACTTTATGTCGAGCTACCTAACTGCTATGTGGAAGGAATGTGGTGTCAATTACAAATTCACTACACCCTATCATCCACAATGCAATGGGCTTGTTGAAAGGTTCAACAGGACCCTAAAAGGGATGATTCATGGACTTCCTGAAAAGCTCAGGCGTAGATGGGATGTCCTGATTCCCTGCCTTCTGTTTGCTTACAGAGAGGTCCCACAAAAGGGGGTTGGCTACAGCCCTTTTGAACTTTTGTATTGGCATCCTGTGAGAGCCCCCCTGTGTTTGGTGAAGGAAGGATGGGAGAGACCTCTCAAAAAGCCTGCAACCAGCATAGTGGACTATGTACTTGGTCTCCGCTCCAGGATGGCTGAGTATATGGAGAAGGCATCTGAAAACCTTAAGGCCAGTCAAGAACTTCAAAAAGCTTGGCATGACCAAAAGGCTGTCCTGACTGTTTATCAGCCTGGACAGAAGGTGTGGGTGTTGGAGCCAGTGGCCCCAGCAGCACTCAAAGACAAATGGTCTGGGCCCCACACAATTCTTGAGCAAAAGGGAGAGGTCACCTACCTGGTGGACCTTGGAACTCCCAGGAGCCCCCACAGGGTGCTCCATGTCAACAGGCTCAAAGCATATGTTGACAGGAAAGACATGAGCTTGCTCATGGCCATAGATGAGGGACAGGAGGAAGAGAGTGACCCTCTCCCAGACCTGCTCACTCAGAATCCTGATGATGGGTCAGTAGATGGTGTTGTCTTTTGTGGCAGCCTCTCTGAGCATCAACAGAAAGACTGTAAACCGGTTCTTCAGTCTTTCAGACATATGTTTTCTCTGACACCCAGTCAGATCAATTGGTGTACCCATGAGGTTGACACTGGTGACAGTCTGCCAGTTAAGAGTAAAATCTACCGGCAGCCTGATCATGTTAGAGACTGCATAAAAACTGAAGTGCAGAAAATGTTGGAGTTGGGAGTCATTGAACCCTCAGATAGCCCTTGGGCTAGTCCAGTAGTTCTAGTGCCAAAACCTCACACCCAGGATGGTACGAGAGAGATGAGGTTTTGCGTAGACTACAGGGGTCTCAATGCAGTCACTAAGGCTGATGCCCACCCAAAACCAAGGGCAGATGAGCTGATAGATAGATTGGCTTCTGCCAACTACTTAAGCACATTTGACTTAACAGCTGGGTATTGGCAAATCAGGTTAGCTGAGGATGCCAAGCCCAAGACAGCATTTTCAACCCCTGGTGGGCATTATCAATTTGTGGTAATGCCCTTTGGTCTGAAAAATGCACCTGCCACCTTCCAAAGGTTGGTGAATCAAGTCCTCACTGGGCTGGATGACTTCTGTGCAGCATATCTAGATGATATTGCTGTCTTTAGCTCCACCTGGGAGGATCACCTGGTCCACCTGAGGAAAGTGTTAGAGGCTCTGCAAGCAGCAGGCCTCACTATCAAGGCCACCAAGTGCCAGATAGGGCAGACACAGGTTGTATACCTGGGCCACCTTGTAGGTGGAGGCCAGGTTCAGCCACTGGAGAGCAAAATACAGTCAATCAGGGACTGGGCTCCTCCAACCACCCAGACTCAGGTTCGAGCTTTCTTGGGCCTGACTGGTTACTATAGGAAGTTTGTCAGGAACTATGGATCAATTGTGACTCCATTAAATGAACTGACAAGTAAGAAAATGCCAAAAAAAGTTCAGTGGACAGCAGGCTGTCAAAAAGCATTCGATGACCTAAAGCAGGCCATGTGCACAGCACCTATCCTTAAGAGTCCAGACTACTCCAAACCATTCATTGTCCAAAAAGATGCTTCTGAGTTGGGTGTGGGAGCTGTTCTATCTCAGCTGAGTTTTGATGGTCAAGACCAGCCCATTGCTTTTATAAGCAGAAGGCTGACCCCCAGAGAGAAGAATTGGTCAGCTATTGAGAGGGAGGCCTTTGCTGTGGTTTGGGCACTGAAGAAGCTGAGGCCATACTTGTTTGGCACTCACTTCAAGATTCAGACCGACCATAAGCCCCTCTTGTGGCTAAATCAGATGAAGGGTGAAAACCCCAAACTGCTTAGGTGGTCCATTTCCCTACAGGGGATGGACTTTACAGTGGAACATAGACCTGGTACTGATCATGGCAATGCCGATGGGCTCTCCAGATATTTCCACTTAGAACAAGAAGACTCACCTGGTCAAGGTTAGCTTATTGTCCCAAAGTTTGGGGGGGGGGGGTCATGTAGGAGAGTAGGGTCTGCAATCCTATGATCACCCAGATTTTTTGCTTTTGTTTCACTGGTTTACGACTTCTCTGGCTGTGGGCCTGCCAATCAGACCCACAGCCTGGCTGTTCTCTTTCTAAATTACAACATGTACCCTAGGTGCATTTACCAATTGGTACTGGGCCACCTTATCAGATCCTGTTACTCAGGGCATAGGTGTACCCAGGGCTGCCAGGGGCTGCAGCATGTATTATGCCACCCCTGGCTGGCCTCTTAAATTTGACACAACTGGCTGCATGACAGCTGGGGCAAAGTCGTGTAATCACCCTTTGCTGTAGGTGTAGTATACCTATACCTAACCCTAAAATGGACACACAGATTCCTATCAGTCACTCCTATGGCAGGCCTTGACAATCCTGAAGGCAGAGTGCTTGGAATCGTGTGAGATGGTGCTCTGGCTTGAGCTGAGCCTGTCTGCAGCTTGCGGAACCAAGTCCAAATAGCTGTTCCATGATATCGCATACCATATACTCTTAAGTGCATTATAATCCTCGCGGTTAAATGTTAACTTTGGTATTGCGTTATCAAAACATGTCGAGTAAGGTGTCATACGAATTGGAATACTAACCCCTCGCCAATTCTGGCGACGGGGTTAGCATTCCACCCTTCTAGAGGGACACGACATGTACGTAACTGTGAACCCCGGTTAAAGTTAACTGAAGCCTCAGCTCCACAAAATGGATGCTGCCACCACAGACACGAGTCTGACCTCCTGCTGCTGGGAGTCCTTCCAGCGAGGGAGGCTTGGACAAAGGGTTTCCTGTCCGGGGCGGTGCTAGCACCGTCCCAGACATGGTTTTGTGTATCCTGGGTAGGCAGGGCTTTTCAGGAAGGTGACTGCTGAGTGGCACCCCGGTGCTCACTACGCATAGGCCGGTCAGAACCAGTTCCAGGGGCACACCAGCCCCTGGCCTGGGGGAAGTCCGGCATGGCAGAGGGGTGTAACCACCCCCCTCCTAGTCCCACCCATAGGCAGGACCTAGTCACCGGGTCAGCCCCCTTTTTTAGTATAAAGATGGGAGCGGGCCCCCTGTTCAAATTAGATCATCTTTGGAATCAAGACACGACTTTCTGCGAAAGACATCAAGATTTCCTTCTTCAAGATTCTCCCTTGTGGCTAAGGAGTAGTCACCCTGCATCAAGCGGGCACCATCCTAAGAACACTGCAGTCTGCTGCAAGTCCTTCTTCACGAATCCGACGACCCAGCTCGACGAGACCCGGCTTCCCTGGCACCTCTGACCTCTACTCACCTCTACAGCAAAGCTGAGAACCGTGAGTGCGACGAGACCTCGAGGGACCGACGATCGCCAAGACTGCACGACTTCTTTGTAACAAGCCCACCGAGTCTTCCACTGGTGAGTGCTTTGGGGTCCGAGAAGCCCCAACCCTGAGCAGCTCCAGCACCAAAGATCAGCCCTCCAGCATCTCCACGATCTGCGTGAGGCCCTTCTGCTTTTGCGTGATCACAGCGCTGTGTGGCTACTAGCCGGCTGGCTTGTGGCCTTCTTCACGACGCCCGACGACATCACTGCTGCTGGTCTGGTTGCTCCAGACTGGCCCTTGCTTCCTTCTTCAAGAGAGGCACCCCGGACCCTCCTGGTCCACTCCAGACGCCATTTTAGGTCCACCGCGTGGGCTTGAATTTGCCAAGGCTTTGTTGCCCAATCCTGGGTCCAGCGACGCCGACAGCTTCATCCATCGTGGGACAGATCGCTCCTCCATCCTGGTCGCCGACAACGCCTCCTGGTCCGTGAGATCTGCGGTCACAGCGTCACCCACTCACCTTGTCGAGGTGGCTACCATCCGGTGCCCTCCTGGTGCCCACTGACTACTGGCTAGTAGTCTCGAACTTGGTCCCCTCTGCTTTCAGGTGTCATCTTCCATCGATCCAGGCTTGGATCCACCGAACTTTCTTCACTGGTCGCCTGCCAGCAACTTCTTTCTTCCAGGCTCCTGGTCCGTCAACGAGGATTCCCGACGTCTTTTGAGTCCTATGCAGCTGCAGCCCCTGGGCTAGGTAACTTCGGCATTTTGGTGCCCCAGCATAGCCTCACTATCCAAGGGTCAGAATCCACTTTCGTTTTCCTCCTACCAGGTCGGGTTCGCCCGAGAACACTAACTTTGCAATTTCTAGCTACCATAGACTTTGTCCCGCATCACGCGTGAGAGTGCACACTCTGCACCCGAGTCCCCTGGGTCTCCTAGAAGTAATCTAACGATTCTATAGTCCAGTCCTAGCGATTCCAAAGGCCATTAGTACTGTACTTACCTGCTAGTAATTTCGCATTCCACTTTCAGAGTATATGGTTTTCCGTGCCCCCCGGGCATTTGTATATACTGTGCTAACTTAAGTATTTTTGTAAGAGTTTTGGTTTGTGCTTAGTACCCTGTCCTCATAAAGAGTACAGGGCTGTTGTGATTCTTAATAAATAACTGTCTTTTTTCATAACACTTGTGTGGTGTCCTTTCACTGGGTATTCAAGGGGTATATGTGTGGTAAACAGCTGGCTTAACACGCCCTCTCGAGTCTTTAGCCTTAGACTGCTCGTATCCACGCTACTAGGATAGCTGGTCTATAAGGTTGACTTACAACCAATCATCAATAAGGGTTGCTGGACTGATACATAGTGTTCACTAGAATAGTGAGCACTGCATATCAGGCCACCTTCTCACATATATGACAATTATTACGCAACACTCACCAACACATTGTTTATGGGCCGGGGTGCCCGCCACCCCTTCCACCACAAATCCCAATGGGAGGAGACAGACAGTTTAAACTTTTGGAAGGCAGGGAGGCCTCACGACCCCCCCGGACGTATTTATTAAAATATGAAACAAAATTTAAAACTTTACATTAAAAACGTTTCATGTATCATATACAAATTCAACTTCCATTACATTTGATGAAGACCGGTATTCAGGCTAACCTTAACAAATCTCTAAAACCAAGATTTCCTAACCGAGTCTAACATCATGACATAATGCAAGAAACTGGTGTGGGAGCACACTGCTTCACCTCCCAGCAGAGTCAGCCCCTGGGCATCATGGTAGATGCAGTTCAGATCGACAAGCGAGTACACTTGGAAAGTCTTGAGTGTTTCACCAGGTGGGTGCAGAATAGTGCTGGCCATCT
Organism: Lissotriton vulgaris; assembly: GCF_964263255.1. NCBI lineage: Eukaryota > Metazoa > Chordata > Amphibia > Caudata > Salamandridae > Lissotriton > Lissotriton vulgaris. Next base: position 55,724,500 of record NC_141699.1, on the reverse strand, counting down.
CTGGACACGTGTTTCTGGATTATTATCCGTCATCAGCAGAGATTAGGCAAAATTATTTGGGGTTGCTGAGCAGGCTGCCGTATTCTTGGAACGCAGTATCTCTCCAGGCGCGCAGGTGCCTCTCCACGAGCTCGTCAGCTCAAAGCGGCTCGAGGGAGCCTTTAAGTAAGAAACTGGTGTGGGAGCACACTGCTTCACCTCCCAGCAGAGTCGCCCCTGGGCATCATGGTAGATGCAGTTCAGATCGACAAGCGAGTACACTTGGAAAGTCTTGAGTGTTTCACCAGGTGGGTGCAGAATAGTGCTGGCCATCTCTGGACACGTGTTTCTGGATTATTATCCGTCATCAGCAGAGATTAGGCAAAATTATTTGGGGTTGCTGAGCAGGCTGCCGTATTCTTGGAACGCAGTATCTCTCCAGGCGCGCAGGTGCCTCTCCACGAGCTCGTCAGCTCAAAGCGGCTCGAGGGAGCCTTTAAGTAAGAAACTGGTGTGGGAGCACACTGCTTCACCTCCCAGCAGAGTCGCCCCTGGGCATCATGGTAGATGCAGTTCAGATCGACAAGCGAGTACACTTGGAAAGTCTTGAGTGTTTCACCAGGTGGGTGCAGAATAGTGCTGGCCATCTCTGGACACGTGTTTCTGGATTATTATCCGTCATCAGCAGAGATTAGGCAAAATTATTTGGGGTTGCTGAGCAGGCTGCCGTATTCTTGGAACGCAGTATCTCTCCAGGCGCGCAGGTGCCTCTCCACGAGCTCGTCAGCTCAAAGCGGCTCGAGGGAGCCTTTAAGTAAGAAACTGGTGTGGGAGCACACTGCTTCACCTCCCAGCAGAGTCGCCCCTGGGCATCATGGTAGATGCAGTTCAGATCGACAAGCGAGTACACTTGGAAAGTCTTGAGTGTTTCACCAGGTGGGTGCAGAATAGTGCTGGCCATCTCTGGACACGTGTTTCTGGATTATTATCCGTCATCAGCAGAGATTAGGCAAAATTATTTGGGGTTACTGAGCAGGCTGCCGTATTCTTGGAACGCAGTATCTCTCCAGGCGCGCAGGTGCCTCTCCACGAGCTCGTCAGCTCAAAGCGGCTCGAGGGAGCCTTTAAGTAAGAAACTGGTGTGGGAGCACACTGCTTCACCTCCCAGCAGAGATACTACGTTCCAAGGATACAGCAGCCTGCTCAGCAACCCCAAATAATGCCTAATCTCTGCTGATGACAGATAATAATCTAGTAACACGTGTCCAGAGATGGCCAGCACTAATCTGCACCCACCTGGTGAAACACTCTAAAGACTTTGCAAGTGTACTCGCTTGTCGGACTACATCGATCATGATGCTTAGGGGCGACCCTGCTGGGAGGTGAAGCAGTGTGCTCCCACACCAACTTTCTACTTGAAGGCTCCCTCGAGCCGCTGTGACCTGACGAGCTCGTGGAGAGGCACCTGCGCGCCTGGAGAGATACTACGTTCCAAGGATACGGCAGCCTGCTCAGCAACCCCAAATAATGCCTAATCTCTGCTGATGACAGATAATAATCTAGTAACACGTGTCCAGAGATGGCCAGCACTAATCTGCACCCACCTGGTGAAACACTCTAAAGACTTTGCAAGTGTACTCGCTTGTCGGACTACATCGATCATGATGCTTAGGGGCGACCCTGCTGGGAGGTGAAGCAGTGTGCTCCCACACCAACTTTCATGACATAATGCATTGCATACCAATTTGTACATCCTAACGTTAGGGGCCAACGGCAAGGTCTTAACCGGTGTCAGGTCCCTATCACCAAACTCCCGCCCTCACGTGTGAGTGGCGCATGCGCAGAGGACTTTACCCTTGTAGCCAACTGTAACTTCCCTTGTCGTGGGGACCCCCTTTCACTCGACGCCATCTTAAGGTCATCCGAGTTCCCGTGCGGGGTATCCGTAAGAAGGACAGCGTGGAATCCCCCCCCCCCTTTCCCCGCACTCTCCTCCGCCGGAGCGGATATCCGGCCCAGAAAATTCTGGGGAGGGGCATATAGCCGTCTCCCCCCTGGGAGGGGCCTATGGCCGTCTCCCCCTGGGCGACCCATCCGTAATGGGTGCCGCCCCCCGTGGGAGGGGCCAATGGCCGCCTCCCCCCGGGCGCTCCCATCCATAATGGTTGGCGCCCCCCCTAGGGACCTTAAAATCACTGCTCACCGATCATGACCTTACCGCCCGACCGAAGACTAAATAAATACGACAGTTAGTTACCTACTAGGGAGAAAAACCTATGCTTACTCTTAAAGTACAGCTCGATATGTCCAATGACTTTAACATTGCTACAAAGGAAGAAAGGTCCTATAGCACAGAACGTTCTTTATTGCATACATTTCTTGACATTTCTACAAAGGAAAAAAGGCCTATAAGCAAGTATTCAGTTACATGCATACTCTTGGCATCGACTTACGATGAAGGCAACGACTCCCACAAAACATGTTTTATTACAATCAAATTGCAACCTAGAACTTTGTTTACTCCCAAATTCTTTGCAACAGGGGCTGGTGGGTGGGTCAAAAAACTGCAGCTTGTTCCCTTGAGGGCTCACGAGCGACGAGTGGTGCAGCCTTCAGAGCGCAGAGTTCCCGTGCAGGGTATCCGTAGGAAGGACAGCGTGTACTCCCCCCCCCCCCCCCCCCCCCCCCTTCCCCGCACACTCTTCCGCCGGAGGGGATATCCGGCCCTCGGGAAATCCTGGGGAGGGGCATATAGCTGTCTCCCCCTGGGAGGGGCCTATGGCCGCCTCCCCCGGGCGCTCCCATCCGTAATGGGTGGCGCCCCCCCCTAGGGACCTTGAAATCACTGCTCACCGATCATGACCTTACCGCCACAGGCCAGATAGTTGACCGACTATCTGGCCCCCCACACCTCCTATAGGTCATGTCTCCTCAACCCCACTAGCTAAGCTATCATGTCTCCTATCAGTAAGTCATTCCCCACCCTGGACAGGTGTACCCCATCATCAGAATACCAGTGATCACCCCAGATGCACCCATGAGATATGCTTTAAAGATGAGCAGAGCGAAACAATTTCACCATTTTATTGTTGACCCTCTTTACCGAATGGTTCAACACTGTTGTGGACAAACCACCCCACCATACCCTCCTCGGAATCATGTGAGACCAGGCTATTGTACATCCCGGGAGCCTTCTTGCTAACCAGCTAACTGCAGAAAGTATGTGCTCAACTAAAGCTCGTCTGCCCAGTCTTACCAAGTCATTGCCCCCAATGTGCACTATTACTACACATGGTGGTGACCTGTGCCGCCCTAGTATTTCTTCCACAAAACTTTGCAGTCGGTCAATACACAGGCCGCCCTTCCCTTGGAAGGACACCCTGAACCCATATTCCTCAGATGTGTGGATCGCATCACCTGTCTTGAATATGTCCCCGGCACGCCTCACGTATGAGTGGCCCACGACCCAGAGCACACGTCATCCATTCCTTATGCCTGAAGTGGTGGTTAGCTGATACTGGGCCGGTCCCAATTTCCGCCCTGCGTCACAGGCTCGTGAAACTGTAATCCAAACAAAAGACAACAAGCGTGAGTGCACTTCATCAGTAACTTACAACATGTGCAGTCGCACGTACCTCTTGAAACAATTCGAAGACCAGCGGCCTAACTGCTTAACATTGTCTGCCTGCAGACCTTGAGCCGTAGCTTCTGTAGCGGCCCCTATCCTGAATGAATGGGTCCCAAAATCACTCGGGTCCAAGCCCGCCGCTGCAATCGTGATTGCCAGCACCCTCTGAAACTGAAACTTTGTCAACGGGATGCCGTCCGTATGTCGTAGCAAGCCCCCCCCCCCCCCCCCCGGGCCTCCTGGTCCGTCTTTGACCTGGCTATCGTGATCAGCAGAGAATCCCCCCTTACTTGAATGTGATCCCTGCGCAGACCCCCCTTCCGTATCTCTTTTGTTGACAACCACCAGTTCGCTCACCCGCAGGCCCCATAGAACGCCAACGCGAACGCTGCCCGGAATAGTATGACCTCGCTAGGTGAGGAGCATGTCTCCTCTAGTTTAGCCAGCAAGGAGGTCAACTTGTCAAATCCTATTGGGTGCCTGTTATCCTTTCTGCACCCTTGTAAGCGCCGCCAGCCGCGCAGAGCCTTCCTGACGAGAAAGGAGTCCGTCGGGTCCCTGATCCTATGGAGTTGAGCCATAAATGATATGGCGGCCTTATACCGAATTGCGGTTGCCGCTGACCGGCCTTCCTCATGAAGTGCCACTACAAATTGGATAATGGACTCCTCCTGACCCCATCTATGCTCCCCTGCCGGGCCCAAAAAGGCGCAGTACGAGCAGAACGCCCCTTCATAAGCTTTCCTTGTCCTGGGGGCTAAACTGGCTGCCACGAGGTTTTGTAGTCTGAGGCGCCGATTTGCCATAGTGCTTCGGGAAATGGCGCTGCCACTAGCTCCGCTGAGGGTAAACAATCCCTGAAAGCCTGCATTTTGAAACGAGAGAGCGCATCAGCTGCATTATTCAGTACACCCGGCACATGTTTTGCCCTGAATTGTACGTTTAATCTCAAGCATTTCAACACAATTTCTTTCAACAATCGCAATATCCATTTGCAGTGTGCTGCCTGTTGATTAATGCACTCAACCACAGTCATGTTCTCGGACCAAAACACCACAGAGCGGTCTCTGAACTCCTCCGGCCATGCCGACAGAGCCACCCAGATGGGGAAGAGCTCTAGAAAGCCAATGTTACTCGTCAAACCGCTTGTTTCCCACCATGCTGGCCATCTTTGGGCCGACCAACGGTTTCCGAGGATCGCGCCAAACCCCACGCTGCCCGCCGAGTCGGTCCATAAGCCTAGCTCCGCCGACGAGGCCGGGGCTTTGCTCCAGACCACCCGGCCGTTGAAGTCCGCCAGGAATGCCAGCCAAATGAGCATGTCCTGGCGAACCTCAACCGACAGTCTTGTGCGATGGTGCCCTTCCTTGAGGCCTACCATGGACTGGGCAATGGATCGTGAGAAAGGGCGAGCCATCGGTATCATCCTTAATGCAAAGTTAAGCTGACCCACTGTTTGCTGTAATTGGTGCAGTGTCACTTTCTCGTTCTGGACACACTGCAACAAGGAAGCCCTGAATTTGGCGATCTTCTCCGCCGGCAAGCGGAATTAACCCTCCACAGAGTCTAGTTCTATGCCCAAAAACTCCAGGGAGGTAGTCTGCTCCACTGTCTTACCTGGCGCCAACGGTACCCCGAAACCCCGCATGAGCACGCAGAAATCCTGCAAGGCCCGTGCACAGTCCAGAGTGCTCGCTGGGCCGAGAGAGGAAATCATCTAGATAATGCATCACATGTTGGTGCCCTGTGGCCTTTGAGAACACCCACTCCAGAAACGAGCTAAACATTTCAAAATAGGCACACGAAATTGAACAACCCATTGGCATGCACATATCCATGTAGTATTTCCCCTGAAACGTAAAACCCAGCAAGCGATGATCTTGGGGATGCACCGAGAGCAACCTAATTGCAGATTCAATATCCGACTTTGCTAACAATGCAACGGGGCCTAAGCGATTCAACATTACCACTGCGTCATCAAAAGATGCATACTTCACACTGCAAATGTCAGGATCGATCGTCTCATTGACGGAAGCCCCCTTCGGTGCCACAAATTATGGATGAGCCTGTACTCCCCCGGGTCCTTTTTGGGCACCACCCCTAATGGGGAACATACAAAGTCAGCCGTTGGTGGGTCACCAAAAGGTCCTGCCACCCACCCCAAGCTAACCTCCTTGGCGATCTTTTTGGCAGCAACCGCCGGGTTGTGCTGAACGGACAGTTGGTTCTTACATGAGGGGGCCCCCCGAAAATCACCCGCCGGGATCCTGAAGCCATGTGAGAAGCCATCTCGCAGGATCCCAGCGGGCGCATGATCAGGGTATCTGTTCAGCCATGGGGTCAAAGCCAGGATATCTACGGGCGAAGGTGTGGACTTCCGGGGCACCGTATCAATCCTGCTTGGTACCCCCTTTTCTTCCGGTACCAATGGCTCTGCATCGGTAGCTAGTTTCGGGGTGTGAGGTGTTACCACAACTAGAGCACGCATGCCTGAACCTACACGTTCCTTGCGGCCTGCTACACGCCCCCTTATTGAAACCCCAACACACTCCTCGCTTATTTCCGTTCCCGCCCGATCTCGGCTGAGACTCCCCTTCCCCCCCCACCCCCGTAGTTTGGCCGAAAGGGCTGCGACTGTTTCTGTGGAAAGGCCCTGGAGCCGTTTGTGCTCGACCCTGAACCACCCGCTGATCACGGCAAGAGCTGCGCATGCCAAGATACAGTATCCAAACAATCCCAAGTCAGTGTTTCATTAAACTCTTTCGCTTTTCTAAACGCCATGTCATACCCTTTACATTCTTCTCCTCAATACTTCTCATGGAAGCTCGTGATCCTGCTCTGGTAACAAGCCAGGTCACTCAACAGTTCCGGTGTACGTTCAGCGATAATCGCTACAAAAATAGAAAAGGCCCTGATTCAGTTCATCATAATAGACTCCTCGACCCTGAATTCCGCCATTTTTGCCCGCCATACACTGGGGTGCCATAAATCCTTCTGAGTCTTGGCATATTCTAACTCTCGATGATCAGTCAACAATGAAAACATGTTTATATATTTGTTGGCCCACACCTTCTCCTTAGTAACCATGGGAATATGTTGCGCCAAGCTTTCCCACCTTGGGGTACCGCGCCCTCCCCCATCATTGGGAGTGATCTCTTACCGGCTTCCGCCGCACCTCCAGCCATGTCCGTGGACTTATTCTGGTTTTCGGCCGCGACCACCTTCGGCACCTGTGGGGAAATAGAAGGCATGTTCGCCGCCCCAGCACCCCTTGTCTGCCTTAGCTGCTCTATAATCAGTCTAGCTTCCTCCGCCGGGTCTTCTACAGCCGCGGATCCCCCCGCTCCCTTCTTCAACCAGGGTAACACAGCCGCCAACTGAAGCGCTAGTTCGGGAGGCATTTGGTTGTCATCCAGCGGTGTAATAACCACAGGGATTGGCAATCCCCCATCCGGTGTGGGTACCGGGATGGACGCTGGTGCTACCGGGACCGGTGGGACCTCCATCGGGACTGGGGCCTCACTAGGACCCGCTTTCCCCTTCTTCTTTTTCCCCTTATTGGGGGGATAATGTTTGGCAAAGCAGGCCCTACGATCCTCTTAGGTCGCCCTGAGGGCCCCGCTTGGGCCTCAACTTGTTTCCTGAGGGCCGCTAAGTCTACTTTACCGAACTTCCTGTCCATCGCCGACACTTGGTTCACCAATGTGCGCAGCATTCTTTCCATCTCGGAGCTCTTTCCAGTCTTCTTACCAGGCATGTCCGCGTTCAACGTTAGCCCAGCCTGTCCTCGAGAAGTGACTTGGACTCCAGCTACACCTTGACGACTGAAACAGAAAAAACAACGATTACACGTTCAAAAAAACTGCAGCTTGTTCCCTTGAGGGCTCATGAGCGACGAGTGGTGCAGCCTTCAGAGCACAGGAACAAGAGGACGCTTCCCCGGATTCCCGCGCCTTTTATCCAGCCGTGTGAAGGCGGGGCCGCGACCCCATCCCGCCCATAGGTCCACGGACTTCCAGGTGGGTGTTTAGGACAACCCTTTTAGGCGGCGGGGGCGTAACCATATATTAGGAAAGTGGAATGTGAACTGCAAAGGAGGAAGGGACTTGGACCAGAAGACCCAGAAAAGCCGTTGACACAAGGAACCACCCAAGGTAAGTATTCAGTAACCCAACGGAAGCTTCATGCAGAGTGTAAACAAAGCTGTGTGCATAATGGAAGTCAATAGAGAAATGTGGTTGCAGTTTTGAAAAGAAAGACACTTCCCAGCGCACCTCAAAGACTCCCTTGGAGGACGGAAGGTTGTATAGCCATCACACCCATGGATGCCTAGGAGATTACCTACACCAGGGAAGCCAGGTGCATAGGGGCTGACCACAAGCAGGAGAGTCAGAGCAGGCCCGAGCAAGCAGGGGAGCCCACTGGAGCAGGAGAAGACCCTCAAGAGGACCCACAGGCCGAAGGCACAGGAGTCACAAGAGTACCTCATGCAGCTCATGAAGAAGGAAGGCCCATGGTGAAGAAGATGTGGTGAGGACTCTGTACCTGTCAGGAAGAGATTCTGGAGGCTCGAACTTCCTGCAGCCCGATAATCTCTGGAGTGCAGAGCTAACAAGCCTTGGCTACGATACGTCGACGCGGTGCACAGGAGTTCGGTCCCATCGGTTCCGACTAGGGATTCTGGCCTCAGAGCTGCAGAATTGCAGTGAGGACAGGCCAGGCCTCGAGGGAGTTGCAGAACTACCACCTGTGTTGCTAAGTCTCTTGAAGTCTATAGGACGACAGGATCAGCAGACCGATGCAGGAGAGGGACTCTTTCACTCCAAGGGAGATTACTTCGGGTCTCCTTGATGCCCACAGGTCTGTATGTAGATCGTGCAATGCCACATACGACAAAGAAGACTTGTAGAACAGCGAGACCAGGAGCTGCAGGAGTCTTCTTTGGTGCGGTCTTGGTTCCAGGTGAAGTCCAGCAAAGTCCAAGTGTCCAGAAATTTGAAGAGTGATGTGGTTTCAAGCTTCAGTCTTGTCCTACGATCAGTCTGAAAAGCTACCCAAAGGTAAGCCCTTAAGTACCCTAGGGATAGGTTTGGAACGATTCAGGGGTCTCTCCCATAGGAGGGGCTGGTCAGAAGGGAGGATACTCCCATTTCCTTTGTCCAGTTTTGTGCCAGAGTGAAAGGGTTCACTGAACTGGCTAAAAACTGGAGTATGCAAGGAGGGCACCAAATGTGCCTTTTAAAGCAGTCTGGTGGCGCTAGAAACCCCACCCAGACCAATACACGTAATTACTGTCTGGGAGGTGGTCACACCTTGCTGCGACAGGAAACCTATTGTTATACCTCCCCCTGCTCGACCTTGGCTAAGAAGCAGGAGGTCAGAATTGTGTCTGTGGTCGGCAGCAGCACTAGCTTGCTGTCAGATCTGAAAGGCTTTTACCAGTAGTACTGTGAGGTACCCCAAGGGAGCCCCCCAATACATGGGATCATACTTCCAACACTGGAATTGGTGTTGCAGGGCTCGACAAATCTAAAAAATCTTACTTGACCTGCAGGTCGAGTGAGTAGACTTTTCTACTCGACCTAACAGCAATGCACTCGACCCACAAACTGATTGCATATGACTTTTTTTCAAAACATTTGCAGCGCCAACAACCCAAGAAAACGCTGGCCAACCAAATTAACAGCAAATTTTATTAATTTATCACCCAGTTACCTCATGTGTGTATCAAAGTGATATCAAAGTTTTTCTTATACTACCCTTCTGAATGGATGCAAAGCGGTGGTGCAAACCCTAAGCAAACACAAAAATTCTCAGTACAATTTTAAGATGGTCTAAGCATTGGCATAGGCAATAGGTCTCGCCTTTGGGACCTTATAAGTGTTTAACGAAATGCAACAGTTGATGTTGTTGCACCAAGGATATTTATTTGTGCTGCAATAAATACTTACAAGGTTCCAAAGGGAAGACTATGCTTGTAGGCACGGTTTGTTGGCCAGTGGGCAGTCAGTGAGCAAGCTCAAACCATTCGGGGGTCTCAGCAAGAAAAACAGTAAAATAATGGGGCAAAATTGTGCATTTGCAGCCCTTTATGTCAGCGAAACGAACTAATTTCTGAACATCTGCTACTCATAAATTGCTTTGTGCAAGCTCACTCCTCAGTTAAGTCATGGAAATTTCCCAACTTTCACAACAAAACTCACTCAGACTGCCCTCAGAATTGACTTGCACAAATAATACTGCATTTGCTCCTCGGTGCACGTGTGCCATTCTAACAGTTTGCTCTCTCATATGGGACAGCTTTCATTTTGGCACTGGACTAAGAACAAACCAGTTGTTCTGAATTCCCAAGACCGGATCAAGGTGGACTTACATCACAGCAATGCACCAACAAGATTAACAAAAGAAAAGGAGGCAAGGACCAAGGTCAACTTACCCACCACAGACACATGGGATCACCAGCGGGCCAGCTGCAACACTGCTAATCCAGGCAGGCACGCATATAACAGTTAAAAGTCTCCGGTCAGGCACAGTCACATAATGGAAAATCCTGCTCCCTAATAACCAGCATGCAGCAAAAATAAAAGCTACCAGATCTCTCTGATCTGGACACAACCGTAATCATTCCCAAAACGTACTCCTGGCATTCAGAAATAGGCACTGACAAACCAATATACTCTAGTTTTAATGTGACATTGGGGGTCTACCCTGTGGATTCTAGCAGCACAGCTGAGGCTGTGTTCCCTGCAATTAATTGAGCCATTTTTTTACGGAAACAACATCTACGATCATGTCGCTGAAGCTCACTCCCCCCGCCTCCCACAACCTAATAACTCTGGGCCTAAACTTACTTTTTGGGGGGGAAACTGGGGCTGTGGTAATTAGCGGTCACACAATCAGTGAACAATCCACACCTTAGAGGTGATGAGTGACACTTACTTGCAAGCAAAATCCGGTAGTGAAGGTGAGGGAAACATACAAATATTCACAAATTACAGCATAGTAAATTCACCACACAATGTTCTAATGCAACTTGCATATATCTGTTTAGATGGTTTGTGGGTAAAACAGATATACAAAACAAAGTCAGACAAATGTTGCAAATCAGAGACTTAATGTTAATAAGATTTCGAACACTGCCTTTGGAGACTGTCTTCTCTGCAATCTTGCTTTTTTTCCTGTCATCTTTGGTTACCCCTGTCCTATTCCCCACTACTTGCAAGTACTTCCCACATTATCAGTTTTACAGTTGTGACAGCATAATGGCTGGAAAGCACAATGCAGTCTGTCGTTACTACAAGAGAATTGTTGCTTCTAGGAACAAAATCCTCTCTATACAATCTCCAAAATAAATACTAACTTATCTACAGAGGAAACTGAGGAGCTGCCTTGGAACGATTTATCTGCAAATCACGGTGGTAAAATCACTCTTAGAAATAACATTTTAATATTGGGGTGGTTGCAGTACTTATTCTGGGTCTATGCTTCCAAATCACACAACAGAAGTGCTTAACTAAGTCATCACATGCCCCTACTGTTACAATAGGGCGGCAGTCACTCTGCTCCTAAAGGGGTGCCTGAAGAGTAACTAAATGGAATTGTACAGCTCTGTGTCTGATAGAGGAATAAGCAACGCAGGGAAGGGAGACGCTGAAAAATATTTAAACAGGCATGCGAGAAGAGCAAATAAGGCCAACATTAAGTGTGTGCGTGGTACACTGTGCATGATCAGTTCTGCAAGACCACGCACAAGCTGATGCAAAGCCTAATCACAGTAAAATTCTATGCAAATAAGGACAGCCTAATACATTACACTGCGTTTGAACACATCAAAAAGAGAATTAAAAAAACTGATTATGGGTACAAATTAAAAGAGCAGTAACAGCGAGTCCTGCAGCGAACGGATATCATGCCTGTGTGTCACCCAACCCAGCACCGTCAAACGCCACAGCCAACTAAACGTGCAGACACTTTCTTAGTCAAAGTCCGAGGCAGTGATCTGGCAAGAAGCTATGGCGCCACAAAATTAATTAAAGAGCTTTGCATTTTGGAAGATCGAAGGATATTGTAAGTCAAAATGTTACTGAACCTACGTTGTATGGGGGACAGAAACTGTTTAACTCGTGTGGTGTAATTAGTCAAGTAAGCTACTGAGGATTCCAGATTCTTTGCACTTTCACCCAAAATCTAAGCTTGTGCACTGTAATGAAAAAGTCCGATGCCTCAATTTGGGTCGAGGTCCTAAAACTCGTCAGTGACTACTGCATTTTGATACACCTGAAGTTGAAAAATAAGCATGTTTCATAGAAGGCTAGGAGACTCCCTTCTCTTGGCCTGACCTGGAAAATGTGCAATTGGATATTCAAATTAAACGGCCCACAAGAGGTTTCTGCACATAAGGCCTGCAGCAAAACAATGTATAAAAACAGACTCACCTCCAAATCGCCCTGCACGCTGTCCCGAATCCCGGCTCCACCGAAGAGAGCGTGGGTGGAGGAGTGCTGAGTCACTGCTTCACTTTAAGCAGCACAGTTTCTGGGGCAGGCCAGGGCCATCATTGGTAGCGCTTTCGCGCGCTACAAGATTGACGGCCCTGGGAACCACAGAAACAATAGGCAGTGCACCACACCACCACCACCAAGTTAGGTGGTGCGTGCATGCTGCCCCCTAGAGCCCTCACCGTGCACCGCGTGCACTTGATACTAGAATGCCGATGTTGCTGCCATTGTAATGCTGCCCCCTAGAGCCTTCACCTGCTACTGCAGTGCCAGATAAGCACTCGCCAGGCCGGTCAAGTAGGCCTTGAAACTGACTCGCCCTTCAGGAAATTCACTCGCATTTGCGAGCGGGCGAGTACATTTTGCGACCCCTGTGTTGGGGTATGATTCCAACATGCTTGATATCAAACATGACCGGGTTCGGTACAGCCACTATATAGTAGTACATCTCATAATGACTGATGTCCACTATATTTATGAAAATGGCTAACCGCACTTACAAAGCCTGGAGAATAAACTCTGGGGTTTGTAGGGGTGTCTTGTTAATTCAGGAGCACTCTCACACTAATAACCAAGCGCCCTGCCCTCAGGACTGAAGAGCCTGTCATAGGGGGGAATGATAGATTTTAAGTGTAGTGACCCCAGATATAAGTAAACGTATATCTGTTGTAAGTGGTGCTAGCAGCAACTCACACAGGCTGCAATGGCAGACCTGTAGACACAATTTAAGGGGACTCCCAATGAGGGGGTACGGAATTATTATCGCTTTGCAGGAAAGTACCATGCACATGAAAGCAGGCCAAACGCCTTCCACTTTTAAAAAACCTTCAGCTGACCGTAACGCCCGGCTCTCTCAAAAGTTCTAGAAAAACATATAAATAAAATATCTCTAATCACGCAGAAAGCTACAATCTGTTGCACCCGTCTCAATCGGGGTTTAGGGCTAATTTTAGCACTGAGGCGGCCCTGAGTACATCAGAGAAAAATTGGATCAGAGTGGAAGTGCTGTCCTGAAATTATTCGATCTGTCTGCACCATTTGACAATGTCTCGCACGTAAGACCAGGGGCGGGCGGTACGTTTGGGAGGGAGGGGGCTGGGCGGGATACAAACACACGCACACATACACATAACACCAACAACCATGCATTCACACAAGCACACACTCGCACAGAAAAACATTAATTCACAACACTCTTTCCCAAACATTCATACATGAACCCACCAAACAATTTAAAAAGAAAACAAAACCCACACTTACCTGCAGCTAGCTCTGCGCTGCCTCAGCGGTTCTAGAAGGCTTGTGACTGCAGCAGTCCCAATTTCATCACAGAGTGGGATGGTGTCTGTGAGGCTACTGACCCCACCCCACTCTGTGATGAAGTGTCACTGATTGACACTCGACCCTGGGCGCTTCAGGGCTTAAAACGGAAGCGCGGAGGTGCGAGGCAATCAGTGACGCTACCTCTTGTTACTGAGGGGAGGGCCTCAGGAACCTTTGCTGAACTCAGGATGTCACACCCACAGGAGCTGTGACTTCCTCAGCCCAGCAAAGTTCAGCTCAGGCAGCCAGGAGCCAGCACTAAAAGCACATGTGGCTCCTGGCTGCTGGCTGCTTAAACTGAAAGTGAACAGTGTCTGTTAGGATTAAGCATGGGCAAATTTTGCGAATTCGCGATCTGCGGATTTGCGAATTCGCAATCCGCAAAATTTGTGAATTGGTGGATTTTTTATTTTTGCGTGTTCGCGGGTGTTCGCGGGGAACTTTGCGTATTCGCGGGGCGCTTTGCGTGTTCGTGTTTTTTTTTTTCTGGTTCATCACTGCCACCCTCTCTTTTTTTATGCCCCGCCCTCTGCCCCACTGGTTTCTGTGCCCTTCTGCCCTCTGCCTAACTCATGCCCTCTGTCCCACTTTGTGCCCTTCTGTCCTCAGCCATAATTCAGCTTCAACAGGAAGCACTAATAGATAAAGTATAGCAGGTGCTTGAGTTGAAGGTCAAATTAAGTTACACAGTCATTAATCACCCCAAGTTTGGGGTGATTAATGGTTGTGTAACTGAATTTGAGATTCGACTCTAGCACCTGCTTTACTTTATCTAATAGTGCTTCCTGTTGAAGCTGACTTTTTGTAACTATTTTAGGGGCTCTGGCAGCGTGCCGGCGCCATTCTAAAATAGTTACAAAAAGTCAGCTTGAACTTTTGACGCAATCCGTTCCGCTCGCGGATTTTGCGGGAAATTCGCAAATCTCGCGGATTGCGAATTTACTGAAAATCCGCGAGCGGAACGGATTTTCCGCCCATGCTTAGTCAGGATGACCTTTATTCAGCCTGACAGACACTGTTCCTACAGGGCAAAATGTGGATGGGCGTGGCCCCTCCACATAAATGGACCGGCCACACCTGAGTGAGACTCCTTGACAGATTGAGGAATCTGGGAATTGGCGGGACAGCATTGGCTTGTTTGGATTCTTTCCTGCAGGACAGGGCCCAAGAAATATGGCTTCCCCCTTCTTGGCCTCCATGTGAAATAGTGTGGCTCACTGGTTAGAGGCGGCAGACCCGAGAGCAGAGGACGGCCCGGGACCAGGGTTCGATTCCCGGCGCGGCAGGTTTCTGGACCAGGGTCAGCGGACTCGATAATTCTCTCGCCTCGGTGCCCACTCTGATCAGCGATCACACTCGGCAACTCTGGGCATTAGCTTGTCTCATCTTCACTAACGGCCCCACCAGACCACCGGGGATGCCTGGTCTCACCCTGGAGATACCCATTAAGGGACCATCTCTCAGGGAAGCCAGGAAGGGTTTCGCAGTGGTCGAAGCGCCTTGGGACCCTATGGGTAAGTAGTGCGCTATATAAATGCCTATACATTTACATACATGCCTGGCATGAAGGTTGGAGTCCCCGAGGGCTCTATTCTTAGTCTGACCATTTTTAACCTCTACTTGACTGTAAATGCTCGGACTCTCAGTGTACCCTTGAGGAATTCTACAAAATCTGTAGATCTATTATTCAAAGTGAAACTGAACAAATATCGGCTATCCGGATGAATAGGAATCGTGAAGAAAGCATTCTTCAGATCAATCACAGAAAATGTAGTTGCTGTTGGAGGAACTAAGGTATGCAGTGTTGTCATTTCAGAAACCACAGGGTATTGCGGTACTACAATCATGTTAACTTCTCGCAAATCAATGATGAATCTGTAAATCCTAGTGTCAGGGTCTTTTTTCAAAATGGCAAGAATAGGACTGTTGCAAACATTATAAGGAACTTCTTCCACAACCCCCACCTTAATCAAATCCTGGACAATGCGTATAAGTGTTTCTTCACCTTCTTGAGAAATTTTATATTGAGGCAATCGTGGCAATGAAGCGCCCTCCTTGACACTAATATGTACTGGCGGAATAACCATTAACCCTACATTGATATCTGAAGTAGCCCACAAAGTACTAGGGAGTGAAGCTTATGCAATGTCCTCTTTAACAATGCATGATCTCTCAATCGCAGGGTAGTTGTCATTTATTATGACATGTACGCCTTCCTGAGAACATCGTATCGTAGCCCTGAAATATTTGAGCATATCAAGACCCACAATATTGTCTGGTGTGTTTGGAGAAAGCAAAAATGGACATGGAGCAGTAAACTTGTCCATATGAAATGCAAGTGGTTGTGATAGTGGACTAATGGAAGGTGTTCCATCGAAACCTATTGATATAATAGTTAAGCCAGACATTGGAGCCCTTGGAACCAAGTGTTTAGATAAGGCGCTACGAGTGGCTCCTGTATCAACCAGAAACTGATCTGTAGAACCCAAAACATGTGCTCTAACATAGGGACCCTTCTGATCTACTGGAACTTCAACTGATTCATTACCCCATCCTAGGCAATCCTATGCATAAGCAGATTCTTTCAAATCAGACGGCACATAATCAGACATTTGATATTGGTTTTGTCTATCAAAAGTGTTAAACCCATCCTGTCCACATGTATTAGCATCAACCCTAGCACGATCATTCGTGCTTCCTCTCTGCCCTGAATATCCTGAGCGATTTCTCGTTTGTCTCCATCCACGTGGATACTGCTGAGCACTCAGTGCTGGACAATCAGAAGCCCAATGTCCAAATTTCCTGCATTACGCACACTGGTCAACAGACAAATTCAAACGAGTAGAAGAAGGAAAAGACGAACCATAAGATCTACGTCCACCTCTATCATTACCTCTAGAAGGCGAACCATAAGCCTGAGCCAACATAACCTTCGTTTTGAACTCCTTAGTCTTCTTATCCTTACTGCCCTTCGCTCCTAACTCCTGGCGTTCATAATACTGAGCCATAGTCAAAAGAGCAACCGGAGAAGAGGTAGTCCATGAACTCTCACTGGCCTTTAGGCGACTAGCTATTCCTGGCAACAGGTTTGCGACATATTTATCGACAAACAGATGCCGCCTGCCTTTGTCATCTGTCAATGACTGGCCACTATAATCGTGGAACACCTCCTCAAAGCGTGTAAAGAAGTCAGAAACCGATTCCTCTGCTCTTTGCTTGCAAGATGCTAATACAGTCCAATCTATCTTTTCAGGGGGAATAATTATCTTTAACTTAACTAATATAGCTGCGGGAAGATCTAAAATTAACCGACACGGTTTTTGTGCGGGTTCCCTTTCTACATCCATTTGTTCTAAATCTTTCCATCATGCCCCAAAAGTCGCACAATCATCAACTTTACGAACAGTTCTCCACATATCAGGGGTAATATCAATCCGAAAAATAGGTCAATATCAGGCAGAGTCATAGTAGAGCTAATAGCACCCTCAACTTCCTCATAAAAAGCTGCTGTATTCTTCAGCGGAACAGGTAATGCAGTTTTAAGAGCCATGACATCTGCTCTTTTCCAAGGAGTGCAAACCCAATTATAAACAAAATAACCCTTTGCATCAGCGGAATCCTTATTATCTTCTGTTCCCTCGCCTCTAGGAGGAACATACAAAGGTGCTGCTTCCCGCATAGGCCTCACATGAACTACTACATTCTTATCTGTTTCAAAAGTAGTAGCCTGTGTCACGCTGATTTGAGATATTTGTGCAGCTGCCTCTGCTGCCTTTTTCTCTTCTAGCAAACGGACTGCATCAGCACGCAGTTTAACCAAACGTCTGATTGAGTCAGCCACCTGAGCGAAAACAAAAAGACCATCACACATTTGGTTACAGTCATTTGCTACATCAACGTGCTCTAATTCCTCAGAATGTTTCCTAAACTGCTCAAGGACCTCTGTGGCAAATACCTCCGTATAATATATTTGCTCCCTTTCAAGCCAATCTTTCATTCCATCTAAAAGGTCAGAAGCAGGGGCAACACTACGAACAGCTTTACGAGCAGCAGATCTAAGATTAGACGCATGCTCAGCGGACAACCTAGAACGAGTTTCCCTTGCTTTCTCCTGGTCTGCAGAAGATTCTTCATCTGACCATGAGGAGCAGAAGGAAAAATGTACGGAGGCGGAGAACGATCTAATAATAAGAAATCATCTTGCGGTTTATTAAGGATAGGATAGAGGGGGTGCCGAACAGCGTATTGGCCAGTTACCTGTAAATGGCACTCCCTATCCTCTCTCTCTTTTAGTTCTTTCATTTCTTTATTTTTCATTTCTAACGCTTTTGCATGAATGTTCTTTCGCTGTTCTTTTTCAATCAAGGCTTGTTCATGCTTCATTCATTCACGCACTTCTTTCTCCAACATTTGTACACAATCAAACATATCTTGCCTAGTGTTTCGCTTAAGCATACATTGTTGCAAATACTGAATATTTCGTAAATCAAATGACCCATGCATAGGCCAACGCAACTCGGCATCCTTGCTAGTATATTTATTCCATAACGTGTTGTACATTATAGAAGAAATACCATACTTAATATACATATCCCTATTAGGCGTCCCCCCGGGGGGCGGGGGGGGCGGTTGTGCTTCATCAAGTCTCAAACTGGTACCTCCACAAAAGCAACACATCCTACGAACTGTGATAGAAACAGGCATGCCAAAAATAGTGCAGAATATGCAGTATTATACACAAAGTAGCGCTTAAAGTACGCTTGTACGGTGCCCCATTCAAACCAATTCAAAACAGAGAAAATTCTCCTCATTACCTAATTATATAAATTGCAATTCATATATCAATCACTTACAAATCCCAAATTGGCCAATACACATTCCAAAGCCCACAGTAAGTCGCATATAGGATCTTACCAATCACTGGCATCAAACCAACAGCAAGTGTCGCATAACGACTCTTCCCAATCCCTTGGTGTCCAGATTTCAACTGCCAAGTTCATAAATGGACCAAACAGTCACTGCACGGCGAATCAACAGAAGAGATCTCAGTCGAGTACTGGCACCACCTGGATGGTCAGATCAGAAAGAGAAGAAAAACACCATGGTTTGCCAAGACGCGGGTCTCCTCGGGCAATGATCGTCTAAAGTGAGATTCCAATCCTTCGTTTCGAACACTCCTTCGGGCATCCGAGTCGCCAATGAGCCCCACTGGTTGGGCGCCAATTTGTCGTGGTGGGCCTCAGCAAGGCGTACCAGTGCTAGGGGTTCGTCCTTCTCTACACAAGTCCTCAGACCAATAGGATAGAAGTTGGCACGGAAACTGAAATATAAAATACAAGGTTTATTAAACCTCATGAGGTGGAACTACATTCACACAACACCCTTCGGTAGTGTACGAAGTAGCACACTGAACAGAAGGAACATGCTCCTTTTATACCCACACAGGAGCTCAAAAGAAGGCGGTATAAGAACAAGAAGAAGGTTTTAGGTACATATAAAGGTCAAACAGAAAATGTACAATCAACAAGTGGGATGAGCTAACAGTTGCTAATTCTAGTAAACACATCCTGACACTTACAGACTAATAGCAGCTGCATAGACCGCTGCAAGCTCAACTGAGCATGTGCAAAAAGCAGAAGAGGCTAAATATACCTTGTCACTAGGCAGACCACAAGAACAAATGACAAAAAGCTAGGACAGAGCACATGGTCAGCATGTAGTAGCACATGGCATCCAAAATGGCTGCCAAATCCAAGATGGCTTCAGCTAGATGCTAACCCCGATCGCTGCCAAATTACTACATCTGGTTCTCCTTGGACTATTGTTACTAAGGACCTTTTCTTTGATCGGTTTGAAAATGTTTTTTCCCTTAGTGATTTGAAGGAACCAGACATTGTTGATGGTTCAAAGATTGATTTAGAGCAGAGGTCTTCAAACTTTGTGATGCCGAGACCCCCTTGTAAAACCTTTTTAGGCGTAAGGACCCCCTTCCGACAAAAGTTTCCAGAAACTGGTACTCCTCATCATCAACTTTTGACAACCATAAATGCGCCTGTTAGACCTCATCACATCCCTCCATCATTCATCCACCCACACTTTCACACATCCATCCATCTATCCACCCTTTCATCCTTCCATCCATACATCCATCCTTCATCCATCCACCCTTTCATCCTTCCATCCATACATCCATCCTTTACCCATCCACCCTTCCTTCCATCCACCCATCATTCATCCACCCACCCTTTCATCCATCCACCCACCCTTTCATCCATCCTTCCTTAATCTGTCCACCCTTTCATTCTTCAATCCATACATCTATCCTTCACCAATCTATCCTTCATCCATCCACCCTTTCATCCTTCCATCCATACATCCATCATTCATCCACCCACCTTTTCACACATCCATCCATCCATCCTTCAGCCTTTCATCCATCCATCCACCCATCATTCATCCACCCACCTTTTCTGTGCCTCTCTCATTGGGGAGGGGGGTCAGTATCTCTCTGCGTCGTCTTCCTTCTTCTTTCCCACTCATGGGAGGGCATCTCTGTGCCTCCCTGCTGGGGGCGGGTGACGTGTCACGGAACCCACTGCTCCAGGTGCGCAACATCCATTGAACTCAAAGGGCTACGCTACAGCCACTCCCCTAGCTCCCCCCAGCTCGTGTATGTGAGCCCGACTGTAACAGATTCAGGGACACACACACAGTCACGCCCAAGTACTTGACAGGTCGTCTTTAAAAAACCTTTTACTTGTTAATGAGGCTTTGATGTTTTTCACACCTCAGTGTTAATTAGGCCTCCGCCGTGAGCACCCTCAGCCCAATGCCAGGAACTGCACACTGCAGAATCTGTGACCCCTTTCCCAGGACTCCACGACCCCCCTGGGGGACGCGCCCCACATATTGAAGACCGCTGATTTAGAGGGTTACGTGGATGTTGTGGTGGAATTAAAAGGGCGTGTGGCCAACATTAAAAGGTACGTTGCTGTCAAAGGAGTGAATGTATTAGGTTGGAAAGACCAGTGGAGTCTGGGAATTATTCTCAATCCCAAGAGTGGTGATCCTGTGTTGGTGGTGTCTCAAGAAGATGGAAACAAGGATTACAAGAATGAGAGTACTGATATTATAAGTCGTTTTCCTAAAGTCTGTTCAGAAAAGTTAGGAAAACTGAAATAAAATTCTCACAAAATTAAACTTAAAGATGGAATTTCGCTTGTTAAGCCAAAGTTGAGAAGTGTACCTTTTGTGTGTAAGAGAGGATCTTAAGTTACTTTTAGAAAATCTTATAAAAGAGGACATCATAGTAGAGGTGGAATCCTCGGAGTGGCTTTCTCCCATTGTTCTTGCGAGAAAATCAGACAAAAGTTTGAGGTTATTTGTTGATTTGAGGGCGTTAAATGCTAATTTGATAGTGGACTGTCATTCATTGCCTTATATAAATTAAGTTGTTTGTATGCTAGAGGGTGCTATAAAAAGTTTCAACAGTCGATTTGCATTCTGCATATCACCAAATTGTCCTAACTGAAGATTCTAGAAAATGTACTGGTTTCAAAATGCCGCAGGGTTTTTTTCAATATAAGAGAATGCCTTTTGGATTAGCCTCTGCGGCGTCAGTCTTTCAGTGAGCAATGTATCATATTTTTACGGATGTGGAAAGATTTGTGACCTATCTTTCTAAGACGATATTCTTGTATTCTCTCCTAATCTTGAGAAACATGCTTAACATGTGAAGTAAGTGTACAAATGTCTGGAACTGAATGGACTGACTCTAAAGCAAAACAAATGCAAGATGTTTTGTAGAACAGTTGAGTATTTGGGTCATACTCTATCCAGAGATGTAGTTGTTCCAAAGAAATCTTTGGTAGTAGCAATTGTGAATGCACCATCTCCTGACAACAAGGAGAAACTTTTATCTTTTGCAGGACTATGTGAACACTATAGTAAATTTATTAAACATTTTGCCACGAATATGGAACCGTTGAGAGAGCTTACTAGGCATAATGTGGAGTTTTGTTGAATGCAGAAACAGGAAGAGGCTTTCCAGTTGATCAAAAATTAAATTAAGGCTACTACTATAAAGCCTTTTTGTATGAATAAGACTTGTTTTGTGACAGTTGATGCCAGTTTATGTGGGCTAGGTGGAGTACTGTCTCAGAAGTCCCGAAAGGATGAATGGTGTGTGGCATTTGCTTCCCGCACTCTAAAGGAAACGGAAAGAAGGTATTCTGTAATTGAGAAGGAACTTTTTGGGTGTGTGTGTGGAGAGTTGAACAGTTTCGAAATTACATTTGGGGCAATAGATTTGTCTTGAGAACAGATCACAAACGTCTTGTTTCTATCTTGTTCCCCGGAGGTGGGTGGAATGCTACTGCTAGAATAAGTAGACTCATATCAAGACTGCAGGAATAATTTTCTGTGGATTATGTCCCAGGGAAGCGTAATGCTACCGCAGATTGTCTTTCCCGTGTACCTTGTCCTGAAGTAGAGAAAATCGAAGATTCTCGAGATGTTGAGATTATTGCTTCTATTTCAGATTTAGTTTCATAAGAATTTTCCATCATATCAGAAGAAGAATGGAACAAATATGTGATTGCTGATAATACTTGAAGTGTTCATAAGAATTTTATTATAAATGGTTGGCCTAAAGATAAGTGTGTTCCTATTGAAATGAAATCATTTTCACAAGTATCCACAGAACTCACAGTAGAGAGTGATTTGATTTGCTAGGACGGTAAATGTGTTCCACCTGAATCTATGCGTGAGATTATCCTTAAACTTGCTCATGAAGAAGATCCTGGGATGTCTTCCATGAAAAGATTAATGAGATCTAGTTTTTGGTGCTCGACTATGGACAAAATGTAGACAGAACTGTGAGAGAATGTTGTGTGTGTGTTAATAGTGATAAGGTGTTACTGCGTTTGATGTTTCTGGTCCACTCTATTCTCTGCCTCAAGAGTCTCACTTTGCTAGTGATTGTTGATTAACATTCTAAATGGCCTGAGGTTAAATGTGTTCAACATGCTACAACTCAGACCATCATTGAATTTTTCTGAGAGATTTTTTGCTAGAGAATATTGTCCAGAAGTTCTTGTACCTGATAATGGGGTGCAATTGATGTCTCACAAAATGGAAAAATGTTTGAGGTTGCATAATATTAAACATTGCACCACATCTCTTTATGAGCCACAAGGGAACGGTCAGGTTATTTATTTATTTATTTTGAAAGTTTTATATAGCGCGACCAAGATCTTTGCAGATATCAGAGCGCTTTACAAGGACAAGGGGTGATATTATAATAGTAGGTCATAGTTGAGGTAGTTAGGTACAAGGTGCATAGTTACATAGGTAGGTCAAAATACAAGAGGTAGGTCATAGTTGAGGTAGTGTGGGTACAAGGTGCATAGTCAAACAGGTACGCCAATAACATAAAAGTACAAAAAGAGGGAGCATTTACTTGTTTAAGCGTGCTTAAAATGCTTTTGGAGATAGCATAAAGGTAGGCATAGTTGAGGTAGGTGAGTACAGGGTGCATAGTCACACTGGTGCATCAGTAATACAAGAGTAGGAATAGTTGAGGTGGTGTAGGTACAGTATGCAAAGTCAGACCGGTATGTCAATAATATAAAAATATACAAAGAGGGAACGTATACAATCAAGTAAGTCGATAATACAAGTAATACAAATAGTCCAAGGGGTCAGGCAGGTAGTACAGAGCGGAGTCCTGAGAAATACAGAATAATAGATCATGTGTATTTAGCCATGAGGATCGCTTTTACTCATGTGTGCACTATCTGCCCCTCATAATTCCTAGTGTTGCCCAACTCTGCCCATAGCGTGTGAGGTCATTAGGTTCCCATATGTTTAAGAGGCAACCTCTTGGTTCTGGTAAAAGCGGCACTTCCTCTGATTGTGATATTGTCCTCATTACTTGTGCCCAGTATTCTGTTATTCTAGGGCAGTCCCATATAGTGTGAAAGAAGGCTCCCTCTTCCCCATAACCACACATGCAAAAGGGGTGTTCTGCCCTCCCCATCTTGTGTAAGGCGCTCCTAGTGTAGTATGATCGGTGTAAGATGCGGAGTTGCACTAGTCTGAGACGGGAGGGTATGCCCACCTCTTTTGGCGATGCCTATGCTTCCTGCCACTCCGAGTCGTCCATCTCACCAATATCTTGTGACCATATACCTCTCAGAGGCTCTGTCGGGTTGGGCATGTTACTTACTAGTTTCCGGTACGTAAGTGAGATGGCCCTCCTTGGCATGTAATCAGTCAAGAGCCTGTCCTCCATAGGTGATGCCTCAGGAACCTCGGAGCCTGGCGGCAGCACCGTCATCAGGGCATGTCGTATTTAGGTGTACCTGAACAGTTCTGAGGGGGCCAGGTCGTATTGCTGCTGAAGCCGTTCAAAGGAGACTATCTCAACTCCCTGCCACAAATCTCCTATCGTGGATATCCCAATATCGTCCCAACGATCAAATCCCTTACTATTCCTGAGTCTTCCTTGCTTTTTCATGTCCCACAGACGTGTAAGTTGGGTCAGGACCCCTCGCAATCCTAATTTGGCCTGGGCCGCATGCCACAATGTTAGTGTATGATGCAGTGGTCCGAACAGTGTAGAAGACATTTTCTTATCGTATAGGGGAGCAAGCATACATCTCATGTCAAGCTGCGCTCTGTCTGCCTTAAATGCCGGATCATTCTGCGGGACATGGATCCATTGATTAACCACTTTCAGTTGTGCTGCCCAATAATAAAGCTGTATGTTGGGGAGCGCTATCCCTCCATCGTACCAACCACGCACTAACTTAGCCTTTGCAATACGTGCTGGTTTATTGCCCCATAAGGCTAGAGTCCTGCTCTGAGATAGTCTTAAAGTAAGTTGGCTGCACCAGATATGGCTTGTTTTCCAATACATATAAAAATCGGGGTAGAGCCATCATTTTGAAGAGCACCGCCTTCCTTAATAGTGTTAGGGGCAGCGACTCTCAGTGGCGCACGTCTCTCTTGAGACGTTCCAGCGGTGGTTGCACATTTTTTGTGAAAAATTCCCCGGAATCGGCAGTAATGTAGATCCCCCAAATATTTAACCGTACTTCCCCCAATCTGAAGCGGGCAGCTGTCAGGCAGTCTCGGAGGTGGGCAGAGCAGTATATAGATAACGGACTTAGACCAGTTTATGGTGTATCCAGACGCCCTACCATAAACCGTCACACATTTAGGAAGGTCAGTATGTAGCGCCTCAGCAAGGTCAGATATAACAATATATCATTGGCATACAGGGACAATCGGTCTTCCCAGCTATCTGTCCATTTAAGGCCTTGTATCATTGGCCAGAGCAAAAAGCAGCGGCAACAGTGGGCAGCCCTGGCGCGTGCCCCTCGCCAGGGGAAAATCATCAGAAATGTGACCATTGGCTGTGACATGGGCCAGGGGCTTGGTATACAAGAGCCGGACCCAGGAACAGAACTTTGGTCGGAACCCCAGATTTTGCAGTACAGCAAAGAGAAAAGGCCATTTAACCATGTCGAATGCCATGTGTGTGTCCAGGGAGAACACCAGCGCGGGCTCCAGCACGTATGCCGCACAGGCCATCACCCCATGTAGTCTCCTCCAGTTGAGAGCCGTACTTCTGCCTGGCATGAAGCCAGATTGATCTGGGTGTATGAGCTTTGGTAGGTGCGGTGTGAGCCGATTCGCTAATAGCTTTGCGAGAATTTTGGCCTCTGCGTTTATTAAAGAAATAGGCCGAAATGAGGTACATTTATTCGCCGGTTTCCCTGGTTTCAGGATAGCGACTTTGGTGGCCGTGCGTTGGTCTGGCGGGAGTTCGCCCGTCCGTAAACTATCAGTGAACATATTCAGCATGTGAGGTGTAATGGAATCAGTCATTCTCTTATAGAGTTCGACAGGTATGCCATTTTGTCCCACAGCTTTGCCCGATTGCAGCGCCCCAATGGCCACCCGCAACTCTTCAATCGTAAGATCAGCCTCCAGTTTCTGTGCTTCCTCCAAGGTTAGCTTGGGTATGGCTAGATCTTGTACATAGGTTAACGCCTCCTCTATGGACATCTCCAAGTCTGAGGAGTAAATTACTTAAAAGTGTCGCACCAACATGTTTACTATTTCATGCGGGTCAGTCGTTGCCTGCCCCTCCTCCGTACAAAGCTGCGAGATCCATCTATCGCTTTTCTCTCTTCTATCTAGC
This sequence comes from Lissotriton vulgaris, assembly GCF_964263255.1. NCBI lineage: Eukaryota > Metazoa > Chordata > Amphibia > Caudata > Salamandridae > Lissotriton > Lissotriton vulgaris. The sequence goes on along the minus strand of NC_141699.1, from coordinate 55,698,861 downwards.
CACGCCAGTAGCTTCCCAGCCTTGTCACCTACGTCATACATTTTGTGTCTGATGGCCGCCAGTTGTTGCTTAGTGATTTCTGTCATGTGTGCCCTGTGTTGTTGCTGCTTCAGGCGTAAGCTGTGGGATGTGTCATGGGTTGGGTCAGTAGTGTGTTGGGTCTCTGCAGTGTGCAAAACAGACTCTAAATTTCTTAGATCCATCTGCCCCTCCCGCTTATCTGCTGTGATGGATGCTATGGCCTGCCCTCTGATGACTGTTTTAAATGCCTCCCAGAGGGTGGTTGAGGAAGCAACTGACCCCACATTGTCCTGAAAATAATGATTTGTTACTTGTTTAAGCATCTTCCTAATCTTGGGAACCTGTAGATAACCTGGGCGTATCGGATATGTGTGGCGCCGTCTCTGGGAGTAGAGAGTATACCGGAGCATAAGTAGGGAATGGTCCGATATGCCCCGAGGCCTAATCTATTGTCTCAAATTTCTAAGGCAACCCAGGGAACCCAGGAAGTAGTCTATTCTTGTTAGGCTATTATGGACATTCGAGTGATACGTGTATTGGCGTTCTGTTGGGTGGTACCTTCTCCATACATCGGTGAGACCCATGGCATCCATAAAGCTCCTCATATGTGACATCCTGAACGTCCCCTCCCGCAGAGGAAACCTATCTAAGGAATCATTTGAAATAGCGTTGAAGTCACCTCCAAGAATTAGCTCCCCCTCCGGCAACCCCTAGTAAAAAGGCACTGAGATCTGGGAAGGTTACTGCGTGCAGCGCCGGGGGAATGTATACAGTCACTATGTTCAGGGGTCGCCCCTCCCACTGCGTTACCATTGCAGCGAATTGCCCTGCCCCATCAGATTTGACTTCTTTTATTATCAACGGGAACTGTTTATTCACCAGTATACCCACCCCCCTGGATCCAGACGTAAACTCAGAGTGCACCACCATTTTGTTTCCCCACCAATCCATTGCTTTGCTGGCCGTGCCCATAAGATGTGTCTCTTGCAGCAACACCACCGCCGGGCCACCCCTTTTGATACATTGCAGTACCAGAACATGTTTTATTTTATCTCCCAGGCCTCGCACATTCCATGTGATCATGGAAAGAGTTGGTACCATGGAGCTTAGGCCTTCAGTCGATTCAACCTGTGCTGCGTCATCCATTTCCATGCCCGATAGTCCTGATTGAACTAGTGACTTTTCTTATAGGTGAATTTGAGTGCTTCGCTGCGTGTGCTACTGCTGCATATCTAGCCACGTACAGAACAATGAAAGAAACAATATACCACAACAACTTGAAAACATTCCCGTCCCCCCTACCCACCTCCATGCCTTTCTGCCATGCGGACCCAAAACTGCCCGCCACCCCAACTCAGCAGAGTGCTTGGAACCCATTCCCTGAAACTTTACTTGCATGCACGGGAGCAGGAAGTCAGAGGAAGACCGCAACTTCCCCTTGCCCCAAAGTCCTTAGCCATCGATACATTCTTCGTAGTTGGAACGCCGAGACAGGCCGGAACATGTGCCAGTCTTTACCCACCCTACGTGGGTGTGAATTTCAGCTGGTGGTTTCATTCTCCAGAGTCATTATGGGGCTGTTCTGTCTCTTCGCCTCCTTGCTCAATGTCCTCAGGGTCATCCTCTTTCCCAAGACGTCGTCTCCTCCTTTGCGCTCGTGCGGACCTTTCCGCCGGTCGCCACCCCTCCAGCCAGTCGTGGATCTCTTCCGGTGTTTCAAAAAAAGAAGTTTTGCCGTCTGCCACCACACAGAGCTTTGCCGGGAAGAGCATGGAGTATGGTAGTTCGCGTGCCTTCAACGCCTTCTTGACCTCAAAGAAACTTCTGCGGCGTGCGGATACCGCCGCCGTATAGTCCGGAAAGAAAGAGATCACCGAGTTTTGTACACGGAGGGGTGGTACCACCCGGACCGTTTGAAGAATGGCATCTCTATCCCAGAAGTTGAAGATGCGGGCCAGCACAGGTCTTGGGGGGGGGGGGGGGGTGGGGGGGGGGGGCTCCAGGTTTCGGTCTACCACCTGGTACCCTATGTACCCGCTCCACGGAAAAGAAGGTGGAGAGTCCTTTAGGCTGGAGTCATTCCTTTATGAAGCCTTCAATGTAGAGGTCCATGGCAGGCCCCCTTCCGATTCTGGCAATCCCGTAATTCTAATATTATTACGGCGGGAGCGCCCTTCCTGGTCGTCCAGTTTTGCCACCATGTGTTTGTTATCAGACTCTAAGTGTGTTACCTTTTTGATCAGGAGCGCAGTATCTTTAGTGAGGGACGTAGTCACCTGTTTCACCTCAGCTACTCTAGCGGACATTTTCTGAAAGTCTGCGTGTAGAAAAGTAACATCCTTAGAAACAGATCCCACTGTGGTCTGTACCTTATGAAGGGCCGCCATTATGTCTTCCAGCGTCACCTTGGCCTGCCCTTCTCTTCCATACCTTTATCTGCTTGCTCTTTACGTTCCGGTAACGGGGGAAACTCTTGGGCATATAAAAACTTGTCCAGCTTATCCTGCTGGGTCGCCCGGGACCCCCTGCCACTCATTGTCTGCTTCACTGCCGCTTTCTCTCGCCGTTGCTCTCCTTTATAGATGGTGGGGCTGTTTTAGCACTGGGGGCACTCAATACGTTCCGAATGTTGGGCCTTATCCTTGTCACACAGCTCACTTGTCAGGTGTACCCTTGTTACAGCAATGCTGACCTGGGGGGACAGCAATGTCCTCACAGCCGTACTCTATTGTTGTCTTTTCTGCCTCACCTCAAAGCCGCGCTTTATGGACGTCACGTAGGCCGCAACTCATAACAGTCCTGCCACAATTCACCCCCACACAAAGTTCATATATATATCGGAGCCTCTTGTATTTATTCAAAATTGTTGTAATGAGTTGTGGTCCTGAGGTGCCCATCCACTCCTTCGTTAACTTCAGCGCTTCGCATCTAGCTGCCCCACACTTCTCCCAGCTGCGTCTCCTGGCCGATTGACAACTATCTGCCCGTAATAGGGCCTCCCGCCCGATCTTAGACCGTCTCGCGGGTGTGCTGTGGGTGCCCTGACCTGCTCCTCGCTGCTGTTGCCCAAATATTTGCCGCCGTGCCGTCTCTGTTCGACGCTGTCTTCTCTGCCTCGTGCTCGACAGCTCCTCACGCCCAGTCCAGGCCGCCGTCTAGGAGTATTGTAGGTGGTCTCCGCTATACAACCATGCCAGGCCGGAAGGCAGCCTGCAGCACTGCCACTGGCCCCGCCTGCTCTTGTTCTTCTCGCAGGTGTTCACCGCTGCTTCTCCTGCCCTCCCAGGAGAAGCAGCGGCGATCGGCCGCCACGCGGGGCAGACTTCCAAAATGTATACCCCGGCTCCAGACGTAGGCCGCAGTCTCTCGTTTCTCACCACTCGCCTCAGCAATCAAGGAGTTACTTCAGCTCCCGATCGTAGGCCGCCGCTCCTCATCAGTACACCCCCATACAGAGGTCATGAAGTTCGGAGCCTCTTATAGTTACTTTGAGTTGCTGTGGCGTATTTGGATCCTGAGGTGTCCAGCCATGCCGTTGTTAATACCAGCGCCTTGCTCCTGGCTGCCCTTCACTTCTTCCAGCCGCGCCTCCTATCCTTCTGACAATTATCTGCCCGCAATATGGTCTCCAGCCTGATCGGGCCGACTTATATGCCCGCTTCAGGCCGCCTCACAGGTGCGCTATGGGTGCCCTGACCTGACTGTGCCACTGTTGCCCAGGTCTGCTCCGCCGTGCCGGGTTGTCTCCCTATGACGCTGTCTCCCCTTCACCTTGTTCGTCAGCTCCTCAGGCCCAAACTGGGCCGCTGTCCAGCAGTATTTCGGGTGGGGAGGCAGTCCGCAGCACCACCACCACCACCCCCGCCTGCTCGTGTTCTTCCTGCAGATGTGCCCGCCCCTTCTCTGGCCCCCTCAGCCAGTCGTTCAGCTGCCGCACGGGCCGCACTTCAAAATCTATTTCCCGGCTGCGAGCAGTTACTTAGGCCGCAGTCTCTGGCCTCGCACAACTCGCCTCCCGCTCCGGATCGCACAGTTCCACTTCTCCTCAGCTGCATAAACCCGGTCTCTGGGTACAATTTAAAGTACGTATAAGTGGTCGGATTGTATGGGAGACATCCTCACCCTCAGAGCCCCTTTAGACTGCGGCCATCTTGCTTGGCTGCTACCCACGTCCCGACATGGTAGAGACCTTTTTGTAAAAAAAGAGGATGCCAGGGTGTTGCAAAAAGCTTGGTCTATTACATTGTGTTGATGCTGTCTCTGGATATTGGGATATACAGGGCCTGCTCCTACCCAGTTGAATGTTAAAATGAGTTTTATCCAGGCAATGCTACTGGAATCTCTTTTGACTTCTAACTGGTCGGTGCTTATTGCGAACTGTAGAAGGCAATATTAGCATGAACATCACCGCTACGTGGTCAGACAAGTGAAGTTGCAGGTTATTGTTATATAATACCCTGAATACAAACGGTATTTGCATACATTACGTGTGAAGTCTCTCTTGTGATGAAGGTATTTATCGTGAGTGCTGTACCAATGCTTTAAACATTGCCTCAGTGGTACGCCTGACTGCTCAGTGCCAAGCTACCCAAGGGTGAGCGCAGGTTATACATTGTATGTAATCACCCGCCCCTGACAGAAATGGTAGGTTCTGCCTGGCTGGGGTACTGCCTCTGCCAACCAGAAAATATTTGTTGCAACAATTTTTCTAATGTTTTCTTTGCACCTTTTTTTCTAAATCATTGGGTTTTATGGCTTACTGCTTTTTCATCATGTCTTTTTGAAAAACTATTTTTCAGACTTTGGTGGATTTTATACCAGAGAATGAAGGATAGCTCTTGAATGTCGCTGCTGCTGTAAGTCCATGTCTATTTTATTCCATGATACATAGAAATGTTGTAAAGTTGTTTGTATTTTGATGTTTATGGTTTTGGGAATTGTTTTGAAATTTGTGTGTAGAAATGCTTCATTGAAATGGAACCTTTCGAGGGAATCTGCTGCTGAAATGTTTCGATATTTCATTATTGGTCTGGTGCATTTGAATTTGATTTTTTTTGTTCTTTTAGAAACTGTTTTCTAGTGTACGTTCTCTGAACTGGTTTTGGCTTCCTTCATTTCCTTTAAAGTCAGTTCTTGTTTGCTGTTTCCTTGAAATGATAATGATTGGATGCCTTTTCTATTCATTAAAAGCAAAATAATTGTGCGTAATTCAATTCCATTTGTTATTTTGCCCAACCCCTCTTAAACTGTTTGCATAGTAATACCGCCCAGGTATTTTGTTACCTATTGACCTTCCGCGCCTAGTTCTGTTGATTCTTATTATTCAATTATTGTCCGAAAATGTAATAAATGTGACAGTTCATTCTCATTTTATACAAAATAGTTACTTTGCAAAGGCTTCTCGAAGTGCTATATATATATATATATATAGGTGAGGCGAAGGCTAGTGCTGTTCTGTTTTCATTTGTAATTGACTCTAATGTAGGGCTGCTTTTATGAATATCGCACAAAAGCCCTTTAACAAATACATAATGCACTCTTATGTTTCGCATGAAGTACATTTTTAGGTCTGACTGCAGTCAGCCTTAATTTTTTTTAATTATCATGTCATCGGTTCTTCAAAAAAGTGCTAAATGACGTAGTACAGAGAGAGTGGGCTTTATGCCAGCCTTATTAATTGAGTGGCTTTCACGTGTTTTGCGTGGTTTACCATTGCATAGAAGGTCTGTCCATCAAGGTCCTAGCGTTTGAAGGATGGTTACATTGCCCTATTTGTGTTCATGTTCGGTTTTGGTGATTGGGAAATTAAGTTATCCTTTCTTAAACTGCTGGTGCAAAGCATAGCTACTAAATAAGACCTAGTGTGTGTTTTTTAATTTCTATATATTGTGCTGTTGTGATGATGTTTTACTTACTGATTTATATAGAATTGCATGCAGTTTGTATGCCTTACACTTTCATACAGTGTTATCTGCTAAACGCACCTATCTGTTCACTTATTTCACTTTGTGTCCTCATGTTAGATTCACAGCTTTCTTTGTCACAAAGTAAAGATGTGCAAGCACACAGACATTCTGTAGGTGCAGCAACAATACTATCCTTTTGTCAAAAGAGACTACTACACAATGTTTTACTCTTCATACTTTTTAATTTCACTACTTACAAAGCATACTTTATATTCTGGATCCTCTTAATAAGACACTTTTTGAGGGAACAGCCTGACAGTGTGAATGCAGTCTGTGCAGCAAAGGAGCCCTGTTTCCAGCTTTCCTATTGTTGTAGATCAAGATTGTAGTGCATTGTGAGCTTTTCTTTTTGTGGAAGCTGGGCAAACACACATCAAATCACTCGACTTGTACTAAAAAGCTTCCACTGACAAAAAGGCAGATGTGGTGCCTTTGCTATTTTCAAAAATGTTTACAATAAGTAGATCCAATTATTATTATTGGGCAGGATTGTATCTGGTATTTGTGAACTTATTGTACACATTTGAAGTTGTCTTGTCAGATTGTAATGGATGTGTTTCTTTTTATGCAATAGTAATGTGTATTTTTTGGTTCTGTTTTCATTAATATATATCATTTTGTTTATGTTTTTTGGAAAGGTAAGTAGGCTGTTATAGATTTTCATCCCCTGATGATGTTCTCTATTTAACTGTGATTCCCATTAATTGCCAAGTTGTGCTGCAGGGAGTAGTTACACAATGAGACTTGAATATTTCTCACTATTTCTGTAGACAAATCTCTTTGGTTTTCAAGGTGTGCACTGCACTTTTAAATTTAGATTCAGCAGCAATGGCTTTGTGATTTTGTTCAATTGTCTAATGTATATTTTTCATGTCTATGGCAACCCTTCCTTTACATAGAAACATAGCAGTTCATGTATTTCCTAATATGTTTTCGTTTCTACACCTCTCGCCGTACAATATCCCTTATGGGATAGCAGGTTGTTTCTGTTTGAAAGTGTTTGTAATTTTCAATTTCTGTATTAATTTGTATTGTTACATAATTAGCAATGTGCAACATGTCTTAGTCTTACATGAAGTAGTCTTCGAAGATTCTTTTGATTTTTCCTCATTCTAGTGATTTCCACATTTGTTTATATTTCTGTAGTTCAAACATTGCTTGTGTTTTATTTTCCCATCTGGGGAACACATCAAATATTTGAACTTACATGTACAGAAATTGTATTCTGAGTTTTTTCTTAGCAGATTGTGTGGTGTCTTTTTTTATTTTTCGTGTTACCGAGATTTAAAATGTACATGACAATAGTGTGCCTAGAAGGTGGTGTTGCTGTGACAGTTCAGTGTTCCTTCTGTTTCTTAGTGCCTTCTAGGAATGAGCATTGATATATGAGGATGTTTATTTATATTGGTTCCTATGTCTTCTATGCTTTGTATGTGAAACCGCAACACTTTCTAGTTGTTGTTGTGAGTCTGGTCACATCCGTCTTGTTACTTCACCATTAATTTAATTTAGAGATTTTGCGTTTTAGAGATTTATAATTTACTTCTGTTTAAAAAACATGAAATAAGTAAATAGTTTTCTTTCTCAAAATACTAACAATATTAGTAAATTTAGTGGGGTAGGAGTTAAATACATTTTAAAGTGAAAAAGTAATGTAGTGGTCGCCTGGATACTGCCACTGGTGTAATTGAATGTCCCTGTAATTGTTGTCAATATAGTAACAAATAGCCATGAAAGGAAAAAAATATCTAACATCCCAGCAGGCAGAAAGTAAAGGAAATGAGGAACCTACACTAGAAATGCTGAATAAGACTCGAGGGGCTGCCCCCTGGTGGGAGGCCCTTCACCATACCCAGCAGAGGAAGGACAGGCGGCCCGGCAGCTCGCGCCCCCCAGTGGTCTGACCCAAGCTGAAGGGGGCGGGTGGCTTAGCTCCTGAGCCCTCCAAAGGCAGGTGGGACTCCTACCGCAAAGGCTCAGGGCGGGTAGTTGGGGGTCTTTTGTCTCGGCCATCTGGTCGCACCTAATCCCTCGGCCATTTGGTCACATTCACTAATTTCCAATGGGGCGACCAGATGGCCGTGCCGGCCAGGAAGTCCTTATGGGGGCTCAATTGCCTCCCCAACCAAGCCAGGTCTCCAGGAGGTTGGGCGCTTCCGCGCCCTGGGTCCCCTTTGTCACTTGGTGCGCACAGGTTTCCAGAAAGAGGGGTAGCCTTCCTCCGGATTACTAGGGGCATGGTATACCGGAACACCCCTACCGGCCGGGCTGGCAGTTCCTTGCCGGGGACCAGATGGGCTATGCCTGGACCACACCTCCCCTCCATCAGGGGGGCTCCCTCCTCCGGCCCACAACATGGCAAAGTGCCCCAGGACGGGCTCAATGGGTCCCGCGGTCTTCCCCAGGGTGTCCGTGCATGAGAGCTCTGGGGGTTCCCTCTGGGCTTGAGGCTTGACCGGGGTCGCAGAGCCCCTGGAAGCAGAACAACTGAGCCCTGCATGGGAAGGCGGGAGCCCAACCGTGAAGGCTCGGGTCGGGCAGATGGGAGTACTTTCGGTCCCGACCATCTGGACGCATCTTTCCCCTCGGCCATCTGGTAACATGCAATGCTTTCCAATGGGGCGACCAGATGGCCGGGCCACCCTGAATATCCCGATGAGGGCTCATTTGCCTCTCGGATCCTAGCTAGGGCTCTCAGAGGTTGGGCGCGTCTGTTCCTAGGGTCCCCTCAGTCTTGCGGTGCGCAAAGGTTACCAGAAAGGGGGGTTGCCTTCCTCCAGATTACTATGGACAAGGTACTCTGGGACCCCTCTCGGCTAGCGGTCCTCGGCCGGCAGCTGGACGAGCCGGGATGCCGCCCCAGCCATCGGGCTTCCTCCCTGGGCCTGCCGCGTGACAGGATGCCCTGGATGGGTTCCGGCGGGCCCGGGGAGACTCCCCCTGATGGGCTGGGTCCAGGGGCCCTGGGCTCCGTCCTGGGTCCTGCCGCGCGGCAGGGTGCCCGGGACGGGGTCCGGCAGGCCTGGGGAGGCTCGCCCTGCGCCTCGGGGCCTGGGAGCCCCGGCTGGGTCCTAGGGCCCGGCGGGGGCTTCCGGGTGGGGTGCTCCGGCCCTGTCCCCTGGCCTGCCGCTACACCTTCGTGCCCCCACAAGTTCAGACCCCCCCCTATCGCCCGTGGCAGGGTCCCTCGCCGGGTCCTGCCGTGGAGGTACGCCGCGGGCACGCCTGGCCCCGAGAAGGGGCCTGGTGACCGGTCCGCCCCGGGCCTGTCCTGGGGCACCTGGCTGCGTGCCGCGCAAGGCTGTCTGTGGTGTCCCACCGGCTGCCAGCGCGCACGCGCCTCGGGCGCCCATCTCCGTAGCTGGCTTCCCAGAGAGGGCAAAGCCCTTCCGGATGTGATTGCCAGGTAGGCCAGGCCCCTGCTCCGGCAGGGGCCTGCCCTCTCCCGGGCAGCCCCCTTTGACGCTCCAGCTTCATTCTTCCGACTACGACCTCAGATCAGACGTGGCGACCTGCTGAATTTAAGCATATTATTAAGCGGAGGAAAAGAAACTAACCAGGATTCCCTCCGTAACGGCGAGTGAAGAGGGAAGAGCCCAGCGCCAAATCCCCGCCCGGCGGCAGGTGCGGGAAATGTGGCGTACAGAAGACTGACTCCCCGGTGTCGCTCAGGGGGCCCAAGTCCTTCTGATCGAGGCTCACCCCGCGGACGGTGTTAGGCCGGTAGCGGCCCCGGCGCGCCGGGATCGGGTCTTCTCGGAGTCGGGTTGCTTGGGAATGCAGCCCAAAGCGGGTGGTAAACTCCATCTAAGGCTAAATACGGGCGCGAGACCGGTAGCCAACAAGTACCGTTAGGGAAAGTTGAAAAGAACTTTGAAGAGAGAGTACAAGAGGGCGTGAAACCGCCGAGAGGTAAACGGGTGGGGTCCATGCGGTCCGCCCGGAGGATTCAACACAGCGGGAAGGTCGGTGGCCCGGGAGTTCCGGATCCCCTCTGCGGGACCGGGGCCCGGACCCTACCCGGCCCCCGCAGGGCGCATTTCCTCTGCTGCGGTGTGCCGCGACCGGCTCCAGGTCGGCTGGGAAGGCTTTGGGGTGGCAGGTCGACTGGGGCGGACTGTTCTCAGTGCGCCCCGACCGCGTCGCATCGCTGGGCGGGGAGGCTCACACCGGGCGCCGGGGGTCTGCGGCGATGTCGGTTACCCACCCGACCCGAAACACGGACCAAGGAGTCTAACACGTGCGCGAGTCGGAGGGCCGAGCGAAACCCTGTGGCGCAATGAAGGTGAGGGCCGGCGCGCGCCGGCTGAGGTGGGATCCCGCCGCGCTTCCAGCGGCGGGCGCACCACCGGCCCGTCTCGCCCACTCGGTCGGGGAGGTGGAGCATGAGCGTGCGTGATAGGACCCGAAAGATGGTGAACTATGCCTGGGCAGGGGGAAGCCAGAGGAAACTCTGGTGGAGGTCCGTAGCGGTCCTGACGTGCAAATCGGTCGTCCGACCTGGGTATAGGGGCAAAAGACTAATCGAACCATCTGTGAGAAGTTGGCCTGATATGTAGTGCTCACTATTCTAGTGATCACTGTGTATCATTCCAAACAACCCTTATTGATGATTGGTTGTAAGTCAACCTTATAGACCAGCTATCCTAGTAGCATGGACAAGAGCAGTGTTCAGGCTAAACTCTAGAGGGCGTGTTAAGCCAGCTGTTATACCATCACATATACCCCTTGAACACCAAGTGAAAGGACACCACACACGTTGTTATGAAAATAAAAGGATATTTATTTATAACAAGTCTACCCTGATCTCTTTATGAGTCAGGGAGCTAAGCACACAACAAAACTCTTAAGAAAATACTTTAAGTTGCACAATTTACACAAATGCCCGATCGGCACGAAAAACCATACACTACAAAAGTGGAATGCGAAATACTAGCAGGTAAGTAACGTGATCCAGAGGCTTTAGGATCGCTAAGACTACACTACTGAACCTTCAGGTTAGGAGCAGGAGGCCTAGGGAGATCGGGTGCAGAGTGTGCACTCTCACGCGGGATGCAGGACAAAGTCTATGGATGCTAGATTTCGTAAAGTTACTGTTATCGGACGAATCCGACTAGCTAGGCTGAAAACGAAAAAGGATCTGGACACTTAGATAGTGAACCTACGTTGGAGCACCGAAATGCTCAAGTTACCTAGCCCAGGGGCTGCGGCTGCATAGGGTTCAAAAGACGTCGGGAATCCTCGTTACAGTCTATGGAGCCTGAAAGAAGAAGTTGCTGGCAGGCGACCAGTGATGATGTCCGGAGTGATCCGGGCCTGGATCGAAGATGGAGACGACCTGAAAGCAGAGGGGACTCAGTTCTTAATCACTAGCCAGTGATTAGGTGGGCACCAGGATCGCACCGGATGAAGTCACCTCGACCAGGTGAGTGGGCGACGCTGGGCTCTGCAGTCTCTCGGACCAGGAGGCGTTGTCGGCGACCAGCATGGAGGTGCGAGCTGTCCCACAAAGGTGCCTGCTGTCGGCGATGCTGGACCCAGGACTGGGGCAGCAACCCTTGGCAAAGGCAAGCCCACGCGGTGGACTTAAGATGGCGTCTAGAGTGGACCAGGAGGGTCCGGGGTGCTCCTCTCTTGGAAGGGAGCAAGGGCCAGTCTGGAGCAATCAGACCAGCGGTGTAATCGTCGTGGTTTGTCGTCAGGAGGGCCACTAGCCAGCAGGCAAGTGACCGGACCACGCGGTGAGCAGCAAAGAGCAGAGGGGCCCCACGCAGATGTCGTGGATGCTGGGGGGCTGGACTTCGTTGCTGGAGCTGCTCAGGGTTGGGGCTTCTCAAACCCCAAAGCACTCACTCGAGGATCCCTCGGCAGTCGTGCTGGATAAGCGTTGTGCAATTTTGAAGATGGCCGGTTCCTTCAGGTCTCGTCACACCCACGAATCTCAGCTGGGCTGATGATGTAGGTAGAGGTCAGAGGTGCCAGGGAATCCGGCTCTCATCGAGCTGGGCAGTCTTGATCCGGAGGATGGACGTGTAGCAAACCGCAAGCGCTTAGATGGTGCCCGCTGATGCAGGGTGGTTACTCCTTAGCCACAAGGGAGAGTCTTCAGAAATGTTCAAGAGTTCTTTCATGGAAAGTAGTCAAGATTCAGAAATATCTAATTTGGGAAGGGGGCCTGCTCCTACCTTTATTCAAGAAAAAGGGGCTGGCACGCGACTAGGTCCTGCCCATGGGTGG